>NC_086445.1:553681728-554305753 GCF_028390025.1 Pseudophryne corroboree
ACCCTTTCCCGCCAACGGACAGGTTGCGTTGGGAAACATCCCCTAGGGTGGACAAGGCGCTCACACGCTTATCAAAAAAGGTGGCACTGCCGTCTCAGGATACGGCCGCCTTAAAGGAGCCTGCAGATAGAAAGCAGGAGGCTATCCTGAAGTCTGTGTATACACACTCAGGTACTATACTGAGACCTGCTATTGCTTCAGCATGGATGTGTAGTGCTGCAGCAGCATGGTCTGATTCCCTGTCAGATAACATTGATTCCCTTGACAGGGATACTATTTTGCTAACCATAGAGCATATTAAATACGTAGTCTTATATATGAGGGATGCACAGAGGGACATTTGCCGGCTGGCATCTAGAATTAATGCAATGTCCATTTCTGCCAGGAGAGTATTATGGACTCGGCAGTGGACAGGTGATGCTGATTCTAAAAGGCACATGGAAGTTTTGCCTTATGAGGGTGAGGAATTGTTTGGGGACGGTCTCTCGGACCTCGTATCCACAGCAACAGCTGGGAAGTCGACTTTTTTACCTCAGGTTCCCTCACAGCCTAAGAAAGCACCGTATTATCAAGTACAGTCCTTTCGGCCTCAGAAAGGCAAGCGGGTCAGAGGCGCGTCCTTTCTGCCCAGAGGCAGGGGTAGGGGGAAAAAGCTGCACCAGACAGCCAGTTCCCAGGAACAAAAATCCTCCCCTGCTTCCACTAAGTCCACCGCATGACTCTGGGGCTCCACAGGTGGAGCCAGGTGCGGTGGGGGCGCGTCTCCGGAACTTCAGCGACCAGTGGGTTCGCTCACAGGTGGATCTCTGGGTTCTACAAGTGGTATCTCAGTGATACAAGCTGGAGTTCGAGGCGTCTCCCCCTCGCCGTTACCTCAAATCAGCCTTGCCAGCTGCTCCCAAGGAAAGGGAGGTAGTACTGGCGGCAATTCACAAGCTGTACCTTCAGCAGGTGATAATCAAAGTTCCCCTCCTTCAACAGGGACGGGGTTACTATTCCACAATGTTTGTGGTACCGAAACCAGACGGTTCGGTGAGACCCATTCTTAATTTGAAATCCTTGAACACTTATATAAGGAAGTTCAAGTTCAAAATGGAATCGCTCAGGTCGGTTATTGCAAGCCTGGAAGAGGGGGATTTTATGGTGTCACTGGACATCAAGGATGCTTACCTACATGTCCCCATTTACCCACCTCACCAGGAGTACCTCAGGTTTGTGGTACAGGACTGTCATTACCAATTCCAGACGTTGCCGTTTGGTCTGTCCACGGCACCGAGGGTATTTACCAAGGTAATGGCCGAAATGATGATACTCCTTCAAAAGAAGGGAGTTATAATTATCCCGTACTTGGACGATCTCCTTATAAAGGCAAGTTCCAAGGAGCAGTTGTTAGTCGGAGTAGCACTATCTCGGGAAGTGCTACAACAGCACGGCTGGATTCTGAATATCCCAAAGTCGCAGCTGATTCCTACGACGCGTCTGCTGTTCTTGGGCATGATTCTGGACACAGAACAGAAGAAGGTGTTTCTCCCGGAGGAGAAGGCCCAGGAATTGTCATCTCTGGTCAGGGACCTCCTGAAACCAAAACAGGTGTCGGTGCATCACTGCACGCGAGTCCTGGGAAAGATGGTAGCTTCTTACGAAGCAATTCCCTTCGGCAGGTTCCATGCAAGGATCTTTTAGTGGGATCTGTTAGACAAGTGGTCCGGATCGCATCTTCAGATGCATCGGCTGATCACCCTGTCCCCGAGGGCCAGGGTGTCTCTGCTGTGGTGGCTGCAGAGTGCTCATCTTCTCGAGGGCATTCAGGACTGGGTCCTGGTGACCACGGATGCAAGCCTCCGAGGTTGGGGGGCAGTCACTCGGAAGAAACTTCCAAGGACAATGGTCGAGTCAGGAGACTTCCCTACACATAAATATTCTGGAACTAAGGGCCATTTACAATGCCCTAAGTCAAGCAGAACCCCTGCTTCAAAACCAGCCAGTGCTGATTCAGTCAGACAACATCACGGCTGTCGCCCATGTAAACCGACAGGGCGGCACAAGAAGCAGGATGGCGATGGCAGAAGCCACAAGGATTCTCCGATGGGTGGAGAATCACGTGCTAGCACTGTCAGCAGTGTTCATTCCGGGAGTGGACAACTGGGAAGCAGACTTCCTCAGCAGGCACGACCTCCACCCGGGAGAGTGGGGACTTCATCCAGAAGTCTTCCAGCTGATTGTAAATCGTTGGGAAAGGCCACAGGTGGACATGATGGCGTCCCGCCTCAACAAAAAGCTAAAAAGATATTGCGCCAGGTCAAGGGACCCTCAGGCGATAGCTGTGGACGCTCTAGTGACACCGTGGGTGTACCAGTCGGATTATGTGTTCCCTCCTCTTCCTCTCATACCAAAGGTACTGAGGATAATAAGAAAGAGAGGAGTAAGAACTATACTCATCGTTCCGGATTGGCCAAGAAGAACTTGGTACCCGGAACTACAAGAAATTATCTCAGAGGACCCTTGGCCTCTGACGCTCCGACAGGACCTGCTTGTTATGCACACCAGTGCCTGCAGGAATGTACTGGTGTCTGAACTGTTATGCACACCAGTGCCTGCAGGAATGTACTGGTGTCTGAACGGATAGGGATGCAAAACAAATGAACTCACAGACAGATTGGGGAATATGACATTACGTACACAGAAGGTGATAGGGTAACAAAATAAACACAAAGTGAACAGAGAAGCCCAGAGGCTAAGAAACTGGGTGTCTCCCTATTATTAGGAATGCTCAGATGAAAAAAGCAAGATGTTGTGTTTTAATACGTAGAGAACCCGAAATGCTGTTGCTAAGGGCAACAGCAAAACCCTAAAGGGTTACCAACGGGTGTGGCAGTAAACTCCTTGGTCAGAGATGGAATGATAGACACAAGGAGAGTCTCCACAATCCTTATCCTCACTTGCAGTGCACAGGTTCAGCTTACTGCCACTAAACTGAATACCTGAACACCTTGCACAGTGAGACAGGATTTAGGCAGGCAGTCTGAGAATACAGCCGCAAACCTGCTAAGTTCACAGAGTAGCAAAAGAACCCCAGCAGGTTAAACGACTGACTCCAGTCTTACTGCTAGGTCTGGATTGGCAGAGTGTAGTACCAAATCCCCAGGCCTATTTGCAGTAAGCAACAACAAATACAAAGCTACACAGTACTGGCTAACTTTCAGGAACTGACTAACCAACAAAGATTCAGCAGCATCTGCTTAACCTGAGAAGAGGCCTTATATAGCAGGTGCTGTCCACGCCCCACTCAGACCTCACAGACTGTGAGCACAAAAACCAGCACCGGATCCCCTGCCGTGCACAGAGCCTGTAACCACTGCACAGCAAAAGACCCGAACCGGAGTATCAGCTGCGCTCAGGTTACTCCGCTAGCACTTGTCTCCCGGTTGCCATGACGACGTGGCAGCACAGGGCAGGAGACCCTAACAGTACCCCCCCTCTGACGAGGGGTCAAAGAACCCCTACCACCGGGTTTATCGGGGAACTGCGAGAAGAAAGAGCGTATCAGTCTGGGGGCATGAAGATCACAACTGCGCACCCATGACCGCTCCTCCGGGCCATACCCCTTCCAGTGCACCAAAAATGACAGCCGACCCCGAACCATCTTGGAGTCAAGAATCCTTTCAACAACAAACTCCCTCTGGCCACGTATCAGAAGAGGGGAAGGTCTTCCACTGGAAGAAGGATTACTAATCGCCCGTTTTAAAAGGGAACAATTAAATGTTTTATTGATACCCAAAGAACGGGGCAGATCTAACTGAAATGCCACCGGATTGATAACCCTGGTGATCTTATAAGGGCCGATGAACCGGGGGCCTAACTTATGAGATGGCTGTCTCAACTTCAAATTCTTGGTAGACAACCAGACGAAGTCTCCTAATTTGAAGCTGCAGGGTCTTTTCCGCTTATCAAAAACCCTTTTGGTCACTAATGACACAGACACAAGGGCTTTCTTCACTTTCCTCCAAATACCTCTAAGGACCGAAACCACAGAGGAACCACCAGGCGTGGAGTCCAGGGGGTCAAAAGAATTGGCCTTAGGATGATGCCCATACACACAAAGGAAGGGAGAGATCCCTGTAGCAGAGTGAGCCGCGTTGTTATAGGCAAACTCCGCCATGGATAGATGAGCAACCCAGTCAGTCTGACACTTGGAGACATAACACCTGAGGAACTGCTCCAAGGACTGGTTCACCCTTTCAGTCTGCCCATTAGACTGCGGATGGTAGCCTGACGACAAGCTGACAGAAATCTGTAGATCGGAACAAAATGCCCTCCAGAATTTGGCCACAAACTGGGATCCGCGGTCAGAGACCACATCAAGTGGCAACCCGTGGAGACGCACAACATGCAGCATAAATAATTCAGACAGGCGTCTGGCCGATGGCAGCCCAACCAGTGGAACGAAGTGCGCCATCTTCGAAAACCTGTCAACGACAACCCAGATGGCTGTCATCCCCGAGGATTTGGGCAAGTCCACCACAAAATCCATTGAAATGTGGGTCCATGGCTTAGATGGGATAGAGAGTGGATGTAATGGGCCAACAGGAACCCCTCTAGGAGTCTTATTTCGGGCACAGATGTCACATGCCCGAACCCACTGATCCACATCCTTAGCCACCGAGGGCCACCACACCGCCCTAGATAGCAACTCCCGAGTTCTGGCAATACCCGGGTGACCTGCCGACTTCTTGGCATGGAATTCCAGGAACACTCGCTGTCTTAACCTAGGAGGCACAAACAAAAGACCTACCGGAAGGTCTGGAGGAGCCTGCTCCTGTGCTCTAAGGACTAATGATAAGCGGTCCTGGGTAATGCCCACTTTAATACATGATGGGGACACAATGGGCAACGGCTCCTCGGTGGTCTCCTGGATTGGAGCAAAACTCCGCGAGAGCGCATCAGCCTTGATGTTTTTTGACCCAGGGCGATATGTTATCAAAAAATTAAAGCGAGCAAAAAACAAAGCCCATCGTGCCTGCCTGGCATTGAGACGCTTCGCTGACTCTAAATATGCCAGATTCTTATGGTCGGTGAGAATTGAGACCACAAACTTAGCCCCCTCAAGCCAGTGTCTCCACTCCTCGAGTGCATCCTTAATAGCCAACAATTCCCGGTTACCCACGTCATAATTCATCTCGGCAGGCGAAAATTTACGGGAAAAGTAAGCACAGGGATGAAGGCGATTATCAGACACTCCCATCTGAGAGAGCACTGCCCCAATACTCATCTCAGAGGCATCCACCTCCACCACAAAAGGACGCTCTGGATCTGGGTGTCGCAGCACCTTGGCCGAGACAAATGCCCTTTTGAGACGGGCAAAAGCCGCTTTGGCCTCACAAGACCAGTGAGCAACATCCGCCCCTTTCTTAGTGAGTGCCACCAAGGGCGCCACTATAGACGAAAATCCAGCGATAAATCGTCTATAAAAATTTGCAAAGCCCAGGAAACGCTGAAGCGCCTTCAAACTAGTGGGCTGCACCCAATCCAGGACTGCCTGTACCTTGGAACCCTCCATTTGGAAACCTTCTGGGGAGATAATATATCCTAGAAATGCGATTTGCTGAACTTCAAATTCGCACTTCTCCAGCTTCGCCCCAAGCCGGTGGTCTCTGAGTTTCTGGAGGACTAAGCGTACATGCTTCCGATGTTCCTCCAGGGAATGGGAGAAGATTAGGATGTCATCTAAGTATACAACTAAGAATCTATCCAGATATTCCCTGAGTACATCGTTCATGAAATCCTGGAAGACTGCCGGGGCATTACAGAGCCCAAAAGGCATCACCAAATATTCATAATGCCCTGAGTGGGTATTAAAGGCAGTCTTCCATTCATCCCCCTCTCTTATTCGGATTAGATTGTACGCCCCGCGTAGGTCAATCTTAGAAAAAATGGTGGCAGTACGAAGCTGGTCAAACAAGACCGAAATGAGAGGCAGTGGGTATGAGTTTTTAATCGTGATACAGTTCAATTCCCTGAAGTCGATGCAGGGTCGCAACGAACCGTCCTTTTTACCCACGAAGAAGAACCCCGATCCAACTGGAGACTGTGAAGGTCTGATAAATCCCTTAGCCAAGTTCTCCTGAATGTACTCTGCCATAGCCTGAGTCTCAGGACGTGACAGGGAGTACAACCTGCTCTTGGGAAGCTTAGCATTTGGCAACAAATCAATGGCACAGTCATAGGGGCGATGGGGAGGTAGTACCTCTGCTACTTTTTTGGAGAACACATCCGCAAAATCTGCATAACACCCTGGCAATCCTGGCAAACTTAGCTGCGAGAGCCTGACTGGAAGGCTCAAGCAACTCCTGAAACAATCAGTACCCCAACTAAGAATCTCCCCAGAGACCCAGTCAAATTGAGGATTGTGGGTCCTTAACCAGGGTAACCCCAACACCAATGGGGCAAAAGTACAGACAGACAGTCACATAAAAGGACAATTTTTCAGAGTGTGTGGCTCCAATAAACAAAGAAATCTGGCTAGTGCAAGAGGTAATTTTACCTTGGGATAATGGTTCCCCGTTTAACCCACAAATCTCAATTTCCGATGCCAAGGGTACTAAGGGAACAGAGTGTTTCAGGGCGAATTGGCGGTCCATAAAAACCCCATCGGCCCCACTGTCCACAAAGGCCTCAGTCTTGACAGTTTGACCGAGGATCTTCAAGGTCACCGGAATGATAAAAGTCTTCTTGGGAAATTCTGACTTCTGGCCTGACAGGATATTTCCCATCACCCTCAGGCCCTGAAGTTTTCCGGCTTTTCTGGGCATGATACTACCACATGACCTTTATTCCCACAGTACAAACACAACCCCTGCTGTCTCCTCCGCGTCTTCTCACGTCTTTCCTAAAATCACATTGGTTTGAGCCACTTCAGACCGTGGAGTTGAAGTATCTCACGTGGAAGGTAGTCATGCTGTTGGCCTTGGCCTCAGCTAGGCGTGTGTCAGAATTGGCGGCTTTGTCCTGTAAAAGCCCATATCTGATTTTCCATATGGACAGGGCAGAATTGAGGACTCGTCCCCAATTTCTCCCAAAGGTGGTATCAGCGTTTCATTTGAACCAACCTATTGTGGTGCCTGCGGCTACTCGGGACTTGGAGGATTCCAAGTTGCTGGACGTAGTCCGGGCCCTGAAAATCTATGTTTCCAGGACGGCTGGAGTCAGGAAAACTGACTCGCTGTTTATCCTGCATGCACCCAACAAGCTGGGTGCTCCTGCTTCAAAGCAGACTATTGCTCGCTGGATCTGTAGCACGATTCAACTTGCCCATTCTGCGGCTGGACTGCCGCATCCTAAATCAGTAAAAGCCCATTCCACGAGGAAGGTGGGCTCTTCTTGGGCGGCTGCCCGAGGGATCTCGGCTTTACAACTTTGCCGAGCTGCTACTTGGTCGGGATCAAACACTTTTGCAAAATTCTACAAGTTTGATACCCTGGCTGAGGAGGACCTTGAGTTTGCTCATTCGGTGCTGCAGAGTCATCTGCACTCTCCCGCCCGTTTGGGAGCTTTGGTATAATCCCCATGGTCCTTACGGAGTACCCAGCATCCACTAGGACGTCAGAGAAAATAAGAATTTACTCACCGGTAATTCTATTTCTCGTAGTCCGTAGTGGATGCTGGGAGCCCGTCCCAAGTGCGGACTTTCTGCAATACTTGTATATAGTTATTGCTTAACTATAGGGTTATTGTTCTGAGCCATCCGTTGAATGAGGCTCAGTTGTTGTTCATACTGTTAACTGGGTATAGTTATCACAAGTTGTACGGTGTGATTGGTGTGGCTGGTATGAGTCTTACCCTGGATTCCAAATCCTTTCCTAGTAATGTCAGCTCTTCCGGGCACAGTTTCCCTAACTGAGGTCTGGAGGAGGGGCATAGAGGGAGGAGCCAGTGCACACCAGATATAGTACCTAATCTTTCTTTTAAGTGTGCCCAGTCTCCTGCGGAGCCCGTCTATTCCCCATGGTCCTTACAGAATACCCAGCATCCACTACGGACTACGAGAAATAGAATTACCGGTGAGTAAATTCTTATTTTTTGCCTCTTATACATACATATATACAGGTTGAGTATCCCATATCCAAATATTCCGAAATACGGATTATTCCGAAATACGGACTTTTTTGAGTGAGACTGAGATAGTGAAAACTTTGTTTTCTGATGGCTTAATGTACACAAACTTTGTTTAATACACAAAGTTATTAAAAATATTGTATTAAATGACCTTCAGGCTGTGTGTATAAGGTGTATATGAAACATAAATTAATTGTGTTTATGTACACACACTTTGTTTAATGCACAAAGTTATAAAAAAATATTGGCTAAAATGACCTTCAGGCTGTGTGTATAAGGTGTATATGAAACATAAATGCATTCTGTGCTTAGATTTAGGTCCCATCACCATGATATCTCATTATGGTATGCAATTATTCCAAAATACGGAAAAATCCAATATCCAAAATACCTCTGGTCCCAAGCATTTTGGATAAGGGAGACTCAACCTGTATATATATATTTATGCATCCAGACCATCTGTATGCAGATTCACATTTTATACTTAGATGGGAGTAGGGGCAATTTCTCTTTGGCTTTAGGTGCATACACACAGTGAGATATTGACTATGCACGATTGACTATGCAATTTCCCTTGAACTTCCCCAGAGCCCAGCAGCACCGATATTTTCTATACACACAGTGTGATTTAGCAGGGTCGTAACTAGCAGTGTGCCAGGGGTGCCTTGCCCACAGTGCAAATGCACTGTGGGTGCAGTACCGCCAACAGCACCCGCACGACCATGCTCCTGCTGCTGCTATTGCCACCATCAAGCACCCGTGACCCTGCCGGTCCTCTGCCTGGTCGCCCGCCTACCAGCTCGTCTACCTGCCAATCTGCTTGCCCTTCCACCCGCCCCTGCTGGAAAGTGAGGGGGGACCCAGGGGGGACCTACTGCTCACAGCAGCAGCACAATAAAGTTTATTTACGGAACGCCTGACATCAGAACGCGCCTCTAGAAGATAGGAGAGTCGGCGCATTGGAGGAGCAAGAAGCCCCTGTCAGGAGAAAACGGATGAAGGCCAGGTAATTAAGTTTGCCGGCAAAATAGATAAGATAGTAATGTCTAAATTCATTACAGGCAGGAATAAAGTCATCTGATGGTCCATATATAGATATAGTCCTGGGGCGATCAAGAAGAGAAAGTAATCCTCAAAATTCAAAATGTCTCAGTTTCTACACTGAATTTCTCTCTCAAAGACTCTCAATTAGGTTGATAGTAGACTCTCCATAGAATATTAAAACACAGCAAATGGAAGAATATAGGGGGTCATTCCGAGTTGATCGCTCGCTGCCATTTTTCGCAGCATAGCATTCAGGCTAAAAATCGTCTGTTCTGCGCATGTGTATGGGCCGCAGGGCGCACGCGCCAAGTAATTTCACACAAAACTATGCAATTTTACACAGGGGTGAGAGACGCTTTTCAGTCGCTCTGCTGATCGGTGAGTGATTGACAGGAAGTGGGTGTTTCTGGGCGGAAACTGACCGTTTTCCGGGAGTGTGCTAAAAAACGCAGGCGTGTCAGGCTAAAACGCAGGAGTGGCTGGAGAAATGGGGGAGTGGCTGGCCGAACGTAGGGCGTGTTTGTGACGTCAAACCAGGAACTAAACAGTCTGCAGTGATCGCAATCTAGGAGTAGGTCTGGAGCTACTCAGAAACTGCAGGAAAAGATTTGCGAGCAATTCTGCTAATCTTTCGTTCGCACTTCTGCTAAGCTAAGATACACTCCCAGAGGGCGGCGGCTTAGCGTTTGCACTGCTGCTAAAACCAGCTAGCGAGCGATCAACTCGGAATGAGGGCCATAGTGTAGTATTTTCCTTTATAAATGCAAAAGATTTTTTAAAATGCTTTAACAAATGCTTTAACAATGCTTTAACGAAGAAAGCGGTCGCAGAGCCGACCGCAAGAAGATTGACAGAAAGAAGGCATTCCTGGGCGGATCCGGACCTTTGGCAGCCATTTTCGGGGAATGAAGAAGAAAACGCAGGCGTGTCCAGGAGAACAGAGGGCGGATGACTGACGTCATAGCCGGCTCCAGCATCGCAGAGATCAGTGCCAGATTAAGGTCCTCATGGGCTTGGAGCTGAAGTTTATGATGGGCCTATTGTGTGTCGCTGAAGGGGGTGGGACTACTAATATGGGGTGTGACCAGTGCTGTGGGGTGTGGCTAGCATCATGAATTGCATAGCTACCCACCTACCTTCGACCCCCTCAATCTCCCTCCCCTAGGCCTCGCGGAGCATTCACACCACAAATGAGCCGTAAACAAAGAATGTGATTAGGACCCTGCTACCCTCTCTCCCCCTACACTACTCACTCCCTGCTTCCCTCACTCTTAGGGCGTGCTTAACTCTGTATTACTAACTCTGTTCTTCCATCACTCAGCCCTGCACCTCTCCCTCTTTCCATGCCTTGCTCAACACAGTCCTCCTACTCCCTGCTACCCTCTCAGGGGCCTGCTGACACTGGCAGAATTCCATCCAGGGCCCCGCATCCTGAATACAGAGGTGGAAGTGGGCCGTGGGGCAAATGAGAGGTCAAGAGGCTGGACGCTGCCCTCTGCAGCTGGACAGATAGTGGCTGTCAGTCCTCCTGTGCCCTGATGTGTATTCTTCTGCTCTCAAAAACAGAGCACCGTGGCTTTCCCTCAGTATATCAGACCCTGCCTGACAGCCCCAAGCCACACAGCAGGCTCCATAGAATCAAATATCCTGTGCAGTGAAGAAGATAAGAGGAGGATGGGAGCCTGGAAAGCACACTCTTGTTGGTCTCCACTTCCTCTGGAGCATGACTGATAGGACAGCGTTGCTGACTGGCCAGAACGCATCCTGAGGGATCCAATATTGTTTTTTATTTTATATTTCAAATCCCGGTACACTTCTTCACACACACACACACACACATACACACATACACACACACACACACACACACACACACCGCCCCACTTCAACACACGCAGTAGTCTAAGTGGAAATTTTGAAGTGGGGATATGTAAAAGTGAGGCTGTAACTCTGCGCGCCAGGGTGAGGCCACTCAAAAGGGGGCGTGCCCTTAAGTGTAGTTTACCACACCATATACCCCTTATACACATTATGCACCACAATAGTTGGATCCCTTATACTATCTAGTACTGGTGCAACTTTCACATTACGTGACACAGTATGAGCCGAAATTCACTCTATACCACACAGTAAGAGCTGAAATTCACATTATGGCACACGGTAAGAGACGAAATTCACACTATACCACATAGTAAGAGCTGAAATTCACATTATAGCACATGGTATGAGCCGAAATTCACATTATAGCACACGATAAGAGCCGAAATTCACATTATGGCACACGGTATGAGACGAAATTCATATTATACCACACGGTATGAGCCGAAATTCATATTATACCACACGGTATGAGCCGAAATTCACATTATACCACACGGTATGAGCCGAAATTCACATTATATCACACGGTATGAGCCGAAATTCACATTATACCACACGGTATGAGCCGAAATTCACATTCTATCACACGGTATGAGCCGAAATTCACATTATATCACATGGTATGAGCCGAAATTCACATTATAGCACACGGTATGAGCCGAAATTCACATTATATCACACGGTATGAGCCGAAATTCACATTATACCACACGGTATGAGCCGAAATTCACATTATAGCAACAGTAAGAGCCGAAATTCACATTATACCACACAGTAAGAGCCGAAATTCACATTATAGCACACGGTAGGAGTCGAAATTCACATTATACCACACGGTATGAGCCAAAATTATGAGACGAAATTCACATTAAGCCACACAGTATAAGCTGAAATTCACACTGAATGAGACAAAATTCAGGGACAGGGAGAGTGACAGCAGGGACATAGAGACAGGGAGAGTGACAGCAGGAACATAGGGACATGGATAGTGATAGCATGGACAGGGAGAGAGTGACGACAGGGAGAGAGACAGCAGGGACAGGGAAAGAGACAGCAGGGACATGGAAAGAGACAGCAGGGACATGGAAAGTGACAACAGGGACATAGGGACAGGGAAAGTGACAGCAGGGACATAGGGACAGGGAGAGTGGCAGCAGGGACAGGGAGAGTGACAGGAAAAGTGACAGCAGGGACATAGGGACAAGGAAAGGTCGGCGGTGCAGAGGATGAGGAGGCTGTGGGTGGTGGAGGAGGCAGCTGTGGGTGTCTGCGGCGCAGAGGAGGCTGGGGGCATCTGCGGCGGTGTGGAGGAGACTGTGGTGAGTGGTGAGGTGGATGAGGAGGCCCTGGCCCGCAGCGGTGCAGAGAAGGCAGCTGTGGGCATCTGCGGTGCAGAGGAGGCTGTGGTCGGCGGCCTTCGGTGCGACTCCTAAGACTGCCACTATTTCTAATCTGCTGCTGACAGACAGCCAATCAGGAGTGGCCGCTACTGATTAGCTGCCGGTTCGAGAGCTCCAATTGGCACATGAATAGCGCCAAATTTTAAAAGATGCGGCAGGGGTCTTCACTGTCAGTGCTCGCAGTGCCAGTAAGCCATATCGGTGTATTCCGGCCCACTTTCGAGCACTGAACACACGTATAGAAATATAAACACCGCCACACTTTGACACACATATATATTCATATATATTCACACCACCCCACTTCGACACCCACACATATATACACACCGCCCCACTTCAACACACACACACACATATATATATATATACACACACACACACACACACACACACACCTATCTCTGTGTATACAGTATATACCTCTACACGTATGTATAACATGCTTTGCACACTATAATACAGACACTATACATATCTTTATATACATGTTTATGTTTATATAATTAATATTATATTTTTACTAGAATTTTTTTATTATATATAATATATATATATATATATATAAATATATAAAATAAAAAAATATATACTGTAGCTTTACTAAACAGCTCCTCAGCCTGTCCTCAGCATACCATATTATTAAAAGGCTAGAGCAGGAGCAGCAGCCAGGCAGCCAACAGCCCGGGTCTGACAGCTCATCTCAGTCACTGCATTCCAGGGGGTTATCAGACGCCGGGCCGCCTTCACGGAGTAGCAAACGTACATCACTACTGTGATGTGGATGTGAAGTCTGTGCGCACACTGCACAGTAGTGGCGTGGCGGTACCTTTGTGATGCCACACGTGGCGCGAAGGAGGCAGCAGTCCCCGTCCGTATTCGGCACATGAAGGGCTAGGAGAGCCTTTCACTGCAACGCTCCATGCAGGAGGCGGCATTTGATCCACGGGCGCCGTGGCGATGGGGGAAGGCGTTGATGCTGGAAGGGGGCGGGGCCTAGGACACTGCAGGCAGGCTGCAGTAGAAGGAAACATTTGTTTCCTATCTACAGCAGCACGGAGCTCTGCAGATGCGGTGGGCCTATTTGGAGTGTGGGCCTGGAGCTGCAGCTCCATCAGCCCCATTGTTAATCCGGCCCTGGCAGAGATCGTCGCACAGGGTAAGTATGTCCAGGGCTAGTCATGTTGTGCTTGAAAATGTTTTAGCTTTGCAGGGCTGCACAAGCGATCGCAGCCCTGCTAAGCTAAAATACACTCCCCCATAGGCGTGGACTATATTCTTCTTCTGCACAAGTGCACAGGTGCCTCAGATAAGCTTTCAACTTTACTTTTTTTTACATAATGAGAGATAATTTACAAACTGTACTACATTGTAAAGCTGGGCATACACTGTACAATTATCTGGCAAACTACCTGTCCAATCTGGTTGGTTGGAATGAAAATCTGGTAATGTATGGGAGCAAATGACAATCAACCATTTGCACCCAAACACTGGAAAACTGACGAAAATGGTCGTTCAGACAAGTTGGTTAAAGTCACGGAATTAACCAATTTTGTGAACGACAGATTTTTGCAATATCTAACATTTACACACCAGACCAGTTCTTGGGGGCAGAACCTGTAAAATATATGTATTGAGAGCAGACTGGAGCTCATCAGTTAATAGGAATTGATATGGATCATTCCTTCCAAATCATTTTGCAAATAATGTCCACATACGCACTTAATTTTGTTATGCGTATTTAAAAATATCATGGGAACTGAACAAAATGAATATCCAAGGAAGGGCTATTGTCCAAGAATGTTTTTTATTAGATAATTGTGGGTCAAATGCAGAGGCGTCACTGGGTCTAAAAAGGAGTGTGGCTTGACATAAAGGGGCGTGGCCTCAGGAAATACGGCTTGCCACATTCCGGGCTCGTACCCAGATTCTGGGCTGCCCCTGGAGACTAGTGCCTGCACTGTCAGCTCCTCCTCTGTGACAGGAGCCAAGAGCTGCAAGAGAATGTCACACTGCAGCACCTGGCTCCTGTCACTGCGGAGGAGTCAGCACTTTGGTGTCATCCCCTCCGAGGGTGACACCTGATTGTGGCTCGCACCCCCCGCACACCCATAGTAAAGCCACTGATCATATATTATTATTACTACCTACCCATCTGTAATGTGTCCCTAGTAATGGGCCTGATTCAGAGATGTACACAAAAATATGATATTGTTGTTACCGTCTGGAATTGTATTGAGATGCCCGCAGGTGGCATCACAAACCCAAGTGGCTGCATGAAAAGATGCAATGCCGGTCACAGATCTTTCAATAAATGACCATCTGAGTAACTTTATGATCACTCAGAATGAAATGAGACGCTGGTTCCATGTTTTCTGCGTATGGGATCACAAACACAACCTGAGAGACCATTCTGAGAACAATCGCAACACATTTGCATTTTTGCTGACACCCGCTATTACCTACCCCAAATGATCCTTGGCTATCAATCAGTTTTCAAATAAATCCTCCCTGCAAGCAATATTGCTAAGGAACCCATGGTATGTGTGCAGCTCCACTAAATGCATGTGCAGTTTTCCAATAATCGTTCAACACTGTAAATATCGTCATTGCATACAACTATGCATCAGGACCAAAATATGCACCTCGCTGTTATATGCCCTACTACTATTACTACTATGTCTCTGAATGGCAAAAATAATAACATTTGTCGTACTGATAAAGTATTTTGTTAATTTTTTAAGACTTTTTTTTTTTTTAAATTCGGTCATATATTTCATACACTTTGTATTTTTTTTAATGTAACAGAAAGCCCAAATCTGGTCTTTCAGTTCTGCTGCACATGCACAGTTAAGCTAATTAGTACATGCATTGACTTACATATAGAGACCATCAAAGTCAGGACCAGCTCAAGGGTCATACAAGCAGAAAGCCAAACGGGGGCATATTACCATTAGGGGTGCAGTGCGGTCGACCAGGCTGTATCCACACTGAGGTTCATCCCCTTAGTTCCCAGCTTGTCCACCTCTCCCTTCCCAACAGTTCTTCACCGCATGCCCTATCCTGCCCTTCTAAGCCTGCCTTCTTTAGTAAAGGACCCCATTTATCAAGCCTTAGAGAGTGATAAATAGCACAGTGATAAAGTATCAACCAATCAGCTCCTAACTTTCATGTTACGGACTGTGTTTGAAAAATATAAACGGTTCACAAATCCCCATACAAGTCCATGGGCGCTCACACATAAAATAGAACACAGAAAAAAAGAATTTTAAATTTTTACATAATCAATATTCAATACTGGGAGAATATAAGTGACTGCACTGCTCTCCATCTTGAGTGAAAAACTTTTCAGTCCAGACAGAGAGCAGTGCAGTCACTTGGAGAGACCTTCCACATTCTACCATAGGATTAAGTGCCTGGTGTAAGAAATTAAGCTTCTCATTTATATTCAAGCATACTAAGAGACTAATAGGTCTGATCCACACAAGAATTGAAAAAAAAGGACATATTTTTGGAAGTATTTTGAGGAGAGATATCCATACTGGGTGATACCAGCTTCCACCCACGCTTTTTGTCTACCATAAAAAGTAGACAATATTGAATGGTACAAGGCTCATATTCTCCCAGTATTGAATATTGATTACGTAAAAATTTAAAATTCTTAACATATTGCATTATATGTTTTTTTCTGTGTTCTATTTTATGTGTGAGCGCCCATGGACTTTTATGGGGATTTGTGAACCGTTTATATTCAATCAAGTGTGAGATGACACTTTTTTCTCTTTCCATTGCCAGTCCAGGGAGCAGCCTTGGCGCACCCTACTTTTATCTTACCACTTTTTTTATGTGTTTGAAAAATGACAGTTAGGAACTGATTGGTTGGTACTTTATCACCGTGCTATTTATCACTCTCCAAGGCTTGATAAATCTGGCCCGTAATATGATAATATGCTGGGGTACCACTCAAAGTGGAAACAAAAGTCCCTGGAATAGTGTTAAATACGGTCATGAACTCTGCAGACTTGATGCAGAAAAAAATATAGTGAAAAACAAACAAACCAAACATTCAGGGTTGAGATTCAGCTGTGGGCAAGGTTTAGCGAGGTCATCGTGGACCTGCCCCTGCTACACTATGCCAAGATTACAGGCATTGTGAGGCAGGGGGTGGGGCCACGATGATGCAATTCACCGCAAATCACATCATCGACCCCCCCCCCCCCCCCCCCCTCCCAGGCTGCAGGAGATTCTGTGCGGCTGCTGTGGGGCACTGGCAGGTGCGGATGTCTGGGAGACTTGCCCACTCTTCCAGGGTGCCATTCCGGGAGAGAAAGCAATAGGTTATCACACCATGGACATTTATTTATATATCCAGATGTTTGTTGGTTTTGTATTTTATATCCCATGAAAAAATGAGTTTATATTGTGAATGGGTAGATGTGTTTTACCCCTTTCAGACTGCAAGCAATAACATGGGTTATTGCACATGAATGCGCAGCAACCCGGGTTGTGGCTCGGTCTGAAAGGGTATAGTTGAAATACCTGGTACACCTGGTATTTCAACTTATGTAGCGACCAGGATTGCCCACGGCTTAAACCTGGGTCGCAGTGCAGTGCGATACAAAAAAATGGGGAGGTAATACTGATAGTATAGAAAAAAATTAGCCCGTATACAGTAGGAAGAGAAGGGGAAAGGGGTGTGTGTGTGTGTGGGGGGGGGGGACTGTGGTGTATACTGAGGCAGTGGGAGGCAGAATAAGTGAAAAATGATCAGTAAATAAAGTTGTTTGGCCTCAAACTGTGAGATTCAAGGTGTCCATACTCCTGTGCTTCGGGGTATCATGTAGTATTGAAGTAATATGTTCCATATGATAGACCAGTGGTGGGGTACCTTTTTTCTACCAAGGGCCATTTGGATATTTATAAAATCCTTCAGGGGCCATACAAAAATTATCAACTTAAAAATGAGCCTGCCCCCAGTCAGTTGTTATTCCTCAGTAGATATACCCCCAGTCACTTGTTATACACCATTAAATATGCCCCTAGTCAGTTATTATGCCCCATTAGATATGCCCCTAGTTAGTTGTTATGCCCCATTAGATATGCCCCCAGTCAGTTGTTATGCCCCATTAGATATGCCCCCTAGTAGCGCCGCTTACACACACACATATTAAAAGAAACCCCCCCCCCCCCCCCCCACAATACTCACCAGCCCCGCTCCTGTTTCCGGACCGCTGCCCCCCGCCTGGCCGCCCGCTCCTCGGAACTATGGTAGTGCCATACACGTACATTGCCTGAGCTGAAAGCCGGAGTTCAGGAGAGAGCTCCTGCCTCCGGCTGCTGCTGAGGAGAAGGAGCCAGGCGCCCGCTGGTAACAAAATCTCAGCGGGCGCATGGCATCTCCCTCGGTTAGGTGAGCCTGGCCGGGCCTGATTAAGTGACTTTGCGGGCCTTATACGGCACGCGGGCCTGAGGTTCCCCACCCCTGTGATAGACCATCCAGACAGCAGGAATCGAAGGTGGTTAGCTCATTTTCCATTAAGAGGCAATTTGGCATTTGGCTGCATTTAGAATATGTTTATTTTTTTGTGGGGGACGGGAAGCTTGAGGGATAGGGCAAGAGACTAAGGATTATATGGGGGATCAAGGCATCTTGAACACCAGTAATACGTGTGCAGCAGGGTGCCATGTTGACCACAGAGGTGCCAACATAAATCAAGGGAAGTAGAGTAAATAGAACTTAGCTGGGGAATAAAGTATCATCTGCAATAAAGGTTAAATAAATTTTCCTTATACTGTACTTACTGAAAAATACATTTTTGCTATTTCCATTTTTATTTTTGACCATTCCTCAGGCTCCAGTGTCTCCCCCGCATCTCATTCAAAGCCAATTCATCAGCTTCTTTAAAGGGTATATTTACTAAAGTTCGGGTTTATAAAAGTGTGGATTTTGCCTATAGCAACCAATCAGATTTAAGCTATTATCTTCTGGAAGGTGCTAGATAAATGATAAGCAGATTCTAATTGGTTGCTTTGGGCAACATATCTACACTTCTATAAACCCGCACCTTAGTAAATATACCCCTAAGTGGTTGTTTTTGGGACAAAATAGAAATAAGACCCTGTGATTATGGAAATCTTTTGCATAACGGCGGTTATTCCGAGTTGATTGCTAGCTGCCGTTGTTCGCAGCGCAGCGATCAGGCTAAAAACCGGCATTTCTGCGCATGCGTACGGGCCGCAGTGCGCACGCGCGACGTACTTTCACACAAAACTATGCAGTTTCACACAAGGTCTAGTGACGCTTTTCAGTCGCACGGTTGGTCGTTGAATGATTGACAGGAAGTGGGTGTTTCTGGGTGGTAACTGCCCGTTTTACGGGAGTGTGCTAAAAAACGCAGGCGTGTCAGGCAAAAACGGCGTTTTCAGGGAGTGTGCTAAAAAATGTAGGCATGCCAGGCAAAAACGCAGGAGTGGCTGGGGAAACGGGGGAGTGGCTGGCCGAACGCAGGGCGTGTTTGTGACGTCAAACCAGGAACCATACAGACTGCAGTGATCGCAAGGAAGGAGTAGGTCTGCAGCTACTCTGAAACTGCTTGAAAAAAAAAATAACCCCGTTCTGCGATCCTTTCGTTCGCACTTCTGCTAAGCTAAGATACACTCCCAGAGGGCGGCGGCTTAGCGTTTGCACTGCTGCTAAAAGCAGCTAGCAAGCGATCAACTCGGAATGAGGGCCCACAACTGAATTGGGGAGCTCTGGAACATGGTATAATGGACATGAATGAAATGGTGAAAGTGATGGAGCTGTAACTATTGATAAAACGCAATGAGGATGGGAGAAGCAGGATTTAATGCTAGCAAAATCAGGAGAGATACGTAAAGGGGCAAGATCTAAAGGAAATAGTATATTATGAGAAATCTATTGAAAAAACTCTGTGATCTAGGCACAGGGGAAGTCAGGATTATACCAAAATGGAACTAGGAGAGGGTGAGAGGTGCATAGTTGGTAAAGGCAAGTGTAGGAGTCCTAATTAGACAGAGCAAACTGAACAGTTGGGAGAGTGTGAATGGTATGAAGGCAGCTGCAGGTGGAGAGTAAAGTAAAGAGCATGGGGCATAGGCTAAAAGGGCAACATCTTCTATGGTCACTCAAGATCTGTGGTGGGGGGAGCATGTCAGGTAACACATTGGGCTAGATGGAAGCATGGTAATATTTAAATAGGTTGGAGACTCCTATACCGCCAGATATATTTTTAACTGGCCGAATGAAGGTGGAAAAAAATAACAGCAGGTGTTTAAGGGTCTTAGATGGAATGTGAATCAGGACAGTCTGCCAAAGATAGAGTAGACAAGGTAGGATATTCATTTTCACTGCCACAGAGCGGACAAACCAGGAAATATATTGTTTTCTCCAAGTAAACAAATCCGATTCGAATGAGGCAATCATCCTTGAAAAATCTGCGGCATAGAGCTGCAAGTATTACTTCATTAGATTTACTCGTACATAATTAAATTATGGGGTCCCATCTACATTGGTAATTTTTCGAAGACCTCCAGGAGGAATATTTAGATTTTGGCCGGTTTTACACATGCGCTGGCTACACAGCTAAGTAGGGCGCCACGAAGAGGAGGATGCCCTGGCTTAACTGTGCCAGCGACATGCTACCTTGTCTGCCCGCCTGGGTAGTGCTTGCCCAGAGACGCGCACAGCAAGAACTATAGTTGCTGCACAGCAAGGGCTGCTGGGAGCTGTAGTTTATTTGGAGTTTCTTCATCGGTGTCCTCCCAGGTTGCTTGTTATAACATGTCACTGGGCACCCCCTGTGCAGGATGCCTGGCACTATTAGCTGCTGCTGGCATACATATTGCTCAGTGCCATTTCTTAAGGCAGCCTCCTACTGAAAGCTCCTGTGCAGCCTCACCAGCCTAGGCCTGTCAGGCACTTAGCTATGGTGAGTTTTTGGGGGGTGCACATGTAAAGATCTGGGTGACAAGGTTCTTCAAATACATTTATTATGACCAGCAAAATATTTACCAAGAAGTAAGTAAATTGCCATTGACATGGTATGCTGATGGTATGGCAGGACAGTGTATCCTGAAGGTATGGCAATGGCAGGACCGACTTTAAGGAATAACTGTAGAATATATGAGAACTAGGTGATTCATCGCACCCTACGGGCGCTCTTCACACCGTCGTATGGGGCTACGCCCCCTTAACCCTTGCACACCCTTGTGGCATGCAATATTTTTATTATATGGAGTATTACCTCTAATCATAATTGTGTGAGTGGTTAAATATTGCATGGACAAAGGGCGTGCGAAGGTTAAGGGGTCGAAGTCCCTTGCAACGGCGTGAACAACTCATGCAGGGCCTGATGAATCACCTAGTAGGTGCTGTGGTTGGGGGAGTGGCGGGTGTGGGGGAGACACGGATAGGGTCCAGGGGTGCCGCGGGTGGAGGAGAGGCGGTTGCGGGGGTGCCGTGTGTGGGGAGGGGGCTGGTGCGGTGGTGCCGCGGGTGGGCGAGGGTGCGTGGGTGCCGTGGGTGGGGGAGGAATGGTTACGGGGTGCCGTGGTGGGGGAGGGGCGGGTGCGGTGGTGGAGCAGGTGTGGGGGTGCTGTGGGTGGGTTAGGGGATCAGGAGCTACCGCGGGTGGTGGAGGGGTGTGTGTGGGGGTGCCGCGGATGGGATCCGGAGGTACTGCGAGTTGGGGAGGGGTGGGTAATGCTTCTCCTGCTTCTTCTCCTGGAAGCAGCTAAGCTGCTGTCCTCCCTTTGGCAGTGGCTCTCCCGGAGACTCGCACAGAGGCCAAGCAGCCAGTCACTAGGTTAGCGGCGGTGTCCCAACGTGGCGCATTACAGGGAAGAAGATGCACTCAATAAGCTGCAGCTCCCAGCAGCCCTAAGGGCCGAAATGCTTCGGCGCTAAGGGCTGCTGGGAGCTGTAATTTATGTAGTGCGTGTACTTCCCTGTAATGCGGCATGTTGGGAAACCGGCACTAACAATAGTGACTGGCTGGCAGAACTGACTGAATGGCTGAATCAATGTAAAAGGTGAGAGTGCTGTGCAGTGTCAGTGACACTGCACATCCACTGCACTGCACAGCACTGTCACCTTTTACATTGATTCAGCGTCCAGACATTACCATTCGCAATATCACCCACTCTATCCGTTACATTAGCCATCTCGGAGCTTCCAGTCAGGGCCTCTGGGTATCTGGGTGCGGCTGTGGCAGGGAGGCACTTCTGTGACATCACACGCAGAGGAGGCTCCGGGGCCCAGAGACTATGCGACGCAGGGAGGGATATGAAAGCCTTCCGCTGCGCCGCTTTCATACACATCTATGCCGGTGAACGCATCAGCTTTTGTTCCACCTGCATTGCGGCTAGGGAGTGGGGATTGTTGATGCCGGAGGGGGCAGGCGGACTGGCAGCAGGACATAGGACGCTGCAGTAAAAGGATTTTTTTCCCCCCTACCTACAGCGCAGAGACTTGCTGCAGATGCAGTGGCATACCCTCCACCTGTACCTTTTTGGCAGGGACAGTACCTTTTTTTTATGGTCTGTACCGATTTTTGGCTCTACAAACTTCCATTGAAAGTATAAAAAAGGGGCGTGGCCACACCACGCCTCCTTTTCGAATTTGTAGCGATTTTTATGTGTAAATTGTTGGAGGGTATGTTGCTGTAGATGCAGTGGGCCTATTTTGGGAGCTGGAGCTGCAGCTCCATCAGCCCCATTGTTAATCCTGCTCTGGGAACACACAGCAGCCAAAGGGCAGAGCCTCCCATTGGATGTAACCTGTGTGGGAGGGCGTTTCTCGCCCAATCAGCTGTGAACTGGGTGTGATAGACCTGCCACTAACCCAATGAGAGCTCCTAGCCACGCTCCGCGTTAGACACACAGGCACAGAGCCACAGATCTGGGCTATTATATAGGAGATTGCGGATGCAGGAGGGAACCTCTCTAAAGGATGAAAAATGTAAGATTGTAAGATCATTACTATAGTAATAGTGATAACATTTATAATAATGCTGTTTTTGAGTCAGGTGAATATTCAGTATTACTTTGTTATTGAAGATTAAAGTTTGCTTGGGATAGCAATGGAGTGTATGGGCAGGCATATCTATGGGTTTGGCAAATGAAAAAGAAGCAGTAAAATAAGAATTTACTCACCGGTAATTCTATTTCTCGTAGTCCGTGGTGGATGCTGGGAACTCCGTAAGGACCATGGGGAATAGCGGGCTCCGAAGGAGACTGGGCACTCTAAGAAAGAATTAGGACTACCTGGTGTGCACTGGCTCCTCCCTCTATGCCCCTCCTCCAGACCTCAGTTAGGGAAACTGTGCCCGGAAGAGCTGACACAATAAGGAAAGGATTTGGAATCCCGGGTAAGACTCATACCAGCCACACCAATCACACCGTACAACTCGTGATACTATATCCAGTTAACAGTATGAACAACAACTGAGCCTCACAAACAGATGGCTCATAACAATAACCCTTTAGTTAGGCAATAACTATAAACAAGTATTGCAGACAATCCGCACTTGGGATGGGCGCCCAGCATCCACTACGGACTACGAGAAATAGAATTACCGGTGAGTAAATTCTTATTTTCTCTGACGTCCTAGTGGATGCTGGGAACTCCGTAAGGACCATGGGGATTATACCAAAGCTCCCAAACGGGCGGGAGAGTGCGGATGACTCTGCAGCACCGAATGAGCAAACTCAAGGTCCTCCTCAGCCAGGGTATCAAACTTGTAGAATTTTGCAAATGTGTTTGAACCCGACCAAGTAGCAGCTCGGCAAAGTTGTAAAGCCGAGACCCCTCGGGCAGCCGCCCAAGAAGAGCCCACTTTCCTTGTGGAATGGGCTTTTACAGATTTAGGATGCGGCAGTCCAGCCGCAGAATGTGCAAGTTGAATCGTGCTACAGATCCAGCGAGCAATAGTCTGCTTAGAAGCAGGAGCACCCAGCTTGTTGGGTGCATACAGGATAAATAGCGAGTCAGTTTTCCTGACTCCAGCCGTCCTGGAAACAATATGAAAAATCAGATAAGGGCTTTTACATGACAAAGCCGCCAATTCTGATACACGCCTGGCCGACGCCAAGGCCAACAGCATGACCACTTTCCACGTGAGGTATTTTAGCTCCACGGTTTTAAGTGGCTCAAACCAATGCGACTTTAGGAAATCCAACACCACGTTGAGATCCCACGGTGCCACTGGAGGCACAAAAGGGGGCTGAATATGCAGCACTCCGTTAACAAAAGTCTGAACTTCAGGCAGTGAAGCCAGTTCTTTTTGGAAGAAAATCGACAGAGCCGAGATCTGGACCTTAATGGAACCCAATTTTAGGCCCATAGTCACTCCTGACTGTAGGAAGTGCAGAAATCGACCGAGCTGAAATTCCTCCGTTGGGGCCTTCCTGGCCTCACACCAAGCAACATATTTCGCCATATGCGGTGATAATGTCTTACGGTCACATCTTTCCTAGCTTTAATCAGCGTAGGAATGACTTCCGAATGCCCTTTTCTTTTAGGATCCGGTGTTTAACCGCCATGCCGTCAAACGCAGCCGCGGTAAGTCTTGGAACAGACAGGGCCCCTGCTGCAGCAGGTCCTGTCTGAGCGGCAGAGGCCATGGGTCCTCTGAGATCATTTCTTGAAGTTCTGGGTACCAAGCTCTTCTTGGCCAATCCGGAACCACAAGTATAGTTCTTACTCCTCTCCTTCGTATTATTCTCAGTACCTTGGGTATGAGAGGCAGAGGAGGGAACACATAAACCGACTGGTACACCCACGGTGTCACTAGAGCGTCCACAGCTATCGCCTTAGGGTCCCTTGACCTGGCGCAATATCTTTTTAGCTTTTTGTTGAGGCGGGACGCCATCATGTCCACCTGTGGCCTTTCCCAACGGTGTACAATCATTTGGAAGACTTCTGGATGAAGTCCCCACTCTCCCGGGTGGAGGTCGTGCCTGCTGAGGAAGTCTGCTTCCCAGTTGTCCACTCCCGGAATGAACACTGCTGACAGTGCTAACACATGATTTTCCGCCCATCGGAGAATCCTTGTGGTTTCTGCCATCGCCACCCTGCTTCTTGTGCCACCCTGACGGTTTACATGGGCGACCGCCGTGATGTTGTCTGACTGGATCAGCACCGGCTGGTGTTGAAGCAGGGGTCTTGCCTGACTTAGGGCATTGTAAATGGCCCTTAGTTCCAGAATATTTATGTGTAGGGAAGTCTCCTGACTCGTCCATAGTCCTTGGAAGTTTCTTCCCTGTGTGACTGCCCCCCAACCTCGAAGGCTGGCATCCGTGGTCACCAGGACCCAGTCCTGTATGCCGAATCTGCGGCCCTCTAGAAGATGAGCACTCTGCAGCCACCACAACAGAGACACCCTGGTCCTTGGAGACAGGGTTATCAGCCGATGCATCTGAAGATGCGATCCGGACCACTTGTCCAACAGATCCCACTGAAAGATCCTTGCATGGAATCTTCCGAATGGAATTGCTTCGTAAGAAGCTACCATCTTTCCCAGGACTCGCGTGCAGTGGTGCACCGACACCTGTTTTGGTTTTAGGAGGTCTCTGACTAGAGATGACAACTCCTTGGCCTTCTCCTCCGGGAGAAACACCTTTTTCTGTTCTGTGTCCAGAACCATCCACAGGAACAGTAGACGCGTTGTAGGAACCAGCTGTGACTTTGGAATATTCAGGATCCAGCCGTGCTGTTGTAGCACTTCCCGAGCTAGTGCTACTCCGATCAACAACTGTTCCCTGGACCTCGCCTTTATAAGGAGATTGTCCAAGTACGGGATAATTATAACTCCCTTTTTTCTAAGGAGTATCATCATTTCGGCCATTACCTTGGTAAATACCCTCGGTGCCGTGGACAGACCAAACGGCAACGTCTGGAATTGGTAATGACAGTCCTGTACCACAAATCTGAGGTACTCCTGGTGAGGAGGGTAAATGGGGACATGCAGGTAAGCATCCTTGATGTCCAGTGATACCATGTAATCCCCTTCGTCCAGGCTTGCAATAACCGCCCTGAGCGATTCCATTTTGAACTTGAACCTTCTTAAATAAGTGTTCAAGGATTTTAAATTTAAAATGGGTCTCACCAAACCGTCCGGTTTCGGTACCACATACATTGTGGAATAGTAACCCCGTCCCTGTTGAAGGAGGGGTACTTTGGTTATCACCTGCTGGGAGTACAGCTTGTGAATCGCCTCCAGCACCGCCTCCCTGTCTGGGGGAGTAGTTGGCAAGGCTGATTTGAGGAAACGGCGAGGGGGAGACGTCTCGAATTCCAGCTTGTACCCTGAGATACCACTTGTAGAATCCAGGGATCCACCCGTGAGCGAACCCACTGGTCGCTGAAGTTCCGGAGACGGGCTCCCACCGCACCTGGCTCCACCTGTGGAGCCCCAGCGTCATGCGGTGGACTTAGAGGAAGCAGGAGAGGACTTTTGTTCCTGGGAACTTGCTGTTTGGTGCAGCTTTTTCCCCTTACCTCTGCCTCTGGGCAGAAAGGACGCGCCTTTAACCCGCTTGCCTTTCTGGGGCCGAAAGGACTGTACCTGATAATACGGTGCTTTCTTTGGCTGTGAGGGAACATGGGGTAAAAATGTCGACTTCCCAGCCATCGCCGTGGAAACGAGGTCCGAGAGACCATCCCCAAACAATTCCTCACCCTTGTAAGGCAAAACCTCCATGTGCCTTTTAGAATCCGCATCACCTGTCCACTGCCGAGTCCATAATACTCTCCTGGCAGAAATGGACATTGCATTTATTCTAGATGCCAGTTGGCAAATATTCCTCTGTGCATCTCTCATGTATAAGACTACGTCTTTAATATGCTCTACAGTTAGCAATATATTGTCCCTGTCAAGGGTATCAATGTTATCAGACAGGGAATCTGACCACGCAGCTGCAGCACTGCACATCCATGCTGAAGCAATAGCCGGTCTCAGTATAATACCTGAGTGTGTATATACAAACTTCAGGATAGCCTCCTGCTTTCTATCCGCAGGCTCCTTTAGGGCGGCCGTATCCGGAGACGGTAGTGCCACCTTCTTTGACAAGCGTGTGAGCGCTTTATCCACCCTACGTATCCTATCCTCTGGCGGGAAAGGGTACGCCCTTAGTAACTTTTTGGAAATTACCAGTTTCTTATCGGGGGAAACCCACACTTCATCACACACTTCATTTAACTCTTCAGAAGGGGGAAAAACCACAGGTTGCTTTTTCTCCCCAAACATAATACCCTTTTTTGTGGTACCAGGGTTAATGTCAGAAATGTGCAACACATTTTTCATTGCCGTAATCATGTAACGGATGGCCCTATTGGAATGTACACTAGTCTCATCGTCGTCGACACTGGAGTCAGTATCCGTGTCGACATCTGTGTCTGCCATCTGAGGTAGCAGGCGTTTTTTGAGCCCCTGATGGCTTTTGAGACGCCTGGGCAGGCACGGACCTAGAAGCCGGCTGTCCCACATCTGCTATGTCATCAAACCTCTTATGTAAGGAGTTGACACTGTCACGTAATTCCTTCCACATATCCATCCACTCAGGTGTCGACCCCGCAGGGGGTGACATCACATTTATCGGCACCTGCTCCGCCTCCACATAAGCCTCCTCATCAAACATGTCGACACAGCCGTACCGACACTCCGCACACACACAGGGAGTGCTCTGACTGAGGACAGGACCCCACAAAGTCCTTTGGGGAGACAGAGAGAGAGTATGCCAGCACACACCACAGCGCTATAAATCACAGGGATGTACACTATAATGAGTGATTTTACCCTATAGCAGCTATATATATATATATATATAGTATTTGCGCCTAACTTTAGTGCCCCCCCTCTCTTTTTTACCCTATTGAGCCTGGAAACTGCAGGGGAGAGCCTGGGGAGCGTCCTTCCAGCGGAGCTGTGAAAGGAAATGGCGCCAGTGTGCTGAGGGAGATAGCCCCGCCCCCTTCACGGTGGACTTCTCCCGCTTTTTTTATGGATATATGGCAGGGGATTTTACACATATATAGTCTTAATGACTATATTATGTGTATTTTTTGCCAATGTAAGGTAATCTTATTGCAGCCCAGGGCGCCCCCCCCCAGCGCCCTGCACCCATCAGTGACCGGAGTGTGAGGTGTGCATGGGGAGCAATGGCACACAGCTGCAGTGCTGTGCGCTACCTTAATGAAGACCGGAGTCTTCAGCCGCCGATTTCCTGGACGTTCTTCTTGCTTCTGGCTCTGCAAGGGGGACGGCGGCGCGGCTCCGGGACCGGACGACCGAGGCTGGGCCTGTGTTCGATCCCTCTGGAGCTAATGGTGTCCAGTAGCCTAGAAGCCCAAGCTAGCTGCAAGCAGGTAGGTTCGCTTCTCTCCCCTAAGTCCCTCGTAGCAGTGAGTCTGTTGCCAGCAGATCTCACTGAAAATAAAAAACCTAAATATACTTTCTTTTCTAGAAGCTCAGGAGAGCCCCTAGTGTGCATCCAGCTCGAGCCGGGCACAGATTCTAACTGAGGTCTGGAGGAGGGGCATAGAGGGAGGAGCCAGTGCACACCAGGTAGTCCTAATTATTTCTTAGAGTGCCCAGTCTCCTTCGGAGCCCGCTATTCCCCATGGTCCTTACGGAGTTCCCAGCATCCACTAGGACGTCAGAGAAAGTTGTTTTGTGTACATTGGATAAACAATGTGTGACTGTAAATTTATAGCTGCATAACAATGGTAAACCATCATATAACCTAAGAAAGATATAATTTGTACAGTGAAATAACTGATGTCTATATGCACTAAATAAGATGCCCATGCACTAAATAAGATTCCCTGTGTATGTAAATAATGTGTAAAGGGCCCTGCAACTGTAGGCATAAAATGAGCACTAATGAGGCATAATGTATAAGGCGCACTTCTATGGAGGGAATACTGTGTAAGATTCTTGTGTTGGCAATCCGAATAAGTGAATCTCCTAATGTTGTCTGCAGGTTTCCTATTAGGAATGACGTCAATGTGATCTAGGTGGATCAAGGACACTATAGTTCGAGATAATCTATTGGCTAAAATCTTAGCAAAAAGTTTTATATCCATGTTTAAAAGTGATGTCTGTCACACTTTGTTTTTTTTGGCTTTGTATCCGTGAATGGTGCAGATCTTGAGATCAAAGTCGTGAAAGTAGCTGGTCTGATATACAGTAGTTCCTGCTCATAAGTTATGGGTGAACTAAAACTAGTGCTGGGCAGTTGGCGGAGACCCAGAGCAAGGACATGGAGTCTGAAGTTCTGAACATGCTGGTGGTTTTCACCAGAGACCCCCGCAAGGAAGTTTTGGCTTTGCTGCTCCCAACGTGGATCATGGATTCCTGCCTGAGTCACCAAGTACTAGCACTAGAGGACTTTGGTAGTACGGAGAGGCAGGAGACTAGCAGGCAAGATCTGGAATTCCTAGATGCAGGACTGTTATAAGACTCAGAACTTAGAATTAAGTAACAGACTGGAAATAATGGCAGATATCGGACTGGAACCAATGGCAGATATATTGGACTGGAACTGATGGCAGAAATCAGACTGGAACCGATGGCAGATATCAGACTAGAACCAAGGACAGATTTGGGACTAACCAATGCCAAATATCGTACTGGAACCAATGGCAAATATTGGACTGGAACTGATGGCAGATATCAGACTGGAACTACAGTAAGGACAAACTTCGGACTGGAACCGATGGCAGATATCGGACTGGAAACAAGTGAAACAATATCAGACTGGGACAGATTAAACAATATCAGACAAGAGCTGATGACAGGTATTAGACTGGAACCCAATGGTGCCAGTGGGTGCAGGCAGATGGAGAATGCACTGAAGTCACTGAGAAGGCTGAGTATCCACAGGAGCTTCACAGCTAGGTGGTGGACATCATTGCATTGGCAACTTGATCCTCCCAGCTGACCCTTCTTATACTGTTGGTGGACTGTAATCAACTGAGTGTAGGGATTCGCTGGTGACCGGTCACATTATGGGAGAGAAGATGGCAGCGCTCAGCAACAGGCCCTATGGGAACCAGTTTCCACTAACCTCCAGTGAGTCCCCACCGGCTTGTGCACGGATCCCAGTCCCTCCCCGCCAGCTGTCTGGATAGGTAAGTGCCAGACAAACACAAACAGCCAATGCAAAGCAACTACCAAATGTCATAATCCTTGTGAGTATTTTGTACCAGAGATCTAGCACCTGCAAGAAATACCCCACCTGACATATGTGTAGGCTCTCTCTTTAAACTGGTACTCTCATAGATTACACAGGTTCTGTGGCTGATTAAAACCAGCTGAAATGCAGACTTGAAGTTAGCCAGTCACAGAACCTCTGTAATTCATGAGTGTCCCAGTTTAAAGCGATATGGTAAGTCTACAAATGCGCCAGTATACAGGTTTACCCCAGTTGCATTTGCATGAATGCCCCTTTACTATACTCAGTTCAGGGAGCTTCAGCAACTGGAATCATTTGTCATTGCCGTTGTAGTCCTACTGAAGTGTGCCACATTCATTGTGCCTGTATATAACTACTATAATGTCCCAGAGTGTTATTATAGCATACTAAAATTCAGTAAGTCATTTACAAACCTGTAAATCTTCTGGCAGGTGACATGCACCTAATTTTTTGGAAATGCACCCATGTATATTGGAAATACATTGATACATGTGTCCAAATAGGTATAATTGTAGAGGGTAGTGTACAAAAGTTTGTTTTTCTAAATTAGTTTGCTCGGGGAGGGCAGGCCATGACTAGTGTAGAGAGCATAGGTATATTATATTGCAAATGTTAATCTTACTCCAGAAGCCTGAAGGGTGGCTGGTGTAGTTTCAATTAAAATGTACAATTAATTAAGGAATCCTGTCATCTGAAAATTGAGATTACCTGGACAGGACATCAGTAAAAACAGTTTTTGTGTGTGGTTGCCATATAAATAAGGTAAGGACCAGTCTCCTTACCCAGCAGAAAGTAAACAAAGCCATCTTCCAAAAGTCATATTCAGACTGCAGAGAACAAAGAAACCAACAATATGTTATCTACTTTGACAGAAAATTAATATTTCCATAATAGTAATTCCTGTCATTCTAAAACTATATCTATATGCAAATTTGGTACGTTTTGGAAATTATTAAGATGTATGGTTTTGGAGACTGTAACTAACCAATCACACATCACAATGCAATCATACTTACACTCCTTTTATACCATAAATAATGTAGATTAATTTGAACATAGCATATTGCATGTAGCTAGTACACGGGAAACATTATGTACAGTTTGTGCTGAGGTTAAAAGTTACATTGGTGTAAATTACATGTGTCTTGACTTGAGTTATTAACAAGCCTGCTAGTCATCTGAGACTTGGTTATGACATCTTGATGGGGGGTAAGCTGATAAAAGTATGGGAGTCTTTTATACTGTGTCAGCCTTTGGCAGATCATTGCTAATTTGAAGCCTATACCTGCATTTCCTGCCTTTTCTCCCAGCCAGAATAAGCTGCATGTTATAGTCTGTAAATTTTTCCTTTTTATTTGAAGTTGCAACACGTTTGTCTATGTAATCTGCAACCCGTTTTCTTTATGTCATTTCTGTAACTAAGCATTGTACTTCTTTTGAAAGTAAAGTATTCCTTTATTACTCTATTTCATATATGCCCTAGAACCCAGTCTTTGAGACAGCTATTAGATTGCTAAGATTATTTTATAGCTATTATTTAATGCCAGTAACAGCGAGAAAGAATATTCAGTGTATTATGGGCCTAATTTAGGCCCTCATTCCGAGTTGTTCGCTCGCAAGCTGCTTTTAGCAGCTTTGCACACGCTAAGCCGCCGCCTACTGGGAGTGAATCTTAGCATAGTAAAATTGCGATCGAAAGATTCTCAAAATTGCGATTACACACCTCTTAGGAGTTTCTGAGTAGCTTCAAACTCACTCGGCATCTGCGATCAGTTCAGTGCTTGTCGTTCCTGGTTTGACGTCACAAACACACCCAGCGTTCGCCCAGACACTCCTCCGTTTCTTCAGCCACTCCCGTGTTTTTCCCGGAAACGGTAGCGTTTATTCACACACACCCATAAAACGGCCTGTTTCCGCCCAGAAACACCCACTTCCTGTCAATCACATTACGATCACCAGAACGAAGAAAAAACCGTGAGTAAAATTCCTAACTGCATAGCATATTTACTTGGCGCAGTCGCACTGCGGACATTGCGCATGTGCATTCGCGACTAATCGCTCCGTTGCGAAAAAAAAATAACGAGCGAACAACTCGGAATGACCCCCTTAGATCTGATTGCAGCAGCAAATTGGTTAGCTAATGTGCAAAATCATGTGCACTGCAAGTGGGGCAGATATAACGTGCAGAGAGAGTTAGATTTGGGTGGGTTATATATTGTTTCTGTGCAGGGTAAATACTGGCTGCTTTATTTTTACACTGCAATTTAGATTTCAGTTTGAACACACCCCGCCCAAATCTAACTCTCTCTGCACATGTTATATCTGCCCCCCCCCCCCCCCCCCCTGCAGTGCACATGGTTTCGCCCATTAGCTAACAAATTTGCTGCTGCGATCAGATCTGAATTACACCCTATGGGGGTCATTCCGAGTTGATCGCACGTAGCAATTTTTTGCTGCTTGTGCGATCAACTAGATGCTGCCTATGGGGGAGTGTATTTTGGCATAACAGGGCTGTGATCACTTGTGCAGCCCTGCTATGCTAAATAAGTTTTGTGCAGAACAAGACTAGCCCTAGACATACTTACCCTGTGCGATGGATCCAGCGATGAAGGCTCCGGAATTGACATCAGACAACCGCCCCCTAAATGCCTGGACATGTCTGCGTTCGGATCTCCACACCCGGAAAACGGTGAGTATGCGCCCGGAACGCATCTCCGATATCAATCTTCTTGTGATCGTGCTAGCAATCACTTTCTTCTGGATGTTGCCCGGCAACGGCTGTCGCTGGGCAACGACACGTGTGCGCATTGCAGGCGCCGTGTATGCGCAGTTCCAACCCGTTCGCACCACAGTGAAGAACCGCTGCATGCGACCGGGTCGGTATGACCCCCTATATGCAGCTCTTCCCTCACTGCATCAGGACTTGAAGATCTCTATGATCGCAGTCCTGATGCTAGTGTGATACAATCAAGGTGATCAGAGTGCAAAATGAGGTCTACCAACTGGGGTCCATGACAGATATAAATGGTGCATGTATTGCACCCACAAGCAAAATGTTCTATTTGTGTTGTAGGACAAAACATTTAACATTTAAATGCCACTTTTATTAGGAGTAAATTTGCAAAATTGACCCTTTGAGTCTGCTTTCCATTATTTGTAATTCTTTGCTATGTGTATACTGTAGTAGATTGTGTCTATGACATTTCCTGCAGCTTCATTGTCTTTGGTTGGCTGAGCTTATCCAATTTTCTTTCTACACCTGGTTCTCACTAGCGTAACACAAACCCAATGAAATCAGGATCGCACTGTACAGCTCAAACCACTTACAATAGCCAGATGACGGCTGGGCACAGACTGAGGTCTGCCTACTCAGTTTCCTGAAGATAAACAGTCTTCTGGATATGTGAGTTCTTGACAGTATCTAGAAAACAATTAGCTATAGAACAGGAGTTATATACAGTAGGATCTATTTTGCACATACTGTATATTCTCTTGAAAAAACAACAACTTTTAAATAAACTTGAAGGTGGAGATTTCAAATTTGTAAACAGTCCTCCCAAGTTAGTGGCTGGCTGCAGAGCCTCTCTTTTCCCACAAGGTGACATAATCTTAGCACACGCTCAGAGAAGTGGCGTACCAAGAGTTGGGCACGTGCCCTGGGTGCCATGACAGGTATGTCGTAGGGGGGTGCCACAAGCAGGGCCATGTACTACGGATGGCCACTGAGTATGAAAAACATAAAGGAGGTTTGGCCGGGGGAGCAGAGAGTGGCCCCTCCCCTTGCAAAATTCAGCAGCTGGCGTCTTCTTTCTTCACCTGGGGGCGGCAGCCTTTAAGCTCTTTTGCATGGCCACCGCCCATCCAGGACTTCCATGATGTCTTCTATCTTCAGGAGCTCTTCATCGCTCCTCCTCCACCATTGGACTGCCTCACCGCGCTCGCGCTGACTATTATTAGCCGAAACAAAGGGGCGAGGTGATGACACAGCTTGCTGGGATTGGCTCGCCGTGGCCATCTTGGATTTTCAGAAATGGCCACGGCGCAGCATTGGATCGCTCACTCACCAGGAATGGGTCCTGTGCATGCAAGATCGCATGCAGTACCACTAAGTCACAGTCGGCCTTTTGGCTAAAATCAAGTGTAGTACCTACTCGAGGGAAACATTTGGTGGAGTACCTGTTCTTACACTAGGAGCGTGAGAGGTTCCTAGTGTGAAATGGAGAAACACCTTGTGGAGTACAATGCCGGGGTGTGGCAATGCCTCTGTTCGAGAGTGGAGAAAAACTGGGCTTAGTATCCACTACCTTAGAAACATAGAAACATAGAATTTGTCGGCAGATAAGAACCACTTGGCCCATCTAGTCTGCCCCTTATTTTATTTTTTTAATATTATTTTTTATCACTAACCTTATTTGATCCTTATTTCTTTGTAAGGATATCCTTATGTCTATCCCATGCATGTTTAAATTGCTCTACTGTCTTAGCCTCTACCACCTCTGATGGGAGGCTATTCCACTTGTCCACTACCCTTTCTGTGAAATAATTTTTCCGCAAATTTCCCCTGAACCTCCCCCCCTCCAGTCTCCGTGCATGTCCTCGTGTCCTATTGCTTCTCTTCATTTGGAGAATGTTTCCCTCCTGGACTTTGTTAAAACCCTTCATATATTTGAAAGTTTCTATCATGTCCCCCCTTTCCCTTCTCTGCTCCAAACTATACATATTGAGATTTCTTAGTCTTTCTGGGTATGTTTTGTGATGCAGGCCATGCACCATTTTAGTTGCCCTCCTTTGTACAGTTTCTAATGTATTAATATCCTTTTGAAGATATGGCCTCCAGAACTAAATACAGTATTCTAGATGAGGCCGTACTAATGACCTATACAGTGGCATTATTACTTCTTTCTTTCTGCTGCTGATTCCTCTCCCAATGCAGCCAAGCATCTGACTAGCCTTCCTCATTGCCTTGTTACATTGCTTACCTGCTTTTAAGTCATCTGAAATAGTGACTCCTAGATCCCTTTCCTCCTCAGTAGTTTCCAGTATAGTGCCATTAATACTGTATTTAGCTTTAGGATTTTTGAGACCCAAGTGCATGATTTTGCATTTTTTGGCATTAAACTGTAATTGCCAGACTCTTGACCATTCCTCTAGTCTACCTAGATCCTCAATCATTTGTTTTACCCCACCTGGTGTGTCTACCCTGTTGCATACCTTTGTGTCATCTGCAAAAAGGCATACTTTCCCTTTAATGCCATTTGCAATGTCACCAATAAAGATATTAAAAAGCACTGGTCCAAGTACAGATCCCTGGGGTACTCCACTGGTAACATTTCCCTCCTGTGAATGCACTCCATTTACCACAACTCTCTGTTTTCTATCCTTCAACCAAGATCTTATCCATTCAATAATCCTAATATCCAATCCCAAACTTTCAAGTTTATTTAGCAGTCTGCGATGTGGAACTGTGTCAAAAGCCTTACTAAAGTCTAGATAAGCTATATCCATGGCTCCACCTTTATCCATCACTTTAGTCACACAATCAAAAAAGTCAATAAGATTTGTTTGACATGATCTCCCCCCAGTGAATCCATGCTGTTTGGGATCCAGTAAATTGCCGGATTTGAGATAATCTACAACTCTTTATTTTAAGAGTGTTTCCATCAATTTCCCTACTACTGATGTAAGACTCACTGGTCTGTAGTTGTTTGCCTCTTCCTTGCTTCCACTTTTGTGCAGTGGGACTACGTTTGCTCTTTTCCAGTCCCCTGGAATTTCTCCTGTAGCTAATGACTGGTTGAATAATTCTGTCAATGGTGCTACCAGCACCTCTTTAAGTTCTTTTAATATCCTTGGATGTATCCCATCTGGCCCCATAGATTTGTCCACTTTCAGCTTTGAGAGTTCTGTTAGGACCTTCTCCTCTGTAAATGTACTTGTTTCATTTTCCTGAATATCCCTGCAACTTAACTGTGGCCCCTTCCCCTCTCTTTCAGTAGTAAATACTGAGCAAAAATAATCATTAAGATGATCTGCTATTAAATTGTCTCCTTCAACAAGACTCCCAGTGTCCGTCTTTAGTTTTATAATTCCGCCTTTTGTTTTTCTCTTTTCGCTTATATACCTAAAAAAAGTTTTGCCTCCTTTACCCACTGACTGGGCCATTTTCTCCTCAGCTTGTGCCTTTGCACATCTGATTACCTTCTTTGTCTCCTTCTGTCTAACAAGATATATCTTTTTGTCTTCATTATTTTGTGTCTGCTTATATTTCCTAAAAGCCATCTTTTTTGCTCTCACAATATTTGCTACTTCTTTTGCAAACCACACTGGCTTCCTTTTCCTTGTGTTTTTCCTAACAGTTTTGATACAAAGGTCTGTTGCCTTCAATATTGCACATTTGAATGTTTCCCACCTCTCCTGCACTGTTTCCAAGTTCCTCCACTCTGCCAAAGAATCGCTTACACATTTTCCCATCCCTACAAAATCAGCCTTCCTAAAATCCAACACCTTTGTTTTTGTATGGGACGAGTCAGTCTCTGTCTTAATGCTGAACCATACTGCTTGATGATCACTGGATCCCAGGTTTTCACCCACTTTTACGTCCGATAATCTGTCTCCATTTGTAAGTATTAAGTCTAATATTGCGTCTTTCCGAGTGGGCTCCCTCACCAATTGGTGGAGGGATGCTCCCTGAAGGGAATTTAAAATGTTCCTACTTCTAGTGGAACTAGCAACAGACACCTCCCAGTTTACATCAGGAAGATTAAAGTCTCCCATGATTATTACCTCTCCTTTTAATGCCATTTTAGTTATGTCCTGCAATAGGTTCTTGTCAAGTTCCTCTTCCTGACCTGGTGGCCTGTATATCACGCCAATACGAATAATCAACTTTTCCCCTGTTTCTATGGTCACCCAAAGGGCCTCAGTTTTTTCTTCAATACTTTGTATTAATGTAGTATTTATGGCATTTTTTACATACATTGCTACCCCTCCTCCGATTTTTCCAATTCTGTCCTTCCTAAATAAAGTATATCCCGGTATAGCTATGTCCCAGTCATGATTTTCATTGTACCATGACTCTGTAATTGCCACAATATCTAGATCATCCCTTGTCATTATTGCAGTTAGTTCTGGGATTTTATTTCCTAAGCTCCTAGCATTTGCACACATAGCTTTTAGAGTTTTGTTTGTGCTTTTTCTGTTTCTAGCTATGTTCTTCTCTCTGCCTATTTTTATTTGGTTTTGATCTGAATTATCTTCTGTTGTTGTGGATATGCTTCCTATTCCCTTTGCCTGCAGAAACAATACCTCTGTGTTGGGGGAGCAGATTTCTTTATTCCTATTTGGTTCACTGCCCCCCTTTGTTAGGGGTTGAAATAGGACCCCTTACGTGGAGCGGAAAATGCCTGGTCTAGTATCTACTCTCGTACTGGGGGTTGACCCTGGCACAGAGTGGGTATGAAGCTTGGTCTGGCTGAGAGGTCAGGAGCAGCTAGAAGCTCGAGGTGTTTTGTGCCCCTGGAACTGGAAAGGACAGGGGTGCCGGAAATGCACTGGGGATTCGTACCACCAATGTACGAAGGCACTTTAGCACTTAACACTTCAACCCTATCCTTGCCCTTGGCTAGGGCAAGGATAATTTTTTATCCCCCCCGGCCTTCTGGCTGGGGCTTATTTATTTATTTATTCACGCACGTGTTTTGCATTTTTGCACTACACTAGCACTTATTTATGTTTTGTATTTTGTCACGTCACGGTTTTTTGTTTGGGGTTTAGGTGAGACCCTTATGGGCAACCCTCTCCCCTAGTTGCCGAGGCCCTCTCCTTTTGGGGAGGGCCAGAGGCTGTTTTCGATCCCCAGGTGGAAGCTTCGGCCAACCTTGGGGATACACAAGGGTCCCTCTGCGCTTCGGCAAGGGGGGATCCACAGTCCCTTTTTCTCCTCAGTAGGCCTTTTGGCTCTGAGGGGTAGGGGTGTAACGGGGCCCTTCTCCTTTTGGAGAGGGTCCAAGAACCTATGCCCCCAGCATGTTTGGTCACAGACACTGGGTGATGAAGCCACGCACCTCGGGCTTCAAGTAAAAAAAAACAAAAAAAAACACTAAGTCACAGTGCGCTCAAAGCTTGTTGCCCCCACTGACATGCCAAGGCCAGGGTCTGTATCTTCCATGCAGATTTTCTGGCCCCAGGAGCGTTAACAGCACAGCTATCCTGGGTAATCTGAGAGTTACTCAGGTTACCAATGTTCGCACAGGTGATCCGATGCTGCATCTCCGGACGTGGCAGCGGATCACACAAGCATGCAGTTTTCTATTTACTCAAGGTGCCTTGTGCTGCTTTTGCATGTTTTCGTACAGCAGCTGTATCCAAAGTAGCAACTGCTGTGTGAACTACTTCTATATCTGGATCAGGCCCAGAGCTTTGACAGTGATGACACTTTCATTCTGCTGTGTGATGTCAGACTGGGAAAGGAGTTCAAATTCTACTTTTGAGATGTGCAAAATGTGCTGCCAATTTCTCTCTTGGCTCTACTAAATTGAATTTACTGGCAATGATGCTGAGTTGAACATAAACCTGTTGGTGGCGAATATCTTGTGTATTTTTGCACTGAGCATGCACCAAAATTGAGCATACAGAAGTGTGGGTGATGCAAAATGGTATGCATTTTGATTGCATCTGCTGTATACTTACGACTGAAGAGTCATAACTGGTCTGTAATCAGGCATTATAACGTAAGTAAAGTTCAGTGAGGGCTTTGTTGACAAAACTGTGTGCTTTGCTGCAATAACCCGGGTTATTTCTGTGTCTATCCAGGTCGTGACTTGTACCCCATTCTAATGGAAAATTAAATTACCAGGTGAAGCAGTTCTACCTGGTAATTTGGCCATAAACACATGTTCTTTTTTTGTGTGAAAGGGTCAACCAAGGTTAAAATTCCCGGGATTTCGACCCAAGAATTTACCAGGGTTGGAGACCCAGGAATTTCGACCCAGGTTGACCCTTTCACACAGAGGAAATACCCATGTTGATCCGCAAATTACTGGGTAGAAATTCTTGACCGGGTAATGTGCTTCTCTGTGTGAAAGGGGGATCAGGCAGAGACCGGCAAAATGACCCGGCACTGAAATGCCAGGTAATTGCTAGAGATGTGCACCGGAAATTTTTCGGGTTTTGTGTTTTGGTTTTGGATTCTGTTCCGCGGCCGTGTTTTGGATTCGGATGCGTTTTGCCAAAACGTCCCTCAAAATTTTTTGTCGGATTCGGGTGTGTTTTGGATTCGGGTGTTTTTTTACAAAAACCCCTCAAAAACAGCTTAAATCATAGAATTTGGGGGTCATTTTGATCCCATAGTATTTTAACCTCAATAACCATAATTTACACTCATTTTCAGTCTATTCTGAACACCTCACAATATTATTTTTAGTCCTAAAATTTGCACCGAGGTCGCTGGATGGCTAAGCTAAGCGACCCAAGTGGCCGACACAAACACCTGGCCCATCTAGGAGTGGCACTGCAGTGTCAGGCAGGATGGCACTTCTAAAAAATAGTCCCCAAACAGAACATGATGCAAAGAAAAAAAGATGCGCACCAAGGTCGCTGTGTAACAAAGCTAAGCGACACAAGTGGCCGACACAAACACCTGGCCCATCTAGGAGTGGCACTGCAGTGTCAGGCAGGATGGCACTTCAAAAAAATAGTCCCCAAACAGCACATGATGCAAAGAAAAAAAGAGGCGCACCAAGGTCGCTGTGTGACTAAGCTAAGCGACACAAGTGGCCGACACAAACACCTGGCCCATCTAGGAGTGGCACTGCAGTGTCAGACAGGATGGCACTTCAAAAAAATAGTCCCCAAATAGCACATGATGTAAAGAAAAAAAGAGGCGCACCAAGGTCGCTGTGTGACTAAGCTAAGCGACACAAGTGGCCGACACAAACACCTGGCCCATCTAGGAGTGGCACTGCAGTGTCAGACAGGATGGCACTTCAAAAAAATAGTCCCCAAACAGCACATGATGCAAAGAAAAAAAGAGACGCACCAAGGTCGCTGTGTGACTAAACTAAGCGACACAAGTGGCCAACACAAACACCTGGCCCATCTAGGAGTGGCACTGCAGTGTCAGACAGGATGGCAGATTTAAAAAATAGTCCCCAAACAGCACATGATGCAAAGAAAAAAAGAGGTGCAATGAGGTAGCTGTGTGACTAAGCTAAGCGACCCAAGTGGCCGACACAAACACCTGGCCCATCTACGAGTGGCACTGCAGTTTTCTAGCGAGAGGATGAGTGCTTCCATCCTCATGTGAATCTGAACCACTAGCCATGAACATAGGCCAAGGCCTCAGCCGTTCCTTGCCACTCCATGTCGTAAATGGCATATTGTCAAGTTTACGCTTCTCATCAGACACTTTTAATTTTGATTTTTGGGTCATTTAACTGAACTTTTGTTTTTTGGAATTTACATGCTCTCTACTATGACATTGGGCATCGGCCTTGGCAGACGACGTTGATGGCATTTCATCATCTCGGCCATGACTAGTGGCAGCAGCTTCAGCACGAGGTGGAAGTGGATCTTGATCTTTCCCTATTTTAACCTCCACATTTTTGTTCTCCATTTTTTAATGTGTGGAATTATATGCCAGTATCAATAGCAATGGCCTACTACTATATATACTGCGCACAACTGAAATGCACCACAGGTATGGATGGATAGTATACTTGACGACACAGAGGTAGGTAGAGCAGTGGCCTTCCATACCGTACTGCTATATATACTGGTGGTCACTGTCAGCAAACGGCAAAACTAAAATGCACCACAGGTATAGAATCTAGATGGATAGTATACTTGACGACACAGAGGTAGGTAGAGCAGTGGCCTTCCGTACCGTACTGCTATATATACTGGTGGTCACTGTCAGCAAACTGCAAAACTAAAATGCACCACAGGTATAGAATCTAGATGGATAGTATACTTGACGACACAGAGGTAGGTAGAGCAGTGGCCTTCCGTACCGTACTGCTATATATACTGGTGGTCACTGTTAGCAAACTGCAAAACTAAAATGCACCACAGGTATAGAATCTAGATGGATAGTATACTTGACGACACAGAGGTAGGTAGAGCAGTGGCCTTCCGTACCGTACTGCTATATATACTGGTGGTCACTGTCAGCAAACTGCAAAACTAAAATGCACCACAGGTATAGAATCTAGATGGATAGTATACTTGACGACACAGAGGTAGGTAGAGCAGTGGCCTTCCGTACCGTACTGCTATATATACTGGTGGTCACTCAGCAAAACTCTGCACTGTACTCCTCCTATATAATATACTGGTGGTCCCCAGTACCCACAATAAAGCAGTGTGAGCACAGATATATGCAGCACACTGAGCACAGATATGGAGCGTTTTTCAGGCAGACAACGTATACTGGTGGTCACTGGTCAGCAAAACTCTGTACTGTACTCCTCCTATATAATACTGCTGGTCCCCAGTCCCCACAATAAAGCAGTGTGAGCACAGATATATGCAGCATACTGAGCACAGATATGGAGCGTTTTGCACGCAGAGAACGGATAAAACTGGTGGTCACTGATCAGCAAAACTCTGCACTGTACTTCTCCTATATAATACAGCTGCTCCCCAGTCCCCACAATTAAGCAATAAGCACAAACGGAGAGGAGCCATGTCCTCTCCCTAACATTTCCAATGCATGAGTGAAAATGGCGGCGACGCGCGGCTCCTTATATAGAATCCGAATCTCGCGAGAATCCAACAGCGGGATGATGACGTTCGGGCGCGCTCGGGTTAACCGATCCATACGGGAGAATCCGAGTATGCCTCGGACCTGTGTAAAATGGGTGAAGTTCGGGGGGGTTCGGTTTCCGAGGAACCGAACCCGCTCATCACTAGTAATTGCCAGGGATTTCTGTCTGAAAAGGGTATTAGTGGAAAAGGGTCCTTGAAAAATAACCCAGGTGCAGTGACCAGGGTCGATCCCAGGAAGGACCCAGGTAAGGCCACAGTGTAAACGGGTGATCCGGATCATCGACATGGGTCCCGTTAAAAACCTATGGAGAGACGGCTCACCAACGCTTGGAGACAGGGCCGGCGCTACCATTAGGCAGCTTCAGGCAGCTGCCTATGGGCGCTGGCCACTGGAGGGTGGAACTCTACTGCTGAATCAGTTTTACTTAAAATTATGTTGTGCTAGGCTATCCTAGGATGCAGGATGCAGCACAGGTCTGGCCAGCCGCAGCTGCCACTATCAATCACCCTCACCTCTGGCCAGGGTGAACTGTGTTTGCTGCGCCACCACTGCTGACGGACCCCGGACACAACTGCCCAGCAACAAGCAGGAACAGCTGCGGCTACTGCTCACCTCTGTCGCCACTTTGAGCTCAGCCAGGCTGCAGTACACGTTAAGCATTTGGGGTTGCCTTTACCGACTGTCAGCAGCTGGCAGTCAGCCTGCTGTGCGATGCTGCTGTGTGTCTCTATACTGGCCGGACAGGCAGCAACAGCATCGTCCTCTCCCTTTTCCACCTGCAGCCAGGGTGACCGGGCTCCGCGACCCCTCTCAAAGCCATAGGCAGGGAGGTATGGTTGCTCCCCCAGCCTTCCATGCTCCCTCAGCCGCCATTTGCCACAAGTTGCTGGCGATCGCCTGTCTACTCCTGGCTCCCTTGAATCTGCCTGACCCCAGCCGGCTCCTGCTCCTGCAAGCTCAGTCAGTGTGCAGAGAGGAGTGACGCAGTGCTTCCATGGAACCGCACATCTTTGACAAACATTCCCAGCAACAGTCAGCAAAAGAAGTAAGCAAAAATTGTGTATTACATCTTGATATTAAACTACATAATGGTTGTTGAAAGGTCTAATTTATATAAAGGAAGAGGGTAGGGGTGTGATAGGTACAACGTATATAAGGTGTGGGGTTGATTAACAGAAAATATATAAGGGGGTCCACAAAATTATACTATATATATAGATATATATAATATACAGTGGGGCAAAAAAGTATTTGGACAGCCACCGATTGTGCAAGTTGACCTACTTAAAAAGATGAGAGAGGTCTGTAATTTCCATCATAGGTACACTTCAACTGTGAGAGACAGAATCTGAAGAAAAAAACACACAGGAAATCACATTGTATGATTTTTAAACAATTTATTTGTATATATTTGTGGAAAATAAATATTTGGACACCTACCAAGCAGCAAGATTTCTGGCTCTCACAGACCTGTTACTTCTTCTTTAAGAAGCTCTTCTATCCTCCACTCGTTACCTGTATTAATGGCACCTGTTTGAGCTGGGTATCTGTATAAAAGACACCTGTCCACACCCTCAGTCAGACTGCTACCTCTCCACCATGGCCAAGACCAGAGAGCTGCCTAAGGACACCAGGGACAAAATTGTAGAGCTGCACAAGGCTGGGATGAGATACTCGACAATAGGCAAGCAGCTTGGTGAGAAGAGATCAACTGTTGGCGCAATTATTCAAAAATGGAAGAAATACAAGATCACTGACAATCTCCCTCGACCTGGGGCCACATGCAAGATCTCACCTCGTGGGGTATCAATGATCTTGAGAACGGTGAGGAATCAGCCTAGAACTACAAGGGGGGACCTGGTCAATGACCTCAAGAGAGCTGGGACCCGTCACAAAGGTTACCATTAGTAACACACTACGTCGTCATGGATTGAAATCCTGCAGTGCCATAAAGGTCCCCCTGCTTAAGCCAGCACATGTCCAGGCCCATCTAAAGTTTGCCAGTGACCATCTGGATGATCCAGAGGAGGATTGGGAGAATGTAATGTGGTCAGATGAGAGCAAAATCAAACTTTTTGGTATAAACTCCACTCGCCGTGTTTGGAGGGAGAAGAATGATGAATGGCATCCCAAGAACACCATACCCACTGTGAAGCATGGGGGTGGAAACATAATGCTTTGGGGCTGCTTTTCTGCAAAGGGGACAGGACGACTGATCCGTATTAAGGGGAGGATGAATGGGGCCATGTATCGTGAGATTTTGGCAAAAAAAATCCTTCTTTATAGGTGTATATTTTACACCTTCATACTAGGATAGGTATAGGAAAGATGGAAGTGTGCACTGATGATGTTAATCAAGCATACGCATAGTCGGCCAGCACACTGCAAGATGCATACAACTCTCCAAACGAGTTCGGAAGCAGCATGCGCCCTTTTTTTCACCAAAATCTGCATCAGGCCTATTAACTGTCTTTCCAAACCTTGTTTTTATAAAATATTTTAAGACACCAGAGATGCAAGAATGCTAAATAAAACTAAACTACATCAAAACTGCTGTGCACATATTAGTCAAATGTGCACGCGCTAGAAGGTAAACACATTTGCATTTTTTACAATTATCTGTCACTTTTGAGATTCCCATCTTATCAGTTTTATCAAGCTTTCTGCTTTATGTATCTGGGAGAGCCATAAAACCAGGGTACAGAAAATGAGGTCAGCAGCCAATTTTTTTTAATTTCATTTGGACCTTCAACATTTCCAATAAGTGACTCAGACAAATAGAATTTCCTCTTTGTTTAACTCTTTCTCCATGACTGAAATACATTCTATAGCTTTATTAGCATTTTTGTGTCTTTGTAAGGTGTGAACATATACCCTTGACTTTTTTTATTATTTTATTTCTTCAATCTATGAGTTGTGTTTCTCAACTTTATCATATACAAACTCTTTTGTTTGTTTTTTAATATTTATTTTTATATTTACATGAAATCCTGGCACACAATGCAGAAAGGAATGAAGCAGTAGGGCAAAGAGGTTTTTTAACGTTCGGTGTGGGAACAGTACGACAGCAGTAGCCTTCAAGCAACTCAAAGGATGCCGCAGAGGAGTAAGACAGCTCTGGACCTTGTTGGACAGGTTGAGCCCATAATGAGCTGGCAGGTGTGATGGGTTGGGTATGTGTGACCGTGACGGTTTGGGTATGTGTGACCAGCGGTCAGGATACCGCCAGTCAAAATACTGATGGCTGATGTCCGATGGGGGGGAGAGCACAATGAAGCCCCTTGCCAGCTCGTGGACATCCAAGAGTGGGAACAGTCCGACCGTCGGGATAGTGAGGGATGTAGGTGCTGGTATTGTGACCGGCTGTCTCCTGACCACCGGTCACATAACTACATCCCAGTGTGACATGTGGTAAGCAATAACAAAGGAGAGAATGGTAGTGCAAAGAGATAGGAAAAATAGGAGTAATAGAGGAGAGAGAGGGAGGAAGAGAGGGAGTGAGAGGGGGAGGAAATAAAAGTGGTGTGAATGCAGAAAAGGACAGTTTAGCACAGACAGGAGAAGTAAAAAAATAATAAAAGAGTGAATCAAACAAGTACCAAAATCCCACAAGGTACTTTCCTGGTAGAAGATCAGATGAGAATGACCACCTTAGCAAAATCAATTTCAATGAACTCTACTAGATTCCCGCCCCATTCAAACTATTTGCAGTAACCAGGGCCGGAGTGTCCAACTTGCACTTCTGACAAATGCCAGAAGGGCCAATGACCAGATGGGCAAGTCTGGCCATCCGTATATAATACTGAAAATGTAACTCCCAAAATGGCCACTGTCTCAGAGGAGACAGTTGTGCAATATTGAAAACCGGGAGATCCCCACTGCACATATGCTGCCAGCTGACGCTAGTGTACCAGTGGTAACTCTAGGAACAGGGAAGGGTGCATGTGTGAACAGAGACCTCTAGTAACATGGAAGGGTGCATGCACTAACAGCACATCTAGTAACAGGGAAAGGCGCATGCGCTAACAGCAACATCTAGTAACAGGGAAAGGCATATGTGTGAACTGCAATACCCAGAAGTGCTGGGACAGATGATAGTGGGTGCCAAATGGGGGGCATGCTGCACATAAAACCCCTGACTATAAGCAGGAACACATCCGCCATTGAGAAAGTTTAAAGGTTGATGTTGCCTTGATGTTACTATGTGGCATAATGTGTAAGGGTCTTTACTATACTATGTATGGCATAATGTGGTGTAAGGGGCATTGCTGTATGGCATAATATGGCTTAAGGGGCATTACTTTGTGGCATTATATGGTGAAAGGGGCATTACTGTGTGGGGCATAATATGGTGTATTGGGCATAACTGGGGTATGTTAAGGAAGGGACACTACTGTGACATAATGTGAATAAGGGGCACTACTGTGTGGTGTAATGTGACTAAGGGCCACTACTGTGTGGCATAATTTTAATTGGGGGTACTATTGCATGATGATGCCCCTTCCCAGGGAGACTACGCCGTTTGTTTCAAGGTACGCACCTCTCCCTGCTTCAATTGTGGAAGGAGATACCAATGTTCTTTATGTACGCATGGCACCAACATGTGTAGTTATGGCTCTGCTTTGGTGTGCACAGATGTGTCTTCCTCTGTGTTCAGTACCCTGCCTTAAAACATTCCTACAGTGAACACTATATAATCCTCTACAACTGCTAAGCTAGGGCTTGGTCAGTTGGGAAAGTGCATTCCCTTTTCTTTGTGTGTGACCTACACCAATGAAGTGCCAGCTTTACCTAGCACAACTAACCAAAATGTCAACTGTCTCATTATGGCACATTTGAATCTCCTGCAGGATGACCTCTGTTGTGTGTATTTTAATTTGTATAATGATGTACACTTGTATTTTGTTCTAATATTAAATATATTTGTAAGAGCATAGACTAATAAGTAGGAGGAGTCAGGGATAGTAAGGGGAGAAGTTTATGGCAGGAGCCAGATGATGGCCATCAGTGGGTTATCCATTGATGGTCACCATTGATGGATAACCTCGATAGTGTAAAACAATCTGTAAGGGAACCATCAATGGTTTTACCCACCGATGGATACTCCTGTATTACTGTTAAAAAAGCTAAGGGCCAATGAAAGCCCAGGGGCATGGCTTCATGGGTGGCAGGGGTGGAGCTTAACCCTGTGTCCCGACACTTGTAGAAAAAATAAATAAATAAAAATCAGTAGCTCTGTACCATCGATAGTCCAGGCCTGGCTGTAACTATGATAGATATCTGTTATGCCCAACCTAGCGTCAGGCTCACATTTTAACCTCTTTAGGTTGATGGGTAGCTTTCTGTCAGCAATTTTTAAATCAGAGTGTGAGAAACAATGTTAGAGAGTTATGACTCAGCTGCTGTCTATGCTCCGTTAAACTTAGAAAAACCTCTTAACTGCTCCTGACACTGGCTTTTGTGAGAGGAGGTAAAGTTTGTGTTATACAGTCAGAACCAATGAAGCTTAAACCTTTCAGTGCTGGAATGGCTAATAACCTGATGCATTCAGTGGCAATGGCAGCAATAGTATTCAGCCAAATAAACTATGGGTTACATTATAGGGCATTGTATATCGCAGCTCATTAAAATTTGGAGGGTATTATTATTATTATTATTATTACATTTTATTTATAAGGCGCCACATGTGTTTCGCAGCGCTGTACAAAGGACAGTACAGGGAGACAAAACATAGCATTACAGTAAATAAATAACAGAAATAGAGTACAGGTAACAGAGCACCACACGTTCTCAAGACATAATACAGCTAAGATGTAAGTATTGATGGAGTGATCATCGTACTACTATAGAGGCTGGTGGCCATAGATGGAGATGAGCCTTTACTAGCAGGATAAAGATGGTCATTGAGTAGGGGAGAGCTGCGAGTGAAATGTGTCGAGACGAGGGCTTAGATAACAAGAGGAAAGAGGGCCCTGCTCTGAAGAGCTAACAATCTAGTGGGGACGGGCGACAGACAGATTACAAGAGGTGCAGGCAAGTGGGAGGTAGCCAGATGGCAGTATGCAAGCAAAGCTGAGGTGTTCACGGCATGAGGCAGGGGGGTGGAGGCGTGGCTTCAGCACTGGGTTATGCATCGGGAGGGTATGCTTTGATGAATAGGAGGGTTTTTAGTGCCGTTTGAAGCTTTGCAAGGTCGGGGAGAGTCTAATGGTGCGGGGGAGTGCGTTCCACTGAAGGGGTGCAGCACGGGCAAAATCCTGAACTCGTGCATGGGAAGCAGTGACCATGGCGGTGGAGAGGCGACGGTCATTAGTCGACCGTAGGGGGCGGGAGGGAGTATGAAGGCAAAGGAGGTTGGAGATGTAGGGAGCAGTGGAATTAGAGATGGCCTTGTATGTGAGGGTGAGGAGTTTGAAGAGGATTCTGTAGGGGAATGGGAGCCAGTGTAGATTTTGTCGAAGGGGAGTGGCAGATGTGGTGCAGCGGGAGAGGAAGATAAGCCTAGCTGCGGAGTTCAGGACAGATTGGAGGGGAGCAAGATGGGAGCAAGCGAGGTCAGGAGAACATTGCAGTAGTCAAGTCGTGAGATGACCAGTGAGTGGATGATGAGTTTAGTTGCACTATGGGAGAGATATGGCCTGATACGAGCAATGTTGCGTAGCTGGAAACGACAGGATTGTGCCAGAGCTTGGATGTGGGGTGCAAAGGAGAGGGAGGAGTCAAGAGTGACGCCCAAGCAGCGGAGTTGGGGAACGGGGCAGATGGTTGTGTTGTCAACAATGATGGAGATATTGGTCGGGGGTGTTGCTCTGGATGGGGGGAAGATGATGAGTTCAGTTTTGTCCATGTTGAGCTTTAGAGAGCGTTCAGACATCCAGGAGGAGATTGCGGAGAGGCAGCTGGAAACCTGACAGAGGACAGAGGAGGACAGATCAGGAGATGAGAGGTAGAGTTGTGTGTCATCGGCATAGAGGTGGTATTGAAGGCCAAATGAGTTAATGAGCGCACCCAGGGAAGAGGTGTACAGGGAGAACAGAAGGAGTCCAAGGACAGAACCCTGAGGGACATCAACAGGAAGGATAGAAGGGTGTGAGGTGGTGCTGGAGGCAGACACAGAGAAGGAGCGGTTAGTTAGGTAAGAAGAAAACCAGTCAAGGACAGTGCTAGAGAGGCCAGCGTTTTGGAGTGTGCGGAGGAGGAGGGGATGATCTACGGTGTCAAAGGCAGCAGAGAGGTCCAGAAGGATGAGCAGAGAGAAGTGGCCCCTGGATTTGGCCGAGAGCAGGTCATTGGTGATTTTCACCAGGGCAGTCTCAGTTGCGTGGAGTGGGCGACAGCCAGATTGTAGTGGATCGAGGATGGAGTTGTCAGAGAGGTAGCTTGTGAGACGGCTGTAGACTAGTCGTTCAAATAATTTGGAGGCGAAAGGGAGAAGAGAGATGGGGCGGTAGTTAGTGGGTGATGAGGGGTCGAGGTTGTGTTTTTTTGAGAATAGGTGAGACCAGAGCATGTTTGAATGGCGAGGGGAAGATGCCAGTAGAGAGGGACAGGTTAAAGAGGTGAGCAAGGTGGGAGCAGGCAGTGGGGGAGAGGGAGCGGAGAAGACGGGAGGGAAGGGGGTCCAGGGGGCAGGGTATAAAACAAATATGAAAACTAGATATGAATATGTACAGCCCACTATTAGGAAAGTTATTTTATGAATTGAGGATGCAATGTTTTTTTAACACTACAAATTAAAATGTATTTTAGGTAACAAAATTTTATTGACAACTGCAATAAATGCAAATATGTACTGAAGATTTACATTTACATTTGCAAAGCCCCGCCATGCATGTGACACATCACAAAAAACAAATTTGTGTTTTTGATTTACATGATCCTAAAAGGAATGCATTTTGTTCAATTTTTTTTATTAACAGCAATAATGTTTATTGGAATTTTTGGGAAGGGAGGGGTACAGAAAAGGAAAGGAGGGGAATATCAAAAGAAAAACAATTGGGAATAAAACAAATGAACAAACACCCGGTGGTATAATACAACAGAAATAGAACATATGGGTGATATGGTATCCAGATAAAAGGTAGACACTAAATAGATAGACAGTCAATAGGTTGATACCAGATGGTTGAAAAGTCAAGAGGTCGATAGGGTCAAAAAGTCGACACGAAAAAAGGTTGTTCTTTGGTTTTTCATGAGTTTTAGAGTTAGGATTAGGTTTAAGGTTAGAGTTAGGCACTTGGAGGAGGTTAAGGATTAAACTGCCAGAGGGGAAGGTTAGTGTTAGGCACTTGGGAGAGGGTTAGGATACAAACAAGAAGTCAGAATAGCATATGGCCATAAGTCTCAATATACAGTGCATCCGGAAAGTATTCACAGTGCTTCACTTTTTCCACATTTTTTTATGTTACAGCATTATTCCAAAATGGAATAATTAAATTCTACACACAATACCCCATAATGACAACATGAAAAAACATTTTTTTTAGATTTTTGCAAATTTATTAAAAATAAAAAACTAAGAAATCACATGTACATAAGTATTCACAGTCTTTGCCATGAAGCTCAAAATTGAGCTAAGGTGCATCCTGTTTCCACTGATCATTCTTGAGATGTTCCTACAGCTTAATTGGAGTTCACCTGTGGTAAATTCAGTTGATTGGACATGAGTTGGAAAGTTACACACCTGTCTATATAAGGTTCCACACTTGACAGTGCATGTCTGAGCACAAACCAAGCATGAAGTCAAAGGAATTGTCTGTAGAACTCCGAGACATGACTGTCTCGAGGCACAAATCTGGGAATGAGTACAGAAAAATAGCTGCTGCTTTGAAGGTCCAATGAGCACAGTGGCCTCCATCATCCGTAAATGGAAGAAGTTCGGAACCACCAGGACTCTTCCTAGAGCTGGCCGACCGTCTAAACTGAGCGATCAAGGGAGAAGGGCCCTAGTCAGGTAGGTGACCAAGAACCCGATAGTCACTCTGTCAGAGCTACAGCATTCCTCTGTGGAGAGAGGAGAACCTTCCAGAAGGACAACCATCTCTGCAGCAATCCACCAATCAGGTCTGTATGGTAGAATGGCCAGACGGAAGCCACTCCTTAGTAGTGATGAGCGGGTTCGGTTCCTCGGAAACCAAACCCCCCCGAACTTCACCCATTTTACACGGGTCCGAGGCATACTCGGATTCTCCCGTATGGCTCGGTTAACCCGCGTGCGCCCGAACGTCATCATCCCGCGGTCGGATTCTCGCGAGATTCGTATTCTATATAAGGAGCCGCGCGTCGCCACCATTTTCACTCGTGCATTGGAAATGTTAGGGAGAGGACGTGGCTGGCGTCCTCTCCGTTTATTAATGTTGCTGCAAATATTTGTGCTTATTGCTTAATTGTGGGGACTGGGGAGCAGCTGTATTATATAGGAGGAGTACAGTGCAGAGTTTTGCTGATCAGTGACCACCAGTTTTATCCGTTCTCTGCCTGAAAAACGCTAAATATCTGTGCTCAGTGTGCTGCATATATCTGTGCTCACACTGCTTTATTGTGGGGACTGGGGACCAGCAGTATTATATAGGAGGAGTACAGTGCTGAGTTTTGCTGACAGTGACCACCAGTATATATAGCAGTATGGTACGGAAGGCCACTGCTCTACCTACCTCTGTGTCGTCAAGTATACTATCCATCTAGATTCTATACCTGTGGTGCATTTTAGTTTTGCAGTTTGCTGACAGTGACCACCAGTATATATAGCAGTACGGTACGGAAGGCCACTGCTCTACCTACCTCTGTGTCGTCAAGTATACTATCCATCTAGATTCTATACCTGTGGTGCATTTTAGTTTTGCAGTTTGCTGACAGTGACCACCAGTATATATAGCAGTACGGTACGGAAGGCCACTGCTCTACCTACCTCTGTGTCGTCAAGTATACTATCCATCTAGATTCTATACCTGTGGTGCATTTTAGTTTTGCAGTTTGCTGACAGTGACCACCAGTATATATAGCAGTACGGTATGGAAGGCCACTGCTCTACCTACCTCTGTGTCATCAAGTATACTATCCATCCATACCTGTGGTGCATTTCAGTTGTGCGCAGTATATATAGTAGTAGGCCATTGCTATTGATACTGGCATATAATTCCACACATTAAAAAATGGAGAACAAAAATGTGGAGGTTAAAATAGGGAAAGATCAAAATCCACTTCCACCTCGTGCTGAAGCTGCTGCCACTAGTCATGGCCGAGACGATGAAATGCCATCAACGTCGTCTGCCAAGGCCGATGCCCAATGTCATAGTAGAGAGCATGTAAAATAAAAAAAACTTGTTGCAAATACACAGTGCTTACTTTGGAAACTAAAGTAACAACTGTTCATCATTTATAGTAATATGCCATACTGATACTCAGGCTATTATTTATATTGGCAGCTTTCTCCACACTTGAACATCAGATACAATATATAGCTACTGATAAAGCCATTTCATTCATATGGATATGCTCTATATAGCAGCCAGTAATTAATAAGCAGTTCAACTATTTTAGTCATCACACTATATATACTTGTGAATGATGTAACTAATCATTACAGGGCATATCTGCATTAATAAACGTAATTAATAGGCACATATAGAAAGTTTTGGAGTGGAAAGCCTAATATATACAATATTGATTCATGGCCCTCATTCCGAGTTGATCGGTCGCAAGGCGAATTTAGCAGAGTTACACACGCTAAGCCGCCGCCTACTGGGAGTGAATCTTAGCTTCTTAAAATTGCGACCGATGTATTCGCAATATTGCGATTACTAACTACTTAGCAGTTTCAGAGTAGCTCCAGACTTACTCTGCCTGTGCGATCAGTTCAGTGCTTGTCGTTCCTGGTTGACGTCACAAACACACCCAGCGTTCGCCCAGGCACTCCCACCGTTTCTCCGGCCACTCCTGCGTTTTTTCCGGAAACGGTAGCGTTTTCAGCCACACGCCCCTGAAACGCCGTGTTTCCGCCCAGTAACACCCATTTCCTGTCAATCACATTACGATCGCCGGAGCGAAGAAAAAGCCGTGAGTAAAAATACTTTCTTCATAGTAAAGTTACTTGGCGCAGTCGCAGTGCGAACTTTGCGCATGCGTACTAAGCGGATTTTCACTGCGATGCGATGAAAAAGAACGAGCGAACAACTCGGAATGAGGGCCCATATGCAGAATATTAAGGCAATTTCTGCCCGTGCTTCTCATAAGCTGCTGGGGATAGATTTGATGATCTCATCCCAGCAGTTACATTGTATGTAACAGTGAATGATACAGCTATCTGCTGAAAGTATCCATTTAAAACAGACTTAGTTACAGTTGTACATCTTGACTGTGTACAGCTGACAGCAACAAAGGCAGCACATAACAAGTGTAATTATTTAACATTCAATAAGTTACTGAATATCTGTGCATTCAAATCATTGAAGGCTGTGGGAATTAACCATACATATGAATGATTTAATCATATAAGTTATTCAAGAAGGGACACCACACAATAACAGCATATTAATTTATTTCTATGTATGAAATGGTCCTGATAACATACTATATGTAAATCAAGCAATTCCCCAGCGATTAATTGAACAATTGCCCAGATACTGAATTTATAGACTGATCATATCTCCATCATTTTATTGCGTTTAGAATATCTAACAGCTCTTTACAAGCTACTGGGGATAGTTTTGATGTTCTCATCTCAGCAGTTACATTGTATGTAACAGTGAATGCTAAAGCTATTTGCTGAAAGTATCCATTCAAAACAGGCTTAGTTACAGTTGCACATCTTGACTGTGTACAGCTGATAGCAACAAAGGTAGTACACAATAAGCGCAATTATTTAACATTCAATAGGTTATTGAACATCTGTGCATTCAAATTATTGAAGGCTGTGGGAATTAACCATACATATGAATGATTTAATCATATAAGTTATTGAAGAAGGGACACCACACAATAACAGCACTTTAATTTACTTCTGTATGTGAAATGGTCCTGACAACATACTATATGTAAATCAAGTAACTCTCCAGCAATTAATTGAATAATTGCCCAGATACTGAACTTATAGACTGACCATATCTCCATAATTTATTGCGTTCAGAACATCTAACAATTATCTTTGAATACTTTGATTAGTAGTGATCCTTATCAGAAATATAAAATTGTACTAATACAAGAGAATACAGGTAGCGAGCTTTGGCTTTACAATTCACTTTATTTAGAAAAATTTTATTCACTGAGTGTAATCCATATGGGATTTGTCGTATTGTATTGTCTTATTTCGTATTTTTTGAATTGTCTTAAATAGATTTATTAAAAGTCAAATTTTAATTATTTTTTGTGCGCCAACAAAGAGACATTCTTTCTTCTTCCTTTTTCGTGGAAAATCCAAAAAACAAAAGTTCAGTAAAATGACCCAAAAATCAAAATTGAAAGCGTAAACTTGCCAATATGCCATATACGACACGGAGTGGCAAGGAACGGTTGAGGCCCTGGCCTATGTTCATGGCTAGTGGTTCAGATTCACATGAGGATGGAAGCACTCATCCTCTCGCTAGAAAAATGAAAAGACTTAAGGTGGCAAAAGCACAGCAAAGAACTGTGCGTTCTTCTAAACCACAAATCCCCAAGGAGAGTCCAATTGTGTCGGTTGCGATGCCTGACCTTCCCAACACTGGATGGGAAGAGCTTGCGCCTTCCACCATTTGCACGCCCCCTGCAAGTGCTGGAAGGAGCACCCGCAGTCCAGTTCCTGATAGTCAAATTGAAGATGTCACTGTTGAAGTACACCAGGATGAGGATATGGGTGTTGCTGGCGCTGGGGAGGAAATTGACAAGGAGGATTGTGATGGTGAGGTGGTTTGTTTAAGTCAGGCACCCGGGGAGACACCTGTTGTCCGTGGGACGAATATGGCCATTGACATGCCTGGTCAAAATACAAAAAAAATCACCTCTTCGGTGTGGAATTATTTCAACACAAATGCGGACAACAGGTGTCAAGCCGTGTGTTGCCTTTGTCAAGCTGTAATAAGTAGGGGTAAGGACGTTAACCACCTAGGAACATCCTCCCTTATACGTCACCTGGACCACATTCATCAGAAGTCAGTGACAAGTTCAAAAACTTTGGATGATAGTGGAAGCAGTCCACTGACCACTAAATCCCTTCCTCTTGTAACCAAGCTCCTGCAAACCACACCACCAACTCCCTCAGTGTCAATTTCTACCTTACACAGGAAAGCCAATAGTCCTGCAGGCCATGTCACTGGCAAGTCTGACGAGTCCTCTCCTGCCTGGGATTCCTCCGATGCATTCTTGAGTGCAACGCCTACTGCTGCTGGCGCTGCTGTTGTTGCTGCTGGGAGTCGATCGTCATCCCAGAGGGGAAGTCGGAAGACCACTTGTACTACTTCCAGTAAGCAATTGACTGTCCAACAGTCCTTTGCGAGGTAGATGAAATATCACAGCAGTCATCCTGCTGCAAAGCGGATAACTCAGGTCTTGTCAGCCTGGGTGGTGAGAAACATGTGTCCGGTATCCACCGTTAATTCACAGGCAACTAGGGACTTTATTGAGGTACTGTGTCCCCGGTACCAAATACCATCTAGGTTCCATTTCTCTAGGCAGGCGATACCGAAAATGTACACAGACGTCAGAAAAAGAGTCACCAGTGTCCTAAAAAATGCAGTTGTACCCAATGTCCACTTAACCACGGACATGTGGACAAGTGGAGCAGGGCAGACTCAGGACTATATGACTGTGACAGCCCACTGGGTAGATGTATTGCCTCCCGCAGCAAGAACAGCAGCGGCGGCACCAGTAGCAGCATCTCGCAAACACCAACTCGTTCCTAGGCAGGCTACGCTTTGTATCACCGCTTTCCATAAGAGGCACACAGCTGACAACCTCTTACGGAAACTGAGGAACATCAGCGCACAATGGCTTACCCCAATTGGACTCTCCTGGGGATTTGTGACATCGGCCAACGCCACCAATATTGTGCGTGCATTACATCTGGGCAAATTCCAGTACGTCCCATGTTTTGCACATACATTGAATTTGGTGGTGCAGAATTATTTAAAAAACGAGAGGGGCGTGCAAGAGATGCTGTCGGTGGCCCGAAGAATTGCAGGCCACTTTCGGCATTCAGCCACCGCGTGCCGAAGACTGGAGCACCAGCAAACAGTCCTCAACCTGCCCTGCCATCATCTGAAGCAAGAGGTGGTAACGAGGTGGAATTCAACACTCTATATGCTTCAGAGGATGGAGGAGCAGCAAAAGGCCATTCAAGCCTATACATCTGCCCACGATATAGGCAAAGGAGGGGGAATGCACCTGACTCAAGCGCTGTGGAGAATGATTTCAACGTTGTGCAAGGTTCTGCAACCCTTTGAACTTGCCACACGTGAAGTCAGTTCAGACACTGCCAGCCTGAGTCAGGTCATTCCCCTCATCAGGCTTTTACAGAAGAAGCTGGAGACATTGAAGGAGGAGCTAAAACAGAGCGATTCCGCTAGGCATGTGGGACTTGTGGATGGAGCCCTTAATTCGCTTAATCAGGATTCACGGGTGGTCAATCTGTTGAAATCAGAGCACTACATTTTGGCCACCGTGCTCGATCCTAGATTTAAAACCTACGTTGTATCTCTCTTTCCAGCAGACACAAGTCTGTAGAGGTTCAAAGACCTGCTGGTGAGAAAATTGTCAAGTCAAGCGGAACGTGACCCGCCAACATCTCCTCCTTCACATTCTCCCGCAACTGGGGGTGCGAGGAAAAGGCTAAGAATTCCGAGCCCACCCGCTGGCGGTGATGCAGAGCAGTCTGGAGCGAGTGCTGACATCTGGTCCGGACTGAAGGACCTGCCAACGATTACTGACATGTCGTCTACTGTCACTGCATATGATTCTGTCACCATTGAAAGAATGGTGGAGGATTATATGAGTGACCGCATCCAAGTAGGCACGTCAGACAGTCCGTACGTATACTGGCAGGAAAAAGAGGCAATTTGAGGCCCTAGTACAAACTGGCTTTATTCTACCTAAGTTGCCCTCCCTCCAGTGTGTACTCCGAAAGAGTGTTTAGTGCAGCCGCTCACCTTGTCAGCAATCGGCGTACGAGGTTACTGTTATGCACACCAGTGCCTGCAGGAAAGTACTAGTGTCAGAACTGTTATGCACTCCAGTGTCTGCAGGAATGTGCTGGTGTTTGAACTGTTATGCAAAACAAATGGACTCACAGACAAACTGGGGAATATGACATAACGTACACAGAAGGTGATAGGGTAACAAAATACACACACAGTGAACAGAGAAGCCCAGAGGCTAAGGAACTGGGTATCTCCCTTGTATTAGAACTGCTCAGATGTAAAAAGCAAGATGTTGTGTTTTAATACGTAGAGAACCCGAAATGCTGTTGCTAAGGGCAACAGCAAAACCCTAAAGGGTTACCAACGGGTGTGGCAGTAAACTCCTTGGTCAGAGATGGAATGATAGACACAAGGAGAGCCTCCACAATCCTGATTCTCACTTGCAGTGCACAGGTTTAAGCTTACTGCCACTAAACTGACCCCTGACACCTAGCACAGTGAGACAGGATTAGACAGGCAAGTGTTAGAATACAGCCGCAAACTTGCTAAGTTCACAGAGTAATAACAGAACCCCAGCAAGCTAAACGACTGACTCCAGTCTTACTGCTAGGTCTGGATTGGCAGAGTGTAATACCAAATCCCCAGGCCTATTTGCAGTAAGCAACAAACAAATACAAAGCTACACAGTACTGGCTAACTTTCATGAACTGACTAACCAACAGAGATTCAGCAGCATCTGCTTACCCTGAAAAGAGGCCTTATAAAGCAGGTGCTGTCCACGCCCCACTCAGACCTCACAGACTGTGAGCACAAAAACCAGCACCGGATCCCCTGCCGTGCACAGAGCCTATAACCACTGCACAGCAAAAGACCCGAACCGGAGTATCAGCTGCGCTCAGGTTACTCCACTAGCACTTGTCTCCCGGTTGCCATGACGACGTGGCAGCACAGGGCAGGAGACCCTAACAGTACCCCCCCTCTGACGAGGGGTCAAAGAACCCCTACCACCGGGTTTATCGGGGAACTGCGAGAAGAAAGAGCGTATCAGTCTGGGGGCATGAAGATCACAACTGCGCACCCACGACCGCTCCTCCGGGCCATACCCCTTCCAGTGCACCAAAAATGACAGCCGACCCCGAACCACCTTGGAGTCAAGAATCCTTTCAACAACAAACTCCCTCTGGCCATGTATCAGAAGAGGGGAAGGTCTTCCACTGGAAGAAGGATTACTAATCGCCCGTTTTAAAAGGGAACAATGAAATGTTTTATTGATACCCAAAGAACGGGGCAGATCTAACTGAAATGCCACCGGATTGATAACCCTGGTGATCTTATAAGGGCCGATGAACCGGGGCCCTAACTTATGAGATGGCTGTCTCAACTTCAAATTCTTGGTAGACAACCAGACGAAGTCTCCTAATTTGAAGCTGCAGGGTCTTTTCCGCTTATCAAAAACCCTTTTGGTCACTAATGACACAGACACAAGGGCTTTCTTCACTTTCCGCCAAATACCTCTAAGGACCGAAACCACAGAGGAACCACCAGGCGTGGAGTCCAGGGGGTCAAAAGAATTGGCCTTAGGATGATGCCCATACACACAAAGGAAGGGAGAGATCCCTGTAGCAGAGTGAGCCGCGTTGTTATAGGCAAACTCCGCCATGGACAGATGAGCAACCCAGTCAGTCTGACACTTGGAGACATAACACCTGAGGAACTGCTCCAAGGACTGGTTCACCCTTTCAGTCTGCCCATTAGACTGCGGATGGTAGCCTGACGACAAGCTGACAGAAATCTGGAGATCGGAACAAAATGCCCTCCAGAATTTGGCCACAAACTGGGATCCGCGGTCAGAGACCACATCAAGTGGCAACCCGTGGAGACGCACAACATGCAGCATAAATAATTCAGACAGGCGTCTGGCTGATGGCAGCCCAACCAGTGGAACGAAGTGCGCCATCTTCGAAAACCTGTCAACGACAACCCAGATGGCTGTCATCCCTGAGGATTTGGGCAAGTCCACCACAAAATCCATTGAAATGTGGGTCCATGGCTTAGATGGGATAGAGAGTGGATGTAATGGGCCAACAGGAACCCCTCTAGGAGTCTTATTTCGGGCACAGATGTCACATGCCCGAACCCACTGATCCACATCCTTAGCTACCGAGGGCCACCACACCGCCCTAGATAGCAACTCCCGAGTTCTGGCAATACCCGGGTGACCTGCCGACTTCTTGGCATGGAATTCCAGGAACACTCGCTGTCTTAACCTAGGAGGCACAAACAAAAGACCTACCGGAAGGTTTGGAGGAGCCTGCTCCTGTGCTCTAAGGACTAATGATAAGAGGTCCTGGGTAATGCCCACTTTAATACATGATGGGGAAACAATGGGCAACGGCTCCTCGGTGGTCTCCTGGATTGGAGCAAAACTCCGCGAGAGCGCATCAGCCTTGATGTTTTTTGACCCAGGGCGATATGTTATCAAAAAATTAAAGCGAGCAAAAAACAAAGCCCATCGTGCCTGCCTGGCATTGAGATGCTTCGCTGACTCTAAATATGCCAGATTCTTATGGTCAGTGAGAATTGAGACCACAAACTTAGCCCCCTCAAGCCAGTGTCTCCACTCCTCGAGTGCATCCTTAATAGCCAACAATTCCCGGTTACCCACGTCATAATTCATCTCGGCAGGCGAAAATTTACGGGAAAAGTAAGCACAGGGATGAAGGCGATTATCAGACACTCCCATCTGAGAAAGCACTGCCCCAATACCCATCTCAGAGGCATCCACCTCCACCACAAAAGGACGCTCTGGATCTGGGTGTCGCAGCACCTTGGCCGAAACAAATGCCCTTTTGAGACGGGCAAAAGCCGCTTTAGCCTCACAAGACCAGTGAGCAACATCCGCCCCTTTCTTAGTGAGTGCCACCAAGGGCGCCACTATAGACGAAAATCCAGCGATAAATCGTCTATAAAAATTCGCAAAGCCCAGGAAACGCTGAAGCGCCTTCAAACTAGTGGGCTGCACCCAATCCAGGACTGCCTGTACCTTGGAACCCTCCATTTGGAAACCTTCTGGGGAGATAATATATCCTAGAAATGCGATTTGCTGAACTTCAAATTCGCACTTCTCCAGCTTCGCCCCAAGCCGGTGGTCTCTGAGTTTCTGGAGGACTAAGCGTACATGCTCCGATGTTCCTCCAGGGAATGGGAGAAGATTAGGATGTCATCTAAGTATACAACTAAGAATCTATCCAAATATTCCCTGAGCACATCATTCATGAAATCCTGGAAGACTGCCGGGGCATTACAGAGCCCAAAAGGCATCACCAAATATTCATAATGCCCTGAGTGGGTATTAAAGGCAGTCTTCCATTCATCCCCCTCTCTTATTCGGATTAGATTGTACGCACCGCGTAGGTCAATCTTAGAAAAAATGGTGGCAGTACGAAGCTGGTCAAACAAGACCGAAATGAGAGGCAGTGGGTATGAGTTTTTAATCGTGATACGGTTCAATTCCCTGAAGTCGATGCAGGGTCGCAACGAACCGTCCTTTTTACCCACGAAGAAGAACCCCGACCCAACTGGAGACTGTGAAGGTCTGATAAATCCCTTAGCCAAGTTCTCCTGAATGTACTCTGCCATAGCCTGAGTCTCAGGACGTGACAGGGAGTACAACCTGCTCTTGGGAAGCTTAGCATTTGGCAACAAATCAATGGCACAGTCATAGGGGCGATGGGGAGGTAGTACCTCTGCAACTTTTTTGGAGAACACGTCCGCAAAATCTGCATAACACCCTGGCAATCCTGGCAAACTTAGCTGCGAAAGCCTGACTGGAAGGCTCAAGCAACTCCTGAAACAATCAGTACCCCAACTAAGAATCTCCCCAGAGACCCAGTCAAATTGAGGATTGTGGGCCCTTAACCAGGGTAACCCCAACACCAATGGGGCAAAAGTACAGACAGTCACATAAAAGGACAATTTTTCAGAGTGTGTGGCTCCAATAAACAAAGAAATCTGGCTAGTGCAAGAGGTAATTTTACCTTGGGATAATGGTTCCCCGTTTAACCCACAAATCTCAATTTCCGATGCCAAGGGTACTAAGGGAACAGAGTGTTTTAGGGCGAATTGGCGGTCCATAAAAACCCCGTCGGCCCCACTGTCCACAAAGGCCTCAGTCTTTACAGTTTGACCGAGGATCTTCAAGGTCACCGGAATGATAAAAGTCTTCTTGGGAAATTCTGACTTCTGGCCTGACAGGATATTTCCCATCACCCTCAGGCCCTGAAGTTTTCCGGCTTTTCTGGGCATGATACTACCACATGACCTTTATTCCCACAGTACAAACACAACCCCTGCTGTCTCCTCCGCGTCTTCTCACGCGAGGAGAGGCGGGTAGCCCCAATCTGCATAGGCTCCTCAGAAAATTCCTCAGAGTCTGAGGTTCCCTTGGGAAGGAAGGAAATCTCAGTCTCCCTTTCAAGCCTACGCTCTCTCAGCCGTCTATCCACCCGGATGGATAACTGCATGAGCTGATCCAAGCTATCAGGCAAGGGATATTGTACCAGTTGGTCCTTTATCTGGTTAGAAAGACCTCTTCGGTACTGGTGTCTCAGGGCTGGGTCATTCCACTGGGTATCATGGGCCAACCTCCGAAACTCCGTACAGTAAACCTCAACTGGCCTTCGCCCTTGCTTAAGGATCGAAATCTGAGCCTCGGCTGAGGCCGTCTTGTCAGGGTCATCATACAACATGCCCAGTGCCGTAAAAAAAGCATCAACACTTTTAAGCGACGGACAGTCAGGCTGCAACCCATATGCCCAGACCTGTGGGTCTCCTTGTAGCAAGGAAATCACTATGCCCACCCGCTGAATCTCTGACCCAGAAGACTGAGGCCTAAGCCGGAAGTATAGCTTGCAGCTCTCCTTGAAACAAAAGAACTGCGAGCGATCTCCAGAAAAACGATCCGGGAGATTTACTTTCGGCTCCTTAACCCCTGCAGGTGCTGCTGCTGCGGGAGCTCCGCCAGCAGCCTGGGAGGTGTGCATTTTAATGGACAAATCATTAAATTGCCGAGTCAGGACCTGCACCTGATCGACCACCTGTTGCAACGTATTTTGAGGGGTATGCTCCATATTCCCACAAAATTTCAACAGGAGTATTAGGCTGCTGAATATGTTATGCACACCAGTGCCTGCAGGAAAGTACTAGTGTCAGAACTGTTATGCACTCCAGTGTCTGCAGGAATGTACTGGTGTTTGAACTGTTATGCAAAACAAATGGACTCACAGACAAACTGGGGAATATGACATAACGTACACAGAAGGTGATAGGGTAACAAAATACACACACAGTGAACAGAGAAGCCCAGAGGCTAAGGAACTGGGTATCTCCCTTGTATTAGAACTGCTCAGATGTAAAAAGCAAGATGTTGTGTTTTAATACGTAGAGAACCCGAAATGCTGTTGCTAAGGGCAACAGCAAAACCCTAAAGGGTTACCAACGGGTGTGGCAGTAAACTCCTTGGTCAGAGATGGAATGATAGACACAAGGAGAGCCTCCACAATCCTGATTCTCACTTGCAGTGCACAGGTTTAAGCTTACTGCCACTAAACTGACCCCTGACACCTAGCACAGTGAGACAGGATTAGACAGGCAAGTGTTAGAATACAGCCGCAAACTTGCTAAGTTCACAGAGTAATAACAGAACCCCAGCAAGCTAAACGACTGACTCCAGTCTTACTGCTAGGTCTGGATTGGCAGAGTGTAATACCAAATCCCCAGGCCTATTTGCAGTAAGCAACAAACAAATACAAAGCTACACAGTACTGGCTAACTTTCATGAACTGACTAACCAACAGAGATTCAGCAGCATCTGCTTACCCTGAAAAGAGGCCTTATAAAGCAGGTGCTGTCCACGCCCCACTCAGACCTCACAGACTGTGAGCACAAAAACCAGCACCGGATCCCCTGCCGTGCACAGAGCCTATAACCACTGCACAGCAAAAGACCCGAACCGGAGTATCAGCTGCGCTCAGGTTACTCCACTAGCACTTGTCTCCCGGTTGCCATGACGACGTGGCAGCACAGGGCAGGAGACCCTAACAGTTACTTCCAAAAAATGTGGAGAAGATGATGTTCATCAAAATGAATTATAATCAATTCCTCCGTGGAGACATTCACCAGCAATTGCCTCCAGAAACTACACAGGACCTGAGATGGTGGATTCCAGTGGGGACGAATTAATAATCTGTGAGGAGGGGGATGTACACAGTGAAAGGGGTGAGGAATCGGACGATGAGGAGGAGGTGGACATCTTGCCTCTGTAGAGCCAGTTTGTGCGAGAGATTGATTGCTTCTTTTTTGGTGGGGGCCCAAACCAACCAGTCATTTCAGTCACAGTTGTGTGGCAGACCCTGTCGCTGAAATGATGGGTTTGTTAAAGTGTGCATGTCCTGTTTATACATCAAGGGTGGGTGGGAGGGCCCAAGGACAATTCCATCTTGCACCTCTTTTTTCTTTCATTTTTCTTTGCATCATGTGCTGTTTGGGGACTATTTTTTTGAAGTGACATCCTGCCTGACACTGCAGTGCCACTCCTAGATGGGCCAGGTGTTTGTGTCGGCCACTTGGGTCGCTTAGCTTAGTCACACAGCTACCTCATTGCGCCTCTTTTTTTCTTTGCATCATGTGCTGTTTGGGGACAATTTTTTTGAAGTGCCATCCTGTCTGACACTGCAGTGCCACTCCTAGATGGGCCAGGTGTTTGTGTCGGCCACTTGGGTCGCTTAGCTTAGTCACACAGCTACCTCATTGCGCCTCTTTTTTTCTTTGCATCATGTGCTGTTTGGGGACTATTTTTTTGAAGTGCTATCCTGTCTGACACTGCAGTGCCACTCCTAGATGGGCCAGGTGTTTGGGTCAGCCACTTGGGTCACTTAGCTTAGTCACACAGCTACCTCATTGCGCCTCTTTTTTTCTTTGCATCATGTGCTGTTTGGGGACTATTTTTTTGAAGTGCCATCCTGTCTGACACTGCAGTGCCACTCCTAGATGGGCCAGGTATTTGTGTCGGCCACTTGTGTCGCTTAGCTTAGTCATCCTGCGACCTTGGTGCAAATTTTAGGACTAAAAATAATATTGTGAGGTGTGAGGTGTTCAGAATAGACTGGAAATGAGTGTAAATTATGGTTATTGAGGTTAATAATACTATGGAATGACCCCCAAATTCTATGATTTAAGCTGTTTTTGATGTTTTTTTGTAGAATCTGACAAAAAAATTTCACGGAGGTTTTGCCAAAACGCGTCCGAATCCAAAACACGGCCGCGGAGCCGAATCCAAAACAAAAACACAAAACCCGAAAAATTTCCGGTGCACGTCACTATAAAAAAGTTCCCTTCTCTTCCGAACATTGGGGGTAATTCTGAGTTGATCGCAGCAGCAAGTTTGTTAGCAGTTGGGCAAAACCATATGCACTGCAGTGGGGGCAGATACAACATTTGCAGAGAGAGTTAGATTTGGGTGGGTTATTTTGTTTCTGTGCAGGGTAAATACTGGCTGCTTTATTTTTACACTGCAATTTAGATTTCAGTTTGAATACACCCTACCAAATCTAACTCTCTCTGCACATGTTATATCTGCCACACCTGCAGTGCACATGGTTTTGCCCAACTGCTAACAAATTTGCTGCTGCGATCAACTCAGAATTAGGCCCATTGCCTCCAACAAAATTTTGAACAGGAAAAACACAGTTTGTATAATTTGGATGGTATAAGGTGAAGTTGATGGAGTCTTTAAATAAAATTTCAATGTAGTTAGAACATCTAGACATAATAATAATAATAATAATAATAATAATAATAATAATAATAATAATGTTATTTATATAGTACTTTTCTTCTGATAGGACTCAAAGTGCTTTACATTTGCCTTTACAGCAAAAAATACAAAACAAACTTAACAGTAGATATTAATGAAATACTTGAGGAAATAGATAAGTCTGAGTCTGTTTTTGAAGGATTCTAGAGTGAAGGCTTCTCGAACCGTGCGGGTAAGAGTTCCATAAAGTCAGAGCTACAAAGGTGAAAGCTTTGCCCCCAGATGAATTCAGGGAGATTTTAGGTACTGTTAGTAGCCCTTCATCTACAGATCGCAGAATCTATAATAATTTGATCGCGGTTATCGAGTTGTTATAAATACGTTCCCATTTTAGGGTACTGAAGGTACACTGTAAGTCAGATTCCCAATTAACTTGTGCTGTAGACTTATCAGTGGGCACTGGTTGTATATACAAATATCTGAAGGAAATATCTTACCTAGAGGTCGGAAGGTCAGTCTACCCAAGAGTAATGGCGGGGGAAGGGACAAAAACCTAGGTATTTACACATATGGCGAAACCATTGAGCAATAGGGAGGGATGGTATTAGCCATAGTAGGTCTGCTAAGGGAAATTCTGCTAAAATAGAATATTCTAGGTCAACCCAGGGCTTAACCCTAGAGATCAAGAACCACTTCTGAAGTAGTGCTAGAATATATGTTGATTGATACAAGGGGAGCATAGGCGTGCGCACGGGGGGTGCCTGGTGCGCACAGGCACCCCCTAATGTGCGGCACCCCCCACACATGCTACAGAATAGTACAGTGAACCCAGCTTGCTGCAGGTCCTGTGCGCCGCTGCCTCCTCTCCCTGCCCCGGCTGGCCAGTTGCTGCTGATTTCAAAGGGTTTTCTATAAGTGGGCGTGGTCACGGGGACCCGCGATTAGGCCACGCCCCCAACTTTCCCTGAGCCCGGCAATCTGTGTGCACTGTACAGCCCTGCTTTCTCTTGCTGGGCCAGGTGGCTGTGTAACAACAACAGCCATCCCATGGAGCCTGGTCAGGAAGGAGAACATAAGGTTTGTGTCAGTGTATTTGACAGTGTTTGTTAGTGTGTGTCTGTGTGTATTAGCAGGCCCGGCAACATGCAGATGTGAAGAGTACAGCCATGTTCTGAGGCTCAGGGGCCCCAAAGTTCTGGCCCCACCCCTCTGTTCTATGTCTGCTGCAGCATACATGATCTATGAGGAGCAGGAGGAACACTGGGGGTAATTCAGAGTTGATCGTAGATGTGCTAAATGTAGCACAGCTACGATCATTTACTCTGACATTCGGGGGGGGGGGGGAGGGGGCGCCCTGCACAGGCCCTGCCCCGGCCCTGCCCCCCCTCGCACAGGTACAGAACATCGCACGGCAGTGATGCTTTTGTACCTGGCAAGTAGCTCCCTGCCTGTACAACTACCCCTCCCCCCCATTGGCATGCCCCCTCCTGCCCCACGACCGCCTCTGCCTGTCAATCAGGCAAAGGCGTTCGGAGCCAGTGAGATGCGAATTAAATTGATTAGGGCCGGCGCTGGGCATAATGTGAATGTTCGGCTCATAACGTGGCATAATGTGAATTTCGGCTGATACTGTGTGGCATAATATATATTTTGGCTCATACCTTGTGGCATAATGTTTTTTCGGCTCATACGGTGTGACATAATGTGAATTTGGCTCATACCGTGTGGCACAATGTGAAATATGGGCACTACTGTCAGTAGCTGGTGAGCATGGGGACATGTATGACAAATGCTGGTGTCCTGCAGAGGAGGAGTGTGATGGCATATGTGTATATTTTAAACGTTACTTTTGTTATATTTAAACTCAAATATTCGGCCCCCTAAATCTCCTGTACTTCTCAGAATGTCCCACTCAAGATTAGGGTGTAGGTGCTTAGGGGCGTGGTGTGTGTGTGTGTGCAAGGGGTGGGGGGTGGGGAGGAGAATGCATATGCACCTATGCCCACCACTCTCTAGTTCCGCCACTGGGTCAGGGATAGGTTGGGGAAGTGTAAGCAGCAATAGGGTGCAGCGGCAGCTAGCACTCAGGATTATGTCATAGCGGACAGTTAGTACCGGCCGGTGGTCGCACCCAGGGGTTAAAGTGAGCCGGAACTGCGTTCCGTCAGTTCCACCAGGGGACGGAACGCAGTTCCGCCTCCCCCGGCTCACCTAACCCGATGTCCCGGGCGGCGCTGCAGGGAGATGCCGGGCGCCCGCTGAGATCGCGTTACCAGCGGGCGCCCGTCTCCCTCTCCGCAGTGGCAGCCGGAGGCAGGTGCTCAGTACTGAGCTCCGGCTTCCGGCTCTGTCAGTGCGCGCTATGGGAGAGACGTCATGACGTCTCTCTCATAGTGCAGAGGAGCGGGCGGCGAGAGAGGACTGCGGCGGGAGCGGGGCTAGGTAAGTATAGTTCTTCCCCCCCCCCTCCCTCCCTCCTATATGTGTACCACAGGCGTTTCTACTGGGGGCCTTTACTACTGGGGCAAACTACAGAGGGGCAAACTACTGGGGGGCTCTAGTACTGGGGGCTTTACTGCTGGGGCAAACTACTGGGGGGCTCTAGTACTGGGGGCAAACTACTGGGGCAAACTACAGAGGGGCAAACTACTGGGGGGCTCTAGTACTGGGGGCAAACTACTGGGGGCCTTTACTACTGGGGCAAACTACAGAGGGGCAAACTACTGGGGGGCTCTAGTACTGGGGGCAAACTACTGGGGGCCTTTACTACTGGGGCAAACTACAGAGGGGCAAACTACTGGGGGGCTCTAGTACTGGGGGCAAACTACTGGGGGGCTTTACTGCTGGGGAAAACTACTGGGGGCAAACTACTGGGGGCATTACTACAAGGGGGCAAGCTACAAAGGGGAAAACTACTGGCAGCATTACTACTGGGGGCTAAACTACAAGGGGGCATAATTACAGGAGCTAAACTACTGGGGGTATAACTACAAGGGGGCAAACTACTGGGGACATTACTAACTTTGGCAAACTACATGGGGGCTAAACTACAGGGGCTAAACAACTGGGGGCACAACTGCAGCGGGCATTACCACTGGGGGCTAAACTACATGGGGCAAACTACATGAGGGTAAAACTACTGGGGGCATTACCACTCAGAGGCTAAACTAGAGGGGGGGGGGAGTAAATTGCTGGGGTCATAACTGCAGGGGCATTACCAGTATGGGCATGACTACTGGGGCTAAACTACAGGGGCTAAACGACTAGGGGCAATACTACACAGGGGCATTACCATTAAGGGCATTACTGATGGGGTGCATAGCTAATGAGGGCATTGTAAAGGGGGCACTTCATAAGGGGCACTACTGTTGGGGGCATTGCATAAGGGGCACTACTACTGTGGGCATTGTATAAGGGATGCTACTGCTGGGGGCATTACTGTATGGGCCGACAAAGAAGCTGCGTTCCCGGTCCGCCCTCCGTCGCTCCGCCCCTACCATCGCCGCCGCACTGGAAGCCCAGGTTCCAGACTCCCAGCTGCAGCGGATCTGGGACCAGGCCGGCTTTATTATCCCTGCCGCTGCATCGAGCTTCTGTTACCGCGGCACTACTAGTTCAAATCTGTCGCTGATTGGCTGCCGGTCCGCAGCAGTTTTGAAATATTAGCGCTGTGGTCACAGGAGCTCGATGCGGCGGCAGGGATAATAAAGCCAGCCTGGTTCCAGATCCATTGCAGCCGCCCTCAGCCTCTTCTGCCGCCCCGCCCTCGGACCTCTGCGCACCCACAGCCTCCTCCTCCGCACTATCTCCGAGGCCCACAGCCTCCTCCACATCACGCCTACCACAGCCTACTCATCCACAGCACCGCAGACCACCGCCGCTGCTAAACAGGTAATCTAACCTGCTGCCTTTCTCTCTCCCTAGTCCCTACTGTATTCCCCTGCTGTCACTTTCCATGTCCCTGCTGTCACTTTCCATGTCCCTGCTGTCACTCTCCCTGTCACTCTGTCACTCTATAATGTGAATTTCGGCTCATTCTCTGTGCTATAATGTGAATTTTGGCTCATTCTGTGTGCTATAATGTGAATTTCGGCTCATACCGTGTGCTATAATGTGAATTTCGGCTCATACTGTGTGGTGTAATGTGAATTTCGGCTCATACTGTGTGGTGTAATGTGAATTTCGGCTCATACTGTGTGGTGTAATGTGAATTTCGGCTCATACTGTGTGGTGTAATGTGAATTTCGGCTCATACCGTGTGGTGTAATGTGAATTTGGCTCATACTGTGTGGTGTAATGTGAATTTGGCTCATACTGTGTGGTGTAATATGAATGTGGCTCATACTGTGTGGTATAAATGTGAATTTCGGCTCATACTGTGAGCTATAATGTGAAAGGGGTCCTACTATTGTGGTGCATAATGTGTATAAGGGGTATATGGTGTGGTAAACTACACTGAATTTCCACTTGGGTACTACTACTGTGGGCATTATTACTATTGTGTGACCACGCCCCTACGGCGCGCGCAATACCTTTATTTCATGGGCGCCGTGGGGAGGGGGGTGAGTTCCACCACCTCTCTAGGACCACTTTAAGCACTGGTCGCACCATTATATTTCATTTTATTTCACTGGGGTGTATTATATCTACTTTATTATTAGGAACTAGGGAGAAATTAGATTAAGCCATGTGATTTTACTGCTAGAATGTAACATAGTGCCAGACACGCCCCTCCTGCGGTGCACCCCCTAATAAAATTAGCTGCGCACGCCTATGAAGGGGAGGACAGGAAGTCTGAGCCCACCAAATCTGCTAGTCATCTTATTGGCTTCCAACTGTAGAGGTTTGTTTTCCCAATGATAACCTTCTAAAACCTCAATAAATATCTGGTAGAAAAAAGATAAGAGATGTTTCTAAACAAGTACACTAAATCAGGGAGTAACATCATTTTGAAGGCAGCTATCCAGCCTAGCAGAGCTGTCACATGATCGCCAGGCGTTAACGAGTACAGACAGATTTGTGAACTGAGATAGGTAAACTTCGAAAACATTTTTTATATTAGTTTGCACACCTAGATAAGTGAGATCTGCACACCTAGATAAGTGAGAGAAGTAGACTTCCAGGTATGGGGAAAATATAATTTGAAGAGGCATAGTGAGGATGAAAAAATATTGATTGGAAGGGCTTCAGATTTAGAGGCGTTAAGTTTATAGAAGGAGGCTGCACTAAACTTATCTAAAGGGTTAATAACAAAAAGCAGAACATCGTCAGCAAAAAGACATAATTTGTGACGACCACTAGAGAAGAAATAGCTAGAAAATTCAGTAGAAAGTCTAACTGTTTGGGTCAAAGGTTTAATTTCCAATAAAATATTAAAGGGGAGAGTGGACAACCCTGCCATTAAAAAAAGGTAGTGTGTTAAATAGAAAGCCATTGCTAAAAACCCATGGTGATGGGTGTTGGTATAAGGCATTGAATCAAATATGGCCCTACAAAAACCAAAGAGATATAGGGGGTCATTCCGAGTTGTTCGCTCGCTAGCAGTTTTTAGCAGCCGTGCAAATGCTATGCCGCCTCCCACTGGGAGTGTATTTTAGCTTAGCAGAAGTGCGAACGAAAGGATCGCAGAGCGGCTACAAAATTATTTTGTGCAGTTTCCGAGTAGCTACTCAGCGCTTGTGATCACTTCAGACTGTTCAGTTCCTGTTTTGACGTCACGAACACGCCCTGCATTCGCCAAGCCATGCCTGCGTTTTTCCTGGCACGCCTGCGTTTTTTTCGAACACTCCCTGAAAACAGTCAGTTGGCACTCAGAAACGCCCTCTTCCTGTCAGTCACTCTGTGGTCAGCAGTGCGACTGAAAAGCTTTGCTAGACCTTGGGGTATATTTACAAAGATTCGTTTTTTGGCCGTTTTGAAGGGTGTTTGAACTCGAATGGTATCGGGTGCATTTTACTGCAACTTTTTGAATCCTGATACGATCATTCACTAAGCTGCCGAGTTTTACACAATCGTTTTTTCCGATGTCGATGTGATTCGTAATATCAGGCAGTGTTTTACGGGAGTGATGAGTAAAACACTGCCTGACAAAACACAAGGAATCCCGGACGGATCTGTGAGATCCGTGCAGGGCTTCATTGTGTACCTTAAAAAGTTGATTAAAGTCTTTAAAATTCTGAAAAAAATTGCGTGGGGTCCCCCCTCCGAAGCACAACCAGCCTCGGGCTCCTTGAGCCGGTCCTGGTTGAAAAAATATGGAGAAAAAAATGACAGGGGTTCCCCCATATTTAATCAACCAGCACCGGGCTCTGCGGCCGTGCCATTAAAACCCCAACTAGTCACCCCTGGCCGGGGTACCCTGGAGGAGTGGGGAACTTTGCGGAAAGTAACCTCACCGCTGACCGCAAAGTTCCCACCATTGGCTACATTGTATCACTGCCGTGTGCTGCCTGACAGACACTACAGGAGCACACAGCCAATCAGGAGGGTACCACGACGTGGCGCTCCCTGATTGGCTGAAGGGACCCTCTTTGACAGGAGTCAGGGGGGGTCCTGGCAGTCGGGGGAAAGGGGTCCCATGTGTAAACATGGGACCCCTTTCAGTGCGTTGTCGGGTTTCCGTTTTATTTTTTTGCCAAGTACGTGGATTATTCAAAGGTCGGATTCTTCACTGGATTCTACATGGAGAAGAGTACAGAGCCTCGTGGGAACATAGGTAAGTATGTGTGTATGTTGGTGTGCATGTATGTAATAAAGTTGTACTGTCACGGTGTGTGTGTCCTGTTTTTATTGTGGTATTTTTTTAGTAGTAGTACTACAGGTACCAGCGGGCCCGGTTTTCCACCGCATGCTGGTACTTGTGGTTCTCCAAGTACCAGCTTGCGGGGAGGCTTGCTGGGACTTGTAGTACTGCTACTAAAAACAATATTCACAATTTCACACAATGCTATCAGCCCCCCATCCGCCGCCCTTGGATGGGGGGGACAGCCTCGGGCTTCACCCCTGGCCCTTGGGTGGCTGGAGGGGTGGACCCCTTGATTGAAGGGGTCCCCACTCCTCCAGGGTACCCCAGCCAGGGGTGACTAGTTGGGGTTTTAATGGCACGGCCGCAGGGACCGATATCAAAGTGTCCCCCGGCTGTGGCATTATCTCCCCAGCTAGTGGAGCCCGGTGCTGGTTTCAGAAATACGGGGGACCCCTACGCTTTTTGTCCCCCATATTTTTGGAACCAGGACCAGGCGCAGAGCCCGGTGCTGGTTGATTAAATATGGGGGAACCCCTGTCATTTTTTTCTCCATATTTTTTCAACCAGGACCGGCTCAAAGAGCCCGAGGCTGGTTATGCTTAGGAGGGGGGACCCCACGCAATTTTTTTTTCAGATTTTACACTAAACAGACCCTTTCCCATAGATAACCATGCACAGATCGCACTTGAGCACTCAGAAACTAACACCCAAATACGAATGCATAGTGAATGCCCGTATTGTATGAAATATCAGCTGCGTTTGACCGATGGTCTATTAATTCGTATTTCGGAACTTTGCAAATCAAACCATTACGGATAGTCCAAACACTGCCGAGATTGGTTCTTAGTGAATTCCCGGATTGGGACTTAGAAAAAAAAACACAAATCGGACAAACTCGATTTTTTAGTAAATACTGGCCCTTGTGTAAAACTACAACGTTCGTTGTAATAGTACGATGCGCGTGCGCATTGCGCCACATACGCATGCGCAGAAGTGACTTTTTTTGCATGATCGCTGCACAGCGAATGAAAGCAGCTAGCGATCAACTCGGAATGACCCCCAAAGTGTGCACCACATATAGACCCAATTAAGCCTATTAACAGCCTTCTCAGCATCTAAAGGAAGCAAAACAAATTGTTCCTGGGAACGAGACCACAATTTAATTATATTAAGCACCTTGAGCAGGGGCACTTCAAGAGAGGAGGAGGCCTGTGTGCAGACTCTGTCTGTCCCCCATCCTCTCTAGCCGACTGCGCTGTAGACACTGTCCCTGAGTCTAGTGTGTATGCGCGATAGACTTTTTACCAGTGATTTCTTACTGCGCATGCACAAAACGCTGTAAAAATGCCTGCAGCGCAATGTTCCTGGTGATTTCTGCAGCGCTGCTGCTGCTGATGCGGGACTTCAGAGGGCAAATAGAAAAAATTAATCTCGGGGGCCCGTTTGCACCACACACACATTATAAATACACCAGTAATCCTGCTGGTTTTGTTAGAAGCTTGTCAACCCCACACAAATACTACCTGATCAGGGTGTATAAGCTGCAGGAGGAGAGTCAAAAGTTGATTAGCTATGAGCACTATTGGTCTTTAATTCCTACAGTCTGAGAGATCTTTAACTGATTTAGGGATCATGACTGATTGGGCCTCCAAAAGTTCAGCAGAGAAACTGCCTAGTTTGGTGGCTTCATTGAAATGGTTTACCAAGATGGGAGCCAAAACAGTGGAGAAGGAAGCATAAAAAGTTTTAATAAAGCCATCAGGACCACGGGCCTTACCTTTAGGGAGATTTTTAATAACAAACTCAACTTCCTCAAGAGTCTAAGGGGCATTATTGGGGCATTTTTTTCAAATAGAAGTCCATTATTATTCATTACTTATTGTTATCTAGGAGGGCTCTCCCAAAAACTATTTTCTGTAATTTGCCAAAATATAATTTTTTTTCTTTTAGTTCTTATGCTTCCAGCAGTGGCACTGACATACCTTGGCTGATGGTCCCCTCATTTTGAGCAATACAGTCCAGCTTACCAATAGCAGCACGTAAGAATACATTGGCAGGAGAATCGTGAGTTAATACTGCTACTTCTTGATCAGTGTACCAAAGACAGTACTCAGGGCCTAATTCAGCAGCAGTTGCAAATGTGTGAACGTACACAATGAGCGATTTTCGGCACACTGTGCACGTGGAGCAAATAAGAAAAAGTCAATGTGCATGCGTGAAATGCTGCCAACGTTGCTGAACACAGTAAAATGCGATTGTCAAAGCAATCACAATAGCAGTACTACAGAACAATGAATAAGGGGAGAGTACTGAGCGTGGCTATCAGAAGCGTGTGCAATTTCTGCATATGTTGGCGTGACAGGGGTGCGTAGTGGGTATTGCGTTTGCAAAACTGCAATTTCTCACTTTTAAAACAATACTCTTCTGTGACAGTAGCTGAAAGGTCATGTAGAACATGTCATGTATACTGCTTTATACTTATGTATACTGCTTTTAATCCTAAATGCTGAGTCGCACCAAGGATTTGTACACAGCTCCTTCCCATGTACGACTCGGTGAGACCCCTTTCAAACAGGTGGCCCGACCAGGCAATATGCCGGGTTTGTGACGTCAATGCTGACACGTGTGGAGGCAGCATTTGGAGAGCAAAGGATCTACCTCTTTCTATGCAGTGAACAGGTGCCAGGTCGCACCAACCCAGCTTACCCGTTTACACTGCACCTTGACTTGGGTCCTACCCAGGACCAACTCTACAAGCTAGCAGGGTTGGATTCTTGGGTCACTGGACCCAGTGTTATGATTCTGGTGCAGCAATTCTTCAGATATGCCAATCTGAGAACCGCTGCCCGCAACACCTTACTGATTACCGCAATGCGTGTGGTAAATCAACGCGGTAACTGCCACCAGCAGAAGTGCCTTTTGGGTCAAGCCCAGGGTGAGCTTTTGCTCTCACCCGCACACACAATTATTAATACGTAAAAAAATAGGCAATATGAGCCTCTTCTGGTTTGGGTGTTAAAACACAGATTCCAGAACTAAAATTACGATTTTTAATTCAGGTAAAGACTTCAAAGCTTATAGTTACAGAAGAAGAACGGTTACAAGAATATAATAGTGTAAATAGTCACATTTGTAATCACAATTTCAAGAAATAAAAATAAGGGGAGAAAAATACAACATTCCGAACACCTGTAGAGTTGAACGTTTTGTTGAGGGAGGTCTCTTCATATCCTGGGCATTATAGGCTCTAGTCTCTCCCTGGATGCAACCTCAATGATAATGACAAATTATGGTCTGTGTTTCTCATATTTAAACCTCCATGCTGCAGCTTCCCCCCACCCCCCACTTCTTTGGGATTCCTTTAATCATCCCAAAACCAGTGTGGATTAAATCTCAGTTTACACTTTGGGGTTTCTCAGCCATTCTAGCAGGGTTGGATTCCCTTATCTTTAATTGCTTGTTTGAAGCTGGCGAACTAGGATTATGTACAAAAACTGGATTCGTTTTTACAATAGGCCAAGAAGAAAATGTCACACCTGTTACGGGCAGTGGTTCTCAGATTGGCGTATCTGGAGAATTGCCACACCAGAATCGTGACACTGGGTCCAGTGACCCGAGAATCCAACCCTGTCTATTTTGGGTTGCAGGGTGGTCTCCTGTGGTGTTATACACAAACATCAACCTCTAATTACTGTCCCATACAGGATCCTAGGGCTATTAACAGCTTATCTCTGAAGTTCTGTGGCTATGATGAAATACCAGCAAGGCAATTCACTTCCAACCATTTGTCATGCAAAGACATTTAACTTGTATAATACATTGATACATCACCCAATGTGAATAATACAATTTTTAATCATGCCCATTCCTATATAAACTTGTACGGGGCACTACACCCAGGTAAACCCTTTGCCCCTGCTGTGACTTCAGTAGTCACAAGCTATCCAAAGTTAACTAAAGTTAAGTCAGAGTGATGGTCACAACTCTCTTCTCTGAGAATAAAGGAACCTTTTCAAAAAGAGGATCTGCACTGGAAACAATAATGCTAAGTACACACTAGGCACAATGATTTCCCTGAGTTCCCTTGAACTCCATAACAAATGATATAGTGCATACACACTGAGCAATCCTTCAAACAACCTAATGAAATCAGGGCCAGTGCAAAGTTTTGTGGAACCCTAGGCAAATTGTTTGGCCACTGATGGACAGACGAATGGACGGGGGCATAGAAAGACAGAGTACAATATGGGGGCATAAATTGATAGATGGACAGACAGACGTGGGTCGAGCATAGACGGACAGACGGATGGAAGGGGGGCATAGACGGGAAAAGCACCATATGGGGGCATAAATGGATAGATGGACAGACTGAGGTGGGGGGGGGGCATAGACAGACAGATGAACAGAGCACCATATAGGGCATAGATGGACAGACGGATGGACGTGGGGGACATGGATGGATGGACAGAGCACCCTAGGGGCGTAGACGGATAGATGGACAGATGGACGGGGGTTGGGCATAGATGTACAGATGGACGGGGGGCGGGCATAGATGTACAGGCGGACGGGCATAGACAGATAGAGCACAATATGGGGGCATAAATGGATAGCTTGACAGACAGACATTGGGGGACACAGACAAACAGATAGATGGTAGGAAAGAGGGGGCCTCACCGTCAATGGGAGTGTGCAGCATGGATTGTACTTCAGCTATGTTTTCTGGTTCCCTCCAACAAGCCGTGGCTCCGGTCACACATTGAGGGCAGCTCTGCACTCTGCAACCTGCTTCCCAACAGCTTCCCTCCCTCCCAGGTAGTATACTGCCAGGCCCTGACAGTACTAAATAAAAAAATATTTTTTTCCCCAAAAAATTTGCAGTGGGATTGCTTGCATCCCCAATTGCATCCATTGCACCCTCTATAGTTACCACTGTCCCTCCCACAACACACTTCAGAATTACAAGTGTCAATTAGTGCAGTGTTGGAGAGAGACAATTTGTAGATTTCACTGTTCCTAACATGTATCCCCAAGCAACACTCACTGAGGATGGATCTAGTGTGGAGCCCTTTTCCCATATTTCGATGCCCACCTGGCAACCTGTTCATCATCATCTTTAAAGGAAGAGAGTCCAGCCAGCCAGGGGGTGAGTGCCCGTGCTTGAAGATGCGCCAGCTTGGTGGATAGGGGGGATCACGTGCAGAATGGGGGAGCGGGTTGTGGGTCACAAATGAGATGGAATCGTGGGAGCTGGAGGTGGGTCATATGTGGGATGCAACTGCGGGAGCGGGGGTGGGTCACATGCAGGATACAGTCGCAGGGGGGTCACATGCTGGATGCAATCACGGGAGCAGGGGATGGGTCACATGCGGAATGCAGACGCAGGAGCGGGGGGCGGGAGTCTGAATTAAGGAGGGTGCTGTCTGGTGGGGGCGGGAATATGCTGGGTTCAGAAGGTAGACAGTGCTACAGAGTTTGGGCGGCAGCAGCATCCCTGCCAGAGCCGGCCCTAACCAATATGATGCCCTAGGCAAGATTTTGGCTGGTGCCCCCTAGCACCACCGCTGGTTCTGCCTCTGACCTTGCACCTCTTTCCCAGCACCATCACCCCTCACCCACAGCAGTCCTTGTACCCCCTATATTTTAAATAGGAACAGTTCGCACATTTGAAGCACAGCCCAAAAAGGGGCATCTTCTTGCTGGGAAGGGTCATGGCCACACAATAGTAATTCCAATTATGCCACACAGTACTGCAACTTTATTCACATTTTATCTTGCGATAGTGTCCATCATTCATATTACATCCCACAGTAGTATCACTTTACCTTATAAACGTTACTCCTCACAGTAGAGCCCCTTATTCACATTACATCACACTGAATTGCTCCTTATTCACATTACACCACACCTTATTGCTCTTTATTCACATTAGACGACACAGTAGTGCCCTTTCTATATGCAACGCCACATAGTAGAGCACCTTATACATATAATGCCATACATTAGTAATGCATTTATACACAATTCCACACAGTAATGCCCCTTACACATATGAGACACATTAATGTCCTTATAAACATAATGCACCTTACACATTATGACAACCTTTATTAATGCCCTTTTACACATAATGTCCCTTACACATATGCCGCACATTATTAATGCCCTTATACACATCATGACACACATAGTGCCCCCTACACATTTGCTGCCCATTATTAGTGCCCCTATACACATAATGACACACATACCGTAGTACCCTGTTACACATATGCCGCACATTATTAATGCCCTTATACACATAATGACACACATAGTGCCTTTTACACATATGTTGCACATTATTAATGCATTTTTACATGACACACATAATGCTCCTTACACATATTCCGAACACTACTGCACAACCAACCCACTCACATGCACACAGCACTCACACTTCCACTAACACTGTGACCTCTGCCTCTGCTTGGATACAGATGTGTCCTCATAAATCTTGCCTCAATGCTAAAGTCGGGCACCTTTTTTGAATGACAATGCATCTTATTTGCATTGCTGTGTGGCTAGGATGCACAAGCAGCTTCTGCTGATTAAACTGATATGCAGCATGCCTATATACTGTGTGAGACTGTGGCTGTATCTGCAAATGAAATGCTACACACAGAATATAGGCATGCCACATATCATTTTAATCAGCAGAAGCTGATGATGCCCCTAGGCATATCAAATGCCCTAGGCAATTGCCTAGTTTGCCTATGCCTATGGCCGGCTCTGATCCCTGCCCTAAAGAAGAGGAGGAACTCTACTGATCTTTCATCGTCAGCATGCAGTGCCGCCTGCCAGTGGCTGGCACCCATAGGCAGCTGCCTAAAGCTGCCTAATGGTTGCGCCGGCCCTGAATGAAATATCATGTATAATTAGGTTATTTGTCATTAGCGACATATACAGTATGTATTTACACCAGGTAGTGTGTACACACTAGACAATTTGAACAAAATCGTTAAAGATATCTTAAAAATACGATAAACTATGTTAAAGATACAATATAGATATCGTTAAACGTGATAAACGAAGCAAGGAAGTGTACGATACTGCGCACACACTGGACGATAGGGATGGACTGGGGCAGAAAAGCGGCCCTGGCATGCGAGCTCGCACATGAAAGGGGATTGCGCGCCGTAATAGGGGGTGCATGTGCACTATTCACGGGGGTGTGGACTCGCAGAACTACCCCATATTTCTTAGTAACCATCATTTTGGGCGGTGGTAGGAACAAACAGAGAGCCGGACAGAAATCACTGTCGAGTAAATTTACTAAAATAAGAATTTACTTACCGATAATTCTATTTCTCGGAGTCCGTAGTGGATGCTGGGGTTCCTGAAAGGACCATGGGGAATAGCGGCTCCGCAGGAGACAGGGCACAAAAAAGTAAAGCTTTACTAGGTCAGGTGGTGTGCACTGGCTCCTCCCCCTATGACCCTCCTCCAGACTCCAGTTAGGTACTGTGCCCGGACGAGCATACACAATAAGGGAGGCATTTTGAATCCCGGGTAAGACTCATACCAGCCACACCAATCACACCGTACAACTTGTGATCTAAACCCAGTTAACAGTATGACAACAGAAAGGGCCTCTTAAAGATGGCTCCTTAACAATAACCCGAATTAGTTAACAATAACTATGTACAAGTATTGCAGATAATCCGCACTTGGGATGGGCGCCCAGCATCCACTACGGACTCCGAGAAATAGAATTATCGGTAAGTAAATTCTTATTTTCTCTATCGTCCTAAGTGGATGCTGGGGTTCCTGAAAGGACCATGGGGATTATACCAAAGCTCCCAAACGGGCGGGAGAGTGCGGATGACTCTGCAGCACCGAATGAGAGAACTCCAGGTCCTCCTTTGCCAGGGTATCAAATTTGTAAAATTTTACAAACGTGTTCTCCCCCGACCACGTAGCTGCTCGGCAGAGTTGTAATGCCGAGACCCCTCGGGCAGCCGCCCAAGATGAGCCCACCTTCCTTGTGGAGTGGGCTTTTACAGTTTTAGGCTGTGGCAGGCCTGCCACAGAATGTGCAAGTTGAATTGTGTTACAAATCCAACGAGCAATCGACTGCTTAGAAGCAGGTGCGCCCAACTTGTTGGGTGCATACAATATAAACAGCGAGTCAGATTTTCTGACTCCAGCCGTCCTTGCAATGTATATTTTTAAGGCTCTGACAACGTCCAACAACTTGGAGTCCTCCAAGTCGCTAGTGGCCGCAGGCACCACAATAGGTTGGTTCAGATGAAATGCTGATACCACTTTAGGGAGAAAATGCGGACGAGTCCGCAGTTCTGCCCTATCCGAATGGAAGATTAGATAAGGACTTTTATAAGATAAAGCCGCCAATTCAGATACTCTCCTGGCAGAGGCCAGGGCTAGTAACATAGTCACTTTCAATGTGAGATATTTCAAATCCACCTTTTTCAATGGTTCAAACCAATGGGATTTGAGGAAATCTAAAACTACATTTAGATCCCACGGTGCCACCGGAGGCACCACAGGAGGCTGTATATGCAGTACTCCCTTGACAAAAGTCTGGACCTCAGGGACAGAGGCCAATTCTTTTTGGAAGAATATTGACAGGGCCGAAATTTGAACCTTAATGGATCCCAATTTGAGACCCATAGATAATCCTGATTGCAGGAAATGTAGGAAACGACCCAGTTGGAATTCCTCCGTCGGAACCCTCCGATCCTCGCACCACGCTACATATTTTCGCCAAATGCGGTGATAATGTTTCACGGTGACTTCCTTCCGTGCCTTAATCAAGGTAGGAATGACTTCTTCTGGAATGCCTTTCCCTTTTAGGATCTGGCGTTCAACCGCCATGCCGTCAAACGCAGCCGCGGTAAGTCTTGAAAAAGACAGGGACCCTGCTGTAGCAGGTCCCTTCTCAGAGGTAGAGGCCACGGTTCGTCCGTGAGCATCTCTTGAAGTTCCGGATACCAAGTCCTTCTCGGCCAATCCGGAACCACTAGTATTGTTCTTACTCTTCTTTGCCGTATGATCTTCAATACCTTTGGTATGAGCGGCAGAGGAGGAAACACATACACTGACTGGTACACCCAAGGAGTTACCAGTGCGTCCACAGCTATTGCCTGTGGATCTCTTGACCTGGCGCAATATTTGTCCAGTTTCTTGTTGAGGCGAGACGCCATCATGTCTACAATTGGTCTTTCCCAACGGTCTATTAACATGTTGAAGACTTCTGGATGTAGACCCCACTCTCCCGGATGAAGATCGTGTCTGCTGAGGAAGTCTGCTTCCCAGTTGTCCACGCCCGGGATGAACACTGCTGACAGTGCTATCACGTGATTCTCCGCCCAGCGAAGAATCTTGGCAGCTTCTGCCATTGCACTCCTGCTTCTTGTGCCGCCCTGCCTGTTTACATGGGCGACCGCCGTGATGTTGTCCGACTGAATCAACACCGGCTTTCCTTGCAGGAGAAGTTCCGCCTGGCTTAGAGCATTGTAGATTGCTCTTAGTTCCAGAATGTTTATGTGAAGAGACTTTTCCAGACTCGTCCATACTCCCTGGAAGTTTCTTCCTTGTGTGACTGCTCCCCAGCCTCTCAGGCTGGCGTCCGTGGTCACCAGGATCCAATCCTGAATGCCGAATCTGCGGCCTTCTAATAGGTGAGCCTTCTGCAACCACCACAGAAGTGACACCCTTGTCTTTGGTGACAGGGTTATTCGCAGGTGCATCTGCAGATGCGACCCTGACCATTTGTCCAACAGATCCCTTTGGAATATTCTTGCATGGAATCTGCCGAATGGAATTGCTTCGTAAGAAGCCACCATTTTTCCCAGGACTCTTGTGCATTGATGTACTGACACTTTTCCTGGTTTTAGGAGGTTCCTGACCTTCCTAGGAACAGCAGACGAGTTGTCGGGATTAAATGGGATTTTGGAATATTCAGAATCCACCCGTGTTGTCTTAGCACCTCTTGAGATAGTGCTAAAGCTGTCTCCAGCTGTTCTCTGGACCTTGCCCTTATTAGGAGATCGTCCAAGTATGGGATAACTAATACGCCTTTTCTTCGAAGAAGAATCATCATCTCGGCCATTACCTTGGTAAAGACCCGAGGCGCCGTGGACAATCCGAACGGCAGCGTCTGAAACTGATAGTGACAGTTTTGAACAATGAACCTGAGGTACCCCTGGTGTGCGGGGTAAATCGGAACGTGTAGATACGCATCCTTGATGTCCAAGGATACCATAAAGTCCCCTTCTTCCAGGTTCGCTATCACTGCTCTGAGTGACTCCATCTTGAACTTGAACTTTTTTATGTAGAGGTTCAAGGACTTCAGATTTAGAATAGGCCTTACCGAGCCATCCGGCTTCGGTACCACAAATAGAGTGGAATAATACCCCTTTCCTTGTTGTAATAGGGGTACTTTGACTATCACCTGCTGAGCGTACAGCTTGTGAATGGCTTCCAACACCCTCTCCCTTTCGGAAGAGACGGTTGGTAAGGCAGACTTCAGGAAACGATGAGGAGGATCCGTCTCTAATTCCAACCTGTACCCCTGAGATATTATCTGCAGGATCCAGGGGTCTACCTGCGAGTGAGCCCACTGCGCGCTGTAATTTTTGAGACGGCCCCCCACTGTCCCCGAGTCCGCTTGAGAGGCCCCAGCGTCATGCTGAGGTTTTTGCAGGAGCCGGGGAGGGCTTCTGTTCCTGGGAAGGAGCTGCCTGTTGGTGTCTCTTCCCTCTTCCTCTGCCTCGTGGCAGGTACGACAAGCCCTTTGCTCTCTTATTTTTGTAGGAGCGAAAAGGCTGCGGTTGAAAGGTCGGTGCCTTTCTCTGTTGGGGAGTGACTTGAGGTAAAAAAGTGGATTTCCCGGCAGTAGCCGTGGCCACCAAGTCTGATAGACCAACTCCAAATAACTCCTCCCCTTTATACGGCAAAACCTCCATGTGACGTTTTGAATCCGCATCGCCTGTCCACTGTCGTGTCCATAAGGCTCTTCTGGCTGAAATGGACATAGCACTCACCCGAGATGCCAGTGTGCAAATATCCCTCTGTGCATCACGCATATAGATAAATGCATCCTTTATTTGTTCTAACGACAGTAAAACATTGTCCCTATCTAGGGTATCAATATTTTCAATCAGGGATTCTGACCAAACTACTCCAGCACTGCACATCCAGGCAGTTGCTATAGCTGGTCGTAGTATAACACCTGCATGTGTGTATATATTCTTTTGAATAACTTCCATCTTTCTATCTGATGGATCCTTAAGTGCGGCCGTCTCAGGAGAGGGTAACGCCACTTGTTTGGATAAGCGTGTGAGCGCCTTGTCCACCTTAGGGGGTGTTTCCCAGCGCGCCCTAACCTCTGGCGGGAAAGGGTATAATGCCAATAACTTTTTTGAAATTATCAACTTTTTATCAGGAGCAACCCACGCTTCATCACACACGTCATTTAATTCTTCTGATTCAGGAAAAACTGTTTGTAGTTTTTTCACACCATACATAATACCCTGTTTTACGGTATCTGTAGTATCAGCTAAATGTAACGTCTCCTTCATTGCCAAAATCATATAACGTGTGGCCCTACTGGAAAATACGTTTGAATTTCTACCGTCGTCACTGGAATCAGTGCCCGTGTCTGGGTCTGTGTCGACCGACTGAGGCAAAGGGCGTTTTACAGCCCCTGACGGTGTTTGAGGCGCCTGGACAGGCATTAATTGATTGTCAACTGACTGTTTAAGGGAAGATAAACCATCACGTAATTCCACAAATAAAGGCATCCATTCTGGTGTCGACCCCCTGGGGGGTGACATCTGCATATTTGGCAATTGCTCCGCCTCCACACCAATATCGTCCTCATACATGTCGACACCACGTACCGACACACACCGCAAACTCACAGGGAATGCTCTAATGAAGACAGGACCCACTAGCCCTTTTGGGGAGACAGAGGGAGAGTCTGCCAGCACACACCACAAAGCGCTATATATACAAGGGATATCCTTATATTAAGTGCTCCCTTATAGCTGCTTTAATATATATATATATAGCCATTAATGTGCCCCCCCTCTCTGTTTTACCCTGTTTCTGTAGTGCAGTGCAGGGGAGAGACCTGGGAGCCGTTCTGACCAGCGGAGCTGTGACAGAAAATGGCGCCGTGTGCTGAGGAGATAGGCCCCGCCCCTTTTTCGGCGGGTTCTTCTCCCGCTATTTTTCCAGTCAGGCAGGGGTTAAATATCTCCATATAGCCCCTATGGGCTATATGTGAGGTATTTTTAGCCTTGTATAAGGTTTATATTTGCCTCTCAGAGCGCCCCCCCCCAGCGCTCTGCACCCTCAGTGACTGCCCAGTGAAGTGTGCTGAGAGGAAAATGGCGCACAGCTGCAGTGCTGTGCGCTACCTTATGAAGACTGAGGAGTCTTCAGCCGCCGGTTTCCGGACCTCTTCACGCTTCAGCATCTGCAAGGGGGTCGGCGGCGCGGCTCCGGGACCGGACTCCACGGCTGGGCCTGTGTTCGATCCCTCTGGAGCTAATGGTGTCCAGTAGCCAAGCAGCAAATCCACTCTGCATGCAGGTGAGTTTACTACTTTCCCCCTAAGTCCCACGTTGCAGTGATCCTGTTGCCAGCAGGACTCACTGTAAAGAAAAAAACCTAAACTAAACTTTCTCTAAGCAGCTCTTTAGGAGAGCCACCTAGATTGCACCCTTCTCGTTCGGGCACAAAATCTAACTGGAGTCTGGAGGAGGGTCATAGGGGGAGGAGCCAGTGCACACCACCTGACCTAGTAAAGCTTTACTTTTTTGTGCCCTGTCTCCTGCGGAGCCGCTATTCCCCATGGTCCTTTCAGGAACCCCAGCATCCACTTAGGACGATAGAGAAAGATAGATTTTAATTGCTCTAAATCATTTTAGACTGATTTAAAATCGACCTTTAGTAAATGAAACCCTCTGACTTGCAATGCTTGTGTGATACATACCGTGAAGCATCATTTTGGATGAGTAATTGAGATTTTAGGATAAAAATAATACATTTAGGATAATTGAATCTGCCCACAAACAGCATTACAGCTGTTTATTACTTATCAAAGGAGCAAAATAATTCAAATCATATAGAAAAGAGGAGCAAAGCTCTCACGATTCTGAGGCTGTGATGCTTTTAAATGCAAGTCATATTTGCCAACATATCCTGCATGTTTTCGCACTGCAAATGCACCAGAGCCTTGTGTATGTACTATTGCACAATGATCAGTCGTATCTCCATTTGATTCTGAATGGGCGTAACTGAGTAGTAACGGTTTTCCACGTCTAGGCTCAGTTAGTGGATGCAGGTCAAGGACGTGTCAATGAAATTGGGCTATGCCTATTTATGTGTAAATATGTATTTTCAGGAGCACAGGTGTGATGCAATGAAACCAAGCATACAGATAGGAGCAGAGCAGCTGCAGAGATGTGAACAACTGTGCATGAGGCAAATATACGCCTTTAGTCCCATGAATGCATTGTCAATGCACTTACGGCCAACTTGCATTCAACTCTGCATCGGTCTTTGTGTGTGTAGAAGGAATACATAGGAAATCCTGGCTGACAGGATGACGGCTGTCAGTATACTGACAGTGGCATCCCGTCAGCCATAATCTCGACAGCGAGGCTGCGATTCACCGTGCGGGCTCGCTGTGCTCACCATGCATCGGGCCCCGAAGCTCGGTTCACTCGCCACAGGTTATATTCCCCCTCGGGTGGTGGCATGGACCCACCACACGAGTGGGAATATCAGACTTCTGTCAGGATTCTGACTGCTGTCATTTCCCTGGTTTTCGGGATTCTGGTCTCAGTATCCTGGACACCGGGATCCTGAAAGCCGGTATATTAACCACATACCGGGTAGAGCTATCCCTGTTTTCTGGAAATGTACTTTCCCGACTATGGGGGATATTTATCAAAGCTCGGCGAGAGGTAAAGTGGAGAGAGATAACGTACCAACCAATCCACTCCTTAAAGGCTGTGTTTGAAAAATTACTGTTAGGAGGTGCTTGGTTGGTAGATTACCTCTCTCAACTTTATCTTTCTCCAAGCTTTGATAAATATCCACCATAGTTTTCATCTAAAGTATGCCTGTCGCTGCATGTTCTGATCCTGAAGCAAGTTTAGTAGAACAGGCTAAAAATTATACAGCTAGAATAGTTTTAGACGTGATCTATATCTCATATATATTTAGAGATTTTAATTTACTGTAAACACTGTCAGGGATATTTATCTTCTATCCTTCATATGCAAAAAGCTGCTGGGAAAAAGTTTTGAACTAAGAACCCCACAGGGGCTACCTTTTGCTTTAGACAGAAAACAACACAACGTTGATTGATTATGCTACAGAAGAAGAACTTTCCCTGACTTCCAATCTTTTAATATTCCCATAATTCTGTAGAATCAAATTTTTTTGTGTGCAAAGCCAAATAGAGGTATTCAAGTATCAAACACAATTCTTCCTAGCACCAAAACCTTAAAAAAAATGAAACAAAGCATATAACATTACCTGTATTTGAGTTTTGCTTCTAATAACACTTTACAGGGCTAAGGGGGTCATTCCGAATTGATCGCTCGCTAGCTATTTTTAGCAGCCGTGCGAACGCATAGTCGCCGCCCACAGGAGAGTGTATTTTAGCCTTGCAAGTGTGCGATCGAATGTGCAGCTGAGGTGTGCAAAAACATTTTGTGCAGTTTCTGAGTAGCTGTGAACTTAGAACAATGATAGTAAAAATAATTTAAATAAACTCTCACAATTAAAATGGAGTATAATTGAAGTTCTTAGCACACATTTGCGCAAATATGCTGGCCCATGTACCGCGGCCAGGTGACTTCATCACATGGGTCCCTAACATATTTGCGCAAATGTGTGCTAAGAACTTCAATTATACTCCATTTTAATTGTGAGAGTTTATTTAAATAATTTTTTACTATCAGTGTTCTTAGTGCTAGGAGTGTGCATTTGCATCTCTCTTCCTCCAGCATAGTATTAGAAGCCTCAGCATGATAGCACCTCTTGAAATCTTTAGTATTAGGGTGTGCAGTCCAGGCCCCCCTTTTTTTTTAGCTCTGAACTTACTCAGCCCTTGCGGTCACTTCAGCCTGTCCGGGGGCCGGAATTGACATCAGACACCCGCCCTGCAAACGCTTGGACACGCCTGCGTTTTTTAAAACACTCCCAGAAAACGGTCAGTTGACACCCATAAACGCCTTCTTCCTGTCACTCTCCTTGCGAACGTCCGTGCGGACAGATTGGTGCTGATCCGCTTTGCACTCGTACAACACGCCTGTGCTTTGTGGTGAATACGCATGCACAGTTCTGATCTGATCACAACGCAGCGAAAAAAACCTAGCGTGCGATCAGGTCGGAATGACCCCCTAAGAACGAACACCCAATTGTGCTCTTATTTTTTTTCGTCAAGCCACATCCACTTTAACATCAAAAAATAAGTTCTAGTCCTGAGACTTAAAAGGTTAAAGAAAAAAAAAAAAAGCATTACTACGTAACACGATTTCCCACAAACTGGGATTAGAGCCCATAAACAAGTTTGTTTCCCACTGGAAATCCTTGAAGAGTATGTCGTAATTCTGTAGACATGGGACCTGCCGGTCTAAGAATGGGTTCACTTTACTGAAATGTGCTTAATGTCTACAAAGGTCATTATCAACTACCAGGGGCATAAGTTCATATCAGATGCCCGCAAGCGAAACAGACTAATGGTTCCCCCCTCCTCACTTTCACCATCCACAACACACACATAATCACATATACACACTCACAGCCACATATGCACACTAAAGCCCCCCACACACTAGAAAGACCATTGGGCCGATGTGCACGATTTCGTTCCGATATATCGTTGGTGAAAGTGCAACGGACACTGCATCCGTGCCAAAAAGTCACTCCAAAAATGGACGCCGTGCATACGCAGTTCTAAAGTTGCCTCCGGCCCATGGCGGGCACATGTTTCCGGAGACCTGCGCATGCGCAGTAGATTCTGGCACAATGGAGAGGAGGGGGCCCACCCGAAGTCTGCACACGGACCCCCTTCTCTGTTAAAACGCCCCTGCTTCCACCACTATTACAGTGATCTTGTTACACTATCTATCTATCTATCTATCTATCTATCTATCTATCTATCTATCTATCTATCTATCTATTCCGAGGTGTACACAGGAGTAGTATCGGACACAAGTGCCTGATATTTTACCCTATGTTTAACGCTGGGAGACGCAGATCGAAATTGCATTTAGGGGGTGATTCAGACCTGATTGTAGATGTGCTAAATTTAGCACATCTACGATTAGTTTCTCTGACATGTGGGGGAATGCTCAGGACAGTGCCTATCCCCCCCCTCCGGCCCAGGTGCGAACGCATTGCATGGATGCGATGCTTTCGCACCTGCCAAGTAGCTCCCTGCCTGCGCAGCCTAGCTGCGCTGGCAGGCGGCTGCTCGACATGTTCTGGGTCGCAGCAGCTGCGTGTGACATCATGCAGCCACCGCAGCTTGCCCCCCCCAATGTCTGCAATTGCCCCCCCATGCCTGCAATGTCCAGTCCGCTTCCCCTCCCGCCTCACCACCGCCTCTGCCTGTCAATAAGGCAAAGATGATTGCATCTCACTGGTTGCGCGTGCGCACTCCAGAAAGGGCTACAGGCTGCGATCGCTGTTGTAGCAGTGATCGGGTCTGAATTAGGCTCTTAGATCCTTAGGCAAGTGCAATGTCCAATGGTGCACCGAGAGTGCCAGGGCTGTCTTTTCGTATGGGCTCAATGGGCAGTGTCCCAAGGGCCCCTGAAGTATAAGGGCTCTAGGCTGATAGCTGAGGGTCCCCTTTTTCCAGGATATCAGATTTTTGAAAATCGGCCATGGGGATCTGAAGATATATGGCTTCAAAGCAGTGGTCCCCATCCAAGTCTTGCTCTTCCCAGCCAGATATCTTAGGTTCTGTCTGACTTAGAGTATTTCTGAGGGTATACTCCAAAAGCTGGGACTCTCCCCTTGTCTCTACTATGCCCAGAACCAGAGATATCAGCCTTCCAGCAGCTCGTCCCTGCTCCAGCTCCACATGCCTGGTGTGCAATTTTATATATTCATGATGGATTGCTCTGGCTCCCCAGTACCTCATGAAATGTGGGACTCTTATTGTTTATTCCATTGAAAGCTAAGAAATCTATTTCCATGAACTGGAGATATCTGCAGTCAAGCAAGCTGCCTTCCCACTGGAAAATGATGAATATTAAGCCCAGTCCATTATCCACCCCTCCTCTGCATATTAAGCACCCCCTACCAGCCTGGAGTCGACTACTGCTCCAGGTCCTACATGCTGAGCGGAAGATAGAACACCCCCGACCGCCTGCAGGACAGATCAAAGCTGCCGCTGATAGCACCCCACACCCCTACTGCTGGAGGATGGGTAGGGGCCGCAGTGCAATGCTTTCCCAAGGGCCTACACTGCTGTTAAGAAGGCCCTGGAGAGTGCATCTTTGTACGCACATTGGCGGATTCATGCCTGAGCCTGTGAGCAGTCGCTACTACAACTGTGTCCACCTCCGAAGTTTGCAGAAGTGGTGAATAACATTTACCTTTTTTATTATATTATTATTATATTCCTTTAATAATTTATTATACACCAACAACAGCAATTAAATGATGTTCCATATTGCTGTAAACAGGACTCAGCATTCTGGAGTGACATAGTTAAACATGCTCAGAGGGCCCCTCTCTGATGAAGCAGGAGTATGAACAGGAAAGTATAACCGTTTACCTCTCTGACAGATCTGTTGTTTCCATCTAGTGGACAAATGTAGAATATTCTTATTTTCACAAGCAGCTGCAATGTTTTAATCTCCCCCTATTGTTTTTATGATTTAATGTGATTCTTAGCTGGTCTCCTCACATTGGAATAGCTACAGTATTTTACATATACAAATATGATTATGCTATTTGGATTTTTGTTTTTCCTTTATAGATATTTCTTCATTAATTTCTTTTGTAGAAGCAATTTTCTTTTTTTTTGCTTTTGTGTTTTCTCAAAATTGATTTATTTTCTTTTGTTTAAAGAGACAATTGTAGGTTTGTTTGTTTGTTTGTTTGTTTTGTTTTTTACATTCTATAAAACTGTTCACATAATATTAGCCTCATTCTGTGACTGGCATAGGAATTTGGGGGGTGATATATCAAACAGTGAAAAGAGAGCAGAAGTGGCCCAGTGGAGAAGTTGCCCATGGCAACCAATCAGCTTTAAAGGTAGCATTTATCAAGTACAGATATAGCCACACTCATCCAGCCTTCGTCATGGCCACACAGGCACACACGCCGCACCTAGGTGCGTGCGCACCTTAGTATTCCACACATGTAATCCTACGGGGGCCTATATTTAGTCACGGGCACACTTGCCGTGCCTGGCTTGCCGCAAATACGACAAGCTGCAAGCTAGATGAGCGTGGCTACAGCTGTACATTTAAAGAAATGTAGGTGTAAGCTGAGTTGTTATATCAACTTCTCCACTGGTCCACTTCTCCACTCTTTTCACTGCTTGATACATCATCCCCTTGGTCTTCTCTGTTCCCAGTCCTACCTGAAACATAACACATGAATAACCTGTTGTCATCCCCTCAGAGGCGTCACCAGGTGTGGTGACACCCGGTGCGCACCCCTGATGTACTGCCGCGATCGCGGCAAAAAAGGGGGCGTGGCCTTACAGCTAGGGGGCGTGGCTTCGCGGGGATACCGGGGTCGTCACTCTGGGGGCGTGCCCAGCATCTCCGGAGATGCTGGGCTTCCCCCAGAGACGGTCTCAGTGTGCTGTCGGCTCCTCTGCTATGACAGGAGCCGGGTGCTGTAACGGAATTTCACACTGCAGCACCTGGCTCCTGTCACTGCGGAGGAGCTGACATTTGGTGTCACCCCCTCCAGGTGTCACACCCGGGTGCGGGCCGCACCCCCCGCACCCGCCTTGTGACGCCACTGCATCCCCTCTCTGTTCATATACTATAATGTCCGTAAAATGCAAATGTAAAAATACTGTTTGGAAAGGCATTCCACAGAACGGGGCAGCAAAAGCACGGTTCCGGTATGAATGGTCGACCATGTTATGGTCGACAGTCATTAGGTCGACCACTATTGGTCGACATTTACATGGTCGACATGGACACATGGTCGACACATGAAAATGGTCGACACATGAAAGGTCGATATATGAAAAGGTCGACATGAGTTTTTTTACTTTTTTTGGTGTCGTTTTTTGCGTAAAGTGACTGGGAACCCCAATTAGTGCACCGCGTCCCCTCGCATGGCTCGCGGCATGGTGCCTTCGCTCCGCTACCGCTTCGCTCGGCACACTTTACCGTTCCAATCGTAGTCCATGTGGATCGTAAAGTATGGAAAAGTTCCCCAAAAGAAAAAAAAGTTAAAAACTCACGTCAACCTTTTCATGTGTCGACCTTTCACGTGTCGACCATTTTCATGTGTCGACCATGTGTCCATGTCGACCATGTCAATGTCGACCAATAGTGGTCGACCTAATGACTGTCGACCATAACATGGTCGACCATGTGAACGGATACCCAAAAGCACGCCTGGAACTTTGTATCACCAGAGCTTTATTGCTCTGTAAAATAACCACCAAACACAATTGCACCATGATTCCACTATTCTCTACCTTACTTTATATATTTGTTTTCTTGAATAAACTTTGATGAAACATGAACATCCTGTCTTCCTATCAGGGATGTCTAACTACATTGTTATAGTAATATGAGTTTTCTCAAATATAATCTATGCATACCCTAATTAATTAACTGCCTTACAACCATAATATGCTGTGTGATCTTGCTACTATTAATGACCACAGGATTATTGCTATTAGAATTTAAGTGGAAAGTGGAAACCATTTCGATCTATTTAATATTATTCTGAAAATGTTCCCAAAATGTATATTTTTGTATTGTTGCTATTCACCAAGAAGTCTAGGAGGCAGCCAGACTGTCCAGTGAAGATGGCTAGAGTATGGAAGTTCGACAGTTAAAATGTTGACACTTACCAAGGAGACATTGTAAGGTCGAACCCATAATGTCCTTCACAGTGTCCACATTATGAATGTCAACATTTTAACTACTGAACTGCCCATTACATACCGTGAAAACGTTATCCCCTGTTGTCATATTACCTAGAGCTTAGAGGCTGCAGTGGTGAACTTTGAGGCGTTCGATCCCAGTTGCTGGTGCCTCAGGGTTTGAAAAGAGCTGAAATCAGAGACAAATCTAAAAGTTATACCAAAGGTTTTAACAAAGTTCAGGAGGGAAACATTCTTCAAAGGAAGAGAAGTATTAGAACTCGAGGACATACACTGAAACTGGAGAGAGGCAGGTTCAGGGGAAATATAAGGAAAAATTACTTCACAGAAAGGGTAGTGGATAAGTGGAATAGCCTCCCATCAGAGGTGGTAGAGGCTAAGACTGTAGAGAAATTTAAACATACTTGGGATAGGCATATGAATTTCCTTACAAAGAATTAACAAAGAATTAAAGTTCAAAAAGGGTTGAGATTACCTAAAGGATAAAAAAAGGGGCAGACTAGATGGGCCAAGTGGTTCTTATCTGCCATCAAATTCTATGTTTCTATGTTTAAGTTTGGTGCAAAGGTAAGCAGTCAGGATACTCTTGCTGATAGCCAATTGTATGGCGCACTTATGACAAAGAATTTCATTGTACTGTAAGTAGGATGGCCACTATATTATGAATTTTGCCCATAAGGATCTAGCGGTGTGGGTCCATTCCACTGATAAGTACAGGACTTTTGTACGCAATGTCAAAGTGCCTAACTAGGCTTATTTTTTAGGTAGATTTTTTTTACCATCTGTTATACCCAACACAATATAACTAAATGTAGTTGTCACGTACGGGACATATGGAACAAGCCAAGTCCACCATCACTCAAAATATACATAGCTAAATAATTTTTTTACAGTATTACGTATGGAACATTTTTACTAATTTCATGAAATGGCCCTGTGACGTGAGGCAGGGGTGGATTGGGAACTAAAAATGGCAGTGGAAAAATTTGTAGAAGAAGCCTGACATGGGCATCACCAGGGGTATATCGTGTAACCATGGCAGCAGCACCACCCCTCACATGTCAACAAACAAAGCAAGCCCCACCGGGAATCTTTCATTTGAGACCTGTGGCGAATCCGACCCTGGCGTGAGGTGATGCAACCACGACATTTAGTAACCATTGATCCTACAGGGCTCCAGGCCTGGGGTGTACTTCTGCCCAGGTCCCTAATAAAATCAAATGTTTCGCCTCAGTTTTTGTTTGTTTTGTTTTTGGCTTCTTTGTCCATCACTGGCCGGGTTCACGTGTATTCCTCCAGAACATTAAGTCTGCAGTCGAGCTCCAATTTGTGGTTCACGGCAGAGAGGGAGGTTCACTTAGCGGAAGTTGGGCCTTCGCGGTACTACAGTACTTTTGGAAGATAATACTGTAGCAATTTCCCTATTGGCCAATGTCCCAAGACGTCTCCTGGCAAATACAGGCTCATTAAGCATCTATCTATTGAGAGAATGCCAAGAGTGCAAAGCTGCCATCAAAGCAAAAGGGGGCTACTTTGAGGAATCTAAACTATAAAACATATTTTGATTTGTTTAACACTTTTCTGTTTACAATTCCATATGTGTTCTTTCATAGTATTAATGTCTACAGTATTAATCTACAATGTAGTCAAATTATTAAAATAAATAAAAACCATTGAATGAGAAGGTGTGTCCAAACTTTTGACTGGTACTGTGTGTGTGTGTGTGTGTGTGTGTGTGTGTGTATATATATATATATATATAAAGCCGTATATAAACATTTGCACACTTTTAAACACTAATAAATCCAGGTGCTCCCTATAATCTGTTCCTTAATGGTCCACTAAAGATATATTTTAAAAAAAGAGGCACTCAATCAATAATAATATATGAAAAAAAGTCTTTATAAATGTATTTTCACCCAACAACGGGCATTTCAGGTGGAATCACACTGATGGTGGTGGCTCAGCAAAAAATCTTGAGTATAATTTACAACAAATGCAGCACTATAAAGTGCTTTTTGATGAAAAAGTGTTTGCTTATTAAGAGGACATGAAAAGATCAAACCAGTACGTCCGTCGACCTCGGTCCCATGTTACAGTCACCTTCCACCATCCAGAGCCATCTGCAAGCAGACACATACCAGACACAACCAACTTTATACCCCACACAGTACACATTACTTACTGCAGCTGATCGAAATCATCCACTCAACCATCCGCGGCGTGCGTCTCACCTCAATGCGCATGTGTCAACCAACACTATATGCTCAATGTACTGCAGCAACGCGCCGGGACGTTCATGCGTTCCATGGCGCCAGGGTTTCCGGATACAACACGTGATCACCCTCATCCCCCCAATGTCGTACACGCATATGCGTTCCACGGCTTGGTAGGCCTCCAGGTGTCACATGACACATTTCCTTATCCCCACAACAGACGAATCATAGCAAAACAAATAGATAGGGCCGATGCCATGGTCACCCCGCGATGGATACAACAGACTACCGTCTCAGTGTATCCTCACGAGGAATTACCTAGGCACTGTCACCCAAAAGCTGTTGTGTAATAATACAATTGGATCCACCAATTCAATTTGAACATGCTATACATTATTATCGGCAAGATAGCACATCAGACGTAGGTGTGAGGAACATGATCATGCAGCCTAAACAATAGTATGTAATATTAAAAGCATCAATAAATGCACATCATAATAATATATGTCATCAAATGTCTGCTTGCAGAAAAGACTACTGGATAGTGATCCCATCCCAAAATGCAATATGCAAAACATGACAATCCACAATAAACAAAAATATAATAAATAATTAATATTATATAAGGCCATGAACCCTAATAAGGGCATATCCTATGCAGAACAAGTTAAAGTATCCAATCATGGTTCAGCACTATAAAAAGCACCGAAAATTGTTACTCTCATTTAAGCCCCTAGGGGACTTAGTGTCCAATGAATGAATCCAACGAGATTCAGATTGAAGTAACTTTCTTCCTCGGTCTCCACCCCTAGCCAACTTGGGGATATGGTCTATGATCATGCACTTTAGTGCTGCAAGTTGATGTCCATTTTGAAAAAAATGCAGAGCCACCGGTTTATCACTCTTTTGATTCAAAATTGCCTGCCGGATGGAGAGGCGGTGGTTTGCCATCCTCTCCCTAAAGGTAGTAGTGGTCTTGCCCACATAATAGAGTCCACATGGGCATAGTAAGATGTAAATAACAAAGTCCGATGTACATGTAACTTGATGTTTAATTGGGATTTTTTTCCCGGTGTGCGGATGAGCAAACGCTTTTCCTGTTAGCATACTGTTGCATGTCGTACATCCAGAACATCTAAAACAGCCCGTCCTACGAGTAGTGAGCCAAGTGTCCTTTGGTTTGTTATTGAAATTCTTCGTAGGTTGCATCAATATTTGTTTCAAATTCGGGCACCTGGAAAAGGATATTAGTGGCTTCTTCACAACTTTTTGGAATGCTTTATCGGTGACAATAATAGGCCAATGTTTTTTCACCGAACTTGCAAATATTGGAGCATTGATATCATACTGGGTAGTAACCACCATTCTATCCATCGTTTTTAAACCTATAGGTTTTTGTCTACCCATAAAAATAAACCGTGCCCTTTTAAGAGCCTTTTTGATCATTCCAGATCCATATCCTCTTTCCTCAAACCTGGTAGCCATCTCAGCAAGCTGTACTTCACGTAAATCAGATTGTGTGTTGCGCATTACGCGTAAAAACTGAGAAATTGGCAAACCATTTTTGAGGGAACCAGGGTGATGACTCGTGGAATACAAAAACGTATTCCTATCCGTACTTTTACGGTACAGAGTAGTTCCTAACCGATTTCCATCCCTGAACACCAGAACATCAAGGAACTCTATTCGGTCAGATTGAACATTAAATGTAAAACGAATGGGGCTAGAAAGCCCATTAAGTTCAGACACCATTTCCATGAAACTTTCACAGGAACCCTTCCATATGATGAAAGTATCATCGATATATCTATAATAGTGCAGAATGCTGGGACCGAATCTGGGATAGATGTTAGTCTCTTCATACTGGGTCATAAATATATTAGCGTAAACAGGCGCCAAATTCGAACCCATTGCGGTCCCAGCATTCTGCACATAAATCTGCGTATTGGAATTGGTTTTGTGTGAGGATGACCCGGATCATGTCACACACAAAATCAACCGGAGGACCACAAAACTTAAAAGCAGACAATGCTCGTTCCACAGCCAAAATACTAAGATCATGGGGTATGACAGTGTACAACGATGAAACATCCAACGTTGCAAACACATATTCAGCTGGTAAAACCTCTATTTGAGTGAGCTTATTCAAAAAGTCACCAGTGTCCTGTATGTAACTCTTACTGCTAACAACCACAGGTTGCAATAAAAAATCTACATACTTGGCTAATGGTTGTAATACCGAGTTTTCTGCAGATACTATTGGCCGACCTGGAGGCCTATCGGCCGATTTATGTATCTTAGGGATACAATACAGTATCGGGGTAACTGGATGTTTAACTGTGAGAGCTCTCACCAGGTGCTCATCCAGATATCCACTGGTTAAACCTCTTGCCAACAAGGCATCAACTTTAGATTTTATATCATACATTGGATTAGACCTTCTCTTAGAATAAGTAACAGTATCACTCAATTGTGTTAAAATGTCATCATGGTAATATTGATAATCAAGCACCACCACCGCCCCACCCTTGTCCGCTGTGCGTATTACAATCTCATTGTTGTTCTGTAGAGACTTAATAGCCATTCTCTGTTCAAAAGATAAATTGTGATAATAGTTTGACTTTCTAGTGGACCTGTCCAAATCGTTCTCAACCATCCTTAAAAAAGTCTTGATGCTTGAATTGGCTGATACAGGATCAAAGCCACTAGATTTTTTCAAACAAAATTTGTTTGTACTCACATCAGACTCCAATGTGTCTTTGAAAAATTCCCTAAGCCGCAGTTTACTGCCTAGTTTGTACAGATCCACACGAGAGTCAAACTCATCATGTCTAAACGGGGGCACGAACGAAAGCCCTAAAGATAACACAGATTCCTCAGCTGGAGACAATGTATATTTTGACAGGTTAAAGACATTATTAGTATCCATCACCTCCTTCGTCTTCCCCTTATTCCTTTTGCTCCGCCTTGTGCGGCCCTTCCGCCCCTGTTGCCACCAATCCCTGTGGGATCCAATTGAGCTCCTAAAAAAGCCTGACCACTAGGGGGCAGCTGTTCACTATTCTCTGTTTCAGAGGATGAATAGGAGGAATCAACAGTGAATGGTATCCTGTGCTTATTGACCGGAAAACGCTGTCTAGATGTTCTCAAAGACTCCTCTGTGAGCGATCTGTATACCGTATGGTTGCGGTAGTCATTATGAACAGTCTCAAGCTTATTTTTCTTGAATGTTATTAAATCAGTCCTGTACCGGTCGATCTGTGCAGTAAGTTTTTCAAGCCACTTTTCAGATTTATCATCAGCAAGTTTAGATTGGTGATGGGTCCTGAAGTTATCAAGGTCAATTCGAGTACGTTTTAACTCATTCCCAACCTCCTCCACTACCAACAGAATTAAATCGAGGGAACACTTATTTAAAACACCACACCATTTACTGCAAAAACTAGGGTTGGTGAGCCCAATGGTGGGAATATTATGAACCCTGAAACCACGTGGGATCTTTTTTTGTCGGTAGTAGTCAGACAAAAATTGACCATGAAGGACTAAATCTACTTCCCGTTTACTCAATCTTAACAATTTGTAATAAAGGTCTACTGCACTATCAGCCGGTACATGACTGAATTCCTCCTGCTCAAATAATACTTTTTCTGCGTCATCGTCTGTTAAACTAACCTGTGCATTCTCCGCTAAATTTAACAATTCTTTGTCAAGTAACCTGGCTCCTTGTGACATGATTCAAGGGACATCCACACCGGTGTGAACCAACAGATAAATGCAGCTATCAAATACTGACCAGATAGAGTTCCCCTAAATGTTCATGCAAAAAGCCATAGAGACAGCTCCCAAAGGGGCCATAGCCTCAGAATAATGATCAAAAAAACTAAACAAATAAACCAAAACTATAAATCAAAAACAAATAACATAGCAATAAATCAAAAACATAGCAAACAATAATGATTGTCAAATATTGCACAATACCCTAGGCATATTTAAATATCAATTCATAAAATGAGCATAAGGTGCTAAATGTAAGGAGCTGATCAATAACCAGCACATTAGATAAAGCCGTATATAAACATTTGCACACTTTTAAACACTAATAAATCCAGGTGCTCCCTATAATCTGTTCCTTAATGGTCCAGTAAAGATATATTTAAAAAAAAGAGGCACTCAATCAATAATAATATATGAAAAAAAGTCTTTATAAATTTATTTTCACCCAACAACGGGCATTTCAGGTGGAATCACACTGATGGTGGTGGCTCAGCAAAAAATCTTGGGGGTCATTCCGAGTTATTCGCTCGCAAGCTGCTTTTTGCAGGTTTGCACACGCTAAGCCGCCGCCTACTGGGAGTGTATCTTAGCTTATCAAAATTGCGAACGAAAGATTCGCAATATTGCGAAAATACTTCTATGTGCAATTTCTGAGTAGCTCAAGACTTACTCTGCCAGTGCGATCAGTTCAGTGCTTGTCGTTCCTGGTTTGACGTCACAAACACACCCAGCGTTCGCCCAGACACTCCTCCGTTTCTCCAGCCACTCCCGCGTTTTTCCCAGAAACGGTAGCGTTTTTTCGCACGCACCCATAAAACGGCCAGTTTCCGCCCAGAAACACCCACTTCCTGTCAATCACATTACGATCACCAGAACGAAGAAAAAACCTCGTAATGCCGTGAGTAAAATTCCTAACTGCATAGCAAATTTACTTGGCGCAATCGCACTGCGGACATTGCGCATGCGCATTAGCGACTAATCGCTCCGTTGCGAGAAAAAAATAACGAGCGAACAACTCGGAATGACCCCCCTTGAGTATAATTTACAACAAATGCAGCACTATAAAGTGCTTTTTGATGAAAAAGTGTTTGCTTATTAAGAGGACATGAAAAGATCAAACCAGTACGTCCGTCGACCTCGGTCCCATGTGGACCGTTCAAGACCCGCACAACATGTTATAGTCACCTTCCACCATCCAGAGCCATCTGCAAGCAGACACATACCAGACACAACCAACTTTATACCCCACACAGTACACATTACTTACTGCAGCTGATCGAAATCATCCACTCAACCATCCGCGGCGTGCGTCTCACCTCAATGCGCATGTGTCAACCAACACTATATGCTCAATGTACTGCAGCAACGCGCCGGGACGTTCATGCGTTCCATGGCGCCAGGGGTTTCCGGATACAACACGTGATCACCCTCATCCCACCAATGTCGTTCACGCATATGCGTTCCACGGCTTGGTAGGCCTCCAGGTGTCACATGACACATTTCCTTATCCCCACAACAGACGAATCATAGCAAAACAAATAGATAGGGCCGTTGCCATGGTCACCCTGCGATGGATACAACAGACTACCGTATCAGTGTATCCTCACGAGGAATTACCTAGGCACTGTCACCCAAAAGCTGTTGTGTAATAATACTTATTATTAATTAATAATTATTACACAACAGCTTTTGGGTGACAGTGCCTAGGTAAGGAAATGTGTCATGTGACACCTGGAGGCCTACCAAGCCGTGAAACGCATATGCGTGTACGACATTGGTGGGATGAGGGTGATCACGTGTTGTATCCGGAAACCCTGGCGCCATGGAACGCATGAACGTCCCGGCGCATTGCTGCAGTACATTGAGCATATAGTGTTGGTTGACACATGCGCATTGAGGTGAGACGCACGCCGCGGATGGTTGAGTGGATGATTTCGATCAGCTGCAGTAAGTAATGTGTACTGTGTGGGGTATAAAGTTGGTTGTGTCTGGTATGTGTCTGCTTGCAGATGGCTCTGGATGGTGGAAGGTGACTGTAACATGTTGTGCGGGTCTTGAACGGTCCACATGGGACCGAGGTCGACGGACGTACTGGTTTGATCTTTTCATGTCCTCTTAATAAGCAAACACTTTTTCATCAAAAAGCACTTTATAGTGCTGCATTTGTTGTTAATTATACTCAAGATTTTTTGCTGAGCCACCACCATCAGTGTGATTCCACCTGAAATGCCCGTTGTTGGGTGAAAATAAATTTATAAAGACTTTTTTTCATATATTATTATTGATTGAGTGCCTCTTTTTTTAAAATATATCTTTACTGGACCATTAAGGAACAGATTATAGGGAGCACCTGGATTTATTAGTGTTTAAAAGTGTGCAAATGTTTATATAAGGCTTTATCTAATGTGCTGGTTATTGATCAGCTCCTTACATTTAGCACCTTATGCTCATTTTATGAATTGATATTTAAATATGCCTAGGGTATTGTGCAATATTTGACAATCATTATTGTTTGCTATGTTTTTGATTTATTGCTATGTTATTTGTTTTGGATTTATAGTTTTGGTTTATTTGTTTAGTTTTTTTGATCATTATTCTGAGGCTATGGCCCCTTTGGGAGCTGTCTCTATGGCTTTTTGCATGAACATTTAGGGGAACTCTATCTGGTCAGTATTTGATAGCTGCATTTATCTGTTGGTTCACACCGGTGTGGATGTCCCTTGAATCATGTCACAAGGAGCCAGGTTACTTGACAAAGAATTGTTAAATTTAGCGGAGAATGCACAGGTTAGTTTAACAGACGATGACGCAGAAAAAGTATTATTTGAGCTGTAGCTCACATATTGTAGATGCTGCTGCTGATGATGTCACAATGCGTTACTGGTCACTATGATGTCACAGGCTGATCACATTCTCTCAGCTACTTGGCTTTGGGATCACTCCTTGTTTGGAGACCGACTAAAGAGGCATCATGGGCTGTTGCGGCAGCAAGTGTTGCGGAAATGATGAGGCAGATAACGCTGTGGAGATTGTGGCACCTTGCAGACAGCAGGATCCTGTAATCATCCCAATAGAGGCAGATCCAGAATTATTCTTCGCTCATGCTAACATTCTGATGAAAATTATCGCCACCCCGCCCATGTACAAGCGACGCAAGGTACAGGAATTTAAACGCTACAGATTCAAACCAAAGCTCTCCACCATATATGAGGAGGAGGAACCTGCTGAGTAGAGCGACAGCGGAGCAGAGGACATCACTGACTCCGGGAGCACAGAGGTAGTGTGTGGCGCTGCATGTGCAGGATGGGGGTCCAGGTCCCCAATTTATCACACCCTGGACTTTACTGCGTGTGAGGAACCTACGGAGGAGCACGTGGAGGAGAGCGGTGAGACGGAGCAGAGGACAACACTGACTCCAGCACTGAGCGTTATGACCCAGTTGATGTCCTAATGCTGATCCTCATCGTAACATGGTTACTCAGACTCTACATTTACTTCTTCACTGCTGTAGCCACATAGTGTGAGGAAACTACTGACTATGAAAGTGCTGGCAGATTATATTCATTTATCTATGGACTCTCTGCAGAGAGCTAGATGGATGGGGCAAAGCCAACTGCGGCCCACATTGCCGACATGGTGAGGAGAGAAGAGTCGGCAGGAGAATGAACTCCATTTATATATATGTATATTTGTATATCTATCTATCTATCTATCTATCTATCTATCTATCTATCTATCACCATTTTATAATAAAACAATGTATAATGGCAGAACGTGAGTGCGTCTGATGTGTTTGTGACACAATCCCGGCTCACACGCCGCTGGTGTACACCTACATACATCATGTAAGTTTTGCTAGTTTGCATATACAGGAAATTGTGTTGATTTAGATAACGCATTTTACAGCTGCAGAATGTGACGCACAGGCGTTCCAACTCGGAATCAGCCCCATAGTGTTATATAGGTATTGGTGCTGGTAACTATGACGCCATAAGACGTTGCTAATGCTGAACACAAATTCTATTGCTTACAAAGTGTAATGAAATCTTGTGTAACATGCACAGCCGACGGGGCACCAGCGATGAATGAGCACGGGGCCGCGCATCGTTCATCGCTGGTGACTCCACACTCAAAGATATGAACGTTATCTCGTTCAATAATGAACGAGATCGTTCATATCTTTGAAGATTGTCGGCCAGTGTGTAGGGCCTATCAGCCAAGCAAGGCCAAAGCAGGAGACAGTTTGTAAATAGCAAGCTGGTTGTTTTAAGTGCTAGATGGAATAGCACAGTGCTGACCCCAGATAAACAACACACAGATGAGAATGGTAAGTAGCACCTGGAGAGAGTTTCTTACTGCATGCAGAGGTGGAAGCTGACTGTGGAAGGAGTTGTAGCAGATCTGGATGGCTGGAGCCTGTAGTTCCACGCAGTGCCAGATTAAGGTCCACATGGGCCTGGAGCTGAAATTTCTGAAGGGCCTATTGCGTGTGTGCGCAGGAGGTGTGAGATCAGCATGGTGGGGGTGTTAGTACTGATGGGGGGGTGTGGGGTGTGACCATTGTTGTGGGGGTATGGTCTTCAAAGTGGGTATGGCATATATGACGCATACACCACCTGTTATATTATTGATCACTGCATAACCCCCCTTCCCCCCCTGCACAATCTCATGGCTTATTAATTTTATTTAGAGTGTTTTGACAGAAACATATACCTGAAAATTAGTAATTACCCAATATCTACCTTTGAATAAAGGGGGTAATTCAAAGTTGACAGTAGATGTGCTGAATTTAGCACATCTACTATCAGTTACTCTGACATGCGGGGGGGCGCCCAGCACATGGCTAGTCCGCCCTGCATGTCATGCCCGCCCCTACCCCCCTTCACCCCCCCCCCCCCCGCACAAGTACAAAATCACTGCACAGCGGTGATGCTTTTGTACTTGACAAGTAGCTCCCAGCCAGCGCAGTTCCTGCGCTCTGACAGGAAGCTACTTGTCGCATCCCAGGTTGCAGAGGCTGCGTATGACACCACGCAGCCGCCACGGCCCACCCCCCAACGGTTCGGCCGTGCCTTCGTTGTCTGAATCGCGCTCCGCCAACGGCGTTCTAACGCCGTTGGCACGCCCCCTCCCGCCCTGCGATCGCCTCTGCCCGTTGATCAGGCAGAGGCGATCGCACCAGTGAGATGCTGATAGCTGGCTGCACATGCACAGTGCGCATAGTAATTCAGACTGCGATCGCTGCCCCTGCATCGATCTAGTCTGAATTACCCCCAAAGTACGAGGAGCAGAACATGAAAACATATGAAATAATAATAATTATAATGGGCAGTACGGACGGTGTAATGGTTAGCATTACTGCCTCACAGCACTGAGGTCATGGGTTCTATTCCCACCATGGCCCTAACTGTGTGGAGTTTGTATATTCTCCCCGTACTTACGTGGGTTTCCTCTGGGTACTCCGGTTTCCTCCCACAATCCAAAAGTATACTGGTAGGTTAATTGTCTCCCAACAAAAAAATGAACCCTAGCGTGAATGTGTCTGTGTGTACATGTGATAGGGAATATAGATTGTAAGCTCCACTGGGGCAGGGGCTGATGTGAATGGCCAAATATTCTCTGTACAGCGCTGCGGAATATGTGTGCGCTATACAAATCACACAGTGTACCTTGACCAAAATACTGCAATAACACTGAACGCTGGTCACCTTCTATAATTATTCTCCATAGAGTGCTGCCGCTGCAGTGCTGCATGTATTACTGGCCCATTGATATATGTACCAGGTTGGAGGGCACCTGCTTAATTTTTGTTATTGAACTTTTTGCAAAGTGCTGCTTGCTTTATATCTATAGTAATACAGTATATAAAATAGCCCTAATAAACACACATTGGAGGGAATTCAATTAGCATTGCGAGGATGTAGCTCCCAGGTTAAGTGCCTGAGCTATTCAGTTGAACGTATCATGTCCAGCATTTAACCCAGGAGATGCACCTTGCCGTGACAAATGCCCAGGGCTTAGATGCGGTAAACTTCACCTCATGAGTTAAGTGCACAGCGTGATGCTATTATAACACAGTAACACCGCAACTAGCCTTAAGGCAATACTTGATGCAGATTTCTGCTCGCCCCCTTGCATACTTACCTACCTGACCCTCTCCATGAGGGAGAAAATGCTCTGTTCCTGGACTTTCCTGGTAATGTATGATTGCCATCACCTGTGGTGAGCTAGTTAATTGATAAGAAAGGTATGCCCCCTTGGGATGCTGCGAGTAGAAATCTGCTAGTAGCAGGTTTACCATGTGAGCAAATGAATAGCCCAGGCCATACTTGCCTACTCTCCCGGAATGGCTGCGAGGCTCCCGAAAATCGGGTGACCCTCCCGGCCCCCTGGAAGAGCAGGCAAGTCTCACGATTTGAGGCCCCCCCCCCTGCGTGTGTGTAAAGTGGGCTGTCCGGGCAGTCGATGACGCGATTCTTGCTGAATCGCGTCATCATAGCCACGCCCCGTGCAGTGTAATGCCAGTGATCGCGGCATTACAGAGCGTGGGGCGTGGCTTAAAGGAGGCATCACCGTAACCCTGACCCGTCCTTGCTCCGCCTCCGGCCCACCTCCTCCTAACGTCACAGCGCTCCTTGGCCTGCCTGTTGAGCCGACCTGGCTGCTCTCTCCCGCAGAGAGCAGCCAGAATGTTGGTAAGTATGGCCCAGGCACTTAACCGAGGAGCTACATCCCTGCAATGTTAATTGACTTTCCCGCATTGTTTTCTGTAACAAACTTAAACACAACAACCTGCATTTAAGAAGCACCCAAAAAAAATTAAATAAGCCAACTGGATTGCACACACACCAACATGTGTGCTTGCATGTAGTCAAAGGCCTGCCACCCCCCGTGACCAAACATCCCTCATCATCTCTTAGGACAGCAGCTCCTGCTGACTCGCAGCATACAGATGATCCCTGACTGCTGTCCCCAGATCTCTGTATAGTAACAATGCCGGAACCATTACCTTTACTAGCCCAGCCATGTCCCTTCTGCCACCGACGTCTGCTATCTGGGATCAGAGGGGATCGGTGTCTCCAGCCCTCAGTGCAGGTACCAGAGCCCTGGCTCCTTATGCCAGGTACACACTAGACAATGTGTGTAGTGTGTACCCGTTGTTATCTGAGACAATGGGACCCGGCAGTGGGGCAAGCATCGGCAAGTGCATACACACTTGCCGATACAGTCAGCGACGAATGACGGTGGGAGCCATGCTGCATTCGGCAGCATGGTCCTCGCTGGTGATATCACCTGTCAGACATGCATGCACAGCGACATTGGTGGTCATTCCGAGTTGATCGTAGCTGTGATAAATTTAGCACAGCTACGATCACTCACACTGACATGCGGGGGGACGCCCAGCAAGGGGCTAGTCTACCCCACAGTGCCGCCCCCCCCCTTCCCCCGCAGAAGTGCAAAGGCATCGTACAGCGGCGATGCCTTTGCACTTCAGGAGTAGCTCCCGGCCAGCGCAGCTTTAGCGTGCTGGCCAGGAGCTACTCGTCACTCCCCGGCCCGCAGCGGCTGCGTATGACGTCACGCAGACGCTGCGGCCTGCCCGCCCAGTCTGGCCACGCCTGCGTTGGCGGACCGCCCCCCCACCCCGCCATGTCAATCAGGCAGAGGCGATTGTAGCGGCCTGACGGCCTTCGGCACCGGCGCATGCGCAGTTCTGACCCAATTGCACCGCTGCGATAAACTGCAGCGTGAGATCGGGTCTGAATGACCCCCATACACTAGCCAATATCATGGACAAAGTGTCATTATTGTCTACAGTTTAGTCCTACTGTACATAATGCATAAATCCCTCTGTATATACACATTCCTCATAATATATACTGTATATACCTCCCTCATGTATATACACATACAGTTCCTTAATATACATAAAGACACCCTCCTGTACATGCACATACATCCATTGTCCTGTACATATATACAAAAACCCTGCTTATACACATACCCGCCAATAAACATATATATACCCTCCTGTATATACACTTAAACCCAATATACTGTAATAATATACACCCCTCCTATACATATTCATGTCATATACAGTATTTTGCACCACACTGCACCAGCGCACATAGGGTTACACCACACTGCACCAGCGCACACAGGGTTACACCACACTGCACCAGCGCACACAGGGTTACACCACACTGCACCAGCGCACACAGGGTTACACCACACTGCACCAGCGCACACAGGGTTACACCACACTGCACCAACACACACAGGGTTACACCACACTGCACCAGCGCACACAGGGTTACACCACACTGCACACACAGCACCAGCACACACAGGGTTACACCACACAGCACCAGCACACACAGGGTTACACCACCCAGCACCAGCGCACACAGGGTTACACCACACTGCACCAATTCACAACTATATGCTGCTTTGCAGACAGCATCAGTGAATATAACCAAGTAGGGAAAAATTGGCTGTATATGTATAGTAGCACTCACTAATCCCGGGTTGCAGAGATCCAAGGCAGTAGTTGTTCCAGGCTTCAGGGTAACCAGGTACTGAAATGTCCTGTGTAGTCCTAATGAGTATCACACACACCAATCCATAGATTCTTTGGATGACTTGTGGAGGGGGGGGAAGGGGAGGGTGGCGGGCTTGGGGGAGCTTTAGAGCAACCAGGGGGCTACCACACTGGTGACACATTTTCAGGTGTGCAGGGGTTGAGATTAGAGTGATTGGGGGCGGAGCTAAACGCGACCAGGGGGTTAAATAAACCAGGGACTTCCAATCCACACTGATATCATTGCTTCTGATGGCCGGGGGCGGAGCTTAGTGAGATAGGGGGCGGAGCTTAGCGCGACTAGGGGCGGGGCTTACAGCAACCAGGGAGTTCAACACTGCTCACTTCTTCTGATGTCCAAGTGCAGAGCTTAGCGTAGGCAGGGGGCGGAGCTTATAGAAACAAGGAGGACGTCCCGCACTGGTGACAGAACACTGCTTCTCATGCCCGGGGGCGGAGCTTAGTGCGACCAGGGGGCGGAGCTTCTGACGGCTCCATATAGCCCACTTGATTCTAGCATCTACCATAGAGGTAATCGGCAGCCGGGGTTGTGGGCGCTTGGAGAAGCCAAGAGTATAATGTGCTGGGCTGTTGGTCACAGTGGTGACAGGAAAAAAAAAAACATCTCGTCAGCACTGGCTACACTGCAGGGGATGCCGTGGGCCTATTTTCATGAGAGGCTTGGAGCTGCAGCTCCATCCGCCCCATTGATAATCCGGCCCTGGTTCCACGGAGACACTGGAGCAAGGAAATCACTGGAGCCAGAAGACGCTGTACATTGGATTTTTTTTCCTGTGCTCGCCGTGATCTGTCGGTGCAAGGACAAAAACTGGGGTGTGAGGTAGTCTTTTCAGACGAGGCCACGACCATTTTATAGAGGCCACGCACCCTTTGCAGGGAGCACGCATTTATATCTATGCTTTTTATATCTATGGGGCGGGTGCATTTTTTTGTTATGTCAATGGGGGGGGGGGGGGGGGGGGGGGGGGGGGTGCACATTTTTAAATCTCGCACTGGGAGTCAAATTGGCTATAAACCGCACTGGTAACATAGTGTGGGCGTGTTATTGGGGTCACACGGGCGTGTTACCGATAGTGATTACATACAGAGACGCTGAATTGCGCACGTTGGAGGCCATACTCAGACAGATGACGTGCACCTAGCATAGGGCTGGTGAAAGTGTTATTGGTGCGAGCGATGGTGGCGTGTAAAGCATGATTGCAGCGTCTGTACACACTGACAGTAGCTGTCTGTATACTTGTATATTCAGAAGCATGGCTGTATACCAGGGAAGGGCTTTGTAGCAGCATTAGCATAGAGTCACAGACGCAGCTGCAGCATAAGATGCAAGACAGGCCACAACTGCGCCCAACTCACATCCAGGCCCTATGAGAAGGGATCCCGCCCCCTCCACAAACCCCAACCCCTCAATAGACCCTGCCCCATCTAGGGTTGCTTTAAGAAATTTCCCAGACTGGTTTCCCATCCCACTCCGCCCCTGGTATATAACAAGGGATGTTACTGTCAGTGTATCTCTTCTGTTATATACACACAGTGTATATCTCATCACTATCACGCTGTTATGGAGAAAGAATTGACTGCATAGGAGAGGAATGGGTTAAACATCCTGTGAGGGGGTGTACCCAGAAGTGAGGTAGTACAGCCTTAGGAAAAAGGGGAGGGTGAGGTATATATAGACTGCAGCGGCCATTTTAGGCCTCTTTGCTGCTTGAATCTTTTTGGGGTAAGTCTGCCTAGCAGATCGTTTCCCCTTTGAAACTTTAACCATTTGTTATGGCCTCCAGCCGCCCTCGTCGTTCTGCGGGCGCCCCGGCCCGTTATCAGGCCAGCGAAGCCGAACCCGGGGCCGGGATCTCCGGTGCGGGGGAGGCTGTGTCTGGGCTTGGGGCTGCTGCAGGACCGTCGGGTGCAGGGCGCCGGACGCGCTCATCCGGCGGCACTGCGGTCGTGAGTGAGGCTACTGGCGGCCGCGGTGGGCGGCAAGGGACGGCCCGGAGGTCTGGTACCCTGGAGGGGGGGGACCAACGGTCCTCACCTCCGGGCTCAGCTGCGGGCGTCGGGGGCGGTGGTGGCCCGCGGGCGCGCGCTGGCGCGCCTCGCTGGACGCCGCCTGGCTCCTGTCGCGATGTCCATCAACCAGTCTCCTCTGCCAGGGCCGCTTGCAAGGTCCACGCGGCGGGGGAGAACTGGGAGAGCAGCAGAGACTACGGCGATCCGGCCTGGGCCCGTTGAGGCGCCCAGCGCGGGATCGTCGGGTGCAGATGATACACAACAGGCCGCTTCGGCGGCGGAGGACGCCAGGATGGGAGGCGCTGGGGCGCGCGCACGGCTGGCGCGCGCACCAACGCGCGCCTCCGGCGGCGTCACGCGCACACGTGTGCGCGCAGCGCCGCCGCATGGTTCAATGTCCCCTCATCCCTCCTCGCAACGGAGTAATTCCGGCGGGGCGAGGGGGGCAAATAGGCCTGGCGGTGATCAACCAGGTTTGCGGCACTTGTCCGCCAGCAGGGTGGACGGGAGGGACAGCATAGCACCGCGGCCTTCACATGAGGCACGGAGCAGGGCCCTCATCGCCGCAGGGGTTCCTGGGCGGGCGGGCTCGGCAAGCGGGGGGGGGTTTAGGTCCGGGGTGAGGCACCCAGTCAATACGGACCTTTCCCCGCAAGGCCGACCGGTTTGTGGTCCTGATGGGTCATGGCTTCCCGTGCCCATCAGCGGGTCCACACGGCGCGTTCCACCCGCTCGACACCCAGCGGGGGACGCTCCGTCGCCAGGGGGTGCGGATGTTGATCAGGACGCGTTCACTACGGCCCTCGCCACGGTGGTCGCAGCTTTGGGCCCGCTCTCAGCGGCCCCCGACCGCGAGGTCGGGTCAGGGGGGTTTCCTAGCGGAACGGGCGCGGGCTCAGCCGCGCAGAGGGTCGCGCGGGCGTGCCGTGAGCTTGGTGCGGCCGCGGCTCAGCTGCAGCAGCAGCCACGGCGGGGTGGGAATGTGCGTTCACGTAGCACGCCATCGCATGGTAGGGCTAGGCCCTCGCCACTCTCTGTCTCTGGGTCCTTTTCCCCCTTTTTGCCCGCAGTTGATCGGAATGATACGGAAGAAGCGGAATCGGAAGTTGAGGACGTTTCATACATCGCCCCGGATGAATCTGGATCCGATCATTCTACGGCTTCAGGTGAGGCGGAGCAGTCAGTGTCGGTCGCGAGTACTTCCTCAAGTTCTCGCAGCTCGTCCTCTTCTTCCTCGTCTTCCTCCTCCTCCCTTTCCTCGGCAGTGTCCGACATAAGTAGCACGGCCAGGGCGAGGAAACGGGCGATTAAATACGCCAAAAAGGCAGCCGGGAGACAGGAGCGGCATAAGAGACGAAGGCGGGTTAGCAAAGAATCTCGCAAGGCTAGGAAGCGACGCGACTTGCCGGGCGTGGTCCGCTGCGAATATACAGCTGTCATGCGAGGGCTCAGGGATAGCTGCAGCAAAAGCATTCGCAAAGGAGACTTCGTGGATATCTTCGTCTTGACGAAGGGCGCGAAGAAGGAATTCAAGGCAGCTACCGCTAAGGAGGGCATAGGGGCCGAGGCATTTCGCACGTTCGATAATTGGCTTGCAGGGTTCTGGGTTTTCGCAGCTTGTTACCTCGAGGACAGGCCAGACGAGCACATGAACATCATCCGGTACCTGCACCTCGTACATGACATGCAGCGCACGTCGGCGGATGATGAATGGCGTAGGTATGACGAGGAGTTTAGAGAAAAACAAGATGGGTTGTACATTATGGACTTTGGGTTCAAAGACGTGGAGGTCTGGCTTAGGGTCACCAGGGCCTCACAACAGACCACGGAGCCCCGGGGCGCTGGGGCGGACGGACCCCGGGTTGGTCCGTCCGCCCAAGCGCTCGGCGGGGTCGGGGGGCCGGCCAAGCAAGTTAGGTCGGCCGTCCGGACTGGTAAACAGGCAGGAAATAAGGGGTTATGCTTCGCGTTTAACAACGCGGCATGTACATACGGCAAGCAGTGTCGGTTCCGCCACGCTTGCCTGCATTGCGGGGGTTTCCACCCGGCCTCCTCCTGTTTCAAGAATGCTCGGCAGGGTCCCCGCGCTAAACAACCCTATTCGAAGGGAGCTCCCGGCGGGAGTGCTCCGCAGGGCACCAACGCCAGTTAGGATAGAAGCTATGCGCAAATGGCTCAATTGGTATCCGAATAAGGACGATGCCAGGTTTTTGTTAGAAGGTTTTAGTTTTGGTTTCCGCTTGCCTGTTGCAAGCGAGGTTACAGTTAGGGCGCAGAGGAACCTTCAGTCGGCTAGGTCCTTGCCTTTAGTGTTGCGGGAAAAAGTCGATAAGGAGGTCAGGCTGGGCAGGATGGGGGGGCCTTTTGCTGCACCCCCCGTGGCTGACCTCGTCATCTCCCCGGTGGGGGTGGTGCCCAAGAAGACACCTGGGGCCTTCCGTCTGATACAGCACCTTTCCTACCCACCGGGGGCCTCGGTAAACGACGCTATACCTCAGGGCCATTGCTCGGTAGTATATCAATCGTTTGACGAGGCGCTCAATTTGGTCCGCAGCTACGGAAACGGGGCCCTCATGGCAAAGATTGACGTCGAATCCGCTTTCAGGTTGCTACCCCTCCATCCGGACTCATTTCGTTTTATGGGATTCCGGATTGGATCGGAATATTTCATCGACAAATGTTTGCCGATGGGATGTTCCGTTTCATGCTCGTATTTTGAACGTTTTAGCACCTTCCTGCATTGGTGCGTGGAGTCTTCGTCGGGTGGACACGGAGTTGCCCATTACCTCGATGATTTCCTTTGTACGGGTCCGGCAGGTTCGCCGCGGTGCGGCAACCTGCTTTTCAGTATACGAGCTTTGTTTTGTCACTTCGGAGTGCCAGTTGCCGAAGACAAAACGGAGGGGCCGATCTCTTGCCTGTCATTTCTGGGTATCGAGATCGACACAGTGGCGGGCGAGTGTCGCCTGCCTTTGGACAAAGTAGCTAAGCTTCGCGAGGTCATTGGACAGTTCCTGGGCTCGCGTAAGGTTAAGCTGCGGCAGGCGCAATCCTTGCTGGGCATGTTTAACTTTGCTTGTCGGGTCATCCCGATGGGCAGGGTTTTCTGCCGGAAGCTGGAAAGAGCAACCGCGGGATGTTCCCGGCCGCACCACTTTGTAAGGTTGCCAGCCGAGATAAAAAGAGATCTGGCAGTCTGGGCCTCGTTCCTGGAAGATTTTAACGGGGTTCGGATATGGCTAACACCAACGACAGATAGCGCCAGATTGCAGCTTTTCACAGACGCGGCGGGAGCATCCGGTTTTGGGTGCTATCTTGAAGGAGCTTGGTGCGCAGCAGCATGGCCAGCGGAGTGGCATCAGGCTGGTCTCACTAGGGACCTTCTGCTCCTGGAGCTTTTTCCCATCATGGTTGCGCTGGAGATTTGGGGCGAGCGGCTAGCGCATCGCAGCATCCTCTTCAGATGCGACAATCTGGGCGTGGTACACGCGATTAACAACCAGAGGGCTAAATCGCTCGTGGTGCTGAGGGTCCTAGGGCAGTTGCTGCTTACTTGTTTGCGCAGGAACGTTTGGTTCCGTGCGCAGCATGTGCCGGGTCTGGAGAACGGGGTCGCTGATGCGCTATCGCGAGGGCACTGGGATAGGTTTTACTTGCTGGCTCCCGAGGCCGATCAACAGGGTTTTCATTGTCCCGGTTATGTCTGGCAGGTCATCGAGCCGGAATGGAAGGGCTAGCGCTGCGGTCGGTCGCGCCATCCACGCTTAAGGCTTACGAACAGGCCTGGAGCGAGTGGGAAGACTTTACCAGAGGACGGAAGCAACGAGGTAAGAGCGGGCATCGGATGATGCTTTCTTTTATTTGGCAGCTTTATGTTTCGGGTAGGTCCAGAGCAGTGGTGTCCCGGTACCTGGCTGGCATTGCGTTTTTCTGCAGAATTAAAGGTGTTCCAGATCTGACAAAAAGCGGGATTCTGCTTAAAGCTATGAAAGGATGGGCGCGCGTTGCACCTACGCCACCTGACAGAAGGAGGCCCATTGATGCAGCACTGTTGCCGGACATCATTGGGTCGGTGGGAGCCATAGCATCGTCTTTGTTTGAATCGCTGCTTTTCAGATTGGCTTTTTCTATGGCCTACCATGGTGCCTTTAGGATTTCGGAGTTGGTAGCGCCTTCTAAGCGTACGGATTCGCGCATGCTGGTGGGTGACGTGGTGGTGAGTGAGGGGTCCCTGCTGTGCAGACTGCGACGCTCTAAGACGGACCAGATGGGAAAGGGCCGATGGGTCACCCTGGTTCCGGCATTGGATGAGAGCATATGCCCAGTACGGTTGGCGGTACAATATGAAGCAGTAAGGCCCGACTGTCAGGGGTCGTGGTTGATGCACTATAATGGGCTGCCAGTAACTAAGTTCCAATTTCGGTGGATGATGGGTCGCTGTCTGACGAGCTTGGGCCTTTCCCCCTCCCACTTCGGTACACACTCCTTCCACATTGGGGCTGCTACGGCGGCAGCGGCAGCGGGTTTTTCGGGAGCCCAGATCCAGGCGGTGGGACGATGGAAGTCGTCCTGTTATAAGCGATACATTCGCCCCGTCGCCTGAGATTTGTTGCAGAAGCGTAGCTGGCATCGATAAGTTAGAGTAAGTTAAGGTTTGCTGTTTTTATGATCATGTCATGTTCACTATATGTTGGTTCGTTTACCAGTTTGTGATCCTACTCAGGGATTAGCCACTTGCCGCTGCGGGCGTGAGCCGGCAGCGGGGGTCTGGAGTTATTTTGCTATTTTTGCCTGACTTGACGGACTGAATTCTAATCATTTAATTCGGCTAATCTGTGCTATCAAAGTCCCTCAGCAGGTTTTTATGCTTTCACCTCCAGCTGAGTTATTTCATGTTTTACCCTCTTTTTTCATACCCCCTCCCGCACCCCCCCCCCCCCCCCCCCCCGTTTTTATTTTCGTTTATTTTACCTTTCCCCTAAAGTCTTAATTGCTTTGCTCTAAATTTAATAGTATATCGGGAGATCGGCTAGGCCGTGACTGCTGCGGCTTAGGAACTATGGACAAAGAAATTTTTCTTTTTTGGCAGATCCTTCAGGTTAATGCAATTTCTATCTTCTGGTATAGATTTTAGTAACACATTTTACCCCTTTTCCCTTCCATTCAGGTTGTTGCGCTGATGGCTTGCGCGTTTGGGTGGTTGGCCACTCTTATGTCTTTTGGGCAGCTAGGTCCTTGGCCTCGGATACGGCTCAAAGGTTCCCTGGAGGTCAGGGAATCAGATGGCTTGGTTGGCGAGGAATGATGTGGACAGATCTATTGAATAGATTAGTCAGTCAAGCTAGGAAGCATGGAATTCCCAAGGTATTGGTTGTCCATTTAGGTGGCAACGACTTGGGGAAGAGGACTTCTTTGGAGCTAAGGTGGGCCATGATACAGGATCTGGCGAAGGTGGCCGCAGCATGGACCAATTGTGTATTGGTTTTTTCCCTGATGGTGCCAAGGTTGAGTTGGCGCGGTGTGGAGGACGGACGCGTAATAGATGAGGCCAGGATAAAGGTGAATGGGGCGGTGGCGAAGTGGGTCTTGGCTCACGGAGGCAAAGTGGTTCGCCACCCCAGGATTCGGTTCCGAGACAAACACCTTTTTCGGCCTGATGGTGTGCATCTATCCGATGAGGGGATGATGTTTTTCCTGGAGGATCTGTTCCTAGTGTTGCAGGAGTTAGGGTAGTTTATGGTGGCGGTGCGAGGACTCTGGGTGGGAGTCCTTCGCTGTTGGCGGAAAAGAACGGCAGTTTGTAGTTGTATCGCTTATATATAGGTAGTAAGCTTCAGTTTATTTGGTTTAGGTGCACTCACCTCCATCGACTTAATGGCCGCTCGACCACCCATCCGGGAGGCAGCGGCAGGGCACCCAGGAGCGGTGGGAAGTCACTGTGGGGGTTGTGTTGACACCTATTACCGGTTTTTGATAAGGTGTTGGACGGTTTCGGTCAGTTTAATAATTTAACCTTACCAATAGTTAATTGAGCCGTTCTTTTTTCTGCCACCATTTTGCCGGCTGATTCGGCAGCTTAACAAATTTTTCCATTCACAGGTTTGCTATGGTTAGGGTCAAATAAATAGCTAGCAATTTTTCTGCCAAAATCATGTCTCCGTGTCTTTATTTACTGAGTTTTAGAAGGTAACTAAGGTTTACTTTAAGAAGGGGGTACACCAATTACTACTAGGATGTTTAGGAGAAAGAATTGACTGCATAGGAGAGGAATGGGTTAAACATCCTGTGAGGGGGTGTACCCAGAAGTGAGGTAGTACAGCCTTAGGAAAAAGGGGAGGGTGAGGTATATATAGACTGCAGCGGCCATTTTAGGCCTCTTTGCTGCTTGAATCTTTTTCCCGCCCTCCCGCCCTATGGGGATGAAGGTTGTCTTAAATCATGCGGAGTGCATTGGCGTTTTGATTGCTGGCTGGTTTTTTCATTCGTTGGCTATTTATTGGCGGAAAAGAACGGCAGTTTGTAGTTGTATCGCTTATATATAGGTAGTAAGCTTCAGTTTATTTGGTTTAGGTGCACTCACCTCCATCGACTTAATGGCCGCTCGACCACCCATCCGGGAGGCAGCGGCAGGGCACCCAGGAGCGGTGGGAAGTCACTGTGGGGGTTGTGTTGACACCTATTACCGGTTTTTGATAAGGTGTTGGACGGTTTCGGTCAGTTTAATAATTTAACCTTACCAATAGTTAATTGAGCCGTTCTTTTTTCTGCCACCATTTTGCCGGCTGATTCGGCAGCTTAACAAATTTTTCCATTCACAGGTTTGCTATGGTTAGGGTCAAATAAATAGCTAGCAATTTTTCTGCCAAAATCATGTCTCCGTGTCTTTATTTACTGAGTTTTAGAAGGTAACTAAGGTTTACTTTAAGAAGGGGGTACACCAATTACTACTAGGATGTTTAGTCTCCTGGTTCCTGAGTATATAACAAGGGGTGTTACTGTCAGTGTATCTCTCCTGTTATATACACAGTTTACACACAGTGTATTTCTCATCACTATCACGCTGTTATGTCTCCTGGTTCCTGAGTATATAACAAGGGATGTTACTGTCAGTATATCTCTTCTGTTATATACACACAGTGTATATCTCATCACTATCACGCTATTATGTCTCCTGGTTCCTGAGTATATAACAAGGGGTGTTACTGTCAGTGTATCTCTCCTGTTATATACACACAGTGTATTTCTCATCACTATCACGCTGTTATGTCTCCTGGTTCCTGAGTATATAACAAGGGGTGTTACTGTCAGTGTATCTCTCCTGTTATATACACACAGTGTACTTCTCAACACTATCACGCTGTTATGTCTCCTGGTTCCTGAGTATATAACAAGGGGTGTTACTGTCAGTGTATCTCTCCTGTTATATACACACAGTGTATTTCTCATCACTATCACGCTGTTATGTCTCCTGGTTCCTGAGTATATAACAAGGGGTGTTACTGTCAGTGTATCTCTCCTGTTATATACACACAGTGTATTTCTCATTACTATCACGCTGTTATGTCTCCTGGTTCCTGAGTATATAACAAGGGGTGTTACTGTCAGTGTATCTCTTCTGTTATATACACACAGTGTATATCTCATCACTATCACGCTGTTATGTCTCCTGGTTCCTGAGTATATAACAAGGGATGTTACTGTCAGTGTATCTCTTCTGTTATATATACACAGTGTATTTCTCATTACTATCACGCTGTTATGTCTCCTGGTTCCTGAGTATATAACAAGGGGTGTTACTGTCAGTGTATCTCTTCTGTTATATACACACAGTGTATATCTCATCACTATCACGCTGTTATGTCTCCTGGTTCCTGAGTATATAACAAGAGGTGTTACTGTCAGTGTATCTCTCCTGTTATATACACACAGTGTATTTCTCATCACTATCACGCTGTTATGTCTCCTGGTTCCTGAGTATATAACAAGGGGTGTTACTGTCAGTGTATCTCTTCTGTTATATACACACAGTGTATATCTCATCACTATCACGCTGTTATGTCTCCTGGTTCCTGAGTATATAACAAGGGGTGTTACTGTCAGTATATCTCTTCTGTTATATACACACAATGTATTTCTCATCACTATCACGCTGTAATGTCTCCTGGTTCCTGAGTATATAACAAGGGGTGTTACTGTCAGTGTATATCTTATGTTATATACACACAGTGTATATCTCATCACTATCACGCTGTTATGTCTCCTGGTTCCTGAGTATATAACAAGGGGTGTTACTGTCAGTGTATCTCTCCTGTTATATATACACAGTGTATTTCTCATCACTATCACGCTGTTATGTCTCCTGGTTCCTGAGTATATAACAAGGGGTGTTACTGTCAGTGTATCTCTTCTGTTATATACACACAATGTATTTCTCATCACTATCACGCTGTTATGTCTCCTGGTTCCTGAGTATATAACAAGGGGTGTTACTGTCAGTATATCTCTTCTGTTATATACACACAGTGTATTTCTCATCACTATCACGCTGTTATGTCTCTTGGTTCCTGAGTATATAACAAGGGGTGTTACTGTCAGTGTATATCTTCTGTTATATACACACAGTGTATATCTCATCACTATCACGCTGTTATGTCTCCTGGTTCCTGAGTATATAACACGTGTATATCTCATCACTATCACGCTGTTATGTCTCCTGGTTCCTGAGTATATAACAAGGGGTGTTACTGTCAGTGTATCTCTTCTGTTATATACACACAGTGTATATCTCATCACTATCACGCTGTTATGTCTCCTGGTTCCTGAGTATATAACAAGGGGTGTTACTGTCAGTGTATCTCTCCTGTTATATACACACAGTGTATATCTCATCACTATTACGCTGTTATGTCTCCTGGTTCCTGAGTATATAACAAGGGGTGTTACTGTCAGTGTATCTCTTCTGTTATATACACACAGTGTATTTCTCATCACTATCATGCTGTTATGTCTCCTGGTTCCTGAGTATATAACAAGGGGTGTTACTGTCAGTATATCTCTCCTGTTATATACACACAGTGTATATCTCATCACTATCATGCTGTTATGTCTCCTGGTTCCTGAGTATATAACAAGGGGTGTTACTGTCAGTGTATCTCTCCTGTTATATATACACAGTGTATTTCTCCTCACTATCACGCTGTTATGTCTCCTTGTTCCTGAGTATATAATAAGGGGTGGTACTGTCAGTGTATCTCTCCTGTTATATACACACAGTGTATTTCTCATCACTATCACGCTGTTATGTCTCCTGGTTCCTGAGTATATAACAAGGGCTGTTACTGTCAGTATATCTCTTCTGTTATATACACACAGTGTATTTCTCATCACTATCACGCTGTTATGTCTCCTGGTTCCTGAGTATATACCAAGGGGTGTTACTGTCAGTGTATCTCTCCTGTTATATACACACAGTGTATTTCTCATCACTATCACGCTGTTATGTCTCCTGGTTCCTGAGTATATAACAAGGGCTGTTACTGTCAGTATATCTCTTCTGTTATATACACACAGTGTATTTCTCATCACTATCACGCTGTTATGTCTCCTGGTTCCTGAGTATATAACAAGGGGTGTTACTGTCAGTATATCTCTCCTGTTATATACACACAGTGTATATCTCATCACTATCACGCTGTTATGTCTCCTGGTTCCTGAGTATATAACAAGGGGTGTTACTGTCAGTGTATCTCTTCTGTTATATACACACAGTGTATTTCTCATCACTATCACGCTGTTATGTCTCCTGGTTCCTGAGTATATAACAAGGGGTGTTATCAGGGCCGGTGCTAGGGTGTTCGGCGCCCCCCTGCAAACTATAAATTTGCGCCCTCCCATATTCCTTTGGCGCGCGCCGGGAAAAGGGGTGTGGTCTCACAAGTAAGGGGCATGGCCACACAGTAGTACCCCGATTTAAAATTAAGCCACAATGTAGCACAATCTTATTAATCGTATACGTAATGCCCCACCCGTAGTAGTAGCGTCCTTATACATAATGCCCCACCCGTAGTAGTAGCGTCCTTATACGTAATGCCCAACCCGTAGTAGTAGCGTCCTTATATGTAATGCACCCCAGTAGTAGTAGCATCCTTATACATAATGCCCCCCTGTAGTAGTAGTGTCCTTATACATAATGCACCCTAGTAGTAGTAGCGTCCTTATACATAATGCCCCCCCGGTAGTAGTAGCATCCTTATACATAATGCACCCACAGTAATAGTAGCGTCCTTATACGTAGTGCACCCCCAGTAGTAGATGCGTCCTTATACGTAATACCCCCCAGTAGTAGTAGCGTCCTTATACGTAGTGCACCCCCAGTAGTATTAGCGTCCTTATACGTAGTGCACCCCCAGTAGTATTAGCGTCCTTATACGTAATGCCATCCCAGTAGTAGTAGCGTTCTTATACATAATGCGCCCCCAGTAGTAGCACCGTCCTTATACATAATGCCCCCCGCAGTAGTAGCATCCTTATACGTAATGCCCTCCCCCCAGTAGTAGTAGCATTGTTATACGTAATGCCCTCCCGGTAATAGTAGCGTCCTTATACATAATGCCCCCAAGTAGTAGTATCGTTCTTATACGTAATGCCCCCCCAGTAGTAGTAGCGTCCTTATACGTAGTGCACCCCCAGTAGTAGTATCGTCCTTATACGTAATGCCCTCCCGGTAATAGTAGCGTCCTTATACATAATGCCCCCAAGTAGTAGTATCGTCCTTAAACGTAATACCCCCCCCCAGTAGTAGTAGCGTTCTTATACGTAATGCCCCCAGCCCCAGTAGTAGTAGCGTCCTTACACGTAATGGCCCCCCCAGTAGTAGCGTTGTTACACGTAATGCCCCCCTGTAGTAATAGCGTCCTTATACGTAATGCCCCCCCAGTAGTGGCGTCCATAGAGCGCGCACACAGACATACCACACACACACAATTCACACATATATACACACACACACACACACACACACATTTCTCTCTCACCCTCCACTTACCTAATCCAGTCTCTCTCTGTACAGCAGCCAGGTCCGTGTAGCTCCGCCCCCTACTGTCCCGTACTCGGCGCTCTCGCGCAGATGAGATGAGGTGAGGGGAGGGAGGAGGCGTTTCATGCTGTAGGTGCCCGCTGCCAGTGCCTGTCATACAGTGACAGACACAGCAGTGGCAGCAGCAGCAGGGGGGACAGGACGGCGCAGCAGGGAAGGGATGCAGAGCAGTGAAGGCGCCTATCTGTTACAGCGCCTCCCTGCACTGCATCCCTTCGCTGAGCGGGTAATGCCGGGCCTGGGTGTTATGTCTCCTGGTTCCTGAGTATATAACAAGGGGTGTTACTGTCAGTATATCTCTCCTGTTATATACACACAGTGTATTTCTCATCACTATCACGCTGTTATGTCTCCTGGTTCCTGAGTATATAACAAGGGGTGTTACTGTCAGTGTATCTCTTCTGTTATATACACACAGTGTATATCTCATCACTATCACGCTGTTATGTCTACTGGTTCCTGAGTATATAACAAGGGATGTTACTGTCAGTGTATCTCTTCTGTTATATACACACAGTGTATATCTCATCACTATCACACTGTTTTGTCCCTGGTTCCTGAGTATATAACAAGGGATGTTACTGTCAGTGTATCTCTTCTGTTATATACACACAGTGTATTTCTCATCACTATCACGCTGTTATGTGTCCTGGTTCCTGAGTATATAACAAGGGGTGTTACTGTCAGTGTATCTCTCCTGTTATATACACACAGTGTATATCTCATCACTATCACTCTGTTATGTCTCCTGGATTTTGTGTCATTGTCAGAATTTGTGTCTGATACTTTGTTACATTTATTGTTCCAATAATACATTTATGTTATAAGAAAAGCAGCAGATTAGCGTCAGTTTGGCGGCATCTCACGGTGTATTTATTGTGCTACTTGGGTACGTTCAGCATCACTGAGGGACTTAGCTTGTTACTTATATCTCCAAGGGAGGCAGGTTGGTAAGTGACTATAGGCGGCACTGAGTAATGGTGCTGGTCCTGTCACTGGTCAGCGCTGGTAGAAACTAGTGATGTGCACCGGAAATTTTTCGGGTTTTGTGTTTTGGTTTTGGGTTCGGTTCCGCGGCCGTGTTTTGGATTCGGATGCGTTTTGGCAAAACCTCACCGAAAATTTTTTGTCGGATTCGGGTGTGTTTTGGATTCGGGTGTTTTTTTAAAAAAACCCTAAAAAACAGCTTAAATCATAGAATTTGGGGGTCATTTTGATCCCATAGTATTATTAACCTCAATAACCATAATTTCCACTCATTTCCAGTCTATTCTGAACACTTCACACCTCACAATATTATTTTTAGTCCTAAAATTTGCACCGAGGTCGCTGGATGGCTAAGCTAAGCGACACAAGTGGCCGACACAAACACCTGGCCCATCTAGGAGTGGCACTGCAGTGTCAGGCAGGATGGCCCTTCAAAAAAATTGTCCCCAAACAGCACATGATGCAAAGAAAAAAAGAGGCGCACCAAGGTCTCTGTGTGACTAAGCTAAGCGACACAAGTGGCCGACACAAACACCTGGCCCATCTAGGAGTGGCACTGCAGTGTCAGGCAGGATGGCCCTTCAAAAAAATTGTCCCCAAATAGCACATGATGCAAAGAAAAAAAGAGGCGCACCAAGGTCGCTGTGTGACTAAGCTAAGCGACACAAGTGGCCGACACAAACACCTGGCCCATCTAGGACTGGCACTGCAGTGTCAGGCAGGATGGCCCTTCAAAAAAATTGTCCCCAAACAGCACATGATGCAAAGAAAAAAAGAGGTGCACCAAGGTCGCTGTGTGACTAAGCTAAGCGACACAAGTGGCCGACACAAACACCTGGCCCATCTAGGAGTGGCACTGCAGTGTCAGGCAGGATGGCCCTTCAAAAAAATTGTCCCAAACAGCACATGATGCAAAGAAAAAAAGAGGCGCACCAAGGTCGCTGTGTGACTAAGCTAAGCGACACAAGTGTCCGACACAAACACCTGGCCCATCTAGGAGTGGCACTGCAGTGTCAGGCAGGATGGCCCTTCAAAAAAATTGTCCCCAAACAGCACATGATGCAAAGAAAAAAAGAGGCGCACCAAGGTCGCTGTGTGACTAAACTAAGCGACACAAGTGGCCGACACAAACACCTGGCCCATCTAGGAGTGGCACTGCAGTGTCAGGCAGGATGGCACTTCAAAAAAATAGTCCCCAAACAGCACATTATGCAAAGAAAAATGAAAGAAAAAAGAGGTGCAAGATGGAATTGTCCTTGGGCCCTCCCACCCACCCTTATGTTGTATAAACAGGACATGCACACTTTAACGAACCCATCATTTCAGTGACAGGGTCTGCCACACGACTGTGACTGAAATGACTGGTTGGTTTGGGCCCCCACCAAAAAAGAAGCAATCAATCTCTCCTTGCACAAACTGGCTCTACAGAGGCAAGATGTCCACCTCATCATCATCCTCCGATTCCTCACCCCTTTCACTGTGTACATCCCCCTCCTCACAGATTATTAATTCGTCCCCACTTGAATCCACCATCTCAGGTCCCCGTGTACTTTCTGGAGGCAATTGCTGCTGGTGAATGTCTCCACGGAGGAATTGATTATAATCCATTTTAATGAACATCATCTTCTCCACATTTTCTGGTAGTAACCTCGTACGCCGATTGCTGACAAGGTGAGCGGCTGCACTAAACACTCTTTCGGAGTACACACTGGAGGGAGGGCAACTTAGGTAGAATAAAGCCAGTTTGTGCAAGTGCCTCCAAATTGTCTCTTTTTCCTGCCAGTATACGTACGGACTGTCTGACGTGCCTACTTGGATGCGGTCATTTATATAATCCTCCACCATTCTTTCAATGGTGAGAGAATCATATGAAGTGACAGTAGACGACATGTCAGTAATCGTTGGCAAGTCCTTCAGTCCGGACCAGATGTCAGCACTCGCTCCAGACTGCCCTGCATCACCGCCAGCGGGTGGGCTCGGAATTCTTAGCCTTTTCCTCGCACCCCCAGTTGCGGGAGAATGTGAAGGAGGAGATGGTGATGGGTCACGTTCCGCTTGACTTGACAATTTTCTCACCAGCAGGTCTTTGAACCTCTGCAGACTTGTGTCTGCCGGAAAGAGAGATACAACGTAGGTTTTAAATCTAGGATCGAGCACGGTGGCCAAAATGTAGTGCTCTGATTTCAACAGATTGACCACCCGTGAATCCTGGTTAAGAGTATTAAGGGCTCCATCCACAAGTCCCACATGCCTAGCGGAATCGCTCCGTTTTAGCTCCTCCTTCAATGTCTCCAGCTTCTTCTGCAAAAGCCTGATGAGGGGAATGACCTGACTCATGCTGGCAGTGTCTGAACTGACTTCACGTGTGGCAAGTTCAAAGGGTTGCAGAACCTTGCACAACGTTGAAATCATACTCCACTGCGCTTGAGTCAGGTGCATTCCACCTCCTTTGCCTATATTGTGGCCAGATGTATAGGCTTGAATGGCCTTTTGCTGCTCCTCCATCCTCTGAAACATATAGAGGGTTGAATTCCACCTCGTTACCACCTCTTGCTTCAGATGATGGCAGGGCAGGTTCAGGGATGTTTGGTGGTGCTCCAGTCTTCTGTACGCGGTGCCTGAATGCCGAAAGTGGCCCGCAATTCTTCGGGCCACCGACAGCATCTCTTGCACGCCCCTGTCGTTTTTTAAATAATTCTGCACCACCAAATTCAATGTATGTGCAAAACATGGGACGTGATGGAATTTGCCCAGATGTAATGCACGCACAATATTGCTGGCGTTGTCCGATGTCACAAATCCCCAGGAGAGTCCAATTGGGGTAAGCCATTCTGCGATGATCTTCCTCAGTTGCCGTAAGAGGTTTTCAGCTGTGTGCCTATTCTGGAAAGCGGTGATACAAAGCGTAGCCTGCCTAGGAACGAGTTGGCGTTTGCGAGATGCTGCTACTGGTGCCGCCGCTGCTGTTCTTGCAGCGGGAGGCAATACATGTACCCAGTGGGCTGTCACAGTCATATAGTCCTGAGTCTGCCCTGCTACACTTGTCAACATGTCCGTGGTTAAGTGGACATTGGGTACAACTGCATTTTTTAGGACACTGGTGACTCTTTTTCTGAGGTCTGTGTACATTTTCGGTATCGCCTGCCTAGAGAAATGGAACCTAGATGGTATTTGGTACCGGGGACACAGTACCTCAATCAAGTCTATAGTTGTCTCTGAATTAACGATGGATACCGGAACCACGTTTCTCACCGCCCAGGCTGCCAAGGCCTGAGTTATCTGCTTTGCAGCAGGATGACTGCTGTGATATTTCATCTTCCTCGCAAAGGACTGTTGGACAGTCAATTGCTTACTGGAAGTAGTACAAGTGGTCTTCCGACTTGCCCTCTGGGATGACGATCGACTCCCAGCAGCAACAACAGCAGCGCAAGCAGCAGTAGGCGTTACACTCAAGGATGCATCAGAGGAATCCCAGGCAGGAGAGGACTCGTCAGACTTGCCAGTGACATGGCCTGCAGGACTATTGGCTTTCCTGGGTAAGGAGGAAATTGACAATGAGGGAGTTGGTGGTGTGGTTTGCAGGAGCTTGGTTACAAGAGGAAGGGATTTAGTGGTCAGTGGACTGCTTCCGCTGTCATCCAAAGTTTTTGAACTTGTCACTGACTTATGATGAATGCGCTGCAGGTGACGTATAAGGGAGGATGTTCCGAGGTGGTTAACGTCCTTACCCCTACTTATTACAGCTTGACAAAGGCAACACACGGCTTGACACCTGTTGTCCGCATTTGTGTTGAAATAATTCCACACCGAAGAGTTGATTTTTTTTGTATTTTGACCAGGCATGTCAATGGCCATATTCGTCCCACGGACAACAGGTGTCTCCCCGGGTGCCTGACTTAAACAAACCACCTCACCATCAGAATCCTCCTTGTCAATTTCCTCCCCAGCGCCAGCAACACCCATATCCTCATCCTGGTGTACTTCAACAGTGACATCCTGAATTTGACTATCAGGAACTGGACTGCGGGTGCTCCTTCCAGCACTTGCAGGGGGCGTGCAAATGGTGGAAGGCGCAAGCTCTTCCCGTCCAGTGTTGGGAAGGTCAGGCATCGCAACCGACACAATTGGACTCTCCTTGGGGATTTGTGATTTCGAAGAACGCACAGTTCTTTGCTGTGCTTTTGCCAGCTTAAGTCTTTTCTTTTTTCTAGCGAGAGGATGAGTGCTTCCATCCTCATGTGAAGCTGAACCACTAGCCATGAACATAGGCCAGGGCCTCAGCCGTTCCTTGCCACTCCGTGTCGTAAATGGCATATTGGCAAGTTTACGCTTCTCCTCAGACACTTTTAATTTTGATTTTTGGGTCATTTTACTGAACTTTTGTGTTTTGGATTTTACATGCTCTCTACTATGACATTGAGCATCGGCCTTGGCAGACGACGTTGATGGCATTTCATCGTCTCGGCCATGACTAGTGGCAGCAGCTTCAGCACGAGGTGGAAATGGATCTTGATCTTTCCCTATTTTAACCTCCACATTTTTGTTCTCCATATTTTAATGTGTGGAATTATATGCCAGTATCAATAGCAATGGCCTACTACTATATATACTGCGCACAACTAAAATGCACCACAGGTATAGAATGTAGATGGATAGTATACTTAATGGATGACGAGTGACGACACAGAGGTAGGTACACAGCAGTGGCCTACCGTACTGCTATATATAGTATACTGGTGGACACTGTCAGGAAACTGCAAAACTAAAATGCACCACAGGTATAGAATATAGATGGATAGTATACTTAATGGATGACGAGTGACGACACAGAGGTAGGTACACAGCAGTGGCCTACCGTACTATATATAGTATACTGGTGGACACTGTCAGCAAACTGCAAAACTAAAATGCACCACAGGTATAGAATGTAGATGGATAGTATACTTAATGGATGACGAGTGACGACACAGAGGTAGGTACACAGCAGTGGCCTACCGTACTGCTATATATAGTATACTGGTGGACACTGTCAGCAAACTGCAAAACTAAAATGCACCACAGGTATAGAATGTAGATGGATAGTATACTTAATGGATGACGAGTGACGACACAGAGGTAGGTACACAGCAGTGGCCTACCGTACTGCTATATATAGTATACTGGTGGACACTGTCAGCAAACTGCAAAACTAAAATGCACCACAAGTATAGAATGTAGATGGATAGTATACTTAATGGATGACGAGTGACGACACAGAGGTAGGTACACAGCAGTGGCCTACCGTACTGCTATATATAGTATACTGGTGGACACTGTCAGCAAACTGCAAAACTAAAATGCACCACAGGTATAGAATGTAGATGGATAGTACACTTAATGGATGACGAGTGACGACACAGAGGTAGGTACACAGCAGTGGCCTACCGTGCTGCTATATTTAGTATACTGGTGGACACTGTCAGCAAACTGCAAAACTAAAATGCACCACAGGTATAGAATGCAGATGGATAGTATACTTAATGGATGATGAGTGACGACACAGAGGTAGGTATACAGCAGTGGCCTACCGTACTGCTATATATAGTATACTGGTGGACACTGTCAGCAAACTGCAAAACTAAAATGCACCACAGGTATAGAATGTAGATGGATAGTATACTTAATGGATGACGACACAGAGGTAGGTACAGCAGTGCACTCTGCACTGTACTCCTCCTATATAATATTAATTATACTGGTGGTCCCCAGTCCCCACAATAAAGCTACACACTGAGCACAGATATGGAGTGTTTTTCAGGCAGACAACGTATACTGGTGGTCACTGTCAGCAAAACTCTGCACTGTACTCCTGCTATAGCTGCTCCCCAGTCCCCACAATTAAGCAGTGTGAGCACTCAGCACAGATATATTATGCAGCACACTGAGCACAGATATGGTATGGAGCGTTTTTTTCAGGCAGAGAACGGATAAAAACTGGTGGTCACTTATCAGCAAAACTCTGCACTGTACTCCTAACAGCTGCTCCCCAATCTCCCCACAATTAAGCAATAAACAACCAATCAACTGTCTTCTACAATAAACGGAGAGGACGCCAGCCACGTCCTCTCCCTATCATCTCCAATGCACGAGTGAAAATGGCGGTGACGCGCGGCTGCTTATATAGAATCCGAATTTCGCGAGAATCCGACAGCGGGATGATGACGTTCGGGCGCGCTCGGGTTAGCCGAGCAAGGCGGGAAGGTTCTAACCTGCCTCGGACCCGTGTAAACAAGGTGAAGTTCGGGGGGGTTCGGTTTCCGAGAAACCGAACCCGCTCATCACTAGTAGAAACTTATTGTCATTACAATCCCTGGGTATCAGGCCAGCTCACATATGGTAGATGCTGCTGCTGATGATGTCACAATGCGTTACTGGTCACTATGATGTCACAGGCTGATCACATTCTCTCAGCTACTGTACTTGGCTTTGGGATCACTCCTTGTTTGGAGACCGACTAAAGAGGCATCATGGGCTGCTGCGGCAGCAAGTGTTGCGGAAATGATGAGGCGGATAATGCTGTGGAGATTGCTGCACCTTGCAGACAGCAGGATCCTGTAATCATCCCAATAGAGGCAGATCCAGAATTCTTCTTCGCTCATGCTAACATTCTGATGAAAATTATCGCCACCCCGCCCATGTACAAGCGACGCAAGGTACAGGAATTTAAACGCTACAGATTCAAACCCAAGCTCTCCACCATATATGAGGAGGAGGAACCTGCTGAGTAGAGCGACAGCGCAGCAGAGGACATCACTGACTCCGGGAGCACAGAGGTAGTGTGTGGCGCTGAACGTGCAGGATGGGGGTCCAGGTCCCCAATTTATCACACCCTGGACTTTACTGTGTGTGAGGAACCTGCGGAGGAGCACGTGGAGGAGAGCGGTGAGACGGAGCAGAGGACAACACTGACTCCGGCACTGAGCGTTATGACCCAGATGATGTCGTAATGCTGATCCTCATTGTAACATGGTTACTCAGACTCTACATTTACTACTTCACTGCTGTAGTCACATAGTGTGAGGAAACTACTGACTATGAAAGTGCTGGCAGATTATATTAATTTATCTATGGACTCTCTGCAGAGAGCTAGATGGATGGGGCAACGCTAACTGCGACCCACATTGCCGACATGGTGAGGAGAGGAGAGTCGGCAGGAGAATGAACTCCATTTGTATATTTGTATATTTGTATATCTATCTATCATCTATCTATCTATCTATCTATCTATCTATCTATCTATCTATCTATCTATCTATCTATCACCATTTTATAATAAAACATGTATAATGGCAGAATGTGAGTGCGTCTGATGTGTTTGTGACACAATCTCGGCTCACACGCCGCTGGTGCACACCTACATACATCTTGTAAGTTTTGCTAATTTGCATATACAGGAAGTTGTGTTGATTTAGATAACGCATTTTACAGCAGCAGAATGTGACGCACAGGCGTTCCAACTCGGAATCAGCCCCATAGTGTTATATAGGCATTGGTACTGGTAACTATGACGCCATAAGACGTTGGTAACGCTGAACACAAATTCTATTGCTTACAAAGTGTAATAAAATCTTGTGGAACATAAGGTGCAATAGACCCCCTACATTACATTACTGTGGATATAAGAAGTCACCCCAGGGTTCTGTGTATAACACAGAGCCGGCCATAGGCATAGGTAAACTAGGCAATTGCCTAGGGCATTCGATATGCCTAGGGGCATCAGCAGCTTCTGCTGATTAAAATGATATACAGCATGCCTGTATTCTGTGTGCAGCATTTCATATGCAGATACAGCCACAGTCTCACACAGTATATAGGCATTCTGCATATAATTTTAATCAGCAGAAGCTACTTGTGCAACCTAGCCACATTGCAATGCAAATAAGATGCATTTTCATTAAAAAAAAAGGCACCGGACATTTGCAATGCTGCCAGCTGACTCACGCCAGGCATCTCCTGCTGCATGGCGCATTGAGGCAAGATTTACGAGGACACATCTGTATCCAAGCAGAGGCAGAGGTCACGGTGTTAGTGGCAGTGTGAGTGCTGTGTGCATGTGAGTGGGTTGGTTGTGCAGTAGTGTTCGGAATATGTGTAAGGAGCATTATGTGTGTTATGTAAAAATGATTTAATAATGTGCAACATATGTTTAAGGGGCACTATGTGTGTCATTATGTGTATAAGGGCATTAATAATGTGCGGCATATGTGTAAGGGACATTATGTGTAAAAGGGCATTAATAAAGGTTGTCATAATGTGTAAAGTGCATTATGTTTATAAGGACATTAATAATGTGTCTCACATGTGTAAGGGGCATTACTGTGTGGAATTATGAGTATAAATGCATTACTAATGTGTGGCATTATGTGTATAAGGTGCTCTACTATGTGGCGTTGCATATAGAAAGGGCACTACGGTGTCATCTAATGTGAATAAAGAGCAATAGGGTGTGGTGTAATGTGAATAAGGAGCAATTCAGTGTGATGTAATGTGAATAAGGGGCTCTACTGTGAGGAGTAACGTTTATAAGGTAAAGTGATACTGCTGTGGGATGTAATGTGAATTATAGACACTATCGTATGATCAAATGTGAATAAAATTGCAGTACTGTGTGGCGTAATTTTAATTTGGGTTACTATTGTGTGGCCATGCCCCTTGCCAGCAAAAACACACCCCTTTTTGGGCTGTGCGCCAAATGTGCAAACTGTTCCTATTTAAAATATAGGGGGTACAAACACCAAAATAAGGACTGTTATGAGGTGAGGGGTGATGGTGCTGGGAAAGAGGTGCAAGATCCGAGGCGGAACCAGCGGTGGTGCTAGGGGGCACCAGCCAAAATCTTGCCTAGGGCATCATATTGGTTAGGGCCGGCTCTGTTTGAGCAGGAGGAATTCAGTCATGTACCGGCTGATAGTGCAGTAGACCTTTATTACAAATTGTTAATATTGAGTAAACAGGAAGTAGATTTAGTCCTTCATGGTCAATTTTTGTCTGACTACTACCGACAAAAAAAGATCCCACGTGGTTTCAATGTTCATAATATTCCCACCATTGGGCGCACCAACCCTAGTTTTTGCAGTAAATCGTGTGGTGTTTTAAATAAGTGTTCCGTCGATTTAATTCTGTTGGTAGTGGATGATAAAGCTAACTATTTATCTTATAACATTCGCAATAAATGGGTAAGAGACACAGTACGCAATTGGCGTATGAGGTACCGTAAGGGTACGCACTTAGCGTAGCATACGCTCGGCCGTGATCGAGACGCACATGCGACACGCTCGTTCACAGCTTAATGCGTGGTGTCGGGCACGCTATAGCCGGTTGACTACCGTAATGCTACGCTACCAGCGTAGCGTACGCTCGAGACCACGAGGAGATCACGAGCGGCGCAGACGCTCACAGGGTGACAATCAGTAAACCTTGAATGTAACGCACCGAAAGGATACTCTTATGCTGTAAACCTTGTACTGAAATACTGTAGCGATATAACGCTGCTTAACTTTGTTAATGCTAAAGCTGCTTGAGCGTTTGAGACGCTCCTATTACCTTCTGCAATATAATAAACACACGATACCTTGATAAGGTTCCAACACCTTTACTAACAATCTTTTAGTTATATTGAAAAGGGGAAACAGTTTACAAGTCATACACTACAAGCTAACATATAATTCTAACAGAATATCTAGACAGAAATATACAATAGCGTCACAAACTTATACTATAACAGAGAGAGAGGGAATGGCCAATACAAACAGAGAACAAGTTGATTACAGAGAATTACTTACACACACTGGGAATGATCGCTGCGCAGCTTTCTGGTACCAGCTCCAAGTTAGTCAGGATGAAAACCGTTTGTGGAGAGTGAGAGAGCTGCCCAGGCTGGCTGATCTTATATACACTGAGTACAGTATACTACAAAGGGACCTATAATCTCATTGTTCATTGGACACAGGAATGTCTCCTCGCATCATAACGAAAGGTCATAGGTTAGTTTGAACAGGTGGGCTGCGACTATATCAAACTGCTCAGGTGGGAGGGAATCTGAAGATTCCCGCCGCATGGGTAATGAATCGCAAATATAGTAAATGTCCAGAAAATACTAATGGCCATAACTATACGCAGGAGCGATTAATCTTTACCTAACCAGCACCGGATTGTTTCTAATAAAATGTTCTTTAGTTAGGTACCAGACACAGCTGTTCAAACCCTGTCTGACCCTTCGTACAATACAAAGAGGAATTCCTCTGTCCAGCGACCATCTACATTAAACAAACTTACAGTCATTATGAAGGGGAACATTATCTATAAAACATACTATTTGGTTTTATTATTTAACAATTGAGTCGCCGCTAGACGCACACAAACTCTACCGTAAATGCACATACCACGCGCTCGAGCGCATGGCCGAGGCGCCATCACGCGGCTGCGAGTATCCGCACGCACGGGAGAGAATGTGCACGTGCAGCAGGCACGCGCATGGGGTGGATATATGGCAACGTGTAGCATGATATTTTTCCGACTTTGACATGGAGGAGGTTGGGAATGTGTTAAAACGTACTCGAATTGACCTTGATAACTTCAGGACCCATCACCAATCTAAACTTGCTGATGATAAATCTGAAAAGTGGCTTGAAAAACTTACTGCACAGATCGACCGGTACAGGACTGATTTAATAACATTCAAGAAAAATAAGCTTGAGACTGTTCATAATGACTACCGCAACCATACGGTATACAGATGGCTCACAGGGGAGTCTTTGAGAACATCTAGACAGCGTTTTCCGGTCAATAAGCACAGGAGACCATTCACTGTTGATTCCTCCTATTAGTGAACAGCTGCCCCCTAGTGGTCAGGCTTTTTTAGGAGCTCAATTGGATCCCACAGGGATTGGTGGCAACAGGGGCGGAAGGGCCGCACAAGGCGGAGCAAAAGGAAGAAGGGGAAGACGAAGGAGGTGATGGATACTAATAATGTCTTTAACCTGTCAAAATATACATTGTCTCCAGCTGAGGAATCTGTGTTATCTTTAGGGCTTTCGTTCGTGCCCACGTTTAGACGTGATGAGTTTGACTCTCGTGTGGATCTGTACAAACTAGGCCATAAACTGCGGCTTAGGGAATTTTTCAAAGACACATTGGAGTCTGATGTGAGTACAAACAAATTTTGTTTGAAAAAATCTAGTGGCTTTGATCCTGTATCAGCCAATTCAAGCATTAAGACTTTTTTAAGGATGGTTGAGAACGATTTGGACGGGTCCACTAGAAAGTCAAACTATTATCACAATTTATCTTTTGAACAGAGAATGGCTATTAAGTCTCTACAGAACAACAATGAGATTGTAATACGCACAGCGGACAAGGGTGGGGCGGTGGTGGTGCTTGATTATCAATATTACCACGATGACGTTTTAACACAATTGAGTGATACTGTTACTTATTCTAAGAGAAGGTCTAATCCAATGTATGATATAAAATCTAAAGTTGATGCCTTGTTGGCAAGAGGTTTAACCAGTGGATATCTGGATGAGCACCTGGTGAGAGCTCTCACAGTTGAACATCCAGTTACCCCGATACTGTATTGTATCCCTAAGATACATAAATCGGCCGATAGGCCTCCAGGTCGGCCAATAGTATCTGCAAAAAACTCGGTATTACAACCATTAGCCAAGTATGTAGATTTTTTATTGCAACCTGTGGTTGTTAGCAGTAAGAGTTACATACAGGACACTGGTGACTTTTTGAATAAGCTCACTCAAATAGAGGTTTTACCAGCTGAATATGTGTTTGCAACGTTGGATGTTTCATCGTTGTACACTGTCATACCCCATGATCTTGGTATTTTGGCTGTGGAACGAGCATTGTCTGCTTTTAAGTTTTGTGGTCCTCCGGTTGATTTTGTGTGTGACATGATCCGGGTCATCCTCACACAAAACCACTTCCAATACGCAGATTCTTTTTATGTGCAGAATGCTGGGACCGCAATGGGTTCGAATTTGGCGCTGGTTTACGCTAATATATTTATGACCCAGTATGAAGAGACTAACATCTATCCCAGATTCGGTCCCAGCATTCTGCACTATTATAGATATATCGATGATATTTTCATCATATGGAAGGGTACCTGTGAAAGTTTCATGGAAATGGTGTCTGAACTTAATGGGCTTTCTAGCCCCATTCGTTTTACATTTAATGTTCAATCTGACCGAATAGAGTTCCTTGATGTTCTGGTGTTCAGGGATGGAAATCGGTTAGGAACTACTCTGTACCGTAAAAGTACGGATAGGAATACGTTTTTGTATTCCACGAGTCATCACCCTGGTTCCCTCAAAAATGGTTTGCCAATTTCTCAGTTTTTACGCGTAATGCGCAACAACACACAATCTGATTTACGTGAAGTACAGCTTGCTGAGATGGCTACCAGGTTTGAGGAAAGAGGATATGGATCTGGAATGATCAAAAAGGCTCTTAAAAGGGCACGGTTTATTTTTATGGGAAGACAAAAACCTATAGGTTTAAAAACGATGGATAGAATGGTGGTTACTACCCAGTATGATATCAATGCTCCAATATTTGCAAGTTCGGTGAAAAAACATTGGCCTATTATTGTCACCGATAAAGCATTCCAAAAAGTTGTGAAGAAGCCACTAATATCCTTTTCCAGGGGCCCGAATTTGAAACAAATATTGATGCAACCTATGAAGAATTTCAATAACAAACCAAAGGACACTTGGCTCACTACTCGTAGAACGGGCTGTTTTAGATGTTCTGGATGTACGACATGCAACAGTATGCTAACAGGAAAAGCGTTTGCTCATCCGCACACCGGGAAAAAAATCCCAATTAAACATGTTACATGTACATCGGACTTTGTTATTTACATCTTACTATGCCCATGTGGTCTCTATTATGTGGGCAAGACCACTACTACCTTTAGGGAGAGGATGGCGAACCACCGCCTCTCCACCCGGCAGGCAATTTTGAATCAATAGAGTGATAAACCGGTGGCTCTGCATTTTTTTCAAAATGGACATCAACTTGCAGCACTAAAGTGCATGATCATAGACCATATCCCCAAGTTGGCTAGGGGTGGAGACCGAGGAAGAAAGTTACTTCAATCTGAATCTCGTTGGATTCATTCATTGGACACTAAGTCCCCTAGGGGCTTAAATGAGAGTAACAATTTTCGGTGCTTTTTATAGTGCTGAACCATGATTGGATACTTTAACTTGTTCTGCATAGGATATGCCCTTATTAGGGTTCATGGCCATATATAAGATTAATCATTTATTATATTTTTGTTTATTGTGGATTGTCATGTTTTACATATTGCATTTTGGGATGGGATCACTATCCAGTAGTCTTTTCTGCAAGCAGACATTTGATGACATATATTATTATGATATGCATTTATTGATGCTTTTAATATTACATACTATTGTTTAGGCTGCATGATCATGTTCCTCACACCTACGTCTGATGTGCTATCTTGCCGATAATAATGTATAGCATGTTCAAATTGAATTGGTGGATCCAATTGTATTATTACACAACAGCTTTTGGGTGACAGTGCCTAGGTAATTCCTCGTGAGGATACACTGAGACGGTAGTCTGTTGTATCCATCGCGGGGTGACCATGGCAACGGCCCTATCTATTTGTTTTGCTATGATTCGTCTGTTGTGGGGATAAGGAAATGTGTCATGTGACACCTGGAGGCCTACCAAGCCGTGGAACGCATATGCGTGTACGACATTGGTGGGATGAGGGTGATCACGTGTTGTATCCGGAAACCCCTGGCGCCATGGAACGCATGAACGTCCCGGCGCGTTGCTGCAGTACATTGAGCATATAGTGTTGGTTGACACATGCGCATTGAGGTGAGACGCACGCCGCGGATGGTTGAGTGGATGATTTCGATCAGCTGCAGTAAGTAATGTGTACTGTGTGGGGTATAAAGTTGGTTGTGTCTGGTATGTGTCTGCTTGCAGATGGCTCTGGATGGTGGAAGGTGACTGTAACATGTTGTGCGGGTCTTGAACGGTCCACATGGGACCGAGGTCGACGGACGTACTGGTTTGATCTTTTCATGTCCTCTTAATAAGCAAACACTTTTTCATCAAAAAGCACTTTATAGTGCTGCATTTGTTGTAAATTATACTCAAGATTTTTTGTTGAGCCACCACCATCAGTGTGATTCCACCTGAAATGCCCGTTGTTGGGTGAAAATAAATTTATAAAGACTTTTTTTCATATATTATTATTGATTGAGTGCCTCTTTTTTTAATATATATATATATATATATATATATATGACCCAGAGACTTAACTTAAAATTCAATTGATAACATAAATATACACATACAGTACACACACACACACACACACACACACACACACACACACACACACACACACACACACACACACACACACACACGTATATATATGTATATACACACACACACACACACACATGCATGCATATATACATATTATATATCTATGTATGTGTATATTTATATATATATATATATACACACACACACACACACACACACACACACACACACACACACACACACACACACACATATATCTATTGTGTGTATATGACCCATAGCCTTAAGTTAACATTTAATTGATAATCAACAAAATATTCAACACAGTCTGTCTTACTTTTCTTCTGTTGCTGGCAAAGTCAGGCTGTGGCACACATTACTGAAGGAGGACAATGAGGTCTGCTCTGCACGTCCCTGCTCTGAGCACATACCAGGGCTCCACATGCAGCAAATCAGGATCCCGTCTTCTCTTCTCTGCAGCCTACGCGCCAGCCAGTCGCTGAGCTGCAGACTGCAGCTGCACATACTATTGGACGGCTGAGCCGTCGCTTGGCAGCCCAGTACTGGCGCCAGCGGCTGTCATTTGGGTGCACCACGATGCAGATCGGATTGATAATAGAGATCAGATCTGAGGCGGGTGGCCCTCTTAAATTGGGGGGCCCGGGGTTACGTACTCCAGTGACCCCCCCCTCCCCCTTAATCCGGCTCTGATTGCCTAGCATCTGAATTACTTTAACACAGTATTTCTATAGTCCCAGCACCCAACTTCTTAGGTTCTGCACTTAGCAGGCACTGTTCAGGTGCCACAGCTAGGTATTAAACAAGTAAAAGCGCCTTAAGTCCTGCTGGAGAAAGAGCACTATATAAATAAAATTATTATTATTATTATTATAAATCGTCGAAAGATAAAAAGTTGGGGTGGGTCTCTGCGCTGTTTAGGAATTATGAGCTGGCCTGGGAAGGTTGCTGGAGTCCCCCTAATGAACTCCCAAAGTAAATCAATGAAAACTGGAAAACGTGACACTTCCCCAATGGCGCTAAATCCTTCACACCTATGTGCAAGGTGTAACGTGCATGTGGAGTGCACCTGATTGGAAGGTGCACTGTTAAATATGATAGGCTTCACACTTATATTAAAGGAAATGAAAATTGCAAAAAGTAATCTAAAACTCAGATGTACATTTAACACACATACATTAAAAGCATGTGGTTTAGTGGAAATATACATACGGTAAGTATTATAAATGTACATATTGTATCATTACATATTCAGTCCAAATTAAGCACATAGGGGGTTATTCAGAGTTGAACGCAGATGCATTCATCTCTGCACATGCTGGGGGCCGACCCAGCACAGGATATGGACACCCAGCATGTGTAAGGCCGCCTCCTGACGCATCAGAACTAAGGTTGACCCCTGACTGTGCTGTCAGGTTGTCAGCGGACACTTTTTAATTGGAGCGATTGTGCGTGACGTCACTCAGCCGCCCCAAAAATAGTCCTGGCCAGCCCCCGTTTGCCCCGCCCCTCAATGCAGAGTCACCGCCCCTGAAAATGCCCGCTGTTGTCAATCACATTGTGGTTGCATCCATCATAGTGGACCCTCATAGTGCTGACATTTCCCCTCAGCCTCTACTGTGAAGTTATGCTAATGCAGCAGCCGATGAGCTATCTATTGAGAGCTCTAAAGCACTCCATTGAGCCAATATGGGCTGCACCATTGCACTTCTAAGCACCTATATGGTTGCTCAGAATATCCAGGGGTACTTGGCTGCCGATGTCAGTGGAACTGCATCTCCCTATGCAGTCCTTGACACCTGCACACTCCTGGTGTGCCTGCCAAATCGAGCCACCCCTATAGGAACTGCATGAATCTCCATGCAGTTCTGATCAGCCTCTGATGGCATTAGCCCTCGGGACGCATGTGCAGTATGTCTTGGACACATGTACAGAGGACAACTATGTGCCCGATGTCTCTCCTCCATCTACTTCTGAATTAGACCATGTGACTGGTTTTAAACATAGCTGAGATTGGTATTTTGTTTAAAGCAGTGTTACAGTGACCCTCTACCTACCTGAGGAGGAGATGTGCGGTAGGGAGGAAGAGCTGCAACAGTGGCATACCTCCCAACATGACCCATTCCAGGATGATTGCTATTGGGGGTCATTCCGAGTTGATTGCACGTAACAACTGTTTGCTGCTGGCGCGATCAACTTGACGCCGCCTATGGGGGAGTGTATTTTAGCATAGCAGGGCTGCCTTCGCTTGTGCAGCCCTGCTATGCTAAAAAAGTTTCAAGCAAAACAAGACCAGCACTGCAGCTACTTACCCAGTGCGACGGATCCAGCGATGAATGTCCCGGCTGTGACGTCAGATATCCGCCCTCCAAACGCCTGAACACGCCTGCGTTCGCCTTACCACGCCCGAGAAACGGCGAATAGACACCCTGATCCTCCTTCCCACTGTCAATTTTCTTGCGATCGCACCTGCGATCACTTTCATCGGTCCTGGCGTCATTGCCCGGTGATGGCCGTCGCTAGGCAACAACGTGCGTGCACAATGCGGCCACTGCACAGCCGCAGTTCCGACCCGTTTGCACCGCAGCGAAGAACCGCTGTGTGCGAACGGGTTGGAATGACCCCCATTGTCTGTGCTGAAACACCTTTCATATCTATTAACTATTTCAACACAGGTGACGGCAACCATAAGTTAAGATGGAAGTCCGGGAACAGAGCATTTTGTCCCTACTGGAATGGGTCATGGCCCTCATTCCGAGTTGATCGCTCGCTGCCATTTTTCGCAGCGCAGCGATCAGGTGAAAAAACTGCATTTATGCGCATGCGCATGGTACGCAGTGCACATGCGCTAAGTACTTTCACACAAAAGTTTGCAGTTTTACAGAAGCTCGAGTGACGTTTTTCAGTCGCTCGAGTGTTCGTAGTATGATTGACAGAAAGTGGGTGTTTCTGGGCGGCAACTCGGCGTTTTCAGGGAGTGTGCTAAAAAATGTAGGCATGCCAGGCAAAAACGCAGGAGTGGCTGGGGAAACGGGGGAGTGGCTGGCCGAACGCAGGGCGTGTTTGTGATGTCAAAGCAGGAACTAAATTGACTGAAGTGATTGCAAGGAAGGAGTAGGTCTGGAGCTACTCAGAAACGGCATGACATTTTTCCTGTGCAGTTCTGCTAATCTTTCGTTCGCACTTCTGCTAAGCTAAGATACACTCCCAGAGGGCGGCGGTAGAGCCGGCCCTAACCAATATGATGCCCTAGGCAAGTTTTTGGCTGGTGCCCCCTAGCACCACCGCTAGTTCTGCCTCTGACCCTGCACCCATTCCCAGCACCATCATTCCCCACCCATAGCAGTCCTTTTTTTGTTTTTCTACCCCCTGTAATTTAAATAAGAACAGTGTGCACATTCGGCACACAGCCCAAAAAGGTATGTGATTTAGTGGCAAGAGGCATGGCCACACAATAGTACCCCCAATTCAACTTATGCCTCACAGTAGTGCAACTTTATTCACAATTTATAATGCGATAGTGCTCCTTATTCACATTACATCACACAGTAGTACCACTTTACCTTATATACGTTACTCCTTACAGTAGTGCCCCTCATTCACATAACATCATACTGAATTGCTCCTTATTCACATTACACCACACCATATTGCTCTTTATTCTCATTACAACACACCATATTGCTCCTTATTCACATTACATCACACCATATTGCTCTTTATTCACATTAAACCACACAGTTGTGCCCTTACTATATGTTACACCACACAGTAGAGCACCTTATACACATAATGCCATACATTGGTAATGCATTCATACACATAATACCACACAGTAATGCCCCTTACACATATTACACACATTATTAATGTCCTTATAAACATAATGCGCCTTACACATTATGCCAACCCTTATTAATGCCCTTATACACATAATTTCCCTTACACATATGCCACACATTGTTAATGCCCTTATACACATAATGACACACATAATGTCCCTTACATTATTAGTGCCCTTATACACATAATGACACACATAGTGCCCCTTACACATATGTTACACATTATTAATGCCCTTATACACATAATGACACATATAGTTCCTGGCGTGAGTCAACTGGCAGCTCTGTTAACGTCGGGTGCCTTTTTTATGAAAATGCATCTTATTTGCATTGCTATATAGCTAGGATGCACAAGCAACTTCTGCTGATTAAAATGATATGCGGCATGCCTATATACTGTGTGCGACTGTGGCTATATCTGCATACGAAATGCTACACATAGAATATGGGCATGCTGCATATTACTTGAATCAGCAGAAGCTGCTTGTGTCCCTAGGCATACCAGATGCCCTAGGCATTTGCCTAGTTTGCCTATGCCTAGGGCTGGCTCTGGGCGTTGGCCTAGCATTTGCACTGCTGCTAAAAGCAGCTAGCGAGCGATCAACTCGGAATGAGGGCCCATGTTAGGTCATCTGTAGTGGGTGGGTCACATCCCTTTTTTATAGAAATATCTCCCACTCTACAACAAATCAGGACAACCAGATTATGGGACAGTGCTCTGATATGTGTATATTTGCATATACCTCCTTCCCTTATTACCTATGATGACTATTAGTTCTGGTTTGTTTTATTGGCTTCAGTGTACTTTAGTTTCTATTAACAACATTTTTTCTTGAGAATCTGAATTTCACTGTTGTCCTGGTCCCATAATAACCAGCAGCATATAACTGGGGCACATAACAGAGCATAGTCAAACTGGATCATGTTTAGGTATAGACAGGCTCTACTCACAGACCGGTTTCTAAAAGACTAAAGGTGCATACAGACGGTGAGATTCGGGCTAACCCTGATTCTCACTATGCGACAGGGGCTAAGTTGGCATCGCAAGCACATAATGAGTATATATAATCAGTTTATTGCAGCGCAGCGATCGGGTCGGAACTGCGCGTGTGCCGGCGCATGCCTGATGGCAGGAGGCCGTCGTTGCCTAGCGATCGCCTCTGAGGCAGAGGCGGTCGCTGGGCGGGAGGGGGATGGACTGCGGCATTAAGCCGCCGTTTAGGGGGTGCGGTCCGGCCAATGCAGGCATGGCCGGACCGTTGGGGGGCGGGCCGTGGCGGCTGCGTGACGTCACACGCAGCCGCTGCGACTCGGGGCAGCGAAGAGGTTCTCCCAGCCAGCCGCAGGAGCTGCGCTGGCTGGGAGTAACTCCTGAGATGCAAAAGCATCGCCGCTGTGTGATGCTTTTGCATTTCTGTGGGGGAGAGGGTGGGTGGTGGCACTGGCATGCGGGGTAGACTAGCCCTGTGCTGGGCGTCCCCCCACATGTCTGAGTGCCTGATCGTAGCTGTGCTAAATTTAGCACAGCTACGATCAACTCGGAATGACCCCCTATGTGCGATTTTGGCTAAGTGTCAATTTTGACTATCTTTTCTATGAGATAGTCAAAATTGACTTGCCTGCGCAGTCTATCTAGGCTTGTGATGCCGACCTTGTGGGACCGCGCATCGGGATCGCAAGGTTACTTTCACCTTGCGATCTGCACTAACTTTTTTTTACAATTTTGATTATATAGTCAAAATTGTAAGAAAATATCTCACCGTGTGTACACACCATAAGGCTGAGCCAGGGCACATACTGTATTTGACAAATAAATGTAATTTTTTTTTAAAAAGTTGCACAAAAAAAAAGCAATCAGTGGCACCTCAGAATGGAGCTATTATCCGCGGTTATATACAGATACCCTTTTCTGTTACATCCTAGGGGATACTGGGAATCCATTTAGTACCATGGGGTATAGATGGGTCCACTTGGAGCCATGGGCACTATAGAAGTTTGATTGTGTGTGCTGGCTCCTCCCTCTATACCCCTCCTACCAGACTCAGTTTAGAAAATGTGCCCGGAGGAGCCGGTCACGTCTCTGGAAGCTCCTGAAGAGTTTTCTACATTTATTTTTAAAGTTTGTGATTTTCAGGCAGGACTGGATGGCACGAGCCTGCCTGCTTCGTGAGACTTAGCGCGGGGAACGGCCCAACCCCACTAAGGGTTAATGGTCCTGTTCCTCGCTGACAGGACGCTAGCTCCTGAGGGAACTATTAGCAAGCCCCACCACAGCGAGCGTACATTCCCGCAGCACACCGACACTCCTAACAGAGCCAGAAGAATGAAGAGTGGTGAGTACTAAGCCGGCATTCCAGTTAGTGGGTCGCCGGCCATTATGGCGGCATGAGGGTACATAGACGCACAGCTTCTACACGGGGCGGACTGAGTCTCCTAAGTACACTGTAGTGTACACAGTACCCAGACTGGCACTACAGCCATAAAAGGGGAATGCCTCCATTTTATGCACACAGACACAAAAGTCAGTATAAAGAAGAGCGGGAAGGCTGCGCCATTGAAGGGGCAGAGCTTTACTATGAGTGGATCCAACAGCTCACAAGCGCAATTTTCCCTACTGCAGCTGACACAAACGCTGACGCGCAGTTCCTCCGGAAAGCCTCCAGTTTACCTCAGCGGTACCAAGGGGTTATAGCAGGGGGGAGCGCTGACCTCGTGTACTAAGTCTCTAGGTACTTAGTCTGCAACCCGGCTAAGCTGGGCATTAGCAATAAGGGCGCCGTGTGCTGGCTCCATACTCTCTCTGTCTCTCTAGAAGGGCTCTTTGTGGGTTAATTGTGCTTTTAATCTTTTCCTGTGTGTTTGCTGTCACTACTGCAGTATGTCAGGCAAAGAGTGTGTTCCTCTTCTCCAGGGGTGTTCCTCTTCTCCAGAGTGTGTTCCTCTTCTCCAGGGGGTTCACTAGTGTCTACTCAGTGTAGTATCCCTTCCCAGGCTAGTGGGGCAGAACAAGCATGTCTGGACTCCAGGGGAATGATTTCCACCATTTCTAAAAAATGATCTCGTAATGAGAGACACAATACTTAAGGCAGTCTATGGCTGAATTTATGAAAAAGGACTCAGTACCCAGACCAGCGTCTCAGTCCTCTACCATTTGTCTGCAAAAATGTACTTTGGCCCATATCCTGCATTCTGACTCTGATAATGAAGGGTCAGAAATGGAGGAAGGTGAGATGGACATAGAGGTAGGGGAGGGTAATCTGTCGCAGGGTGTAGAGGCTCTCATAGAGGCTATCAGAGAAATTCTAAATATCCCTGATAAGGTGACAGAGGAGAGTGAGGAATCTTACTTTAATATTAAGAAAAAATCCTCAGTCACTTTTCCTGTGTCAAAGGAACTAAATACCCTATTTGAAGAGCCGTGGATTAATCCAGATAAGAAATTTAAAATTCCTAGGTGGTTGTTATCATCTTTTTATTTTCCTTCTGAGGATAGGAAAAAATGGGAAAATCCACCGATAGTGGATGCTTCAGTCTCCAGGCTCTCAAGTAATATTGTATTACCTGTCCCTGGTGCAGCCTCCCTAAAAGATGTGGCTGATCGCAAGATTGAGACTACACTCAAATCTTTGTATACTGCTGCCGGGGTGGCCTAGAGACCCACTATAGCATGTGTGTGGATTACAAGAGCCATTGCTAAATGGTAAGGTAATTTAATTGAGGTGTTAGACACCTTACCTCAAGAGGAAATTGTTTTGCTCCTGCAACATATACAAGACTCTGCAAACTTTATGGTGGAAGCCATAAAAGAAATAGGTTTGCTTAATGCACACACTACAGCTATGGCAGTGTTGGCACCCAGAGGATTATGGCTACATCAGTGGACTGCTGATGTGGACTCCAGGAAAGGAGTGGAAGGCCTGCCTTTAACAGGAGAGGCCTTATTTGGAGATGAACTCGACAAATGGATCTCCCAAGCTACTGCGGGTAAGTCCACATACCAACCTTCTGCAGCTCTGCCAGCTAGGAAGGCCTACTCAGGACCTAATCTACAGTCCTTTCAGATTGCCAAGTTTAGGGGCAAGGCTAACGGTTCTTCTACCGCTGCCAGAGGTGCTAGAGGTAAACCATGCAAACCAGCGACTGCTGGTTCACAGGAACAGGGCTCAAGCTCTGCTTCCTCAAAACCTTCCACATGATGGTGGACCACGATGCCTGGAAGACAGGTGGGTGGGAGCCTGGCTTAATTTCTTCAGTCACATCTGGACAGGATCGTGCCAGGATCCCTGGGTCATAGACCTTATATCCCAGGGCTAAAGAATCGAGTTCCAGGAGCTCCCACCTCACAGATTCTTCAAATCAGGTTACCAGTTCCACAAGAGGCGAGAATAAACTTACATGACGCCATTCAAAAACTGTTATAGACCCAGGTCATTTCACCTCATCTACAAACCAACCTCATCTACAAACCATCATTTCACCTCATCTACAAACCAAGGGTTACTATTCCAGCTTGTTTGTAGTACCGAAACCGGATGGTTGGGTAAGACCGAATCTGAACCTCAAGTCATTGTACCCGTACTTACGAGTGTTCAAATTCAAGATGGAGTCGCTGAGAGCAGTGATCTCAAATCTGGAGGAGGGGGAATTCCTAGCATCTCTGGATGTCAAGGATGCATACCTTCACATTCCGATCTGGCCGTCTCATCAGGCTTATCTATGGTTTGCACTGCAGGACTGTCACTACCAGTTTCAGGCCCTGCCATTTTGTCTCTCCATGGCACCGAGGGTGTTCACCAAAGTGATGGCAGAGATGATTATGTTGCTCTGCAGACAGGGAGTGAACATAGTTCCGTACGTGGTCGATCTTCTGATAAAGGCACCGTCCAGGGAACAGCTGTTGGAGAACATTGCCCTCTCAACCAGACTACTCCTGGATCATGGGTGGATTCTGAACCTACCAAAATCTCACCTAGAACCATTTCCTGGGAATGATACTGGACACTGAATCTCCGAAAGTGTTCCTTCCCTTGGAAAAGGCAATGGTAATCCAGTAGATGGCTCGGGCTATCTTGACGCCGACCTGAAGCTCAGTGCATCTCTGCATATGCCTTCTGGGGAAATGGTGGCTTATTACGAAGCAATTCAGTACGGGAGGTTTCATGCGAGGCCCTTCCAGCTGGATCTGTTGGACAAATGGTCCGGATCGCATCTTTACATACACTAGCGTATTTGTCTGTCACCAAGAGCCAGGATCTTCCTTCTGTGGTGGCTACAGACTTCTCACCTAGTCGAGGGTCGTAGGTTCAGGATTCAGAATTGGATTCTGCTAACCACAGACGCAAGCCTCAGAGGTTGGGGAGCAGTCACCCAGGGGGTACAGTTTCAGGAAATATGGTCAAGTCAGGATGTCGTCCTTCCAATAAACATCCTGGAACTCAGGGCTATCTACAACGCCCTTCTGCAGGCCTCATCTCTTCTTCAGAATCAGGCCATTCATGTCCAGTCGGACAATGTGACGGCAGTAACGTACATAAACCGACTGGGCAGAATGAAAAGCAGCACCGCAATGTCAGAGGGTTTAGAGAATTCTCCTTTGGAAAAAAAAAACACTGCGTGGCATTGTCGGCGATCTTCATTCTGGGATTAGACAACTGGGAAGCAGACTTCCTCAGCAGATGCGACCTGCAACCGGGGGAATTGGGCCTCCACCCGGAGGTGTTCCGGTGGTTAACATGTCAGTGGGGTGTTCACAAATCGTCATGATGGCCTCTCGACTCAACAGGAAGCTCAAGTGGTATTGTTCCATGTCGAGGGACCCACAGACAGTAGCGGTAGACGCCCTGTCAACTCCGTGGGTTTACCAGCTGGTGGATTTGGGTTTACCATTCCTCTGATTCCAAGAATTCTAAAAAGAATAAAAAGGGAAAAGGTTCAAGCAATCCTCATTGCTCCGGACTGACCATGGAGGGACTGGTATGTGGATCTTTTCGAGATGCTGATTGAAGATCCGTTGCCTCTGCCTCTTCGAGAGGATCTTCTGCAGCAGGGCCAGTTTGTCTATCATGACTTACCATGGCTATGTTTAACGGCATGGAAGTTGAACGGCTGAGTCTAGCCAGGAGAGGGATTCCTGACAATGTCATCCCAACTATGATCCAAGCCAGAAATGGGGTAAAGTCTAAACATTACCATTGTATCTGGAAGAAATATGTCTCTTGGTGTGACAGCAGACAATATTCTACGGTGGAATTTCATCTGGGACGTTTCTTGCTTTTTCTGCAGTCGGGAGTGGATGTGGGCCTACACCTAGGCTCCATTAAAGTTCAGATTTCGGCCTTGTCTAATTTCTTTCAGAAACAATTGACTTCTCTCCCTGAGGTCCAGACGTTCTTGAAGGGTGTTCTGCACTTACACCCTCCCTTTGTGCCTCCTATTGCACCTTGGGATCTCAATTTGGTACTGCAGTTCCTTCAATCGGACTGGTTTGAACCGTTGCAGGAGGTAGACGTAAAGTACCTATACGTGGAAGACCGTCACATTGTTGGCCTTGGCTTCACCAAGATGTGTGTCGGAGTTGGGGGTATTATCTTACAAGAGCCCCTACTTAATTTCCCATGAGGACAGAGCTGAACTCAGGACTCATCAGCAATTTCTTCCTAAGGTACGGTCCACGTTTCACATCAACCAACCTATTGTGGTCCCGGTTGTTACGGACGCCTCTGCTACTTCAAAGTCTTTGGCTGTTGTAAGGGCTTTGAAGGGCTATGTAAAGAGAACAGCTCGTCATAGCAAATCAGACTCGCTGTTCGTTCTATATGATACCAACAAGATTGGGTGTCCTACTTCAAAGCAGTCAATTGCTCGCTGGATCAGGCTCACTATCCAGCATGCTTATTTCATGGCAGGCTTGCCGATTCCAAAATCTGTACAAGCCCACTGTACTAGGTCGGTGGGTTCCTCTTGGGTGGCAAATTTTACAAGTACGATACCTTGGCCTCCGAGGTCCTTCAGTTTGGTCAGTTCTGCAGTTACCTCAGCACTCTCCCACCCGGTTTGGGAGCTTTGGTACTTCCCCATGGTACTAAATGGATTCCCAGTATCCCCTAGGATGTAAGAGAAAGTAGTATTTTAATTACCTACCGGTAAATCCTTTTCTCGTAGTCCGTAGGGGATACTGGGCGCCTGCCCGGTGCTTCATTATTCCTGCACGGTTACTTGATTTACTACTGTTGTTTGGTTCAGCTGTTGCTGTTCCTGTTTTAAAGTTTGGTTAGCATGGCTTTCCTCTTGTTCTGGTTGTGCTGGTTCGAAATCACACCACTTTCCTTATCTATATCCTCCTCTCAAAGTATGTCCGTCTCCTTGGGCACAGTTTCCTAAACTGAGTCTGGTAGGAGGGGCATAGAGGGAGGAGCCAGCACGCACAATCAAACTTCTATAGTGCCCATGGCTTCAAGTGGACCTGTCTATACCCCACAGTACTAAATGGATTCCCATTATCCCCTACGGATTACGAGAAAAGGATTAATCGGTAGGTAAAATCCTACTTTTATTTGGTAAGATAAAACTTACTTGATAATACTGAAATATATTATTTTATGTATGTATGTATGTATGTATGTATGTGTGTGTATGTATGTATATATATATATATATATATATATACATACACACACATACATACATACATATATATAAATACTAGGTGATTCATCGCGCCCTACGGGCACTCTTCACACCGTCGCAAGGGGCTACACCCCCTTAACCCTTGCATGCCTTTCTGGGGTTCAATAGTTGTATTATATGGAGTATTACCTGCATTCCTTTGTTAGTGGTTAAATATTGCACAATGAAAGGGCGTGCGATGGTGAAGGAGGCGCAGCCCCTTGCGACGGCGTGAACAGCACCTGCAGGGCACGATGTACAGAATGTAGCGGGTGCGGGGGGACTGCGGATGGGGGAGGGTGTCTGTAGATGCTGCGGGTGGAGGGGGGGCGGATGCGTGGGAGGGCCCGGATGGGGAAGGGTCGGAAGGTGCTGCAGGTGGGGGTGGGGCAGAGGAGTGGGGGCTGCAGATGAGGGAGGGGTCCGGAGGCACTGTAGGTGGGGGAGGGGCAGGGGTGCCACGGGTGGGGGATGGGCAGGTTCGGGGATGTTGTGGATGGGTGAAGGGTTCCGGAGGTGCTGTGGAATGGGAAGGGGCGGGGGTGCCGGGGGTGGGGAACGGGCAGGTGTGGGTGGTGCAGCAGATGGGGAAGGGGTCCGGAGGTGCTGCAGGTGGTGGAGGGGCGGGTGCGGGTGTGCCGTGGGTGGGGGAGGGGTGGGTGAGGGGGTGGGTGGGAGTAGGGTGTCTGCAGATGCTGCGGGTGGAGGGGGGGCAGGTGTGGGGGGGAGACATATATGGGGGGTGGATGGTGGAGGGGGTCTGGAGGTGCTGTGGGTGGTGGAGGGGCGGGGGAGTGGGAGCCACGGGTGGTGTAGGGGGCCTGGAGGCTCAGCGTGTGGGGGAGGGGTGGAGTGCCGCATGTTGTGGAGGGGAAGGTGCGGAGGTGTGGTGCATTAGGGAGGGGTCTGGAGGCGCTGCGGGTACTGTACCTGCCAAAAAGGTAGTTGGAGGGTATGCAGTAACAGGGCCAGGACAGGGGTGACAGGGTCAGAACAGGGGTGAGGGGGTCAGGACAGGGGTGACAGGGTCAGAACAGGGGTGAGGGGGCCAGGACAGGGGTGAGGTGGCCAGGACAGGGGCGACGGGGCCAGGACAGAAATGACAGGTACAGGAAAGGGGTGACAGGGCCAGGATAAGGGAAAGGGCCAGGATAAGGGTGACAAGGCAAGGCCAGGTGTGACAGGGCCAGGAAAAGGGTGAAAGGGCCAGGATAAGGGTGACAGGGCAAGGTAAGGGGTGACAGTGACATGACAGAACACAGGGCATGGGAGAGATTGGTATTAGGGAAAAAACAGTGGTGACAGACAGATGTGTATTACCGGAGTCACTGCTGCTGGCTGCTGCTGTTCCACTCCAACCTGCTGCTGGTGGAGACTTGGCATGGCTGACTCTCTCAGGCTGGAGTCCTGCTTCTTCTGCCCGCCTGCATCCCTCCCCCCACTGGGAGTGACTGGTTAGCCCCAGGAGACGCTGCGGCTGGAGGGAGGAGGGGCTCATACATGCACGCGGCGCAGACCTCGCGGCTGCCGGGCACTGTGGTAAGGGGAGACTGGGAGTGACTGGTTAGCCCCCAGGAGACGCTGTGGATAGAGGGAGGAGGGTGTCAGAGCCTGCAAGCAGCGCGGACTTCTGCAGCTAAAGTGTGTGAAGGAGCTGGGTGCACCTCACTGTGGATGGCAGCGCTGCAGCTAGCGGTGGGGTTGCCGGGGCTGGAGATAACAGAGGCAGTACGGAACCTGCACAGCGGCAGGTGCCCCACAAAACTGCAGCTAAGAAGCGTGGAGTGTGCCAGAAAGTGACGCTCCTCCGCGCCAGAGAGCCCTTGCTAAGTATGCTGATGTGGGCGGTCAAGCACACAGTGAGCCGGTGCCCGTCTGTCTGTACGGCATACCCCCTCACACACCCCCATACCTCCCAACTGTCCCGATTTTTGCGGGACAGTCCCATTTTTTGGGGTCTGTCCCGCTGTCCCACCCGCAGGCCGCAGTGTCCCGCGGTGGGGAGTTAGGAGTCGGGAGGCTCCTGTACTCGCTGTTCTGCTTAGCAGAGCAGCAGTGAATAGATGCGCACAGCGTCTATTTAGTGGAGACAGAGGGAGAGGGGGCATCAGAGGGTACGGATTAATGGGGGGTCTGGCAGCAGAGCCGGTTTAAGGGGGTGCCCAGGGGGTAGGTACCCCGGGCCCCACAGTTTTAGGGGGCCCCCCGGCCTGCGTGTTGGCAGGTCTGTGGTGTTGCAGGGAGGCAGCAGCCTTGCTGCTTTCTTCTGCCTGTGCGGGTGTGTAGGGGAGAACGACCACCCCCTCTGGATTTACTCCTAGCTGAGGGGCCAAAATCCTATTAAAAAAACACACACCAATTCACGGAATTTGCATAAGGGGGCGCGGCCCCGCGATTAGGCCACGCCCCTGAACCCGCAGCAGGCACAGCAATGAGATAGGGACCCCTGTCTCAAGTGCCCTGGGCCCCCCGGACTCATAATCCGCCCCTGGGGCATGCCAGCAGCTCACAGAGCACTGGGCATGCCCCCTCACTGACGAAAATGGGGGTGTGGCTCCCGATCACGGGTCCTCCGCGAAGCCACGCCCATTTTCTTTGGCCACACCCCTTTTCACAGCACGTGTGTCCCTCCTTCTGCCAGAAGAAAGCTGGGAGGTATGCACCCCTGTCTGCCTGAAGAAAGTTGGGAGGTATGCACCCCTGCCTGTGCCATGTCCATACCAGATTTGCCCAAATCTGTGACTCATTTGACAAACTCCGACCAGTATTGTGACTCCGCCCAGCGTTAGCAAATGAAGCACAAAGTCACAGATCTGGGCTAATATGTAGTAGTGATGTGCACCGGACATTTTTCGGGTTTTGTGTTTTGGTTTTGGGTTCGGTTCCGCCGCCGTGTTTTGGGTTCGAACTCATTTTGCCAAAACCTCACCGAATTTTTTTTGTCGGATTCGGGTGTGTTTTGGACTCTGGTGTTTTTTTCAAAAAACCCTAAAAAACAGCTTAAATCATTGAATTTGGGGGTCATTTTGATCCCATAGTATTATTAACCTCAATAACCATAATTTACACTCATTTTCAGTCTATTCTGAACACCTCACAATATTATTTTTAGTCCTAAAATTTGCACCGAGGTCGCTGGATGGCTAAGCTAAGCGACCCTAGTGGCCGACACAAACACCTGGCCCATCTAGGAGTGGCACTGCAGTGTCAGGCAGGATGGCCCTTCCAAAAAATACTCCCCAAACAGCACATGACGCAAAGAAGAAAAAAAAGAGGCGCAATGAGGTAGCTGTGTGAGTAAGCTAAGCGACCCTAATGGCCGACACAAACACCTGGCCCATCTAGGAGTGGCACTGCAGTGTCAGGCAGGATGGCCCTTCCAAAAAATACTCCCCAAACAGCACATGACGCAAAGAAGAAAAAAAAGAGGCGCAATGAGGTAGCTGTGTGAGTAAGCTAAGCGACCCTAGTGGCCGACACAAACACCTGGCCCATCTAGGAGTGGCACTGCAGTGTCAGGCAGGATGGCCCTTCCAAAAAATACTCCCCAAACAGCACATGACGCAAAGAAGAAAAAAAAGAGGCGCAATGAGGTAGCTGTGTGAGTAAGCTAAGCGACCCTAGTGGCCGACACAAACACCTGGCCCATCTAGGAGTGGCACTGCAGTGTCACGCAGGATGGCCCTTCCAAAAATACTCACCAAACAGCACATGACGCAAAGAAAAATGAAAGAAAAAAGAGGTGCAAGATGGAATTGTCCTTGGGCCCTCCCACCCACCCTTATGTTGTATAAACAGGACATGCACACTTTAACCAACCCATCATTTCAGCGACAGGGTCTGCCACACGACTGTGACTGAAATGACTGGTTAGTTTGGGCCCCCACCAAAAAAGAAGCAATCAATCTCTCCTTGCACAAACTGGCTCTACAGAGGCAAGATGTCCACCTCATCATCATCGTCCGATTCATCACCCCTTTCACTGTGTACATCCCCCTCCTCACAGATTATTAATTCGTCCCCACTGGAATCCACCATCTCAGATCCCCGTGTACTTTCTGGAGGCAATTGCTGCTGGTGAATGTCTCCATGGAGGAATTGATTATAATTCATTTTAATGAACATCATCTTCTCCACATTTTCTGGAAGTAACCTCGTACGCCGATTGCTGACAAGGTGAGCGGCGGCACTAAACACTCTTTCGGAGTACACACTGGAGGGAGGGCAACTTAGGTAGAATAAAGCCAGTTTGTGCAAGGGCCTCTAAATTGCCTCTTTTCCCTGCCAGTATACGTACGGACTGTCTGACGTGCCTACTTGGATGCGGTCACTCATATAATCCTCCACCATTCTTTCAATGGTGAGAGAATCATATGCAGTGACAGTAGACGACATGTCAGTAATCGTTGGCAGGTCCTTCAGTCCGGACCAGATGTCAGCATCAGCAGTAGCTCCAGACTGCCCTGCATCACCGCCAGTGGGTGGTCTCGGAATTCGTAGCCTTTTCCTCGCACCCCCAGTTGCGGGAGAATGTGAAGGAGGAGATGTTGACAGGTCGCGTTCCGCTTGACTTGACAATTTTCTCACCAGCAGTTCTTTGAACCCCTGCAGACTTGTGTCTGCCGGAAAGAGAGATCCAATGTAGGTTTTAAATCTAGGATCGAGCACGGTGGCCAAAATGTAGTGCTCTGATTTCAACAGATTGACCACACGTGAATCCTGGTTAAGCGAATGAAGTGCTCCATCCACAAGTCCCACATGCCTAGCGGAATCGCTCTGTTTTAGCTCCTCCTTCAATGCCTCCAGCTTCTTCTGCAAAAGCCTGGTGAGGGGAATGACCTGACTCAGATTGGCAGTGTCTGAACTGACTTCACGTGTGGCAAGTTCAAAGGGCAGCAGAACCTTGCACAACGTTGAAATCATTCTCCACTGCGCTTGAGACAGGTGCATTCCACCTCCTTTGCCTATATCGTGGCCAGATGTATAGGCTTGAATGGCCTTTTGCTGCTCCTCCATCCTCTGAAGCATATAGAAGGTTGAATTCCACCTCGTTACCACCTCTTGCTTCAGATGATGGCAGGGCAGGTTCAGGTTTTTTTGGTGGTGCTCCAGTCTTCTGTACGCGGTGCCTGTACGCCGAAAGTGGCCCTCAATTCGTCTGGCCACCGACAGCATCTCTTGCACGCCCCTGTCGTTTTTTAAATAATTCTGCACCACCAAATTCAAGGTATGTGCAAAACATGGGACGTGCTGGAATTTGCCCAGATGTAATGCACGCACAATATTGCTGGCGTTGTCCGATGCCACAAATCCCCAGGAGAGTCCAATTGGGGTAAGCCATTCTGCGATGATCTTCCTCAGTTGCCGTAAGAGATTTTCAGCTGTGTGCGTATTCTGGAAAGCGGTGATACAAAGCGTAGCCTGCCTAGGAACGAGTTGGCGTTTGCGAGATGCTGCTACTGGTGCCGCCGCTGCTGTTCTTGCAGTGGGAGGCAATACATCTACCCAGTGGGCTGTCACAGTCATGTAGTCCTGAGTCTGCCCTGCTCCACTTGTCCACATGTCCGTGGTTAAGTGGACATTGGGTACAACTGCATTTTAAAGGACACTGGTGAGTTTTTTTTCTGACGTCCATGTAAATTCTCGGTATCGCCTGCCTAGAGAAGTGGAACCTAGATGGTATTTGGTAACGGGGGCACACTACCTCAAGAAATTGTCTAGTTCCCTGTGAACTAACGGCGGATACCGGACGCACGTCTAACACCAACATAGTTGTCAAGGCCTCAGTTATCCGCTTTGCAACAGGATGACTGCTGTAATATTTCATCTTCCTCGCAAAGGACTGTTGGACAGTCAATTGCTTACTGGAAGTAGTACAAGTGGTCTTCCGACTTCCCCTCTGGGATGACGATCGACTCCCAGCAGCAACAACAGCAGCGCCAGCAGCAGTAGGCATTACACTCAAGGATGCATCGGAGGAATCCCAGGCAGGAGAGGACTCGTCAGACTTGCCAGTGACATGGCCTGCAGGACTATTGGCTTTCCTGGGTAAGGAGGAAATTGACACTGAGGGAGTTGGTGGTGTGGTTTGCGCGAGCTTGGTTACAAGAGGAAGGTATTTACTGGTCAGTGGACTACTTCCGCTGTCGCCCAAAGTTTTTGAACTTGTCACTGACTTATTATGAATGCGCTGCAGGTGACGTATAAGGGAGGATGTTCCGAGGTGGTTAACGTCCTTACCCCTACTTATTACAGCTTGACAAAGGCAACACACGGCTTGACACCTGTTGTCCGCATTTCTGTTGAAATACTTCCACACTGAAGAGCTGATTTTTTTGGTATTTTCACCAGGCATGTCAATGGCCATATTCCTCCCACGGACAACAGGTGTCTCCCCGGGTGCCTGACTTAAACAAACCACCTCACCATCAGAATCCTCCTTGTCAATTTCCTCCCCAGCGCCAGCAACACCCATATCCTCATCCTGGTGTACTTCAACACTGACATCTTCAATTTCACTATCAGGAACTGGACTGCGGGTGCTCCTATCAACACTTGCAGGGGGCGTGCAAATGGTGGAAGGTGCAAGCTCTTCCCGTCCAGTGTTGGGAAGGTCAGGCATCGCAACCGACACAATTGGACTCTCCTTTGGGATTTGGGATTTCGAAGAACGCACAGTTCTTTGCTGTGCTTTTGCCGCAAGTCTTTTCTTTTTTCTAGCGAGATGATGAGTGCTTCCATCCTCATGTGAAGCTGAACCACTAGCCATGAACATAGGCCAGGGCCTCAGCCATTCCTTGCCACTCCGTGTCGTAAATGGCATATTGGCAAGTTTACGCTTCTCCTCAGACGCTTTTAATTTTGATTTTTGGGTCATTTTTTTACTGATCTTTTGTGTTTTGGATTTTACATGCTCTGTACTATGACATTGGGCATCGGCCTTGGCAGACGACGTTGATGGCATTTCATCGTCTCGGCCATGACTAGTGGCAGCAGCTTCAGCACGAGGTGGAAGTGGATCTTGATCTTTCCCTATTTTTTTAACCTCCACATTTTTGTTCTCCATATTTTGCGCACAACTAAAAGCCACCATAGGTATACAATGTAGATGGATGTATAGTATACTATTATTACTTATACTTCTGGACGACGAGTGACGACACAGAGGTAGGTACAGCCGTGGCCTACCGTACTGCTGCTTATATATATATAATATACTGTATAACGGACCTGGTGGACACTGTCAGCAGACTGCTAAACTAGTATGAAGAAAGAAAAAAAAAAACACCACAGGTATACAATGTAGATGGATGGATAGTATAGTATTACTTATACTTATGGACGACGAGTGACGACACAGAGGTAGGTACAGCCGTGGCCTACCGTACTGCTGCTTATATATATATAATATACTGTATAACGGACCTGGTGGACACTGTCAGCAGACTGCTAAACTAGTATGAAGAAAGAAAAAAAACACACCACAGGTATACAATGTAGATGGATGGATAGTATAGTATTACTTATACTTATGGACGACGAGTGCACTGACGACACAGAGGTAGGTACAGCCGTGGCCTACCGTACTGCTGCTTATATATATATATATAATATACTGTATAAGGGACCTGGTGGACACTGTCAGCAGACTGTTAAACTAGTATGAAGAAAGAAAAAAAAAACACCACAGGTATACAATGTAGATGGATGGATAGTATAGTATTACTTATACTTATGGACGACGAGTGCACTGACGACACAGAGGTAGGTACAGCCATGGCCTACCGTACTGCTGCTTATATATATATAATATACTGTATAACGGACCTGGTGGACACTGTCAGCAGACTGCTAAACTTGTATGAAGAAAGAAAAAAAAAAACACCACAGGTATACAATGTAGATGGATGGATAGTATAGTATTACTTATACTTATGGACGACGAGTGCACTGACGACACAGAGGTAGGTACAGCCATGGCCTACCGTACTGCTGCTTATATATATATAATATACTGTATAACGGACCTGGTGGACACTGTCAGCAGACTGCTAAACTAGTATGAAGAAAGAAAAAAAAAACACCACACGTATACAATGTAGATGGATGGATAGTATAGTATTACTTATACTTATGGACGACGAGTGCACTGACGACACAGAGGTAGGTACAGCCGTGGCCTACCGTACTGCTGCTTATATATATATAATATACTGTATAACGGACCTGGTGGACACTGTCAGCAGACTGCTAAACTAGTATGAAGAAAGAAAAAAAAAAACACCACAGGTATACAATGTAGATGGATGGATAGTATAGTATTACTTATACTTATGGACGACGAGTGACTACACAGAGGTAGGTACAGCCGTGGCCTACCGTACTGCTGCTTATATATATATAATATACTGTATAACGGACCTGGTGGACACTGTCAGCAGACTGCTAAACTAGTATGAAGAAAGAAAAAAAAAACACCACAGGTATACAATGTAGATGGATGGATAGTATAGTATTACTTATACTTATGGATGACGAGTGATGACACAGAGGTAGGTACAGCCGTGGCCTACCGTACTGCTGCTTATATATATATATAATATACTGTATAAGGGACCTGGTGGACACTGTCAGCAGACTGCTAAACTAGTATGAAGAAATAAAAAAAAAACACCACAGGTATACAATGTAGATGGATGGATAGTATAGTATTACTTATACTTATGGACGACGAGTGACGACACAGAGGTAGGTACAGCCGTGGCCTACCGTACTGCTGCTTATATATATATATATATAATATACTATATAACGGACCTGGTGGACACTGTCAGCAGACTGCTAAACTAGTATGAAGAAAGAAAAAAAAACACCACAGGTATACAATGTAGATGGATGGATAGTATAATATTACTTATACTTATGGACGACGAGTGCACTGACGACACAGAGGTAGGTACAGCCGTGGCCTACCGTACTGCTGCTTATATATATATAATATACTGTATAACGGACCTGGTGGACACTGTCAGCAGACTGCTAAACAAACTAGCATGAAGAAAGAAAAAAAAAACACCACAGTGTTTTTCAGGCAGACAAACGTATACTGGACTGGTGGTCACTGTCAGCAAAACTGTGCACTGTACTCCTGCTATAACTGCTCCCCAGTCCCCACAATTAGGCAGTGTGAGCAGAGAAGTGCACTCAGCACAGATATATCATGCAGCAGTGCAGCACACTGAGTGAGCACAGCCACAGATATGGTGGAGCGTTTTTTTCAGGCAGAGAAACAAAGGATTAAAATCACTGGTGGTATAATCAAAACCCTGCTGTCACAACTGAGGGTTTAGGCTGACGGGAGGAAGCCTCAGTTGTAGGGGGTGAAATGAAATCAAACTTAGATGGTTTAATCAGACCCCTGGACATGTAAGTGTGGAAGGAAACCCAAAGGTGTGACCATGACAAGCAGGTTAAAAGTCAAATGAAAGTTTATTAAACAGACTCCGTATAATCACAACAGCGTTCACAGTCAGAATTAGCAGTGGCAGATAATACAGTTCCTGGATCACTAAACCATAAAAGGTATAACAGAGCACTGGTAGGTTGCAGAACGGATGTTATAGTCCTTGGGTAGAATAACCTTACCAGGCCAGGCTGTAGTAGTGGAGACAACCGAGGAACACGCCAGTAGGAGTATGAGATGGTGCTGGTAACTGGAATGCACTGTAGGAGTCACTGGACGGAACCAGCCAGATGGTGGAGACACGGAGTTAAAACTGAAAGATGCTAGGGTGCGTGGAAACAGATGAAATGAAGAGTGGTTACCGGTGGTAGTGGATACTGCTGGTAAGTAGAAATCCGCTGGGAAAACACCGGCTCTTTAAGGAGGCTGAATTCTGTTGGAAGCAGGTTGCTGGAAACAGATGGGTTAATAGCTGAAAGCTTGGAAGCTGGAAGCAAACGAAGTAATAGCTGAAAGCTGGATCAGTCACAGAGGATTGCAAAGTCAGGCTGCACCGCAGGATGGAAAGCAGGTGCGGGTCTCTTTGTGGATGCTGGAGACAGGAGCTGGAACCTGGAGAAACAAGCCACAGGAGAGAGAGACTGGAACAAGGTATGACATTCAAAGCACTGACATCTATCTGGCCTAGACACAGGATACTTATACCTGCTGCTATGCAGGCATTGGCTAGGCAATTATGCAGATTCCAGAGATGGTGGATTGGAGGAATTGGAGCATGTGATCAAATCCAACATGGCTGCGCCCATGCTGGAACCTGGAGGGAAAACCTGGTTTGGAATGATATGTGCAAACATAGTGATAATGGCGGCGCCGGCCGCGGAGGGCAGGAGACGCTATATAACAGTTACATGCTGGGACACATGAAGGACAGCGGAGACTGCGGGAGGCATGATAAATTACTCTGAGAACCCGCAGCAATAACACAGTAACGGCGGCGGAGGCCGCGGAGGACGGGAGACGCCATGTTGGATTCAAACATGGCGCCGCTGTGGTAGTGTCTCAGAATGACAGGAGGGATGTGCAGAGTGTTGACACAGATGAGATCCGGATTTGGAACGCTGGGCCAGTCTCAGAAGACACCTAAACGGCAGGTAATGGCGTCCAGATACCCGGATCGTGGCAGCACCCCCCCCCTTTAGGAGTGGCCCCAGGACACTTCTTAGGCTTTAAAGGAAACTTTGCGTGGAAATTTCGGACCAAGGCAGGAGCATGGACGTCTGAGGCATTGGTCCAAGAGCGTTCTTCAGGACCATAGCCCTTCCAGTCAATGAGGTATTGTAACTGACCGTAACGGAAACGTGAGTCCAAAATCTTGGCCACCACGTACTCGACTCCCCGTTGAGTCTGAACTTTGGGAGCTGGAGGAAGTGCGGAATGAAACCGATTCAGGATCAGCGGTTTCAACAAGGAAACATGAAATGTCCTGGGTATTTTCAAGAAGGGTGGTAACTGTAATCTGTAGGCAACAGGATTGATGACTTGTTCAATCTTGAAGGGACCGATGTAGCGAGGTGCAAATTTCATGCTGGGAACTCTCAACCTCAAATTCTTCGTGGACAACCACACACGATCACCCACCTTGAGAGCAGGAACCGCTCTACGCTTCCTATCGGCAAACTTCTTATACCTGGATGAGGCTTTAAGCAGGGCTGCGCGGACGTTCTTCCAGTTATTTGAAAACTGATGCAAGGTGACATCCACTGCTGGAACAGGAGTTGCGGGAAGCGGTTGAAATTCTGGGACTTTAGGGTGGAATCCATAATTAATGGAGAATGGTGTCGAAGAAGATGAGGAATGGTATTGATTATTGTGACTGAACTCGGCCCAAGGAAGGAGTTGAACCCAGTCATCTTGAGAGGAAGACACATATATACGGAGGAAGGCCTCCAAGTCCTGATTCACCATCTCGGTTTGACCATTGGTCTGAGGATGGTAAGCCGTGAAAAACTTTAACTTGACTTGGAGGGCTTGACACAAACTTCGCCAAAATTTGGCTACAAATTGTACTCCACGATCCGAGATGATCTCTTCAGGAAGACCGTGAAGTTGGAAGATCTCTTGTATAAATACTTGAGCCAACTTGGAAGCTGACGGAAGACCGGTGAGAGGGATGAAATGTGCCATCTTGGTGAACCGGTCAACTACCACCCAGATGGTATTAAACTTGTTGCAGATAGGTAGATCGGAAACAAAGTCCATCGACAAATGGGTCCATGGTCGACGGGGAACAGATAATGGAACCAGTTGCCCCGCAGGCGACTGGCGGGAGACTTTGTGTTGGGCACACTTTGGGCAGGAGGCAATAAATTCCATAACGTCCTTCTTCAGAGTTGGCCACCAGTAGGACCTAGAAATAAATTCAAGGGTTTTCTGAATGCCTGTATGTCCAGCAAAACGGGAAGCATGGGCCCAATGCATGAGCTTCTTCCTTAGAACTGGCTTAACAAAACTTTTCCCTGGTGGAGGCGTAGAGTCCATCCCTACCGTGGAGAATGCCAACGGATTAATAATAGGATGCTTGTCTGCAGACTCGGACTCATTTTCTTGCTCCCATGAGCGGGAAAGGGCATCGGCCTTACGATTCTGAGAACCCGGACAGAACTGGAGTTTAAAGTCAAACCTAGAGAAGAAAAGTGCCCATCTGGCCTGACGAGGATTCAGACATTGTGCGCCTTTGAGATATAAAAGATTTTTGTGGTCGGTAAGTATGGTGATTGAGTGGGAAGCTCCCTCCAACAGGTATCTCCACTCCTCCAGAGCGAGCTTGATGGCCAGCAACTCCTGATCGCCAATGGCATAGTTGCGCTCAGCTGGGGAGAACTTCCGGGAGAAGAAACTGCAAGGATGTAGATGTCCATCTTTGGCCCTCTGGGATAACACTGCTCCTACTCCATCGGAGGAGGCATCTACCTCTAAGATAAAAGGAGAGTCAGTGTCGGGCTGTTTCAGAACTGGTGCAGAGATGAACCGTTGCTTCAGAAGGTGAAAGGCCTGCGTAGCTTCCTCGGACCACTTGGACGGATTAGCACCTTTCTTGGTTAATGCAGTGATAGGCGCCACAATGGTGGAAAAGTCTCGTATAAATTTTCTATAATAATTGGCGAACCCTAAGAACCTCTGGACCCCTTTGAGGCTTAAGGGTATAGGCCAATTCTGGATTGCTTGGAGTTTCTCAGGATCCATCTCTAGTCCGGAACCGGACACAATGTAACCTAGAAACGGAATGGTTTTAACTTCAAACACACACTTCTCCAATTTACAATAGAGGTGATTGACACGGAGACGGGAAAGAACCTCTTTTACCCAGAAACGATGATCTTCGAGATTATTAGCAAAGATGAGGATGTCATCCAGATAAACCACGACATGGCGGTACAAGATGTCCCTGAAGATCTCATTCACGAAGTGCTGGAAGACTGCTGGAGCGTTGCTCAATCCGAAGGGCATGACGAGGTACTCATAATGTCCGTCACGGGTGTTAAAGGCGGTCTTCCACTCGTCACCCTCACGGATTCGGATGAGATTGTAGGCACCCTCAAGTCCAGCTTTGTAAAAATGGTTGCACCACTAACTCTATCAAAGAGCTTGGTAATCAGGGGTAAAGGGTATCGGTTCTTGACGGTAATGTCGTTCAGACCTCTGTAGTCGATGCACGGACGCAGACCACCGTCTTTCTTCTTAACGAAGAAGAAGCCTGCGCCGGCTGGAGAAGAAGATGGTCGGATGAAACCCTTCGCCAGGTTCTCTTTGATGTACTCTTCCATGGAGTGTGTCTCAGGCAGAGACAACGGATAAGTTCGGCCTCGTGGTGGAACCTTCCCTGGAATGAGGTCGATTGGGCAGTCCCATTCTCTATGAGGAGGAAGGATATCAGCAGAGGCTTTACTGAACACGTCCGTGAAGTCTTGATATGGAGGAGGCGGAACATCAGATGACCTGGGGAAGGAAGAACAAACAGGAAGAACTTTGGCTAAACAAGTCTCAGCACAGGAGGGACCCCATGCCAGTATTTGCGTAGTCGTCCAGTCAATCGATGGGTTGTGGAGACGGAGCCATGGAAGGCCTAAAACCACTGGATGTGTGGCTCTTGGAATCACTAGAAAAGAAATATACTCAGAATGAAGAACTCCCACTCTCAGACGAACTGGAAGAGTCCTTAAGGAAATGACTGCGTCAAAAATCTTGCTGCCATCCACGGCAGTCAAAGAGATGGACGAGGACAGTCTCTCGGTGGGTAGGGACCACCGTTTAACATAAGCTTCGGTTATGAAATTCCCAGCTGCTCCGGAATCAAGGAGGGCAATGACGTTCCTGTAACGTTGAGCAATTTGGAGCGACACTGGGAGGTTACAATCATGAGGAGATGGAGAGGAGATCATTACTCCTAGCCGGCCCTCTCCTTGGCGAGCTAGGATCTGGAGTCCCGAACGTTTGGGACAGGCGTTGATAGTGTGCGACGGAGCTGCACAGTAGAGACATAGAGACTCGGAGAGGCGTCTTCGGCGCTCAGCGGGAGATAGACGGGAACAACCAATTTGCATAGGCTCATCCTTGGATGGAGATGGTTGACGAGGAGGAGGAGCAGAAGATTTAGGAACGGATGATCTTCCTCGCTCGGTTGCTCTCTCTCTGAACCGTAGATCAACCTTCGTGCATAGTGAAATTAGCTCATCCAACTTAGAAGGCAAGTCTCTGGTAGCTAACTCGTCTTTAATGCGTTCTGACAAGCCATGCCAGAATGCAGCATACAGGGCCTCGTCGTTCCAGGCCAGTTCAGATGCCAGGATTTTGAACTGTATAAGATACTGTCCCACAGTACGTGTTCCCTGGCGTAGACGGAGAATCTCAGATGAAGCAGAGGAAACCCGGCCCGGCTCGTCGAAGATGCGCCTGAATGATGCTACAAAGTCAGTATAGGAGGACAGCAGGGGATCAGACTTCTCCCATAACGGTGATGCCCAATCAAGGGCTGAGCCACTGAGGAGAGAAATAATATAAGCAACTTTGGTACGGTCACTGGGGAAGTTGCCAGATTGAAGCTCAAAATGGATTTCGCATTGGTTGAGAAATCCCCTGCAGAACCTTGGAGATCCGTCAAATTTTGCTGGCGTTGGAAGATGGAGACGTGGTATGGAAATGGGCAAGGTGGGTGGGGTTACAGCTGGAGTCACTGTGGTGGACGCACCAGACGTGCCAGGTCCACGGAGGGTCGTCTGAATCCCATCCAGCCGAGTAGAGAGATCCTGGAGACAGCGGATGATGTGACCTTGTGCAGCCTCCTGATGTTCGAGTCTGGCTGCCAGTTCTTGCATAGGTCTAGCCGCTTGATGCTGGTCTCCGGCTGGATTCATATGGTCAGTGCTTACTGTCACAACTGAGGGTTTAGGCTGACGGGAGGAAGCCTCAGTTGTAGGGGGTGAAATGAAATCAAACTTAGATGGTTTAATCAGACCCCTGGACATGTAAGTGTGGAAGGAAACCCGAAGGTGTGACCATGACAAGCAGGTTAAAAGTCAAATGAAAGTTTATTAAACAGACTCCGTATAATCACAACAGCGTTCACAGTCAGAATTAGCAGTGGCAGATAATACAGTTCCTGGATTACTAAACCATAAAAGGTATAACAGAGCACTGGTAGGTTGCAGAACGGATGTTATAGTCCTTGGGTAGAATAACCTTACCAGGCCAGGCTGTAGTAGTGGAGACAACCGAGGAACACGCCAGTAGGTGTATGAGATGATGCTGGTAACTGGAATGCACTGTAGGAGTCACTGGACGGAACCAGCCAGATGGTGGAGACACGGAGTTAAAACTGAAAGATGCTAGGGTGCGTGGAAACAGATGAAATGAAGAGTGGTTACCGGTGGTAGTGGATACTGCTGGTAAGTAGAAATCCGCTGGGAGAACACCGGCTCTTTAAGGAGGCTGAATTCTGTTGGAAGCAGGTTGCTGGAAACAGATGGGTTAATAGCTGAAAGCTTGGAAGCTGGAAGCAAACGAAGTAATAGCTGAAAGCTGGATCAGTCACAGAGGATTGCAAAGTCAGGCTGCACCGCAGGATGGAAAGCAGGTGCGGGTCTCTTTGTGGATGCTGGAGACAGGAGCTGGAACCTGGAGAAACAAGCCACAGGAGAGAGAGACTGGAACAAGGTATGACATTCAAAGCACTGACATCTATCTGGCCTAGACACAGGATACTTATACCTGCTGCTATGCAGGCATTGGCTAGGCAATTATGCAGATTCCAGAGATGGTGGATTGGAGGAATTGGAGCATGTGATCAAATCCAACATGGCTGCGCCCATGCTGGAACCTGGAGGGAAAACCTGGTTTGGAATGATATGTGCAAACATAGTGATAATGGCGGCGCCGGCCGCGGAGGGCAGGAGACGCTATATAACAGTTACATGCTGGGACACATGAAGGACAGCGGAGACTGCGGGAGGCATGATAAATTACTCTGAGAACCCGCAGCAATAACACAGTAACGGCGGCGGAGGCCGCGGAGGACGGGAGACGCCATGTTGGATTCAGACATGGCGCCGCTGTGGTAGTGTCTCAGAATGACAGGAGGGATGTGCAGAGTGTTGACACAGATGAGATCCGGATTTGGAACGCTGGGCCAGTCTCAGAAGACACCTAAACGGCAGGTAATGGAGTCCAGATACCCGGATCGTGACACCTGCACTGTACTCCCTAACAGCTGCTCCCCGTCCCCAATCCTCCCCACAATTATAACAATGTCACTCTTAGACTTAATCTTTTCTATTACGGAGAGGACGCCAGCCACGTCCTCTCCCTATCAATCTCAATGCACGTGTGAAAATGGCGGTGACGCGCGGCTCCTTATATAGAATCCGAGTCTCGCGAGAATCCGACAGTGGGATGATGACGTTCGGGCGCGCTCGGGTTAACCGAGCAAGGCTGGAGGATCCGAGTCGCTCGGACCCGTGTAAAAAAAAGGTGAAGTTCGGGCGGGTTCGGATTCCGAGGAACCGAACCCGCTCATCACTAATATATAGGAGATATTGTGTGTATATATATATATATATGTATATATTAGCTCGCGCAAACCACACCACCAACTCCCTCAGTGTCAATTTCCTCCTTACCCAGGAAAGCCAATAGTCCTGCAGGCCATGTCACTGGCAAGTCTGACGAGTCCTCTCCTGCCTGGGATTCCTCCGATGCATCCTTGAGTGTAACGCCTACTGCTGCTGGCGCTGCTGTTGTTGCTGCTGGGAGTCAATCGTCATCCCAGAGGGGAAGTCGGAAGACCACTTGTACTACTTCCAGTAAGCAATTGACTGTCCAACAGTCCTTTGCGAGGAAGATGAAATATCACAGCAGTCATCCTGTTGCAAAGCGGATAACTGAGGCCTTGACAACTATGTTGGTGTTAGACGTGCGTCCGGTATCCGCCGTTAGTTCACAGGGAACTAGACAATTTCTTGAGGTAGTGTGTGTTAGGCGCCGAGGGTCCGCTCGTCAGTGCGGCCGGCGCCTAGCAACGGGGACGCCACTGTCGGATCGTGTTCCCCGTTGCTGGGTCTAAGTTTATATCATCACTGGTTTCCTGGCTGTGTAGCATGCAGCTGCACGGCATGTTGTAATTATCACTCATCTGTTTCCCTGGCCATGCAGCTTGTCAGCTGCATGGCATTTAATCCAATCAGCCTCCAAACAGCTGATTGGAAGACTCTCTGTTAAAAGCACTCCCAGGACTCCTCACAGACGCCGGTGATAGCTTCCTGTTTGCCTGATTCTGCTGCAGAGAGAGTTCCCAGTCCCGGTCTGTTCGTTTGTTCCTGTTCTCAGTGATCCAGTACTCGGAAGTTACCATCTGTTCCTGGAGTCTGACCGAGCACCTTTAACATCTGGTGGTGTTCGTGAGTCGCGGCGCAGCCGTGTGTTGCGGCTTGTCCGCTACTATTTATTATTGTGTTTATTTTGAGTTCTGGAGCTTTGCGGAGGATTCCGCTTCCACAAGATCCACTCTGGTGTCCAGCGGTGCCGGATAGGAGTGTCGGATCCGTGGATCCTTGGTTGTCCTTTTCCCTGGCGGCTAGTCCGCACATACCTTTTGATTTAGTTAAGTTAGCTTGTAACCCCTGGCTTGGTTGCTTAGTCAGAGGGCCCCTTGTTATCTCCCTGTCTCGGACTTCCCCTTGTCTCCCATTAAGACCTGCGGGGGCATCGGGGTTGGGCAGACATAATCCGCCCTTCGAACGCGGCTGCCATGGGCTCAAGCAACCATAGTCTCGCAGGGGATTTCTGATAACACGGGCGAGACAACGGAGTTAGGGCGCCAGGGGTTACTAGGCTCTCCAGCTCCCACAACCTGTATTTCATTCCTGTACTCAGATCTCTGCCATAAGATCTTCTCCAGTCTGGAGTACAGGAATCGTAACATTATCACCGGCCAGACAAAAGAAAAAATTTCAACAGGAGTTAATTTTTTCACTTATCCAGTAGGGAGAAATTTGTCGGCCTCATGAATCCCACCGGTGTTGGGCCAAATCCTGGCCAGTTTTTGGTTAGTCAGATTCAGGAACTTACCCAGATGGTTCAGGATCTGTCCCTCCGGGTGAGCTCACAGGAAGATCTGTTACGGACTTCCCCGAGGGTCATCCCTGAACCAAAAATGCATCTGCCTGACCGTTTTTCTGGGGATAGAAAACAGTTTTTTAATTTTAAAGAGTCTTGTAAACTGTATTTTCGTTTAAGACCAGTTTCCTCAGGTACGGAGGCTCAGCGGGTTGGAATTATAATTTCTCTGCTTCAGGGGGATCCTCAGACCTGGGCTTTTGGTTTAAAGACAGACGATCCGGCCTTATCGTCTGTAGACGCTTTTTTGAAATCTTTAGGGCTATTGTATGACGACCCTGATAGAGAGGCATCCGCAGAAAGTCAGTTGCGTGCTCTAAGACAGGGTAGGAATCCTGCAGAGAATTATTGTACGGAGTTTCGCCGTTGGTCGAACGACTGTGGCTGGAATGATCCTGCCCTGCGCAGTCAGTTTCGCCTCGGCTTATCTGAATCTATAAAAGACAGCCTCCTTCAGTATCCCGCTCCTGAGAACCTTGATAAACTCATGGAGCTCTCTATTAAAATAGATCGTCGGCTCAGAGAGCGGAGGACTGAGAAAGGGGCATCTGTAGTTTCTTTTCCCTGTGTTTCTTCCGTTCCGATAGACATGGAGGAGCCTATGCAGATTGGTCTCTCCAAATTGTCTCCGGAAGAAAGAACCAGGAGGCAAAATTCTGGTCTGTGTTTGTACTGCGGAGGTAAGGGACATTTTGCCCGTAGTTGCCCAAACAAGTCGGGAAACTTCCTGACCAAGTGAATAGTGAGGGGGTTCACTTTGGTCTACAGCTCATCTCCTCAAATAATTCACTATTGGTTCCTGCTAAAGTTTCTTATGACAGCCTCTGTTCCTCAGTCTCTGCTTTTGTGGACAGTGGAGCTGCAGGAAACTTTATGGACTTAACATGGGCCAAGGCCTTAGGTATTCCTCAGTTAACCTTAAGTAGGTGTATCACCATGCATGGTTTAGATGGGAGTCCCTTATCCAATGGGGTTATTTCTCTATGTACACCTCCTGTTTTGCTCTCGTGGGAGCTCTACATTCTGAAAAGATTGAGTTTTTTCTTACCCATTGTCCAGCAGTTCCTGTGGTTCTGGGTCACCCTTGGCTGGCCTTTCATAATCCCATCATAGATTGGCAGTCTGGGGAGATTCTACAATGGAGTACCATCTGTGATAAAGAATGTATTACACTTCCTATCCGAGTAGCTGCTGCCAGGTCCGCACATATTCCTGGAGAGTACCAAGATTTTTTGGATGTGTTTTCCAAGGGCAATGCGGATATTTTGCCTCCCCATAGGCCTTATGATTGTACCATTGAGTTAATTCCTGGTGCCACGTTGCCTAAAGGAAGGTTATATGCATTGTCTGGTCCTGAAACTGTGGCCATGAATGAGTATGTGAAAGAAAGTCTTGAGAAAGGGTTTATCAGGCCATCTAAATCCCCTTTAAGTGCAGGTTTTTTCTTCGTAGAGAAGAAGGATGGTTCCCTCAGACCCTGCATTGACTTTCGAGCCCTGAATAAAATCTCAGTAAAGAATACTTACCCTCTGCCTCTGATCTCTGTCCTCTTTGATCAGCTACGTTCGGCTGTTATTTTTTCCAAGATTGACCTGAGAGGAGCATATAATCTCATTAGAATCAGATCGGGGGATGAGTGGAAAACGGCATTCAGTACTCAATCAGGTCACTATGAGTATCTGGTCATGCCTTTCGGCCTATCTAACGCTCCGGCAGTCTTTCAGGATCTCATAAATGATGTGCTCCGTGAGTTTCTGGGAAGATTCGTTGTGGTCTATTTAGACGACATTTTGATTTATTCTGACTCTATAGAACAACATGTTACCCAGGTGCGTCAGGTACTTAAGAAATTACGTGAAAATCACTTGTATGCCAAACCGGAGAAGTGTGAATTTCACGTCACGGAGGTATCCTTTTTAGGGTACATTATTTCCCCTCGGGGATTCCGAATGGAACCTAAGAAGCTCCAAGCCATCCTGAGTTGGGCGCAACCCACCAACTTAAAAGCAATTCAGCGCTTTTTAGGGTTTGCGAACTACTACAGAAGGTTTATTCACTCTTTCTCTGACATAGTTGCTCCCATTGTGGCACTCACTAAGAAGGGAGCAGATCCTACCAATTGGTCATGTGAAGCTAAAGTATCTTTTCAGGCCTTGAAACAAGCCTTTGTCTCAGCCCCTGTCCTTAGACATCCCAACCCAGAATTGCCTTTCATCGTTGAGGTAGATGCCTCGGAGGTTGGTGTAGGGGCTATCCTTTCTCAGAAGGATCCAGATTCCCTTGAGTTACATCCTTGTGCCTTTATGTCCAGGAAATTCTCATCTGCTGAATCCAACTACGATGTTGGTAATCGGGAGTTGCTGGCTATTAAATGGGCTTTTGAGGAGTGGAGACATTGGCTTGAAGGAGCGACCCATACCATTTCTGTTTTGACAGATCACAAAAATCTTCAATACATTGAATCAGCTAAGCGACTGAATGCCCGACAGGCTCGTTGGGCTTTATTTTTCACTCGTTTCAAATTCATTATCACCTTCAGACCTGGTTCCAAGAATACCAAGGCAGATGCCCTCTCACGCAGTTTTCTTCCCGCTCAAGACAACAGTCCTGTTACTCTCATACTTCCGCCTTCAGTCATTCAGGCAGGTCTCACACAGGATGTTTTTTCTCAATTGAAGCTGCTTCAACATCAAGCTCCGGGAAATACTCCTGCTGGTCGTCTTTTTGTTCCTGAGTTTTTGAGAGCAACTGTTTTGGAGGAATTTCATGATAGCAAAGTTGCAGGGCATCTGGGAGTCGCTAAAACTTTTGAATTGGTATCCCGCTCAGTGTGGTGGCCTGGTCTTTCTAAAGACATTAAAGAGTTTGTTTTTTCGTGTCAGGTCTGTGCACAGCATAAAGTTCCCCGTTCTTTGCCTATTGGTCAACTTATGCCATTGAATGTTCCTCTTAGACCATGGTCGCATATCTCCATGGATTTTGTGGTGGCTCTCCCTCTGTCAGCTGGATGCACAGTCATATGGGTGGTAGTGGACCGTTTTAGTAAGATGGCTCATTTTATTGGTCTTCCCCGATTGCCATCTGCCCAGGGATTGGCAGTCTTGTTCCTCCGTCATGTTTTCAGACTCCATGGGTTACCCACTGATATTGTTTCTGACAGGGGTCCACAATTCATTGCACAGTTTTGGAAGTCTTTTTGTGCTTCGTTAAAAATGAAATTATCATTAACCTCCGGTTATCATCCACAATCAAATGGACAGACTGAGCGAGTGAACCAATCCTTAAAACAATATTTGCGTTTGTACTCGGCCAAACTCCAAAATGACTGGTCTGAGTTTCTTCCATTGGCAGAGTTTGCTTATAATAATGCCTGTCATTCCTCCACCAATGTGTCTCCATTTTTTGCAGTTTTTGGTTTCCACCCCAGAGCTAATTCATTTTTCCAACATTCCTCTGTCTCCTCTCTGGCCCTGACCTCTCATCTTAAACTTATTTGGAAAAAAGTGCACATAGCTCTCAGAAAAGCAGCTTTCAAGGAAAAAGATTTTTCGGACAGGTTCCGGCGGCCGTGCACTTTTAGAGTAGGAGACAGGGTGTGGCTGTCGACTCGCAATATCAAACTTCGACAAACCTCAGCCAGATTGGGTCCTAGATTTATTGGACCATTTCTCATTATCAAAAAAGTCAATCCAGTTGCTTTCCGGTTACAGCTACCAAAAACGTTACGAATCGGAAATACCTTCCATTGCTCTTTGCTCAAACCATATGTTTCATCTAGCAGATTTCCTCGTAAAAAACCTCAGGGGAGATCACCAGTTAATGTACAGGGTCAGCAGGAGTTCGTGGTTGAGAAGGTTCTCGATTCCAAGCTGTCCCGGGGTCGGCTTTATTTTTTGGTGCATTGGAAAGGTTATGGTCCTGAGGAAAGGTCGTGGGTCCTAGATGAGGACCTTCATGCCCCAAGGCTCAAAAGGGCATTTTTTCAAGAATTTCCTCAGAAACCCGGATTTAGGGGTTCCTTGACCCCTCCTCAAGGGGGGGGTACTGTTAGGCGCCGAGGGTCCGCTCGTCAGTGCGGCCGGCGCCTAGCAACGGGGACGCCACTGTCGGATCGTGTTCCCCGTTGCTGGGTCTAAGTTTATATCATCACTGGTTTCCTGGCTGTGTAGCATGCAGCTGCACGGCATGTTGTAATTATCACTCATCTGTTTCCCTGGCCATGCAGCTTGTCAGCTGCATGGCATTTAATCCAATCAGCCTCCAAACAGCTGATTGGAAGACTCTCTGTTAAAAGCACTCCCAGGACTCCTCACAGACGCCGGTGATAGCTTCCTGTTTGCCTGATTCTGCTGCAGAGAGAGTTCCCAGTCCCGGTCTGTTCGTTTGTTCCTGTTCTCAGTGATCCAGTACTCGGAAGTTACCATCTGTTCCTGGAGTCTGACCGAGCACCTTTAACATCTGGTGGTGTTCGTGAGTCGCGGCGCAGCCGTGTGTTGCGGCTTGTCCGCTACTATTTATTATTGTGTTTATTTTGAGTTCTGGAGCTTTGCGGAGGATTCCGCTTCCACAAGATCCACTCTGGTGTCCAGCGGTGCCGGATAGGAGTGTCGGATCCGTGGATCCTTGGTTGTCCTTTTCCCTGGCGGCTAGTCCGCACATACCTTTTGATTTAGTTAAGTTAGCTTGTAACCCCTGGCTTGGTTGCTTAGTCAGAGGGCCCCTTGTTATCTCCCTGTCTCGGACTTCCCCTTGTCTCCCATTAAGACCTGCGGGGGCATCGGGGTTGGGCAGACATAATCCGCCCTTCGAACGCGGCTGCCATGGGCTCAAGCAACCATAGTCTCGCAGGGGATTTCTGATAACACGGGCGAGACAACGGAGTTAGGGCGCCAGGGGTTACTAGGCTCTCCAGCTCCCACAACCTGTATTTCATTCCTGTACTCAGATCTCTGCCATAAGATCTTCTCCAGTCTGGAGTACAGGAATCGTAACAGTGTGCCCCCGTTACCAAATACCATCTAGGTTCCACTTCTCTAGGCAGGCGATACCGAGAATGTACACGGACATCAGAAAAAGACTCACCAGTGTCCTAAAAAATGCAGTTGTACCCAATGTCCACTTAACCACGGACATGTGGACAAGTGGAGCAGGGCAGACTCAGGACTACATGACTGTGACAGCCCACTGGGTAGATGTATTGCCTCCCGCTGCAAGAACAGCAGCGGCAGCACCAGTAGCAGCATCTCGCAAACACCAACTCGTTCCTAGGCAGGCTACGCTTTGTATCACCGCTTTCCAGAATACGCACACAGCTGACAACCTCTTACGGCAACTGAGGAAGATCATCGCAGAATGGCTTACCCCAATTGGACTCTCCTGGGGATTTGTGGCATCGGACAACGCCAGCAATATTGTGCGTGCATTACATCTGGGCAAATTCCAGCACGTCCCATGTTTTGCACATACCTTGAATTTGGTGGTGCAGAATTATTTAAAAAACGACAGGGGCGTGCAAGAGATGCTGTCGGTGGCCAGAAGAATTGCGGGCCACTTTCGGCGTACAGGCACCGCGTACAGAAGACTGGAGCACCACCAAAAAAACCTGAACCTGACCTGCCATCATCTGAAGCAAGAGGTGGTAACGAGGTGGAATTCAACTCTCTATATGCTTCAGAGGATGGAGGAGCAGCAAAAGGCCATTCAAGCCTATACATCTGCCCACGATATAGGCAAAGGAGGTGGAATGCACCTGTCTCAAGCGCAGTGGAGAATGATTTCAACGTTGTGCAAGGTTCTGCTGCCCTTTGAACTTGCCACACGTGAAGTCAGTTCAGACACTGCCAGCCTGAGTCAGGTCATTCCCCTCATCAGGCTTTTGCAGAAGAAGCTGGAGGCATTGAAGGAGGAGCTAAAACAGAGCCATTCCGCTAGGCATGTGGGACTTGTGGATGGAGCACTTCATTCGCTTAACCAGGATTCACGTGTGGTCAATCTGTTGAAATCAGAGCACTACATTTTGGCCACCGTGCTCGATCCTAGATTTAAAACCTACGTTGGATCTCTCTTTCCGGCAGACACAAGTCTGCAGGGGTTCAAAGAACTGCTGGTGAGAAAATTGTCAAGTCAAGCGGAACGCGACCTGTCAACATCTTCTCCTTCACATTCTTCCGCAACTGGGGGTTCGAGGAAAAGGCTACGAATTCCGAGCCCACCCGCTGGCGGTGATGCAGGGCAGTCTGGAGCGACTGCTGATGCTGACATCTGGTCCGGACTGAAGGACCTGCCAACGATTACTGACATGTCGTCTACTGTCACTGCATATGATTCTCTCACCATTGAAAGAATGGTGGAGGATTATATGAGTGACCGCATCCAAGTAGGCACGTCAGACAGCCCGTACGTATACTGGCAGGAAAAAGAGGCAATTTGGAGGCCCTTGCACAAACTGGCTTTATTCTACCTAAGTTGCCCTCCCTCCAGTGTGTACTCCGAAAGAGTGTTTAGTGCCGCCGCTCACCTTGTCAGCAATCGGCGTACGAGATTACTTCCAGAAAATGTGGAGAAGATGATGTTCATTAAAATTAATTATAATCAATTCCTCCATGGAGACATTCACCAGCAGCAATTGCCTCCAGAAAGTACACGGGGATCTGAGATGGTGGATTCCAGTGGGGACGAATTAATAATCTGTGAGGAGGGGATGTACACAGTGAAAGGGGTGATGAATCGGACGATGATGATGAGGTGGACATCTTGCCTCCGTAGAGCCAGTTTGTGCAAGGAGAGATTGATTGCTTCTTTTTTGGTGGGGGCCCAAACCAACCAGTCATTTCAGTAACAGTCGTGTAGCAGACCCTGTCACTGAAATGATGGGTTCGTTAAAGTGTGCATGTCCTGTTTATACAACATAAAGGTGGGTGGGTGGGAGGGCCCAAGGACAATTCCATCTTGCACCTCTTTTTTCTTTCATTTTTATTTGCGTCATGTGCTGTTTGGGGAGTATTTTTTGGAAGGGCCATCCTGCGTGACACTGCAGTGCCACTCCTAGATGGGCCAGGTGTTTGTGTCGGCCACTAGGGTCGCTTAGCTTAGTCACACAGCTACCTCATTGCGCCTCTTTTTTTCTTTGCGTCATGTGCTGTTTGGGGAGGGGAGTATTTTTTGGAAGGGCCATCCTGTGTGACACTGCAGTGCCACTCCTAGATGGGCCAGGTGTTTGTGTCGGCCACTAGGGTCGCTTAGCTTACTCACACAGCTACCTCATTGCGCCTCTTTTTTTCTTTGCGTCATGTGCTGTTTGGGGAGGGGAGTATTTTTTGGAAGGGCCATCCTGCGTGACACTGCAGTGCCACTCCTAGATGGGCCAGGTGTTTGTGTCGGCCACTAGGGTCGCTTAGCTTACTCACACAGCTACCTCATTGCGCCTCTTTTTTTCTTTGCGTCATGTGCTGTTTGGGGAGTATTTTTTGGAAGGGCCATCCTGCCTGACACTGCAGTGCCACTCCTAGATGGGCCAGGTGTTTGTGTCGGCCACTAGGGTCGCTTAGCTTACTCACACAGCTACCTCATTGCGCCTCTTTTTTTCTTTGCGTCATGTGCTGTTTGGGGAGGGGAGTATTTTTTGGAAGGGCCATCCTGCGTGACACTGCAGTGCCACTCCTAGATGGGCCAGGTGTTTGTGTCGGCCACTAGGGTCGCTTAGCTTACTCACACAGCTACCTCATTGCGCCTCTTTTTTTATTTGCGTCGTGCTGTTTGGGGAGGGGAGTATTTTTTGGAAGGGCCATCCTGCGTGACACTGCAGTGCCACTCCTAGATGGGCCAGGTGTTTGTGTCGGCCACTTGGGTCGCTTAGCTTAGCCATCCAGCGACCTCGGTGCAAATTTTAGGACTAAAAATAATATTGTGAGGTGTGAGGTGTTCAGAATAGACTGAAAATGAGTGTAAATTATGGTTATTGAAGTTAATAATACTATGGGATCAAAATGACCCCCAAATTCAATGATTTAAGCTGTTTTTTAGGGTTTTTTGAAAAAAACACCCAAATCCAAAACACACCCGAATCCGACAAAAAAAATTCGGTGAGGTTTTGCCAAAACGTGTTCGAACCAAAAACACGGCGGCGGAACCGAACCCAAAACCAAAACACAAAACCCGAAAAATGTCCGGTGCACATCACTCTATATATATATATATATATAAATGCAGGACACAGGTGTTGTTTGTATTTATATTTGCAGACACTTAATTTGAAAAAGGCGCCACAGACCCATCAAATGCACGGGGCCGCTATACTATATCCCCGGTTGAACTTTTGTGTGGTGTTCCGTGTTAAGTGGTTGGACTATATTGTACATATACCTCAGAAGTGTTTTTAGTAGAGATGAGCGGGTTCGGTTTCTCTGAATCCGAACCCGCCCGAACTTCATGTTTTTTTACACGGGTCCGAGCGACTCGGATCTTCCCGCCTTGCTCGGTTAACCCGAGCGCGCCCCGAACGTCATCATCACGCTGTCGGATTCTCGCGAGGCTCGGATTCTATCGCGAGACTCGGATTCTATATAAGGAGCCGCGCGTCGCGGCCATTTTCACACGTGCATTGAGATTGATAGGGAGAGGACGTGGCTTGCGTCCTCTCCGTTTAGAAATTAAAATAGATAGGAGAGTGAGAGTGAGACACTTTATTTACTTACTGGAGCTTAGGAGGAGTTATACTAGTGACTGATGACCAGTGACCTGACCACCAGTGCAGTTTTATAATTTATTATTATTTAATAATCCGTTCTGTTCTTGTTCTCTGCCTGAAAAAAATTATACACAGTGACTCAGTCACACTCACATACCATATCTGTGCTCAGCCCAGTGTGCTGCATCATCTATGTATAAGCCGCTCATAACTTTATTGTGATTACATAAACCTTTTCTTTAAGCTAGCTTATCACTAAATTAAACAACACCACACACTGAAATAAAGACACGGACACAGTAGCTGGAGTTAAAGGTCAGACGATGTTTATTAATCGCTGACCAACTCTTTAAACTATAATTGTGATCGAATTAGAATTGATTTTGAATATAGATTTAAATTTAGTTTGGAGGATGGCAAACAGAAAATCGCTGCCAAACACCAGCACCAGTCACCTAGATGAAAAACCACCAAACCAAGGAGGGGAGTACACATACCCCGCCTCCTTCCCGCATAACCCGCATTGTGCTGGCCTTACCCCTCTTTCTCTGGCAAACGTTCGGTTCCCGCAGGGGAACGTCTAAATGTCCAACCGCAAGAAAAGGACACACCTGCCGTCCTTCTAAAGAGGGAGCCCCACAATGACCACTTATGCCTGTGTGACAGCTGGTTGGCAGCGACTTCCCGCCAATCTGGCTTTCAATAGCCCACTGCAAGAACAAAAAACGTAGCCGAAATCTGGGAGGGCGGGCATACAATGAATGGCAAGAGGAAGTCTAGGAAAATGGCCACCACCTATATACTAACCTAAGACCCTCCTATTAATCTTGATGAACAAACTTCTAATCCAATAGGAAAAAACCAACCGGGAACACTGATCTGCCTAGCAACTGCTTAGTCATTTCAACAACCAATCACAAAAAGTTGATCGCTTATATGGCCTCAGGCTTATGCAGCCTTCAGCTTATCTAAGCCGCTCATAACTTTATTGTGATTACATAAACCTTTTCTTCAAGCTAGCTTATCACTAAATTAAACAACACCACACACTGAAATAAAGACACGGACACAGTAGCTGGAGTTAAAGGTCAGACGATGTTTATTAATCGCTGACCAACTCTTTAAACTATAATTGTGATCGAATTAGAATTGATTTTGAATATAGATTTAAATTTAGTTTGGAGGATGGCAAACAGAAAATCGCTGCCAAACACCAGCACCAGTCACCTAGATGAAAAACCACCAAACCAAGGAGGGGAGTACACATACCCCGCCTCCTTCCCGCATAACCCGCATTGTGCTGGCCTTACCCCTCTTTCTCTGGCAAACGTTCGGTTCCCGCAGGGGAACGTCTAAATGTCCAACCGCAAGAAAAGGACACACCTGCCGTCCTTCTAAAGAGGGAGCCCCACAATGACCACTTATGCCTGTGTGACAGCTGGTTGGCAGCGACTTCCCGCCACCAAGGTTTACCAAACCGCCACCGCCATCCGCAACCACAACATTAACCCAATAAGAAAACTAACTAGCTCTACCGAAAAAGACCAAAAATATCCTCCAGAAAAAACTGCACTCCTTCCGGAGAAAGGTGATCCCCATCGTCCCTGTAGAACTGCCTGTTCCTTAGCACCAGAAGAGGATGCTTGATTGCCACTCCGCCTATGGCCTTGACAAAAAGAGACACCGTCGAATTCACCTTTTTGCGTGCTTTCTCCAGCGCCGAGAAACGCACCGCACCACGCCAATGGAAACGGGGCACCATTTCCGACCAAACAATGCAGACCCCTGGCCAGTGACAACGGATCGCCACCAAATCCGCCTTTACCGACAAAATCAAATCTATGCCTTTAACTCGACCTAGATCATTACCACCCAAATGAATGATGATACAACTGGGGCGACCCCAGCGGCGCTCCCGAGAAAAAAGGACACGCAACAGATCACCCCATAACATACCTCTCACACCTAACCATCTCAATTGCCTGGACCCAAAAACCTCAGTCGCCCTAGATGCCATGGGATGCTTTGCCGCCCAAAAAATATAGGAATGACCAACCATCCATATTTGGTCTCCAAAATTGATGACAGCTGCAAAAGAAAATATCCTAACATCACCTTATGAACATAATCCATACATAAACACAACGTAACAAAATTAAACCCAAGTGAAGGAGAAAAATCAAAAAACCTCCCGTGGACCTTGAAAGAACAGCCAATTGAAATTAGGCCCCCTCGGAGGAAAAATTTTAAAAATTCACTTCACACCCTCGATTCCTGAACGGTAAGCGTTCAAAAACCGACGAGTAAACACGTTTTTGGGTTAGCGCAACAGGCGCACTTATAACTTATCTAAACGGACATAGGACCTATAGGAGGCCGACTTCCAGCGGCCCAACTCCCGAATAGCCGCAGGTGATGAACCTGCAGCCGCCGCATGGGTAGCCGCCCCAATCCGAAAGGAATGGGTACCGAAGTCCGCCTCCTGCAAGCCCAACGCCGTTAAACATTTCTTGAACACAGACGCAAACTGAAACTTTGTCAGAGGGTCAACCTGCGCGTGCACCAGCAACTGGTTGCCCCCCGGAGGCCTCAACCGCACATACTCTTGCGTCAACCGCAGCGGGCAAACGCCCGGTTCCTCCTGAGCCTCCAAGGACAACCAGCGACTCCGACCTGTTTGATCTGTCTTGGATCGCACAATCCTACAGAGCAACAGGCCCTCCTGCAAGCGCACATTCTCGTAAAGCAAACCTGATTCCCGGGATGCCTTGCTGCCTGCCACCAACTCGCTCACCCGGAAAGCCCCGAAAAAGGCCAGGGCATACGCACAACTAAACAATGCTACCTCAAATTCCGAGGACGCAATCCGAGGCAGCACACGCAGCAACTCTGCTAGAAGCTGCAATGTTATGGGCCTACGTGAGTCCGCAGGCGCCGGGCGCAACCTAGCCCAACCTTTCAGCGCTCTGGAAAGGACAAACGACCCCGTGGGGTCCGTCATCCCGTGGAGCCGCGAGTGAAAAGAAATGCCCGCAAGGGCAGTAGCCATGGCCGCTTTTGACCTACCGTTTTGGTAATGTTCCCAAACAAAGGTCAACAGGGCGTCGGCCGAGGACTCACCTGCTACCCCGTACCTACTCTGAAAGACCGACCAATCCCGCCAGGCTGCATCATACGCTCGTAGAGTGGAGGGAGCCAGAGCACACCTGGCTAAAGCAGTTAACCCGACTCGACCATCTGCCAGACAGAAGGTGGGCACTGTAACCCCTCCGCCGCCGCTCCCGGAACCAACGTCCTGAATTTGTCAAACTGGAACCGGGACAATGCATCCGCAATTCCATTGTCAATTCCAGGAACGTGGCGAGCCCTGAAATTAATATTGCGCTGCAAGCAAACCAACACTAAATGCCTTAGCAGCCTCAGCGCCTGCGGCGAGGAGGAACGCTGATTATTAATCGCATGTACCACCCCCAAGTTGTCGCAAAGAAACAAAATGTCCCTATTTGCGAACCGGCCGGCCCATAACTCAAGCGCCACTATGATTGGGAACAATTCCAGCAAAAGAAGGTTCTTGGTAAACCCGCGCGTTACCCAAGAGGCCGGCCAAGCCGCAGCGCACCATGCGCCAGCGAAAAACGCGCCAAACCCTCGACTGCCTGAGGCATCCGTGAACAATTGCAGCTGCTTACTGGAACAACAAGGAGCGGGCCACAAAACTTCCTTGTTGAAGGACACCAGGAAAGAGACCCAAATCCGCAAATCATCTCTGATCTCGCGGGAAAGGTACACGGAGTGATTCTGCCGTACCGTCCCCGCCGTGGCCCGCTCGAGTTTGCGACAGAAAATCCTGCCCATGGGGATAATCCGGCACGCAAAATTGAGAGAACCCAGCAAGGACTGCACCTGCTTAAGCCGAACCCTGCGTTTGCCTAAACAGTCAGTAATTAAACCCAACAGCTTACGCACCTTATCCTTGGGCAAGCGACAGCAACCCCCCACCGTGTCAATTTCGATACCTAAATAGCTAAGACAAGTGCAAGGGCCCTCACACTTGTCTTGCGCGACAGGCACCCCTAAAGCGCAGAATAACGATCTGGCCACCGACAGAATGTCCCCACAGACCGAACTGTCCCCGGGCCCCACAAAGAGAAAGTCGTCCAGGTAGTGAGCCACCCCCGTTTGGCCGGAGGCGGTCTGGACGCACCAGTGCAAAAATGTGGTAAAGCACTCAAAGTAGGCGCAGGAGACAGAGCAACCCATGGGGAGACACCGATCCACGTAAAATTCGCCCCCTAGTTTGAAACCCAGAAACCGCAGGGAATCTGGGTGCAGCGGGAGTAGGCGAAAGGCCGACTCCACGTCCAATTTTGCCAACAGACCCCCCGGACCACAATCCCGCACCAAGCGCAGCGCGTCATCAAAAGACTGATAACGTACCCTGCACTTGGCCTCCGGAGTAGCGTCGTTGACCGACAATCCCGGAGGGTGCGACAAGTGCTGTATCAAACGAAACTTGCCCGCGGCCTTCTTGGGCACCACCCCTACTGGGGAAATGCACAAGGAGGGCAGCGGGGGAAAGGCGTAGGGCCCGGCCATGCGCCTCAGGCCAATCTCCCCGTCCACTTTCCGCCGGACCTCCTGCGGGAATTCGCGAGCCGATCTCAAATTCTGGCGCGCCACCACATGCACCGAATCCGAAATGGGCAAACGAAAACCGTGCCGAAAGCCCTCCAAGAGAAACGATGCCGCCGCCTCATCGGGGTACAAGCTAAGCCAGCGCTGCAACTCGGGAACTAGAATCGGGGAGAAGGCCTTACTTGCCAATTCCCCCGGCCTCGGCGGAAGCGGCGGGCTTACCGCCTGTCGCCGAGGTGCAATCCTTGGCCGGGTGACTTGCTCCGCACAATTTACATGAGTGGCGAAAACGACAACTCGCTCCTTTGACGCACTTGCCGTCGTTGTAGGCAAAGCACTTGCCTTTCCCTGTCAAGCGGGAACCCGCCGCCCCGCCCGCCCCGGGCTTCTTGGCCGTGACGTCCGGGGTGGGTTTGACCTGCTGCGTGACCTCCAACCACACCTCAACATCCTTAAAACCCGCGGGCAGGATGGGGTTGCCATCCTGATTGCGACGAAACTTCTCGTCGTAATCCCGCCAAGTGGGACCCTTGGATTTTAAGTACATATCGTGTACCAAAAACAAATATTTAACCAAGTTGGCATACTCCGAGGGCCGCGATTCCGTGTAGCAAGCCGTGAAAACCAAAAAGCCACGCAGCCACTGGTGGAAATTGCGAAACGCATTTTCCCCAATACCACCCGGCTTCTTGGCTGCGTCAAAGCCTTGTCGCATTTCCTCCGTAAGGGTGAATATGTCTACATACTTCCCCTTCCGGATTTTTCCCCGCATGCGCTTGCGAACCCCCCGTGTAACTGCAGTGTTGGCGCAATGTACCATCTCCCCATAACGGGGGGGGGGGTCAGGAGGGACCACCAGCGCAGGCGCGGCCACCCTATGCGCCTCCTTTGCCATTCGCCGCGCGATGAGTCTAGCTAATTTACGCGGGCGCCGCGGAGAGCCGGACGAAACGCTGCTAGAAGATGAGGAACTACAGGTTGTAATGTGCAAAGGAAGGTTTAACTCACCGGTGTTAGAAGGACCCGGAACCGCGTTGTCCGCTGCACCCGCCTCCGCTGATGGCCGCACCTCCCCGGTCGATGTTGCGGTCGTCCGCGACCCTCGCCTTCCGCCGGGCGTAGCCCCTGAACTGGTCGGAACCTGTGAGGGAGAAACAGAGGGGACAACAGGCGCAGGGGAGACCAAAACATCATTAACAACGGGTTGAACCTGCGGAGGAGGAGGCCCCGCCCCGCCGCTCCGGATGGCCGCCCGGAAGCTGCAGGGGGGGAAACCCCAACGAGGCGCACCCGACCGACTGCGTGAAGGCAGCCCCGCTCACGGCACCGAAACTCGCGGGGTAAGACGGCCGCCGCGCAGTATGCGGCGGGCAGCCGCTCGCCCCCGCCCATCCGGATGACACCGGAAGGAACTGAGGGGGCGCCGTGAGAGGAGGCCAACCCTGTGCTACCTGACTCCCCCCGACCAGTGACTGCCCTGGCTGCAGGCCCGCAAAGGCCGGAAGGGGCACCGCGACTCGGGGGCCGCCGACCGACCATGTGGTCTGCACGCCGGCGCCCGCGCCGGTTACGTGCGGGGAAAATTGTGGACCGGACGCAACCGTGAAGCCCATGGAGGGCATGCTGGCGGCTAAGGGGAATGCCGGTGCCAGAGGCCACGGAAAACCCCCGGGGAAGGACTGGCTCCCCGCGAAGCCTTGCTGCGCTGCTAACGAAAGAGCCGCGCCGGGTGTCATGTAAGCTGCTGAGACGGACGCCTGTGTGGACCCTAACTGAAATGGACCGGGCAGGGCGGAGGGAGGGGTTTGAAACCCGACAAACGGGGACGCCGCCGAAGGCGGCGGAGCGACTGACGACCAGGGGCCACTAAAGCAGGCCCCCGACGCCGGGTTCACCTCCGGGAAACCCTGCCATGTGACCGCAGCTGGGGCGGGCGCAGCGGCAGAGACTGCCACGTCCCCCGCCCCAGCAACACCAGAAGCAAACAACCCCTCATTCCTACTTAAGTACTGGGGTGTGTTAGGCCCCACGCTAGGGAGGGGTGTATCTGCATCCTGCGCTGTTCCGGGGACAGCGGGAGCCTCTCCCCGCTGTCCCGGACTCATATTCCCCGACTGTGCATTGGCCCCCCCCTCACCTCCCGCAGCGCCGCCGCGGCCGCCCGGCACCACGTGTGCGCCCGGGCCGCCGCCGAGAGCAGTCAGCGGGGAAGGCGGGGGAGGCCCGGCGCTGATCATCGCGCCGTGAGAGGGAGCGCGTGCAGGGGGCTGGGCTGCTGCGAGCGCCGGTGCCCGTGGCCCGGCGCCACGTGCAGAGCGGCCACTGGCCGCCTGCCTCTGGCCGGCTGGGAAGCGGGCTGTCACTGCCCGCCCCCGCCGCCTGTCCGCAGCAGGAGAAAGCAGTCTCCGGGGCCCAGCACTAGGGGAACGGGAGCGGGGGGTGCTCCCAGCCTCTACGAGGCGGCGGGGAGGAGGGGCAGAACGCCTGGGACGCGGCATGCTGGAGGGAGGGAGACACTGAAAAAACACGCTGGCACCTAACAGGAAAATCAGCAGCAACAGGGGGGAGCAAAGGGGGGTATAATGCACTGCAGACAATAAGCAATGAAGAATAACAATGAATAAGCAGATTATATAAGTAATGATATACTTATCCTTCCTGGGCCATACAATGAATGGCAAGAGAAAGTCTAGGAAAATGGCCACCACCTATATACTAACCTAAGACCCTCCTATTAATCTTGATGAACAAACTTCTAATCCAATAGGAAAAAACCAACCGGGAACACTGATCTGCCTAGCAACTGCTTAGTCATTTCAACAACCAATCACAAAAAGTTGATCGCTTATATGGCCTCAGGCTTATGCAGCCTTCAGCTTATCTAATATCTGACTGTGCTCACACAGCTTAATTGTGGGGGAGACTGGGGAGCAGTTATAGGTTATAGCAGGAGCCAGGAGTACATATTAAACAGTGCACACTTTTGCTGCCAGAGTGCCACTGCCAGTGTGACTGACCACTGACCACTGTGACCAGTGACCTGACCACACTGACCACCAGTATAGTATATTGTGATTGAATGTCTGCCTGAAAAAGTACACTCGTCGTGTGACTTGTGTGGTGTTTTTTTATTCTATAAAAATTAAAAAACTCATTCTGCTGACAGACAGTGTCCACTCCAGCAGGTCCGTCATTATATAATATATACCTGTCCGGCTGCAGTAGTGATATATATATATTTTTAATATCATTATTTATCATCCAGTCTACTAGCAGCAGACACAGTACGGTAGTTCACGGCTGTAGCTACCTCTGTGTCGGCACTCGGCAGTCCATCCATAATTGTATACCACCTACCCGTGGTTTTTTTTTTCTTTCTTCTTTATACATACTACATCTCATTATCATCCAGTCTATATTAGCAGCAGACACAGTACAGTACGGTAGTCCACGGCTGTAGCTACCTCTGTGTCGGCACTCGGCAGTCCATCCATAATTGTATACCACCTACCCGTGTTTTTTCTTTTTCTTTCTTCTTTATACATACTACATCTCATTATCAACCAGTCTATATTAGCAGCAGACACAGTATGGTAGTTCACGGCTGTAGCTACCTCTGTGTCGGCACTCGGCAGTCCATCCATAATTGTATACCACCTACCCGTGGTTTTTTTTTCTTTCTTCTTTATACATACATACTACATCTCATTATCATCCAGTCTATATTAGCAGCAGACACAGTACAGTACGGTAGTCCACGGCTGTAGCTACCTCTGTGTCGGCACTCGGCAGTCCATCCATAATTGTATACCACCTACCCGTGTTTTTTTTTTCTTTCTTCTTTATACATACTACATCTCATTATCATCCAGTCTATATTAGCAGCAGACACAGTACAGTACGGTAGTCCACGGCTGTAGCTACCTCTGTGTCGGCACTCGGCAGTCCATCCATAATTGTATACCACCTACCCGTGGTTTTTTTTTCTTTCTTCTTTATACATACTACATCTCATTATCAACCAGTCTATATTAGCAGCAGACACAGTACAGTACGGTAGTCCACGGCTGTAGCTACCTCTGTGTCGGCACTCGGCAGTCCATCCATAATTGTATACCACCTACCCGTGGTTTTTTTTTTCTTTCTTCTTTATACATACTACATCTCATTATCATCCAGTCTATATTAGCAGCAAACACAGTACAGTACGGTAGTCCACGGCTGTAGCTACCTCTGTGTCGGCACTCGGCAGTCCATCCATAATTGTATACCACCTACCCGTGTTTTTTTTTTCTTTCTTCTTTATACATACTACATCTCATTATCAACCAGTCTATATTAGCAGCAGACACAGTACAGTACGGTAGTCCACGGCTGTAGCTACCTCTGTGTCGGCACTCGGCAGTCCATCCATAATTGTATACCACCTACCCGTGGTTTTTTTTTTCTTTCTTCTTTATACATACTACATCTCATTATCATCCAGTCTATATTAGCAGCAGACACAGTACAGTACGGTAGTCCACGGCTGTAGCTAGCTCTGTGTCGGCACTCGGCAGTCCATCCATAATTGTATACCACCTACCCGTGGTTTTTTTTTCTTTCTTCTTTATACATACTACATCTCATTATCATCCAGTCTATATTAGCAGCAGACACAGTACAGTACGGTAGTCCACGGCTGTAGCTACCTCTGTGTCGGCACTCGGCAGTCCATCCATAATTGTATACCACCTACCCGTGGTTTTTTTTTTCTTTCTTCTTTATACATACTACATCTCATTATCATCCAGTCTATATTAGCAGCAGACACAGTACAGTACGGTAGTCCACGGCTGTAGCTACCTCTGTGTCGGCACTCGGCAGTCCATCCATAATTGTATACCACCTACCCGTGTTTTTTTTTTCTTTCTTCTTTATACATACTACATCTCATTATCAACCAGTCTATATTAGCAGCAGACACAGTACAGTACGGTAGTCCACGGCTGTAGCTACCTCTGTGTCGGCACTCGGCAGTCCATCCATAAGTATACTAGTATCCATCCATCTCCATTGTTTACCTGAGGTGCCTTTTAGTTGTGCCTATTAAAATATGGAGAACAAAAATGTTGAGGTTCCAAAATTAGGGAAAGATCAAGATCCACTTCCACCTCGTGCTGAAGCTGCTGCCACTAGTCATGGCCGAGACGATGAAATGCCAGCAACGTCGTCTGCCAAGGCCGATGCCCAATGTCATAGTACAGAGCATGTCAAATCCAAAACACCAAATATCAGTAAAAAAAGGACTCCAAAACCTAAAATAAAATTGTCGGAGGAGAAGCGTAAACTTGCCAATATGCCATTTACCACACGGAGTGGCAAGGAACGGCTGAGGCCCTGGCCTATGTTCATGGCTAGTGGTTCAGCTTCACATGAGGATGGAAGCACTCAGCCTCTCGCTAGAAAACTGAAAAGACTCAAGCTGGCAAAAGCACCGCAAAGAACTGTGCGTTCTTCGAAATCCCAAATCCACAAGGAGAGTCCAATTGTGTCGGTTGCGATGCCTGACCTTCCCAACGCTGGACGTGAAGAGCATGCGCCTTCCACCATTTGCACGCCCCCTGCAAGTGCTGGAAGGAGCACCCGCAGTCCAGTTCCTGATAGTCAGATTGAAGATGTCAGTGTTGAAGTACACCAGGATGAGGAGGATATGGGTGTTGCTGGCGCTGGGGAGGAAATTGACCAGGAGGATTCTGATGGTGAGGTGGTTTGTTTAAGTCAGGCACCCGGGGAGACACCTGTTGTCCGTGGGAGGAATATGGCCGTTGACATGCCTGGTGAAAATACCAAAAAAATCAGCTCTTCAGTGTGGAGGTATTTCAACAGAAAAGCGGACAACAGGTGTCAAGCCGTGTGTTGCCTTTGTCAAGCTGTAATAAGTAGGGGTAAGGACGTTAACCACCTCGGAACATCCTCCCTTATACGTCACCTGCAGCGCATTCATAATAAGTCAGTGACAAGTTCAAAAACTTTGGGCGACAGCGGAAGCAGTCCACTGACCAGTAAATCCCTTCCTCTTGTAACCAAGCTCACGCAAACCACCCCACCAACTCCCTCAGTGTCAATTTCCTCCTTCCCCAGGAATGCCAATAGTCCTGCAGGCCATGTCACTGGCAATTCTGACGAGTCCTCTCCTGCCTGGGATTCCTCCGATGCATCCTTGCGTGTAACGCCTACTGCTGCTGGCGCTGCTGTTGTTGCTGCTGGGAGTCGATGGTCATCCCAGAGGGGAAGTCGTAAGCCCACTTGTACTACTTCCAGTAAGCAATTGACTGTCCAACAGTCCTTTGCGAGGAAGATGAAATATCACAGCAGTCATCCTGCTGCAAAGCGGATAACTGAGGCCTTGACAACTATGTTGGTGTTAGACGTGCGTCCGGTATCCGCCGTTAGTTCACAGGGAACTAGACAATTTATTGAGGCAGTGTGCCCCCGTTACCAAATACCATCTAGGTTCCACTTCTCTAGGCAGGCGATACCGAGAATGTACACGGACGTCAGAAAAAGACTCACCAGTGTCCTAAAAAATGCAGTTGTACCCAATGTCCACTTAACCACGGACATGTGGACAAGTGGAGCAGGGCAGGGTCTGGACTATATGACTGTGACAGCCCACTGGGTAGATGTATGGACTCCCGCTGCAAGAACAGCAGCGGTGGCACCAGTAGCAGCATCTCGCAAACGCCAACTCTTTCCTAGGCAGGCTACGCTTTGTATCACCGCTTTCCAGAATACGCACACAGCTGAAAACCTCTTACGGCAACTGAGGAAGATCATCGCGGAATGGCTTACCCCAATTGGACTCTCCTGTGGATTTGTGGCATCGGACAACGCCAGCAATATTGTGTGTGCATTAAATATGGGCAAATTCCAGCACGTCCCATGTTTTGCACATACCTTGAATTTGGTGGTGCAGAATTTTTTAAAAAACGACAGGGGCGTGCAAGAGATGCTGTCGGTGGCCAGAAGAATTGCGGGACACTTTCGGCGTGCAGGCACCACGTACAGAAGACTGGAGCACCACCAAAAACTACTGAACCTGCCCTGCCATCATCTGAAGCAAGAAGTGGTAACGAGGTGGAATTCAACCCTCTATATGCTTCAGAGGTTGGAGGAGCAGCAAAAGACCATTCAAGCCTATACAATTGAGCACGATATAGGAGGTGGAATGCACCTGTCTCAAGCGCAGTGGAGAATGATTTCAACGTTGTGCAAGGTTCTGCTGCCCTTTGAACTTGCCACACGTGAAGTCAGTTCAGACACTGCCAGCCTGAGTCAGGTCATTCCCCTCATCAGGCTTTTGCAGAAGAAGCTGGAGACATTGAAGGAGGAGCTAACACAGAGCGATTCCGCTAGGCATGTGGGACTTGTGGATGGAGCCCTTAATTCGCTTAACAAGGATTCACGGGTGGTCAATCTGTTGAAATCAGAGCACTACATTTTGGCCACCGTGCTCGATCCTAGATTTAAAGCCTACCTTGGATCTCTCTTTCCGGCAGACACAAGTCTGCTGGGGTTGAAAGACCTGCTGGTGAGAAAATTGTCAAGTCAAGCGGAACGCGACCTGTCAACATCTCCTCCTTCACATTCTCGCGCAACTGGGGGTGCGAGGAAAAGGCTCAGAATTCCGAGCCCACCCGCTGGCGGTGATGCAGGGCAGTCTGGAGCGACTGCTGATGCTGACATCTGGTCCGGACTGAAGGACCTGACAACGATTACGGACATGTCGTCTACTGTCACTGCATATGATTCTCTCACCATTGAAAGAATGGTGGAGGATTATATGAGTGACCGCATCCAAGTAGGCACGTCACACAGTCCGTACTTATACTGGCAGGAAAAAGAGTCAATTTGGAGGCCCTTGCACAAACTGGCTTTATTCTACCTAAGTTGCCCTCCCACAAGTGTGTACTCCGAAAGAGTGTTTAGTGCCGCCGCTCACCTTGTCAGCAATCGGCGTACGAGGTTACATCCAGAAAATGTGGAGAAGATGATGTTCATTAAAATGAATTATAATCAATTCCTCCGTGGAGACATTGACCAGCAGCAATTGCCTCCACAAAGTACACAGGGAGCTGAGATGGTGGATTCCAGTGGGGACGAATTGATAATCTGTGAGGAGGGGGATGTACACGGTGATATATCGGAGGATGATGATGAGGTGGACATCTTGCCTCTGTAGAGCCAGTTTGTGCAAGGAGAGATTAATTGCTTCTTTTTTGGTGGGGGTCCAAACCAACCCGTCATTTCAGTCACAGTCGTGTGGCAGACCCTGTCACTGAAATGATGGGTTGGTTAAAGTGTGCATGTCCTGTTTATACAACATAAGGGTGGGTGGGAGGGCCCAAGGACAATTCCATCTTGCACCTCTTTTTTCTTTAATTTTTCTTTGCGTCATGTGCTGTTTGGGGAGGGTCTTTTGGAAGGGACATCCTGCGTGACACTGCAGTGCCACTCCTAGATGGGCCCGGTGTTTGTGTCGGCCACTAGGGTCGCTTATCTTACTCACACAGCTACCTCATTGCGCCTCTTTTTTTCTTTGCGTCATGTGCTGTTTGGGGAGGGTTTTTTGGAAGGGACATCCTGCGTGACACTGCAGTGACACTCCTAGATGGGCCCGGTGTTTGTGTCGGCCACTAGGGTCGCTTATCTTACTCACACAGCTACCTCATTGAGCCTCTTTTTTTCTTTGCATCATGTGCTGTTTGGGGAGGGTTTTTTGGAAGGGACATCCTGCGTGACACTGCAGTGACACTCCTAGATGGGCCCGGTGTTTGTGTCGGCCACTAGGGTCGCTTAGCTTAGTCATCCAGCGACCTAGGTGCAAATTTTAGGAATAAAAATAATATTGTGAGGTGTGAGGTATTCAGAATAGACTGAAAATGAGTGTAAATTATGGTTTTTGAGGTTAATAATACTTTGGGATCAAAATGACCCCCAAATTCTATGATTTAAGCTGTTTTTTTGTGTTTTTTGAATAAAACACCCGAATCCAAAACACACCCGAATCCGACAAAAAAAATTCGGTGAGGTTTTGCCAAAACGCGGTCGAACCCAAAACACGGCCGCGGAACCGAACCCAAAACCAAAACACAAAACCCGAAAAATTTCCGGCGCTCATCTCTAGTTTTTAGTAAACCTTTTTTACTGCCCCTATTGTTTACAATATGTATGGCTTTACTATGGGCCCAATTCAGACCTGATCGCTTCTGTGCCTTTTCGCACGGCGTGCGATTATTGATAGACTGCGCATGTATATGCACCGCAATGCACATGCGCATCGGCAAACTACAACAGGCATCGCCGAGCAGCGACAGGCTAGTGCGGAAATTTCAATCTCACAGCCATTCACAAACTGATTGACAGGAAGAGGCCGTTTTGGGGTTGAAACTGACTTTTCTGTGAGTTTCAGGGAAAACGAAGGCGTTCCCAAGCGTTTTCAGGGATGGTGTGTGATGTAAGCTCTGGACCTGATCAGCCTGTTCTCATTGCACTGTAAAATCATTCGATGTTGAGTGTGGTGCGAATGGATTTGCAGCTGTCCTCTGACTGAGGGACATTTGTAGCACGGCATACACATGCAATCGCACACTTGTACGGGCACATTTATACTCCCCTTGGGCGATGACTATCTGAACGCAGGACAGCAAAATTAGCAGCACAGCGATCACCTCTAAATCACCCCTTATATCCATGGTGTGGAAAGAAAAGGATAAAAGATACCTTTATGGGCATAGAACTGCTTTCTAAAGTACGCATACGTGTGAACATTGGGGTAAATTTACTAAGATTCGTATTTTCCCGTTTCAGGTCAAAGTTCAATCACGAATGACATCGAAAGTGTAAAACTGCAACTTTTTGAATTGATTACGACTAATTTACTAAGCTGTCGTATTCGGGTTTTTCTTTTGTTCCGATGTCGATGTCATTCGTGGTTTTTTTTCTATTTTTACGGCAGTGATTAGCAAAACACTGCCGACTTTTTTACAATGAATCTCGGCCGGATCTCTGTGATCCGTGCTGGGGTTCATTTTTTTTGTTTTTTTTTAAATTAAACACTGTCAAATATTTTAAAAAAAATTGCGTGGGGTCCCCCCTCCTAAGCATAACCAGCCTCGGGCTCTTTGAGCCGATCCTGGTTGCCGAAATATGGGGAAAAAAATGACAGGGGTTCCCCCATATTTAAGCAACCAGCATCGGGCTCTGCGCCTGGTCCTGGTTCCAAAAATACGGGGGACAAAAAGAGTAGGGGTCCCCCGTATTTTTAAAACCAGCACCGGGCTCCACTAGCTGGACAGATAATGCCACAGCCGGGGGTCACTTTTATATAGTGCCCTGCGGCTGTGGCATCAAAAATCCAACTAGTCACCCCTGGCCGGGGTACCCTGGGGGAGTGGGGACCCCTTCAATCAAGGGGTCCCCCCCCCCAGCCACCCAAGGGCCAGGGGTGAAGCCCGAGGCTGTCCCCCCCCATCCAATGGGCTGCGGATGGGGGGGCTGATAGCCTTTGTTGTAAAAGAAAAGATATTGTTTTTAGTAGCAGTACTACAAGTCCCAGCAAGCCTCCCCCGCATGCTGGTACTTGGAGAACCACAAGTACCAGCATGCGGCGGAAAAACGGTCCCGCTGGTACCTGTAGTACTACTACTAAAAAAATACCCAAAAAAACACAAGACACACACACCGTGAAAGTATAATTTTATTACATACATACACACATACATACATACTTACCTTATGTTCCCACGCAGGTCGGTCCTCTTCTCCAGTAGAATCCAAGGGGTACCTGTTGAAGAAATTATACTCACGAGATCCAGGGGTCCAGGGTCCTCGGGGAATCCAGGTGTAATCCACGTACTTGAAAAAAATAACAAAACGGACACCCGAGCCACGCACTAAAAGGGGACCCATGTTTGCACATGGATCCCCTTTTCCCGACTGCCAGAAACCCACTCTGACTGATGTCTAAGTGGGTTTCTTCAGCCAATCAGGGAGTGCCACGTTGTAGCACTCTCCTGATCGGCTGTGTGCTCCTGTACTGAGTGACAGGCGGCACACGGCAGTGTTACAATGTAGCGCCTATGCGCTCCATTGTAACCAATGCTGGGAACTTTCTGCCCTGCGTTTGACCTAAAGTGACGTCACCGCTGAGCAGAAAGTTCCCAGCATTGGTTACAATGGAGCGCATAGGCGCTACATTGTAACACTGCCGTGTGCCGCCTGTCACTCAGTACAGGAGCACACAGCCGATCAGGAGAGTGCTACAACGTGGCACTCCCTGATTGGCTGAAGAAACCCACTTAGACATCAGTCAGAGTGGGTTTCTGGCAGTCGGGAAAAGGGGATCCATGTGCAAACATGGGTCCCCTTTTAGTGCGTGGCTCGGGTGTCCGTTTTGTTATTTTTTTCAAGTACGTGGATTACACCTGGATTCCCCGAGGACCCTGGACCCCTGGATCTCGTGAGTATAATTTCTTCAACAGGTACCCCTTGGATTCTACTCGAGAAGAGGACCGACCTGCGTGGGAACATAAGGTAAGTATGTATGTATGTGTGTATGTATGTAATAAAATTATACTTTCACGATGTGTGTGTCTTGTGTTTTTTTGGGTATTTTTTTAGTAGTAGTACTACAGGTACCAGCGGGCCCGTTTTTCCGCCGCATGCTGGTACTTGTGGTTCTCCAAGTACCAGCATGCGGGGGAGGCTTGCTGGGACTTGTAGTACTGCTACTAAAAACAATATCTTTTCTTTTACAACAAAGGCTATCAGCCCCCCCATCCGCAGCCCATTGGATGGGGGGGGACAGCCTCGGGCTTCACCCCTGGCCCTTGGGTGGCTGGGGGGGGGGACCCCTTGATTGAAGGGGTCCCCACTCCCCCAGGGTACCCCGGCCAGGGGTGAATAGTTGGATTTTTGATGCCACGGCCGCAGGGCACTATATAAAAATGACCCCCGGCTGTGGCATTATCTGTCCAGCTAGTGGAGCCCGGTGCTGGTTTTAAAAATACGGGGGACCCCTACTCTTTTTGTCCCCCGTATTTTTGGAACCAGGACCAGGCGCAGAGCCCGATGCTGGTTGCTTAAATATGGGGGAACCCCTGTCAATTTTTTCACCATATTTCTGCAACCAGGATCGGCTCAAAGAGCCCGAGGCTGGTTATGCTTAGGAGGGGGGACCCCACGCAATTTTTTTTGAAAAAATAAGCACTTTCCCACCCCTTCCCACTGATATACATGCACGGATCTCATGGATCCGTGCATGCCTATCCAATCACGAATAAAAAAAAAAGGTCTGTTTTTTTTAGCACTTTTTTACGAGTTGTAATTTTTCACGGCAGTGTTTGTTTTTTTTTGCTTTGCACTTCTTAGTAAATGACCGAGATTCATACTTAAACAGCCGCGTTTTGACCGATGGTGTATTCATTCGTGATTTTTTTCCTAGGACTTCAAAATATTACGAATGCCCTCATCACTGCCGTGATTATTGCTTAGTAAATTACCGAGATGACACTTTGATGAAAAAACGGCATCTCGGTCAAAATCGGGAGCTTAGTAAATTTACCCCATTGTATTATCTATTTCTCTGACGTCCTAGTGGATGCTGGGAACTCCGTAAGGACCATGGGGAATAGACGGGCTCCGCAGGAGACTGGGCACTCTAAAGAAAAGATTAGGTACTATCTGGTGTGCACTGGCTCCTCCCTCTATGCCCCTCCTCCAGACCTCAGTTAGAATCTGTGCCCGGCCAGAGCTGGGTGCTCCTAGTGGGCTCTCCTGAGCTTACTAGTAAAGAAAGTATTTATTAGGTTTTTTATTTTCAGTGAGCTTCTGCTGGCAACAGACTCACTGCTACGTGGGACTAAGGGGAGAGAAGCAAACCTACCTGCTTGCAGCTAGCTTGTGCTTCTTAGGCTACTGGACACCATTAGCTCCAGAGGGTTCGAACACAGGCACCTGTCCTCGATCGTCCGTTCCCGGAGCTGCGCCGCCGTCCCCCTTGCAGAGCCAGAAGAACAGAAGCTTGAAAACGACGAAATCGGCGGCTGAAGACTCCTGTCTTCATTAAGGTAGTGCACAGCACCGCAGCTGTGCGCCATTGCTCCCAGCACACTTACACACTCCGGTCACTGTAGGGTGCAGGGCGCTGGGGGGGGGGGGGGGGGGCGCCCTGGGCTGCAATTGAAGTACCTTTGGCATAAAAATACATATATACAGTCTGGCACTGTATATATGTAAAACCCCCCGCCATTTTTTTACATAGAAAGCGGGACAGAAGCCCGCCACTGAGGGGGCGGGGCCTTCTTCCTCAGCACACCAGCGCCATTTTCTCTTCACAGCTCCGCTGGAAGCAGCTCCCCAGGCTCTCCCCTGCAGTATCCAGGTACAAGACGGGTTAAAAAGAGAGGGGGGGCACATAAATTTAGGCGCAAATAAGACATAAAAAGCAGCTAATGGGTAAATCACTTATTATCAGTGAAAATCCCTGTGTTATATAGCGCTGTGGTGTGTGCTGGCATACTCTCTCTCTGTCTCCCCAAAGGACTTTGTGGGGTCCTGTCCTCAGTCTGAGCATTCCCTGTGTGTGTGCGGTGTGTCGGTACGGCTGTGTCGACATGTTTGATGAGGAAGGTTACGTGGAGGCGGAGCAAGGGCAGATAAGTGTGGTGTCGCCCCCGTCGGGGCCGACACCTGATTGGATGGATATGTGGAAGGTCTTAAATGACAATGTAAACTACTTACATAAAAGGTTTGATGACGCTGCAGCCTTGGGACAGCCGGGGTCTCAGCCCGCGCCTGCCCAGGCGACTCAGAAACCGTCAGGGGCTCATAAACGCCCTCTATCTCAGATGGTTGACACAGATGTCGACACGGAGTCCGACTCCAGTGTCGACGATGATGAGGCACATTTACAGTCTAAAATGACCAAGGCCATCCGATACATGATTATTGCAATGAAAGATGTATTACACATTTCTGAGATTAACCCTGTTAATACCAAGAGGGTTTATATGTTTGGGGAGAAAAAGCAGCCAGTGACTTTTCCCCCATCTGATGAATTAAATGAATTGTGTGAAGAAGCGTGGAGTTCCCCTGATAAGAAATTAGTGATTTCTAAGAGATTACTGATGGCGTACCTTTTCCCGCCAACGGACAGGTTACGTTGGGAAACATCCCCTACGGTGGACAAGGCGCTGACACGCTTATCAAAAAAGGTGGCCCTGTCGTCTCAGGATACGGCCGCCCTAAAGGAGCCTGCGGATAGAAAGCAGGAAGCTATCCTGAAGTCAGTGTATACACACTCTGGTACTCTACTGAGACCTGCTATTGCTTCAGCCTGGATGTGTAGTGCTGTAGCAGCGTGGACAGATACTCTGTTAGACGACATAGATTCCCTCGACAGAGATACTGTTTTGCTAACCCTGGGCCATATCAAAGACGTCGTCTTATATATGCGGGATGCTCAGAGGGACATTTGCCTGCTGGGCTCTAGAATTAATGCTATGTCCATTTCTGCCAGGAGGGTCTTATGGACTCAGCAATGGACAGGAGATGCTGATTCTAAAAAACACATGGAGGTTTTGCCTTATAAGGGTGAGGAATTGTTTGGGGACGGTCTGTCGGACCTCGTGTCTACAGCGACAGCTGGAAAGTCGACTTTCTTGCCTCAGGTTTCCTCACAGCCTAAGAAAGCACCGTATTATCAAATGCAGTCCTTTTGTTCCCAAAAAGGCAAGAGGGTCAGGGGCGCATCCTTTCTTGCCAGAGGCAGGGGTAGAGGTAAGAAGCTGCACCATGCAGCCAGTTCCCAGGAACAAAAGTCCTCCCCTGCTTCCACTAAGTCCACCGCATGACGTTGGGGCTCCACAGGCGGAGCCAGGTGCGGTGGGGGCGCGTCTCCGAAACTTCAGCAGCCAGTGGGTTCGCTCACAGGTGGATCTCTGGGCTATACAAATTGTATCTCAGGGATACAAGCTGGAATTGGAAGCGACTCCCCCCCGCCGTTACCTCAAATCAGCCTTGCCAGCTTCCCCCATGGAAAGGGAGGTAGTGCTGGCGGCAATTCACAAGCTGTACCTCCAGCAAGTGATTGTCAGGGTCCCCCTCCTTCAACAGGGAAGGGGTTACTATTCCACAATGTTTGTGGTACCGAAACCGGACGGTTCGGTGAGACCCATTCTGAATTTAAAATCCTTGAACACTTTTATAAAGAAATTCAAGTTCAAAATGGAATCGCTCAGAGCGGTTATTGCAAGCCTGGAAGAGGGGGATTTTATGGTGTCGCTGGACATCAAAGATGCTTACTTGCATGTCCCCATTTACCCACCTCACCAGGAGTACCTCAGATTTGTGGTACAGGACTGTCATTACCAATTCCAGACGTTGCCGTTTGGCCTGTCCACGGCACCGAGAATATTTACCAAGGTAATGGCCGAAATGATGATACTCCTTCGGCAGAAGGGAGTTATAATTATCCCGTACTTGGACGATCTCCTCATAAAGGCGAGGTCCAGGGAGCAGTTGTTGATCAGCGTAGCACTCTCTCAGGAAGTGTCGCAACAGCACGGCTGGATTCTGAATGTTCCAAAGTCGCAGCTGATTCCTACGACGCGTCTGCTTTTCCTGGGCATGATTCTGGACACAGAACAGAAGAAGGTGTTTCTCTCGGTGGAGAAGGCCCAGGAATTAGCATCTCTGGTCAGGGACCTCCTGAAACCAAAACAGGTATCGGTGCATCACTGCACGCGAGTCCTGGGAAAGATGGTGGCTTCATACGAAGCCATTCCCTTCGGCAGGTTCCATGCGAGGATCTTTCAGTGGGATCTGTTGGACAAGTGGTCCGGATCGCATCTTCAGATGCATCGGCTGATCACCCTGTCCCCAAGGGCCAGGGTGTCTCTTCTGTGGTGGCTGCAGAGTGCTCACCTTCTCGAGGGCCGCAGGTTCGGCATACAGGACTGGGTCCTGGTGACCACGGATGCAAGCCTCCGAGGATGGGGGGCAGTCACTCAGGGAAGAAACTTCCAAGGGCTGTGGTCAAGTCTGGAGACTTCTCTACACATAAATATACTGGAATTAAGGGCCATTTACAATGCCCTGAGTCAAGCAGAGCCCCTGCTTCAAAACCGGCCAGTGCTGATTCAGTCAGACAACATCACGGCGGTCGCCCATGTAAACCGCCAGGGCGGCACAAGAAGCAGGATGGCAATGGCGGAAGCCACAAAGATTCTTTGATGGGCGGAGAATCACGTGCAAGCACTGTCAGTAGTGTTCATTCCGGGAGTGGACAACTGGGAAGCAGACTTCCTCAGCAGACACGACCTCCACCCGGGAGAGTGGGGACTTCATCAAGAAGTCTTCCGACTGATTGCAAACCGATGGGAACTGCCACGGGTGGACATGATGGCGTCCCGCCTCAACAAAAAGCTAAAAAGATATTGTGCCAGGTCAAGGGACCCTCAGGCGATAGCTGTGGACGCTCTAGTGACACCGTGGGTGTACCAGTCGGTATATGTGTTTCCTCCTCTTCCTCTCATACCCAAGGTACTGAGAATAGTAAGAAAGAGAGGAATAAGAACAATACTCATTGTTCCGGACTGGCCAAGAAGGACTTGGAACCCGGAACTGCAAGAAATGCGCACAGAGGACCCATGGCCTCTGCCTCTCAGACAGGACCTGCTGCAACAAGGGCCCTGTCTGTTACAAGACTTACCGCGGCTGCGTTTGACGGCATGGCGGTTGAACGCCGGATCCTAGCGGAAAAAGGCATTCCGGATGAAGTTATTCCTACGCTGATAAAGGCTAGGAAAGACGTGACAGCAAAGCATTATCACCGCATATGGCGGAAATATGTTGCTTGGTGTGAGGCCAGGAAGGCCCCTACAGAGGAATTCCAACTGGGTCGTTTCCTGCACTTCCTACAGTCAGGGGTGACTATGGGCCTAAAATTAGGGTCCATAAAGGTCCAGATTTCGGCCCTATCCATTTTCTTTCAAAAAGAACTGGCTTCACTGCCTGAGGTTCAGACATTTGTTAAGGCAGTGCTGCATATTCAGCCCCCTTTTGTGCCACCAGTGGCACCCTGAGATCTTAACGTTGTGTTGGATTTCCTGAAATCCCACTGGTTTGAGCCACTTAAGACCGTGGAACTAAAGTATCTCACGTGGAAAGTGGTCATGCTGTTGGCCTTAGCATCGGCTAGGCGTGTGTTGGAATTGGCGGCTTTGTCATGTAAAAGCCCATATCTGATCTTCCATATGGACAGGGCAGAATTGAGGACTCGTCCCCAATTTCTCCCAAAGGTGGTGTCATCGTTTAATTTGAACCAACCTATTGTGGTGCCTGCGGCTACTCGGGACTTGGAGGACTCCAAGTTGCTGGACGTAGTCAGGGCTTTGAAAATATATGTTTCCAGAACGGCTGGAGTCAGGAAGACTGACTCGCTGTTTATCTTGCATGCACCCAACAAGCTGGGTGCTCCTGCTTCAAAGCAAACTATTGCTCGCTGGATCTGTAGCACGATTCAGCTGGCTCATTCTGCGGCTGGATTGCCGCATCCAAAATCAGTAAAAGCCCATTCCACAAGGAAGGTGGGCTCTTCTTGGGCGGCTGCCCGAGGGGTCTCGGCATTACAGCTTTGCCGAGCGGCTACTTGGTCGGGTTCAAACACATTTGCAAAGTTCTACAAGTTTGATACCCTGGCTGAGGAGGACCTTGTGTTTGCTCATTCGGTGCTGCAGAGTTATCCGCACTCTCCCGCCCGTTTGGGAGCTTTGGTATAATCCCCATGGTCCTTACGGAGTTTCCAGCATCCAGTAGGACGTCAGAGAAAATAAGAATTTACTCACCAATAATTCTATTTCTCGTAGTCCGTAGTGGATGCTGGGCGCCCGTCCCAAGTGCGGACTTTCTGCAATACGTGTATATAGTTATTGCTTAACTAAGGGTTATTGTTATGAGCCATCCGTTGAGTGAGGCTCAGTTGTTGTTCATACTGTAACTGGGTAAGGTTATCACAAGTTGTACGGTGTGATTGGTGTGGCTGGTATGAGTCTTACCCTGGATTCCAAATCCTTTCCTAGTAATGTCAGCTCTTCCGGGCACAGTTTCCCTAACTGAGGTCTGGAGGAGGGGCATAGAGGGAGGAGCCAGTGCACACCAGATAGTACCTAATCTTTTCTTTAGAGTGCCCAGTCTCCTGCGGAGCCCGTCTATTCCCCATGGTCCTTACGGAGTTCCCAGCATCCACTACGGACTACGAGAAATAGAATTACCGGTGAGTAAATTCTTATTTTTTCACTTTTTTCACGGGTTTTGTGTTTTGGTTTTGGATTTGTAGTTCCTTCGTGTTTTGGATTAGTATTGGTTTTGCCAAAACTGCCCTTGCGGGACTTGGTTTTGGATATGTATTTTTTTGGAAAAAAATCATAAAAACAGCTAAAATAACAGATTTTTTGGGGGTGTTTTTGTTCCTACAATATTATTAACCTCAATAACATTCCTTTCCACTCATTTCCACACTATTCTGAACACCTCACAACTCACAATATTGTTTGCATCCAGGTTAGGCCAAAAGGTTGCCCCAAGGTAGCTGGATGGAGCAGCAGCAGCCCTTGGATGCATATACTGGGAGGACAAAATATTTAAAAAATAATTTATTTTAAAAAAGGACGCATTATGCAAGGCTCAAGATTTCAGCTCACAAAAAGATGATTAAGGCACAGTAGAATAAAAAAAGACAATATTTTAGATTTAATTAATTAAATTTATTTTAAATTAAATTTATTTTAATTTGATTTATTTAATTTCTTTTATTTATGATCAAATTCTTCATTTCCTAAAATATATCTTCAATATGTAGAAAGTTCAGTTTATTTATATTATTTTAATTAAAATTAGCTCATTTGTAATTATTATTAATAATATTAATTTAAATTAATCATAATGTGATGATAAGAAGAATTATGAAAATAGGACAATAAGTTATAACATATGAATATGAGCCACGGACACCACACCGTGAACTGGACGGAGCACGCCTGTATGTATTCTGGGATTATACAGCACAAAATATTAATTTAAATCAAAATATATATATATTATTTTTTATATCACACACTGCGGTTACAGTGTTGCACAAATGAGTCCAAAATATTTAGAAGTATTTTTTATATCACACACCGGCAGTTACAGTATAACACAAATGAATATAAATATATATAATAATTACACACTTTGGTTGACTACACCAACAGCATCGCAAAATGCGTTTATGAGTAAGAAATAATATACTGCGGTCTGTCCGACAGTGTCACAGTACTTATGAAAATAAAATAAAAATTGTATAGTACACTGGGGTACAGCACAAACAAAAAAATAGATATATTTTTTTCTAATCATAATTTTAGGCTTTTTGTTTTTAGCTCATATTATTTTAATTTTACACTGGGATCGAGCCCTTGGATGGATGGACAGAGCACCCATTAATGGACGGAGCAGCTCCTTGATGGACAGGCGCAGCAGCAGCCTCTGGATGTATACTGGGGTACAGCACAAAATAGAATTAAATATATATTTGTATTATTATTATATTTTTACACTGGGGCAGAGCCCCTTGATGGACGGAAAGAGCACCCATTAGTGGACAGAACAGCCTCTTGAATGACGGACACAGCAGCAGCCTTTGGATATATGCTGGGGCACAGCATAAAATAGAATTACATTCTTTTTTTCTATTTTTTTTTTTAACACTGGGGCAAACCCCCTGGATGGACTGACAGAGAGCACCACCTTGGCAGAGCACCCCCTTGACAGACAGAACAGTCCCTGGAGGACACAGTAGCCCTTGTATGAGGACACAACAGCCCCCTTAGATGCCACATCAGTCCTTAAATGTGAGTCCATAGCAGCCCCTTAGATAGATGTCACAGCAGCACATTAGATAGATGTCACAGCAGCCCCTTAGATAGATGTCACAGCAGCCCCTTAGATAGATGTCTCAGCAGCCCCTTAGATAGATGTCACAGCAGCCCCTTATATAGATGTCGCAGCAGCCCATTAGATAGATGTCGCAGCAGCCCATTAGATAGATGTAACAGAAATTTGGTTTGGTTCCGCACAGGAAAAATGTGGTAATGATGAACATAGATTAATACACAGATTGTAGAAAACTGTTCAGGGAATGACCAACGATACTAAGTTTAAATTTAAAGATTCTTAATGAAGACATCTAAATAATTATTTGAGTTGGTTAGATAGATGTCACAGCAGCCCATTAGATAGATGTCGCAGCAGCCCCTTAGATAGATGTCACAGCAGCCCCTTAGATAGATGTCGAAGCAGCCCCTTAGATAGATGTCACAACAGCCCCTTAGATAGATGTCGCAGCAGCCCCTTAGATAGATGTCACAGCAGCCCCTTAGATAGATGTCGCAGCAGCCCATTAGATAGATGTCGCAGCAGCCCCTTAGATAGATGTCACAGCAGCCCCTTAGAAAGATGTCAAAGCAGCCCCTTAGATAGATGTCACAGCAGCCCCTTAGATAGATGTCGCAGCAGCCCATTAGAAAGATGTTGCAGCAGCCCATTAGATAGATGTCACAGCAGCCCATTAGATAGATGTCACAGCAGCCCATTAGATAGATGTCACAGCAGCCCATTAGATAGATGTCACAGCAGCCCATTAGATAGATGTCACAGCAGCCCATTAGATGTCACAGCAGCCCATTAGATAGATGTCGAAGCAGCCCCTTAGATAGATGTCACAGCAGCCCCTTAGATATATGTCACAGCAGCCCATTAGATAGATGTCACAGCAGCCCATTAGATAGATGTCTAAGCAGCCGATTAGATAGATGTCACAGCAGCCCATTAGATAGATCTCTAAGCAGCCCATTATATAGATGTCGCAGCAGCCCCTTAGATAGATGTCAAAGCAGCCCCTTAGATAGATGTCACAACAGCCCCTTAGATAGATGTCGCAGCAGCCCATTAGATAGATGTCGCAGCAGCCCATTAGATAGATGTCACAGCAGCCCATTAGATGTCACAGCAGCCCATTAGAAAGATGTCGAAGCAGCCCCTTAGATAGATGTCACAGCAGCCCCTTAGATAGATGTCACAGCAGCCCATTAGATAGATGTCGAAGCAGCCCCTTAGATAGATGTCACAGCAGCCCCTTATATAGATGTCACAGCAGCCCATTAGATAGATGTCACAGCAGCCCATTAGATAGATGTCACAGCAGCCCATTAGATAGATGTCTTAGCAGCCCATTACATAGATGTCGCAGCAGCCCCTTAGATAGATGTCGCAGCAGCCCCTTAGATAGATGTCGCAGCAGCCCCTTAGATAGATGTCACAGCAGCCCATTAGATAGATGTCACAGCAGCCCATTAGATAGATGTCTAAGAAGCCCAATAGATAGATGTCCCAGCAGCCCCTTAGATAGATGTCACAGCAGCCCCTTAGATAAATGTCAAAGCAGCCCCTTAGATAGATGTCACAGCAGCCCATTAGATAGATGTCACAGCAGCCCCTTAGATAGATGTCGAAGCAGCCCCTTAGATAGATGTCACAGCAGCCCCTTAGATAGATGTCTTAGCAGCCCCTTAGATAGATGTCACAGCAGCAGCCCCTTAGATGTCGCAGCAGCCCCTTAGACAGATGTCACAGCAGCCCCTTAGATAGATGTCAAAGCAGCCCCTTAGATAGATGTCACAGCAGCCCCTTAGATAGATGTCGCAGCAGCCCATTAGATAGATGTCGCAGCAGCCCATTAGATAGATGTCACAGCAGCCCATTAGATGTCACAGCAGCCCATTAGATAGATGTCGAAGCCGCCCCTTAGATAGATGTCACAGCAGCCCCTTAGATAGATGTCACAGCAGCCCATTAGATAGATGTCGAAGCAGCCCCTTAGATAGATGTCACAGCAGCCCCTTAGATAGATGTCACAGCAGCCCATTAGATAGATGTCACAGCAGCCCATTAGATAGATGTCACAGCAGCCCATTAGATAGATGTCTTAGCAGCCCATTATATAGATGTCGCAGCAGCCCCTTAGATAGATGTCGCAGCAGGCCCCTTAGATAGATGTCACAGCAGCCCCTTAGATAGATGTCACAGCAGCCCATAAGATAGATGTCACAGCAGCCCCTTAGATAGATGTCACAGCAGCCCTTTAGATAGATGTCGCAGCAGCCCCTTAGATAGATGTCACAGCAGCCCCTTAGATAGATGTCACAGCAGCCCCTTAGATAGATGTCACAGCAGCCCCTTAGATAGATGTCACAGCAGCCCCTTAGATAGATGTCGCAGCAGCCCCTTAGATAGATGTCACAGCAGCCCCTTAGATAGATGTCACAGCAGCCCATTAGATAGATGTCTAAGCAGCCCAATAGATAGATGTCGCAGCAGCCCCTTAGATAGATGTCACAGCAGCCCTTTATATAGATGTCACAGGAGCCCATTAGATAGATGTCTAAGCAGCCCATTAGATAGATGTCGCAGCAGCCTCTTAGATAGATGTTGCAGCAGCCCCTTAGATAGATGTCGCAGCAGCCCCTTAGATAGATGTTGCAGCAGCCCCTTAGCTGTCGCAGCAGCCCATTAGATAGATGTCACAGCAGCCCCTTAGATAGATGCCACAGCAGCCCATTAGATAGATGTCACAGCAGCCCCTTAGATAGATGTCGCAGCAGCCCATTAGATCGATGTCACAGCAGCCCCTTAGATACATGTCACAGCAGCCCATTAGATAGATCTCACAGCAGCCCATTAGATAGATGTCGAAGCAGCCCCTTAGATAGATGTCACAACAGCCCCTTAGATAGATGTCGCAGCAGCCCATTAGATAGATGTCGCAGCAGCCCATTAGATAGATGTCACAGCAGCCCATTAGATGTCACAGCAGCCCATTAGAAAGATGTCGAAGCAGCCCCTTAGATAGATGTCACAGCAGCCCCTTAGATAGATGTCACAGCAGCCCATTAGATAGATGTCAAAGCAGCCCCTTAGATAGATGTCACAGCAGCCCCTTAGATAGATGTCACAGCAGCCCATTAGATAGATGTCACAGCAGCCCATTAGATAGATGTCACAGCAGCCCATTAGATAGATGTCTTAGCAGCCCATTATATAGATGTCACAGCAGCCCCTTAGATAGATGTCGCAGCAGCCCCTTAGATAGATGTCGCAGCAGCCCCTTAGATAGATGTCACAGCAGCCCATTAGATAGATGTCACAGCAGCCCATTAGATAGATGTCTAAGAAGCCCATTAGATAGATGTCGCAGCAGCCCCTTAGATAGATGTCACAGCAGCCCCTTAGATAAATGTCAAAGCAGCCCCTTAGATAGATGTCACAGCAGCCCATTAGATAGATGTCACAGCAGCCCCTTAGATAGATGTCGAAGCAGCCCCTTAGATAGATGTCACAGCAGCCCCTTAGATAGATGTCTCAGCAGCCCCTTAGATAGATGTCACAGCAGCAGCCCCTTAGATAGATGTCGCAGCAGCCCCTTAGACAGATGTCACAGCAGCGCCTTAGATAGATGTCAAAGCAGCCCCTTAGATAGATGTCACAGCAGCCCCTTAGATAGATGTCGCAGCAGCCCATTAGATAGATGTCGCAGCAGCCCATTAGATAGATGTCGCAGCAGCCCATTAGATCGATGTCACAGCAGCCCCTTAGATACATGTCACAGCAGCCCATTAGATAGATCTCACAGCAGCCCATTAGATAGATGTCGAAGCAGCCCCTTAGATAGATGTCACAACAGCCCCTTAGATAGATGTCGCAGCAGCCCATTAGATAGATGTCGCAGCAGCCCATTAGATAGATGTCACAGCAGCCCATTAGATAGATGTCACAGCAGCAGCCCCTTAGATAGATGTCGCAGCAGCCCCTTAGACAGATGTCACAGCAGCGCCTTAGATAGATGTCAAAGCAGCCCCTTAGATAGATGTCACAGCAGCCCCTTAGATAGATGTCGCAGCAGCCCATTAGATAGATGCCACAGCAGCCCATTAGATAGATGTCGCAGCAGCCCATTAGATCGATGTCACAGCAGCCCCTTAGATACATGTCACAGCAGCCAATTAGATAGATCTCACAGCAGCCCATTAGATAGATGTCGAAGCAGCCCCTTAGATAGATGTCACAACAGCCCCTTAGATAGATGTCGCAGCAGCCCATTAGATAGATGTCGCAGCAGCCCATTAGATAGATGTCACAGCAGCCCATTAGATGTCACAGCAGCCCATTAGAAAGATGTCGAAGCAGCCCCTTAGATAGATGTCACAGCAGCCCCTTAGATAGATGTCACAGCAGCCCATTAGATAGATGTCAAAGCAGCCCCTTAGATAGATGTCACAGCAGCCCCTTAGATAGATGTCACAGCAGCCCATTAGATAGATGTCACAGCAGCCCATTAGATAGATGTCACAGCAGCCCATTAGATAGATGTCTTAGCAGCCCATTATATAGATGTCACAGCAGCCCCTTAGATAGATGTCGCAGCAGCCCCTTAGATAGATGTCGCAGCAGCCCCTTAGATAGATGTCACAGCAGCCCATTAGATAGATGTCACAGCAGCCCATTAGATAGATGTCTAAGAAGCCCATTAGATAGATGTCGCAGCAGCCCCTTAGATAGATGTCACAGCAGCCCCTTAGATAAATGTCAAAGCAGCCCCTTAGATAGATGTCACAGCAGCCCATTAGATAGATGTCACAGCAGCCCCTTAGATAGATGTCGAAGCAGCCCCTTAGATAGATGTCACAGCAGCCCCTTAGATAGATGTCTCAGCAGCCCCTTAGATAGATGTCACAGCAGCAGCCCCTTAGATAGATGTCGCAGCAGCCCCTTAGACAGATGTCACAGCAGCGCCTTAGATAGATGTCAAAGCAGCCCCTTAGATAGATGTCACAGCAGCCCCTTAGATAGATGTCGCAGCAGCCCATTAGATAGATGTCGCAGCAGCCCATTAGATAGATGTCACAGCAGCCCATTAGATGTCACAGCAGCCCATTAGATAGATGTCGAAGCCGCCCCTTAGATAGATGTCACAGCAGCCCCTTAGATAGATGTCACAGCAGCCCATTAGATAGATGTCGAAGCAGCCCCTTAGATAGATGTCACAGCGGCCCTTAGGTAGATGTCACAGCAGCCCATTAGATAGATGTCACAGCAGCCCATTAGATAGATGTCACAGCAGCCCATTAGATAGATGTCTTAGCAGCCCATTATATAGATGTCGCAGCAGCCCCTTAGATAGATGTCGCAGCAGCCCCTTAGATAGATGTCACAGCAGCCCCTTAGATAGATGTCACAGCAGCCCATAAGATAGATGTCACAGCAGCCCCTTAGATAGATGTCACAGCAGCCCCTTAGATAGAAGTCGCAGCAGCCCCTTAGATAGATGTCACAGCAGCCCCTTAGATAGATGTCACAGCAGCCCGTTAGATAGATGTCACAGCAGCCCCTTAGATAGATGTCACAGCAGCCCCTTAGATAGATGTCACAGCAGCCCCTTAGATAAATGTCACAGCAGCCCCTTAGATAGATGTCACAGCAGCCCCTTAGATAGATGTCACAGCAGCCCATTAGATAGATGTCACAGCAGCCCCTTAGATAGATGTCACAGCAGCCCCTTAGATAGATGTCACAGCAGCCCATTAGATAGATGTCGCAGCAGCCCATTAGATAGATGTCACAGCAGCCCCTTAGATAGATGTCACAGCAGCCCATTAGATAGATGTCTAAGCAGCCCAATAGATAGATGTTGCAGCAGCCCCTTAGATAGATGTCACAGCAGCCCTTTATATAGATGTCACAGCAGCCCATTAGATAGATGTCTAAGCAGCCCATTAGATAGATGTCGCAGCAGCCTCTTAGATAGATGTTGCAGCAGCCCCTTAGATAGATGTCGCAGCAGCCCCTTAGATAGATGTTGCAGCAGCCCCTTAGATAGATGCCACAGCAGCCCATTAGATAGATGTCACAGCAGCCCCTTAGATAGATGTCACAGCAGCCCCTTAGATAGATGCCACAGCAGCCCATTAGATAGATGTCACAGCAGCCCCTTAGATAGATGTCGCAGCAGCCCATTAGATCGATGTCACAGCAGCCCCTTAGATACATGTCACAGCAGCCCATTAGATAGATCTCACAGCAGCCCATTAGATAGATGTCGAAGCAGCCCCTTAAATAGATGTCACAGCAGCCCCTTAGATAGATGTCACAGCAGCCCATTAGATAGATGTCACAGCAGCCCATTAGATAGATGTCTTAGCAGCCCATTATATAGATGTCGCAGCAGCCCCTTAGATATATGTCGCAGCAGCCCCTTAGATAGATGTAACAGCAGCCCCTTAGATAGATGTCACAGCAGCCCATTAGATAGATGTCACAGCAGCCCATTAGATAGATGTCTAAGCAGCCCATTAGATAGATGTCGCAGCAGCCCCTTAGATAGATGTCATAGCAGCCCCTTAGATAGATGTCAAAGCAGCCCCTTAGATAGATGTCACAGCAGCCCATTAGATAGATGTCACAGCAACCCATTAGATAGATGTCACAGCAGCCAATTAGATAGATGTCGAAGCAGCCCCTTAGATAGATGTCACAGCAGCTCCTTAGATAGATGTCACAGCAGCCATTAGATAGATGTCGAAGCAGCCCCTTAGATAGATGTCACAGCAGCCCCTTAGATAGATGTCACAGCAGCCCATTAGATAGATGTCACAGCAGCCCATTAGATAGATGTCACAGCAGCCCATTAGATAGATGTCTAAGCAGCCCATTATATAGATGTCGCAGCAGCCCCTTAGATAGATGTCGCAGCAGCCCCTTAGATAGATGTCGCAGCAGCCCCTTAGATAGATGTCACAGCAGCCCCTTAGATAGATGTCACAGCAGCCCCTTAGATAGATGTCGCAGCAGCCCCTTAGATAGATGTCACAGCAGCCCCTTTGATAGATGTCGCAGCAGCCCCTTAGACAGATGTCACAGCAGCCCCTTAGATAGATGTCAAAGAAGCCCCTTAGATAGATGTCACAGCAGCCCATTATATAGATGTCGCAGCAGCCCATTAGATAGATGTCGCAGCAGCCCATTAGATAGATGTCACAGCAGCCCATTAGATGTCACAGCAGCCCATTAGATAGATGTCGAAGCAGCCCCTTAAATAGATGTCACAGCAGCCCCTTAGATAGATGTCACAGCAGCCCATTAGATAGATGTCGAAGCAGCCCCTTAGATAGATGTCACAGCAGCCCCTTAGATAGATGTCACAGCAGCCCATTAGATAGATGTCACAGCAGCTCATTAGATAGATGTCACAGCAGCCCATTAGATAGATGTCTTAGCAGCCCATTATATAGATGTCGCAGCAGCCCCTTAGATAGATGTCGCAGCAGCCCCTTAGATAGATGTCGCAGCAGCCCCTTAGATAGATGTCACAGCAGCCCATTAGATAGATGTCACAGCAGCCCATTAGATAGATGTCGCAGCAGCCCCTTAGATAGATGTCGCAGCAGCCCCTTAGATAGATGTCACAGCAGCCCCTTATATAGATGTCACAGCAGCCCATTAGATAGATGTCTATGCAGCCCATTAGACAGATGTCGCAGCAGCCTCTTAGATAGATGTTGCAGCAGCCCCTTAGATAGATGTCGCAGCAGCCCCTTAGATAGATGTTGCAGCAGCCCCTTAGCTGTCGCAGCAGCCCATTAGATAGATGTCACAGCAGCCCCTTAGATAGATGTCACAGCAGCCCCTTAGATAGATGTCGCAGCAGCCCCTTAGATAGATGTCGCAGCAGCCCCTTAGATAGATGTCACAGCAGCCCCTTAGATACATGTCACAGCAGCCCATTAGATAGATGCCACAGCAGCCCCTTAGATACATGTCACAGTGTAATACCCTGGAACTGCTAGCACAAATCAACTGTGGCACTACAGGTACCATCATGGCTGTGTAATATAGAACTGAGCCAGCAGCCTACAGCTTGCAGCACAGAAGGAGTTAACAGCCCAGCTCACAGCAATACAGATCAGCCTGCAAAATGCAAAGGGCATGACTCACCCATTTGCAGACTCAGAGCGGGAAACTCAGAGTGGGAAATCCCAGATGGAATGTGTCCCTGGGAATGCAAGGTTATAAAAAAGGTTGTCCTGCAGCAGACAGTGAGGAGACAGTGAGTAGTGTGTGTTGTCTTTGCAGCCCAGAAGCAGGAAGTGTCAGCAGGAGAAGCACGTGTATTAGCTAGCAGAAGTGTGGTGGATTAGCCAGAAAGATGTAGCCCCAGTGAGGGCTCCCCACATGTTTTGGTGGGGAGAGATGCCAGCCACAGCAAAGCACCTGACAGAGGGAGACATCGCAGTGTGAGAGCAGCAGTATTCAGAATTCAGTGAAAGGGTGATGCCAGGAGAAAAGTGTGCTAAAGGTGGGAGTCTCGAGAGGTATCTGGGTGAAGTGGTCAGAAAGCCACGCGGCGTGATTAGAAGCCCCCCATGGACAAGAATCCTCGCTATGTAAAAGAGAGACGGTAACCTGATGTGTGTAGCACTACTGGTCACAGAATGCCCTGGTACGTACTGATGTTCGCCATATATATATATATGCCGCTGCGACTATGTGATGCGCTGGAGGAGGTGCCCTGATATGTGATCCACTGTAACCGTTATGCTTTGTGCTGGAGGAATGTTCACAAGTTATCCCTGCAATATCCCTGTTTGATGTTAAAATAAACTTTATTCTGTTTATGAGATGGCCTGGCGCCCAATTCTTTATGCGCTGCACCGACACCTGTAGTCCACTTCCACAATGCAACTGTAATTAAACTCCTGATTATTCAGGGGACCCTCTGGTATCTGTGCCTGAACCCATGACAAGCCGGGGCAAAGTAAATGTGATGCACTATACACAGTGACTGCAGCTTTTGCATACCTAGTACCAGTGGGGTTTTACAACAGCACCCCATTAGATAGATGTCACAGCAGCCCCTTAGATACATTTCACAACAGCCCATTAGATAGATGTCGAAGCAGCCCCTTAGATGTTGCAGCAGCCCATTAGATAGATGTCGCAGCAGCCCCTTAGATACATGTCACAGCAGCCCATTAGATAGATGTCACAGCAGCCCCTTAGATACATTTCACAACAGCCCATTAGATAGATGTCGAAGCAGCCCCTTAGATGTTTCAGCAGCCCATTAGATAGATGTCGCAGCAGCCCCTTAGATGTTGCAGCAGCCCATTAGATAGATGTCGCAGCAGCCCCTTAGATAGATGTCGCAGCAGCCTATTAGATAGATGTCAAAGCAGCCCATTAGATAGATGTCACAGCAGCCCCTTAGATACATGTCACAGCAGCCCATTAGATAGATGTCGCAGCAGCCCATTAGATAGATGTCACAGCAGCCCATTAGATAGATGTCACAGCAGCCCCTTAGATACATGTCACAGCAGCCCATTAGATAGATGTCACAGCACCCCCTTAGATACATGTCACTGCAGCTCATTAGATAGATGTCACAGCAGCCCCTTAGATACATGTCACAGCAGCCCATTAGACAGATGTCGCAGCAGCCCATTATATAGATGTCGCAGCAGCCCCTTAGATAGATGTCACAGCAGCCCATTAGATAGATGTCACAGCAGCCCCTTAGATAGATGTCACAGCAGCCCCTTAGATACATGTCACAGCAGTCCATTAGATAGATGTCACAGCAGCCCCTTAGATACATGTCACAGCAGCCCATTAGATAGATGTCGCAGCAGCCCATTAGATAGATGTCGCAGCAGCCCCTTAGATAGATGTCACAGCAGCCCATTAGATAGATGTCACAGCAGCCCATTAGATACATGTCACAGCAGTCCATTAGATAGATGTCACAGCAGCCCCTTAGATACATGTCACAGCAGTCCATTAGATAGATGTCACAGCAGCCCCTTAGATACATGTCACAGCAGCCCATTATATAGATGTCGCAGCAGCCCATTAGATAGATGTCGCAGCAGCCCATTAGATAGATGTCGCAGCAGCCCCTTAGATAGATGTCACAGCAGCCCATTAGATAGATGTCACAGCAGTCCATTAGATAGATGTCACAGCAGCCCATTAGATAGATGTCACAGCAGCCCCTTAGATAGATGTCACAGCAGCCCATTAGATAGATGTCGCAGCAGCCCCTTAGATAGATGTCACAGCAGCCCATTAGATAGATGTCGCAGCAGCCCATTAGATAGATGTCGCAGCAGCCCCTTAGATAGATGTCACAGCAGCCCATTAGATAGATGTCACAGCAGTCCATTAGATAGATGTCACAGCAGCCCCTTAGATACATGTCACAGCAGCCCCTTAGATGTCGCAGCAGCCCCTTAGATGTCGCAGCAGCCCATTAGATAGATGTTGCAGCAGCCCATTAGATAGATGTCACAGCAGCCCCTTAGATAGATGTCACAGCAGCCCATTAGATAGATGTCACAGCAGCCCCTTAGATGGTCCCTACTGTACAACATACAAAGCCGGAATGAAGATGGCGCCAATCACCGGGACTTATATAGAATCCGAAACCCGCGAGAATCCGACAGCGGGATGATGACATTTTGCCTTGTTTTGGGATCCAAGGACGATGCAGTAAAATGCTGCAATTCACAGGTCCACGGGCAGGTGGAGGGGCTAATTGACATGATATGCGTCATTTGGCTCTGCCCCCTCTACATGGCGCTGCAAATACCGGGAGATCTGGCCACTCTTCCGTGGGTGTGGGGGACTACAAGAAAAATAGGGTGTCTCCCGCAACTTGGGGGAGAGTAGGAAGTATGTGTTATAGGCACTTTGCTAGCCATAAGCAAGAGCGTGAGGCAGCAAAGCTGCTTCCACCCAGATCTAGGGGAATTCAAATATAGTATGTCAGATTTTATGTGACTTGATGGACCATTCAAAGAACTTACTTACAGCAAAGTCCACACTTACAGTAGAGCCCACTCCTTGGATAAATGTTTAGTACAATGTGAGATAATCAAGAAAAAAAAGAATCAGATTTATTGATTAGGTATAAAAGAACATATACAAGGAATTATTCTGGTGAACCACATCTCTTAAGACAAGAAACATAAACATCAACAATAAAGAACAACAGCCTCCACAACAACAGCCTCCACAAATAAGCCACTAAAACAAGTAGAAATTGTTGTCAAAAGGTTGCATTATCATGTACTGTACTTTTAAGTAACTATTAATAGATCCCTTTAGATTGTGTGCTTAGTACATTTCATTCAAATAACTTCATTTATTGATTTATTCTAGTTCTTATAAAATGCATTCTATGAATATCCACTAGATGGAGGTATACGACTGGTCTATTTGGTTTTATGAATGCCCTATTTCTAACATGGGTACAATTATTATTGTCATAATGTACAAAGAACAGAATGAGAATACCTGTGCTGTGCATAATGTGTGTGCAAAAGAAACAATCCATATGATTCATTATGGTGTCTTAACAAAGTGCACATGAGCGCAGTTAGACAAAAGTAAAGAATTGAATATAGAAAATGAAAATGCAAATTGACAAAATTTATATAAAAGTAGCCTTGTTGTCTGCTTACTTTTCTGTGTTATAAATAATAACTAAATTTGGGTGAAAGAAACATTTTTTTACAAGAATGAGCTGCAATAATTATCTGATGGAAAATCTCTACTATTATTGCAAATTTTTGTAAAATTAACCCCTTTGTATGTGTCCATGGTATCTTCAGACTGAGCTACTGTACATCCATCTGCATTTATATTCTATGCAGCATCTTTAAGGACAATGCAGGTCTCAATTACAAAGCCCGGCACACAATACTCTCTGATGGTGCTGTGTACATGGACATTGCGGTGCAATGTGGTGGCATTTATAGAGTAGCAGAGGTTTATTTCCACCAATGGGATGATTTTGTTGAAGTGAGGGCATTTCTCTCTAAGGACTGAGTAAGTGCACCTTAACTTAGTTTTGTGGAGCAGAGTGAAGGCATACCTACCAACATTTTGTAGTTAAAAGTCGGGACTCTGGGTGCGCCACGTGCGGTCTCACGAGAAGGGGAGTGGCCCATTTTCATTGTTCTGGGAGCATGCCCAGCACTCCTGTAGATGTTGGGCTGCCTCCAAGCTCTCCCCATACTGTGAACAGATGTTGTGCTTCTCCTTGAACTCCTCCCCTTCTCCAGTGGGGCACTGCTGCTGCAGGTGGGACAACGGGACAGTCCCTGAACAGCAGGACTCTCTTGCTGAAGGCAGGACAGTTGGGAGGTATGGTAAAGGTTTCATTTTCCAAAGGGAGATTATTGAAATGAGATAAAGTGTTGGTGAGAATAGATAGTTAATTGCCACGTGGAAGGACCTGATGCTATTTTCACATCATAAACAGATTTTAATATTGTAGCAGCTCTGAATTGGTGGATTTTTGGTTTTATTCTATACTTTTGTAACATCCTTTTCAAATACATCTGAACTGTGGAGCTGTATAGTGGTGGTGACAACGTAACATGTATTTTTTTCACTCATGTGAATCTTGATAGGCAGCAGGGTAGGAAATTGTTTTCCATCCACAAGAGACTGAATCAGAAGACTTCCGCCCCAAAACCTCACTACTCTAATAATTAGTGAACACAAGATACACAGGATCTGCTCCACCATTACACATAACTACAAGCTTAGGAAAGGGTGCACAACTTTGCAGCTTCATATAACACAAATAGCAGCAAGAATCACCAAAAATATGGAATGGTAGAAGACTACTGACACTGGATATGACATCAAGAATAACAGTGATAATTGAAAAATTAAAAATATTGGTCATGATGAAGACATGAGAACATCAAGAATGACTAAAACATAGGAACGTTGATAACGATAAAGTTAAATAAACTAAATGGCAAAGATAATAAAAATACAGCAATGATAAAAGAGACACAGATAACGTAGAAAAAAATATTAAATAGCATGCACTAATAATCAGGTAAACTCAAACACAATTGATATACAGTATGCTCTGTAAGCAGATCCTCTAAGGCAGGCTTTTTCAACCAGTGTGCCGTGGCACACTAGTGTGCCGTGACCAGTTGCAAGGTGTGCCACGGAGCCAGAGCAGCTTCCTGCACCTACAGAGTGAACTGTTGGCCCGGGATCTTCTTAGAGGATTAGTCGTGCTCCGGCCGTGACCTATGCCTTGAAGATGCGGTGGTGTGATATCATAAGTCACGGCCGCCGCATCTCACCAGCCAGCCCACCCGCCTGCATACACATCTTCCAGTTCCTGCCTGCATACACAGCTTTCCTTGCCCACCCACATCCACACCTGCCTGACCGCCCCCTGCTCAGTATTCTCAGCACTCCACTATGAACAACCCCCGCCACTGAGGAACAGGGAGGAGGACAGCTGACCGGTAGGGGCTAATATTTTACTTTATTTCTCATGTGGGGAACAATAGGATTTATGTGGGGAGAATAAGGATTTATGGGGGGGGGGGACAATGTGAATAATTCATGTGGGGAGCAACATGATTTATGTGGGGAGCAATGTCATTTATTTATGTGAGGAGCAATAGGATTTATGTATTGAGCAACATGATTTATGTGGGGAGCAATGGGATTGTTTTTTCTGTGTAGGCCAAGGTATGTGTGGATTTTTTTTTACTGTGAGGGCCAATGTGTGTGTTTTGTTTATTTGTGTGGGGAACTTATGGTGTGCCTTGGCCATTTTAAAATATTGTTTGGTGTGCCACGAGTAAAAAAAGGTTGAAAATCACTGCTCTAAGGCTATGAACTATAGCTCAGTTCCACATAGGCAGTACAATTATGAACATAGCAACTACTAAAATACTGTACCACAAACCAGCTTATCTGTGCTTATCACACTATTTCACAGGTTCTATTTCCTATCCTTGAATCCTGCAAGCTACACCAGCAATACACCCCAATATTCAAAGGTGGAATCACAGCCACACACTCACTCACACTCAAATGATCAGCACAATAATTAGAAGTACAGTCACTTAACACTGCAATCTTGTTTTGTCGGTGGGTAGCATGATAATTGGCATGCATGAACATACATAAATCACAGGTCTCTCAATAGTGCATCAAATGTCTCTGGTGCCACAAAGTCTCTGATAACTGTATAGATTATATACAGCAATTCACAGTTCTCTCAGTTTAGAGCAATGCAGAAATATCAATACATTTACATCACTTATCTGTACATAATACAGAGGCCGCTGTATATTACTACTTTTCACCCCTTTCTTTCTTGAAGATCCATCCTGGCACTCACCCAAAACTGAAAAACTATCTGGATCAGGGACTAGCTTGAAATGACCAATGCTGCAGATACTAGCTTGGCACTCCCAAGGGGCCAACTACACGCCACTCTCCAACCTCTATGTCTACCGTACACCTCTCTCACAGAAAGGTTTCTTCACAGAAAAGACAATACGTATTTGAAATTCCCTGCCTGACTAGTAATGGCGGACTCGATCATTACTTTTAAGTAGAGATGTGCAGCGGGTACTTTTCGTGTTTTGTGTTTTGGCTTTGGATCTGGATCCCTGCTCGTGTTTTGGATCTGGAATGGTTTTGCCAAAACCACCCTTTCAAGTTTTGGTTTTAGATCTGGATGATTTAAAAAAAAAACCCCATAACAGCTAAAGTCACCGAATTTGGGGGTAATTTTTGTCCTTTTAACCTCAAGAACATTAATTTCTACTCATTTGCAGTATATTCTGAACACCTCACAATATTGTTTTTAGGCCAAAAGGTTGCACCAAGGTCGCTGGATGACTAAGCTAAGCAACTCAAGTGGGCGGCACAAACTCCTGGCCCATCTAGGAGTGGCACTGCAGTGTCAGACAGGATGGCAGTTTTAAGAACTAGGCCCCAAACAGCACATCATGCAAAGAAGAAAAAGAGGTGCAAGATGCCCCTCCCACCCACCCTTATGTTGTATAAACAGGACATGCACACTTTAACAAACCAATCACTTCAGCGACAGGGTCTGCCACACGACTGTGGCTGAAATGATTGGTTTGTTTGGGCCCCCACCAAAAAAAAAGCAATTAATCTCTCCTTGCACAAACTGGCTCTACAGTGGCAAGATGTCGTCCACATCCTCAGATTCCCCCCCCTTCAGTGTTTACATCCTCATCCTCACAGAGAAATAATATTCAAACAAACAAAACCACATCATTTAGGTGTCAGTGGACTGCTTACGCTATTACCCAAAGTTTCTGAACTTGACAATGACTTATGATGAATGCGCTGCAGGTGACATATAAGGAAGGATGTTCCAAAGTGGTTAATGTCCTTACCCCTACTTATTCTGGATTGACAAAGGCAACAGATGGCTTGAGACCTGTTGTCCGGATTTGTGGAGAAATAATTCCACACCGAAGAGGTGGCTTTTTTGGTATTTTGCCCAGGCATGACATTGGGCTTTTTCTCCACTGGTGCCTTATTCAAACAAACCACATCACCACCAGAATCCTCATCGTCAACTTGATCCACAGCACCAGCTACACCCATAGCCTCCTCATCCTGGTGTACTTCTATAGTGACATCTTCAATCTCAATATCAGCAACTGGACTGGCAGTGCTCCTCCCAGCACTTGCAGGGGGTGTGGTAGGAGCCTCCTTTTCCCATACAGTGTTGTGAAGGTCAGGCCTAGACATCACAGACAGTGCCAGCACCCCTGTATTTTCACAACACCCCTGTAATTTTACAGCATACAAGACAGGGCCAGTGTACATTGATTTTCACTGCACCCTAGAATAATTACAGCATACAAGACAGGGCCAGTGTACATTGATTTTCACTGCACCCTAGAATAATTACAGCATACAAGACAGGGCCAGTGTACATTGATTATCACTGCACCCAAGAATAATTACAGCATACAAGACAGGGCCAGTGTACATTGATTTTAACTGCACCCTAGAATTATTACAGCATACAAGACAGGTCCAGAGTACTTTGATTTTCACTACACCCTAGAATAATTACTGCATACAAGACATGGCCAGTGTACATTGATTTTCACTGCACCCTAGAATAATTACTGCATACAAGACAGGGCCAGTGTATATTGATTTTTACTGCACCCTAGAATTATTACAGCATACAAGACAGGGCCAGTGTACGTTGATTTTCACTGCACCCCTGAATTTTTATAGCGTACAGGGCCAGTGTAATGTTGTTTGAACAGCAACACCCCTATATTTTACAGCATACAGCAGTGTGCTTTTAATTTTTAACAAGTGCACCACTGAATTTTTACAACATACAGAGCCAGTGTAATGTTATTTGAACAGCAACACCTCTATATGTTACAGCATACAGCAGTGTGCTTTGAATTTTTAACAATTGCTCCCCTGAATTTTTATAGCATACAGGGCCAGCAGCACCCCAATATTTTACAGCATACAGGAGCAGTGTGCTTTTAATTTTTAACAACTGCGCCCATGTATTTTTACATCATACAGGGCCAGTGTAATGTTATTTGAACAGCAACACCTCTATATTTTACAGCATACAGCAGTGTGCTTTTAATTTTTAACAGCTGCACTCCTGAATTTTTATAGCATACAGGGCCAGTGTACCCTGTATAACACAGTGCCCCTGCACCCTGTACAACACAGTGACAGCTAGGACAGCAACACCCATGTACAGCTGCAGCACATGAAACACCAGTGACAGACAGTGACAGCCAGGCAGCACCCCTAACACAGCACAGGTACACCACAGTGACTGCAGCAGCACCCCTACAGAGCACACACTAAACCCACCCAATGCCACCACCCACAGAGAGAGACAGAGGTCTTTCTCCCTCACTCTACAAGTTTGGAGTGAAAATGGCGTCGACGTGCGGCTGTTTATATGGGATCCAAAACCTGCGAGACTCCGACAGCGGGATGATGATATTGTGTCTCGTTCAAGTTTCCAAATATGGTGGGAAGTCCCGAGCTGGACTCGGATCCGGGCTCGGAGTGTTAAGCTCGGGGGGTTCGGTTCTCAGGGAACCAAACCCGCTCATCTCTACTTTTAAGAATGGGCTAGATAAATTCCTAATGGATAAGGAATTTATCTGAGGACGGAGAGGATGTGTCTCCGTCCTCAGTGTCTGTGTGGGGGCGGGAAAGTGGGGTGGCGAGTCTAGTGCTGTCTTGTGCTGCTCAGTCCAGTCCAGTGTAGTCAGTGCCTTATGCTGCATCAGACCAGCCAGTCACAGTGTTGGCGTCCTCTGTTGCTATATGTCCCCAGTGCTGCTGGCTGCTGTATAAGTCCCTTGCATTTTTGCTGTGTTGTCTTGCATCAGACCAGGGGTAGTGTCTTGTACAGCATCAGTCCAGTGACCAGTCACAGTGGTGGTGTCCTCTACTGCCATATATCCAGTGTAGCTGTATAAGTCCCTTTCAGTGGTGCTGTGTTGTCCTGCATTAGACCAGGGGACGTGTCTTGAGCAGCATCAGTCCAGTGACCAGTCACAGTGGTGGTGTCCTCTGCTTCCATATATCCAGTGTTACTGGCGTATAATTCATGTGATATTGCCATATAATTCCCGTGATACTGGCATATAATTCCTGTGATATTGCCATATAATTCTCGGAATACTGTCTTATAATTCCCGTGATACTGACGTATAATTCCTGTGATATTGCCATATAATTCTCAGAATACAGGCATATAATTCCTGTGATACTGCCATATAGTTCCCGTGATACTACCGTATAGTTCCAGTTATCCTGCCGTATAATTCCATATAACTCCATATAATTTCGTATAAATCCAGTCCAGTGGTGCTGCCATATAAGTTCAGTGGTGCTGTCCTATGCTGTATATAATTTACTCAAAATAAAGGAGTTATTAATATTTATTCCAAATAATTTTTAGTGTTTGCCATGTGAGGTGTAGGGGTATGCTCTCTTGTGCTGCATATTGTGTTATATAACTCCAGAAAATTAATGGAGAACAAAATTTGGAGGATAAAATAGTGAAAGATCAAGAACCACTTCCTCCTAGTGCTGAAGCTGCTACCACTAGCCATGACATAGATGATGAAATGCCATCAACGTCATCTGCCAAGTCCGATGCCCATTGTGATAGTAGAGGGCATGTAAAATCCCAAAAGCCAAAGTTCAGTAAAAAGACCCAAAAAATAAATTTAAATGGTCTGAGAAGAAACGTAAACTTGCCAATATGCCATTTACGACACGGAGTGGCAAGGAACGGCTGAGGCCCTGGCCTATGTTCATAACTAGTGGTTCAGCTTCACATGATGATGGAAGCCCTCATAACTGAGGCCTTGACACTTATGTTGGTGTTAGATGTGTGTCCGGTATCCGCCATAAGTGCAGTGGGATTTAGACAATTGATGGAGGTATTGTGTCCCCGGTGGTACAAAATCCCATCTAGATTCCATTTCACTAGGCAGGCGATAGCAAGAGTTTGCCATTTAATTCCAGTGATTTGGACGTATAATTATCAATTACAGTGATCTTGCCAATTAATTCCAGCGATTTGGACGTAAAATTACAGTGATTTTGCCAATTAATTCCAGTGATTTGGACGTATAATTATTAACTACAGTGATCTTGCCAATTAATTCTAGTGATTTGGATGTATAATTACTAATTACAGTGATCCTGCCAATTAATTCCAGTGATTTGAACGTATAATTACAGTGATTTTGCCAATTAATTCCAGTGATTTGGACGTATAATTATTAATTACAGTGATCTTGCAAATTAATTCCAGTGATTTGGACATATAATTACAGTGATTTTGCCAGTTAATTCCAGTGATTTAGACATATAATTATTAATTACAGTGATCTTGCCAATTAATTACAGTGATTTGGACGTATAATTACTAATTACAGTGATCTTGCCAATTAATTCCAGTGATTTAGACGTATAATTACAGTGATTTTGCCAAGTAATTCCAGTGATTTGGACGTATAATTACACTGATTTTGCCAATTAATTCCAGTGATTTGGACGTATAATTATTAATTACAATGATTTTGCCAATTAATTCCAGTGATTTGGACGTATAATTACAGTGATTTTGCCAAGTAATTCCAGTGACTTGGACGTATAATTACACTGATTTTGCCAATTAATTCCAGTGATTTGGACGTATAATTATTAATTACAGTGATTTTGCCAATTAATTACAGTGATTTGGACGTATAATTACAGTGATCTTGCCAATTAATTCCAGTGATTTGGACATATAATTCCAGTGATTTTGCCAATTAGTTCTAGTGATTTAGACATATAATTATTAATTACAGTGATCTTGCCAATTAATTACAGTGATTTGGACGTATAATTACTAATTACAGTGATCTTGCCAATTAATTCCAGTGATTTAGACGTATAATTACAGTGATTTTGCCAAGTAATTCCAGTGACTTGGACGTATAATTACACTGATTTTGCCAATTAATTCCAGTGATTTGGACGTATAATTATTAATTACAGTGATTTTGCCAATTAATTACAGTGATTTGGACGTATAATTACAGTGATCTTGCCAATTAATTCCAGTGATTTGGACATATAATTCCAGTGATTTTGCCAATTAGTTCTAGTGATTTGGACGTATAATTCCAGTGATTTGAATGTATAATTCTAGTTGGAATTGTTTGTGTCACTTGGCTTAGTCATACAGCTACCTCATTGAACCTCTTCAACATCTTTGCATGAGGTGCTGTTTGGGGCCTAGTTTTTGAAAAGTGCCATCCTGTGTGCCACTGCCATATGAGTCCAGGGGTACTGTTGTAATTAGTCCTAGGGTTCTGCCGTATAAGTCCACCAATTGCAGATTTTTTTAAAAGTGACTGGAGCGTGCTGGAAATGCTGTCATTGGACCGAACAATTGCGGCCCACTCTCGACATTCAGCCACTGCGTGACACTACTAGATGGGCCAGGTGGTTGTGTCGCTTAGCTTAGTCATACAGCAACCTCGGTGCACCTTTTTTTCTTCTTTGCATCATTTGCTATTAGGGGCCTTTTTTTGATATCTGCCCTCCTGTCTGCCACTGCAGTGCCACGCCTAGATGGGCCAATTGTTTGTGTCGCTTGGCTTTGTCATACAACTACCTCATTGCAATTCTTTTTCTTTTTTGCATGATGTGCTGTTTGAGGCCTTTTTTATATCTGCCCTCCTGTCTGCCACTGCAGTACCACGCCTAGATGGGCCTATAGTTTGTGTCGCTTGGCTTTGTCATACAATTACCTCATAGCAATTCTTTTTCTTCTTTGCTTTAAGTGCTGTTTGGGGCCTTTTTTGATATCTGCACTCCTGTCTGCCACTGCAGTGCCACTCCTAGATGGGCCAGGTGTTTGTGCAGCCCACTTGTGTCGCTTAGCTTAGTCATCTAGCGACCTCGGTGTAACCTTTTGGCCTAAAAACAATATTGTGAGGTGTTCAAAATAGACTGGAAATAAGTGGAAATGATTGTTATTGAGGTTAATAACACAGTAGGAACAAAATGACCCCCAAATTCTGTGATTTTAGCCGTTTTTGTTTTTTTCAAAAATCATCCAAAACTAAAACCAAAACCAAAACACGAAAGTGAAATTAGAACCAAAACCAAAACACAAAACACGAAAAGTGCCAGCCGCACATCTCTAATCCTGATATACCTGTACCAGTCTGACGTGGAGTTATTATGTGGGTATATTTTTCGGTAAGCGCTAAACAAAGATCAAGAGACTGTGGTGGAATTCTGTTATTTCTTTGCAGTAACTCCATATCTAAATAGCAATATCCTGTGGATTAACCTTGTATCACAAATAATAGGCTTTTCATGGTTTTTCACACCTTATAAATAGACCCCCTATAAGCTTTTCATGGGCGGAATGCATCAAGAATTGTATTTTGCATGTGATACATCCCGCAACTGATTGCAACTGATTGCAAATAGAGCAGCGTTTCCTAACACCGTATGCCTGTATAATTGTTAGTAAGATCCAGATTTATGACCCGTGAGTACTGCATGTGTGCGAGCTGCTGGGGACTCTGGCGGGAAACCGTTCTGATCCCTCCCAGAGTTCTCAAGTATTTTACCACATTTTTTCACTTTGATGCATCCCATTTCTTGTCTGGTGTGCTTTATTATGAGCTCAGCATATGTCAGTGTTAAATATCTGAATGCATAAGGAATATAATTATTCTCTTAATACAATATAGTCACATTTCTCATAGGTACAGCATACCGCTATACCTATCATATACTGTAACATAACCTATCATATAACATACCTTAACTCTTAATCCATTATATTTTATAAAGTGACCTTTATACAGACATTGGTTCGCTTATCAGATACATGTACCTTTAAACAGAGTTTGGAAAACAGCAGACTCATTGTGTGTAATACAATTGGAATTAGCACCAAATAAGACGAACCAGCTTCTAGTTGATATTTTGTCCTAATATGAGCATAACATAGTACTCAAGATGCATGAAGTCAGTGGGACTGTGATAAGAATGGGGTGTAACTGAATATTATAAAAACCAGTGTATCACCATGTTTTTCTCTGTTGATGTATTTGACCCAGGCTGAGAGGATGTGGTCTCTCAACCTGTACACGGGCGTGGTCTATTTAATAAATAATCAATTGCTTTTCTAAATCTGACTTCAATTCAGTATTTTACTTAACAACAACAACAACAACAACAGCAGCAGCAACAAGATGGTTAAATTAGGATTAGACAGTCAGCAACTCTAAAATGAGTTTTAATTACTTTATACTATATGTGTATTCCTCTTAATTTCTCTTCATAATCTAGTTCCCATCCATTTAGATTCTCTGCATCATATTCAATAAATTGTGAAAATCATTGAACTTTCACAAGGAAGATGGGCCCCCCTCCCCCTCAGCTGTGGGCCCCATAGCGGCTGCACCCACCACACCTTTGGTAGTTACGCTCTTGATTATTATCTATTATTTATATGATGCTACATGGGTTAACTAGTGCTACACAGAGCCGGCCATAGGCATAGGCAAACTAGGCAATTGCCTAGGGCATTTGATATGCCTAGGGGCATTATCAGCTTCTGCTGATTAAAATGATATGCAACATGCCTATATTCTGTATGTAGCATTTCATATGCAGATACAGCCACAGTCTCACACAGTATATTGGCATGCTGCATATCAGTTTAATTAGCAGAAGCTGCTTGTGCAAAAAAAAGTGCCCGATGTTAGCATTGATGCAAGATTTGTGAGGACACATCTGTATCCAAGCAGAGGCAGAGGTCACAGTGTTAGTGGAAGTGTGAGCGCTGTGTGCATGTGAGAGGGTTGATTGTGCAGTAGTGTTCAGAATATGTGTAAGGAGCATTATGTGTGTCATGTAAAAATGCATTAATAATGTGCAACATATGTGTAAAGGGCCACTATGTGTGTCATTAAGTGTATAAGGGCATTAATAATGTGCGGCATATGTGTAACAGGGTACTAATGTATGTGTGTCATTATGTGTATAGGGGCATTAATAATGTGCAGCAAATGTGTAGGGGGCACTATGTGTGTCATTATGTGTATAAGGGCATTAATAATGCGCGGCATATGTGTAAGGGACATTATGTGTAAAAGGGCATTAATAAAGGTTGTCATAATGTGTAAGGTGCATTATGTTTATAAGGACATTAATGTATCTCATATGTGTAAGGGGCATTACTGTGTGGAATTGTGTATAAATGCATTACTAATGTGTGGCATTATGTGTATAAGGTGCTCTACTATGTGGCGTTGCAAATAGAAAGGGCACTACTGTTTCGTCTAATGTGAATAAAGAGCAATAAGGTGTGGTGTAATGTGAATAAGGAGCAATTCAGTGTGATGTAATGTGAATAAGGGGCTCTACTGTGAGGAGTAACGTTTATAAGGTAAAGTGATACTACTGTGGGATGTAATATGAATTATGGACACTATCGCAAGATAAAATGTGAATAAAGTTGCAGTACTGTGTGGCGTAATTGGAATTGGGGTTACTATTGTGTGGCCATGTCCCTTCCCAGCAAGAAGATGCCCCTTTTTGGGCTGTGCTTCAAATGTGCGAACTGTTCCTATTTAAAATATAGGGGGTACAAGGACTGCTATGGGTGAGGGGTAATGGTGCTGGGAAAGATGTGCAAGGTCAGAGGCAGAACCAGCGGTGGTGCTAGGGGGCACCAGCCAAAATCTTGCCTAGGGCATCATATTGGTTAGGGCCGGCTCTGGTGCTACACATAGATGGGACATACAGTAAAATTGGACATACTGTAAAATGACACAGTACATGGGTGATAAGTACTGTATGTTTATAATTCTCAGAGTACAAAATTACATAGAGACCAAAGAGGGAGAGAGGGTCTACTCTCAAAAAGTTACATTCTCGAGGGGCTATGGGATAGAGGTAGAATGACTACAACACCTATAGAGTGGGAATAGAACCTATCACCAAGCCCACAAGGGCATCGGTATGGTGACCGCCGGCCACACACACCCAACCCATATATATCTGGCACAATTAAAGAAAGTGTATTCTGCTGATGAGAACTTGCTAGCAAATAATAGGCAACTTTGAGTTTAGGAGTAATGCTGCAGGATAGTAGGCTGGATGTTCCCTTTGTAATCATGTTTTATGTTTATGTTACTGTGGTTTCAGGTATCACGTCTTGGAGTGGACGTTACCTTTAAATTTCTCTAGTTTTTGTATTCCAAACCTAGGACTTTATTTACAAAGCAGTGGCTTTCCATCGGGTTGGAGGTGAAAATTTAAAAACGGCACTCTCAGTCAGTGTAAAGAATACCGGGCATCACACTGACTGCGAGTGCCGTTTTAAAGCTTCACCTCCAACTCGCTGGGAAGCAGGGGCTTACAAAAGCTGCCACTTCATAAGTAGAGCACCTAGCCTTGTCACATTACTTGTGTCCCACAGTTTTTTCTTACCCAACAGTCATAGAAAATAGGTCTCACCTTGCAAATTGTTTGCTACCCACATTGATCACCATACGTTTTTATTTGCTCATTTTCACAGCTTTGTGGAGATTTTTTTTTGTAGTTAAAATCTAGTGAAGCAGATTGTACCACATGTTCTATTACTTGCAATCAGATACAAAAAAATAGGATCATTTCGGTAAGGGGTGAGCAACCTCACTTATCCGCACCGCAGGCTGACTAATTGAATTGACACCATACAGTCCAGATTTTTAAGTGATGTGTATTTTTTAACATTGAGGTTAATTATGAGATTGAATGGATAATTCCTACTGCATTTTCTTATTTGGGGTCATTTTGTTAAGCGCTGTGGAATATTTGTGCTATATAAATAACTTTATTAATAATTTACTGCATTTTTATCTAGACCTATTCTAAAGTAAAGTGTTGCAGCACATATTTCAGCCACTAGGTGGCACCAGTTTCCTGTATTGTATCAACATCTACTGAATGTATTTGTGAAGCATTGCTAGTCTCTGACATCAACACATTTTTCTGTTGTTTTTTCTGCTACACTGAAATGTTGACAAATTTATATTAAGTGATCTAATCATCAAGATGTAAAAGCATGAAACATAATTAACATGCTCAGTGCATGTCCCTTGCTTTGGTAAAGTCTGCTATAATTAAAAAATTACAGATGTATCTGATGTATCACGTGGAATATATTAAAATGTGTTCTGGTATTAACTTCCAAATTGAATTTATTTCAATAAGTCCTGTATTTGAAAAAATGCTGCTGTTGTGAATTAATATCTAAGTTAGGTTCCAAAACCTTTTTATCTGAAAAAATGTCAGATTTTCTGCATATCAGCAATAAAGGAAAATCTTCTATGGTAGATGTGTAATAGTAACATAGTAACATAGTATCTGAGGTTGAAAAAAGACAATTGTCCATCGAGTTCAACCTATTTGTGGTGTCCTATGCATGATGATTTGACTAAAATTTCTGACTGATGCTGCTGTCAGCCATTGCATTTTATCCCTATTTATAGTAACTATAATGCATGACTATGCACCATACCCCTGGATATCCTTTTCCAATAGGAATTTATCTAACCCATTCTTAAAGGTGTTTACAGATTCCGCCATTACAACTCCCTCGGGCAGGGAATTCCAAACACGTATTGTCCTTACCGTGAAAAAGCCTTTACGCCGTATTGTGCGGAATCTCCTCTCCTCTAACCTGAGCAAGTGTCCACGAGTCCTCTGTGTTGATCTAACCAAAAACAGGTCCCGCGCAAGCTCTGTGTATTGTCCCCTTATATATTTGTAGATGTTGATCATATCCCCTCTTAGTCTCCGCTTTTCCAATGTAAACATGCCTAGTCTTTCAAGCCTTTGTGTTTATTACCTGTCAGGTTTACAGCCAGGGAATCCAGTCGTGAGATCCCTTTATACAATTAGCAAAAAAAGAATAATTGGGGTCCTGTATTATACAAATAGCTGTCTGCAATTGAGATCAAAGCAGGGGTTAAAAAGAAAGGACAGCAGATAGAATCCAAAATCGTTCTTTAGAAGCGTAATAATTGTCAGAGGAACCTATGTTGCATTTATATTATTCCTGGTGCCTTTGTGTAGTTTTGTTCCTGCCAAAACCAAATGGTTGTGACCCTAAATAGTGTCCATTCTTTTTGTAAAATCTTGGGGGTTGAATAAGTGTTAATATGTTCAAGTCCCATACAAGACCTACAGTAGCACTGGTATTTCTATATCCTATTACCTTGGTAGCTGTATTTCCAAAGTCATGCATTATATAGATGTAGCCACACTCATCTAGCCTGCAGCATGACTGAATGGGCAAATGAACCATTCCAAGGTGTACGTTAGAACGCCGAGCTGCACCTTAGTAAACTGCCCATGTATTCCTATGTGCACGTGTACTCAGATGCACGCGCATGTCTTAATTGCAAGCACACTTATCGCGCCTGGCTTGCCGCGAGTACGGCAAGCTGCAGACTAGATGAGCATGGCTACATCTGTATCCCAATGTAGGCTTCTAGGATTGCTGCTTTGTTCAGGTTGGTAATCTAGAAAATGCGCAGGGGAAATGTAAGTGTAAGGACAACAGATGGTACTCCGAACCAAGTTATTTACACATGAGCAAGTTCATGAACACACAAAGGAAAGTGTTATAGGCAGAGGCGTAGCCATTACTTTGTGGACCCCATAGCAACATTTTAAAGGGGTCTCTGTCTAGAGAGACACCTCTCCAAAGGAGTTCTTAAATGTTATGCTGCATAATATAGTGACCTAGTTATTTTATGAACTATAGTTGTGCCATAGTTTTTGTTATGTCACATTGTAGGGCTGATGGTATACAGTGCATTATGCAACACAGCAACCCCAATTCACATTATGACATACAGTGTCCCCAGTTCATATTATGCCACATTATAGTGCCTCCACTTTATATTGTGCCACATTAAAGTGCTCCAGTTTGTATTATGTAACATTACAATGAGCAGGTTCAGGGGCATACCTACATATATTGTAGGCTCCACGGCTAAAGTTTGACATGGTCCCTATGTACCACCCATTGGTGAAAAATGTACATAGCACATGTAACTGTGACAGGGAATGTGGGCCCCTCTCAGCTCTGGGCCCCATAGCAGCTGCACTCCCTGCACCTATGGTAGCTACGCCCTTGGTTATAGGTTTGTTCCAGTTGATTAATTGTGACGCAAAGGTTCTGCTCCAATGCAGATGTAAACACCCCCTCCAGTGGCAAATGCAAAATTTCTAGAGGGGAATTTCCAATTGCAATCCACAGTCTTCTCCTCTGCGGAACATTTGAGCAAGTGGGGGAGCGGTAGAAGAACCTAGTAACGACCCTGGACATTAATATAAACAATTGTCTTTTTTTTTAAAGTAGATTTTATTGCAAAGCTTCATACGAGACCATACAGAATATGTAATATAGTACATAGAAGTCCAATAGCAATATAAAACATACAACTTGAACAACAAAAGAAGTAATGCCATTGTAGCATATAATAAATACATCCAAAATAGAGCCATATGGCACAAGAAGGAAGAAGAGGAGAGATTAAAGGAAGGAAGTGGGAACAAAAATGAAAAGTAAGAAGAGGAAATAGAAGAGAAGAAAAAGGAAAAGGAAGAGAAAGAGAAAGGGAGAGAAAGAAGAGGACCACCGAGCCAAAACAAACCTGAAACAAAGTTGAGCCTGTAGAAAAGACTGCTATTACAGAAATAAGTCTTGGTGTGTCCATACTAAACTCCTCATGACCCAGGAGGTGGGTTGGCAAAGTGGGCAAACCACAGGTACCAAATCTTATCAAATTTATCAGTGGTATCATGTAAGGCATTAGTAATTCTTTCCATAGAAATAATAAACCATATCTTAGATAGTAGCATTTGCAAGGGAGGGCGAGAAGGTTGTTTCCAGCTAGAGGCCAGGGCGCCCCTAGCAGCATGAAGAATATGAAGAGCTAGTTCATTTGAGGGTAGGATAAGACCCTCTATTGGATACCCCAACAACACTGACCATGGGTTTAGGGCTATTAGAAAGTGGAATATCTTGCTTAAAAGAGACTCAATTCCAGTCCAATAAGGTCGGATCTCTGGACAGTTCCACCATATATACCAAAAATCTCCCGTTAAACCACAGTCGTGCCAGCAGAATGGTGAGGAAGTTGGATAGATTTTATTGAGCCTGGAGGGGACTAGGTACCATATTGTATACATTTTGTACGAGTTTTCTTTGATAAGAGTAGAAATGGAGGAGTGCGCTACATTATTTCTAATGGTCTGCCATGCTTCCTTGTCTGGTGGAGGGCCGAGGTCTCTTTCCCAGTGACTTTCATGAGGAAGAATGGGGTCAGAGCCTGCTATACATAGCATAGAATATAAGATAGAAAAAATGCCCCCTGCGGAGAGGAGTGTGATAGCAAATCCTCTCAGATGGAGTCAACTTTAAAAAAAAAGGCAGCTTTAGGCAGTGAACCTAGGAAGCATCTTAGCTGAAAATATTCAAAGAGTCTAGGGCGAGCAATATGACATTTCTGAGAGATGGTTTCAAGTGAGGACCAGATATTACCCTCAATAAGATCCATGATAAATCTAGGATGAATAGGAATCTGGTACCAGGAGTGTGAGAGTGCTGAAATGGACCCAGGGGGGAAGAAGGGGTTGTCCCAAAGAGGTGTTAGAGGCGACGGGAAGGTGGTAAGGCCAAATTGGTATGCAGTGGCGTGCACAGAGCCAAATGGAATAAGTGAGGGCTGTAACCGGGTTAGAGATGTGGCAATCCCTAGATGAGACAGAGGGTAATAGGTTGGGGATAAGTGAGGAGAGATCAGATTCAGCCAGCTCTATGTGTACCCAACAGGACTGATGGAGAAAGCAAACCAGATGAGGGCATGGCTCAAATGGGTAGCCAAATAGTACTTCTGCAGGTCAGGTAAACCTCTGCCTCCTCTGAGCAGGCTTCTGGCTAACATTCAAGGTTTTTAGTCTAGGATGTTTATCCATCCAAATAAATTTTCATATTTCTTTCTGCAAGCCATGTAGGTCCTCTATTGGAATATGAACCGGAATGGTTTGCATAAGGTATAGAATTCTTGGTAATACGTTCATTTTGACCGCAGCCATTCTACCAAACTAAGAAATTATTTGCTTTCGCCAAATCCTAAAGTCTGAAACTATTGAGGAAAATAAGTTGGGAAAATGTTCCTTATATTGGGGTTTATATGAGTCTGTGATGTAAACACCCAGGTACCGGATTGTCTTTTGGCGCCATGTGAAGTTAAAGTTACAAGCTTGTACAGATTTGGCTGTAGGTGATAAGTGCAACGGCAAAGTCTCCAACTTAGTGTAGTTCATTTTATAACCAGAAAGGGATGAGTATGAAGAAAGGATGCGGAAAAGATTAGGAATAGTGGTGTGGGGAGAGGAAAGAGCTGGGAGGACATTGTCCGCAACCTGTATCCCTTTAATGTACGGGTCCAAATGGATCGATTGAGCTAAAGGCTCAATGGTCAGAGCGAAAATTAAAGGGGATAAAAGGCAACCCTGTCTGGTTCCATTCTGTATAGTAAAATAGTTGAAGTCTCTACCATTCACTTGCACCCTGGCCAAGGTATTAGAATACAGCACCTGAATTCCAGTTAGTAGGCTTCCAGGCTGAAACGGCATAAAGCAGCAAACATAAAAGGCCAGAGAATTCTGCCAAATGCCTTCTCGGCATCTAAGGAGAGCAGGATGGAAGGCAGTTTACCTTTGTCTAAGGTATGAACCAAAGTAATGGTACGCCTTGTGTTGTCTCTCGCTTGTCGGCCTGGGATGAAGCTCACCTGATCGTCGTGGATTAGACTGGGGAGAACACTGTTCAGCTTCACAGCCAACAACTTAGAGAAAAGTTTGATATCATTATTCAGAAGGGAAATTGGTCTGAAGCTTGAACAAATGTTGGGGTCCTTGCCCTCCTTGGGGATCAAGATAATACGTGCTTCCAGGGTTTGGAAAGAAGGAGGGACACCCTTAAGAAAACTATTAAATAATCTACATAGGTGGGGGAACAAAGGGGGTCATTCCGAGTTGATTGCTAGCTGCTTTCGGTCGCTCTGCAGCGATGAGGCAAAAAAAGGCACTTCTGCGCATGTGTATGCGGCGCAATGCGCACGCGCGTCGTACTATTACAACGAACGATGTCGTTTCACACAAGGTATTGCAAAGCTTTTCAGTTGCACTGCTGGCCGCAGAGTGATTGACAGGAAGAGGGCGTTTCTGGGTGTCAACTGACCGTTTTCAGGGAGTGATTGAAAAAATGCAGGCGTGCCTGGAAAAATGCAGGCGTGGCTGGGAGAATGCAGGTCGTGTTTGTGATGTCAAAACAGGAACTAAAAAGTCTGAAGTGATCGCAAGCTCTGAGTAGGTATTGAGCTACTCTAAAACTGCACAAAAAAAGTTTGCCGCCACCCTGCGGTCCTTTCGTTCGCACTTCTGCTAAGCTAAAATACACTCCCAGTGGGAGGTGGCATAGCGTTTGCACGACTGCTAAAAACGGCTAGCGAGCGAACAACTCGGAATGACCACCAAAATACGATGACATTTCTTGTAATACCCAAGAGAGAGGCCATCAGGGCCAGGAGCCTTACCAGGTTTTTGTGTTTTCAGTACATTTTCTAATTCCTCTATGGTGATATCTGTACCCAATTTAGTGACCATAGAGTGGTTAAGTTTAGGGAGATGGCATTTGGAAAGGAAGGAGTCAATATCACTAAGCCGGGAAAGGGAGACAGGGGAAGAGCCTGCATTACAGAGTGAGTGATTGATGGATTCAAATTCCTTTGTGGTCCTATCGGGTTCATGGATCAAGACCCCCTGATTATTTTTGTCCAATAGAATATTTTTGGAGGATAATTTGGCCCTCAATTTCCGCCCCAAAAGTTTATCCGCCTTGTCGCCCTTCTTGTATTATGATTGGTTAAGACGTCTGAGACTATACTCCATTTTATGTGATAATAGAACGTTAAGTTCCCCCTAGCCTTGATAAGCCTATCAAGATCTTCTAGTGACAGTGAGGATTTTGGGTTGCCTCAAGGCGGTGAACCTGCTCAGTCAGTGTATTGCTAGCCTGAGTATGGTTTTTCCATAGTCTGGAAGTGAGTTGGATCAGATGGCCACGTATTACCGCTTTATGGGCCTCTCACAATGTTGAGTCACTCACCTCAGGAGACATGTTAATAGAGAAGTACTCCTCCAACAACTGGGAGATAAGAGTACATGTTTCCTTAGATTGTAACACAGATTTGTTTAGACACCACTATGGGGAGTGGGGGTTGGAGAGGGAATCGATACCAGACAGAAGCAGGGACACCGGTGCATGGTCGAATCAAGTGATAGGATGAATAATAACGTCTATAAGTTTAGAGGAAAGGACTTGATCCAAGAAAATCATGTCTATTCATATGTAAACCTGGTGAACATGTGAAAAGAAAGTATAGACTTTAGCTAGGGGGTCATAAATGCGCCAAGAGTCAAATAGTAAATGGCTTTTCAGTAATGAGTGAAGGCCTTTGGTGTTGCGGTTGCCAGAGAGGGCCAAAGAGGTGGGGAGGGGGTGGGATCGATCAAATTTGGGATGAAGAATGGTGTTAAAGTCTCCAGCCATAATCACAGCTCCTTTACGATGTTGAGTAATTTTAGTATCCAGCAAAGTAAAAAAAAAAGAGGTCTGGTAATACTGGGAGCATATATGTTGACTAAGATCACAGGGGCCCGGTTGTATGAGCCGGTAACTATAAGGAATCTGCCCCGCTTATCCCTTACAGTGGACTCCACCTCTAAACTTAAATGTGAGGATACCAGGATCGCTACACCTCTTTTTTTGTGAGAGGAGTCACAGGCGTGGATAACCATGGGGAATTTTTTTAGATGAGAGACTAGGATGAGAGGTTCCCTTGAAGTTAGTTTCCTGGAGAAACACTATATCCCCCTTCACCTGTTGAAGGAACATATAAAGCTTAGTTCACTTCTGCGGACTATTAAGACCTTTAAAATTATATGTAATCAACTTTACAGGCATTTGGAGGGTGGGAAAACAAAATAAGAAGATTATTGAAAAAGTTCTTAGTCCTTATATCAGTGGACCCTTGTGAAGAGGACAGGAGACAGGAAGAGAGGTAGAATAAAAGAAAAGAAATAGAGGAATAAAGAGGGAAAAATAGTAGGAAAAAGAGAAATAGGGAAAAGAAGAAAAACAAAATAAACATGGACTCCAAGCCCTAATGGCAGGAGTCTACAAATTTGAGCACCCATTGTAGGGCAGGAAGTGAGAAAAACCCACAACTGCTCAGTAAAGGTCCTAATGACCCCATGGGGGCAAGGGACTGACCTTGACATGGCTTAGCTGGACCAACCGGGGCCATACTCAAAGGGGTTACTTGACAAATATAACAAAAACAATAATCCTGTCACATTAAGGAGAGGGAGTATAAGACATACCCAACACTGCGCTTTATAACCAATAACAGTAAACCACATTTAACTTTTATGAACGCTTTTAAAAAAGACATAAATTAGAGGCAATGGTAAATAGCTACCACTGAAAAGAAATAGGTTATGGAGGAGCATGAGGGGATGAAGAGTTCATCAGGACTGTAGACCACATGCGGCCGGAAGCTTTTTGTGGAAGAGGGAGAGACGCCAGGACTTTCTTGGCTTTTGAAGAACTTGAGGTAGTTGGATCCACCGGACGGGGTAGAGCAATTTTTGACAGCAGGTAGAGTGCCTCCTCTTGAGATCTGGCCACCAATTGTCGACCCTCCCAGGTGACGATCAGAGAGAATGGGAAATCCTATCTTTATCTGACATTGTTATCTCTGAGAACTTGAAAAATTGCCAACTGAAAAGAGTCAAAAGAGCATTTAACTATGTCTCGTGAGAGAGCCAGGATCTGCTCCTTCGTTTTTAAGTAGTGACATTTCAATACCATATCATGAGGAGCAGAAACAGGAGGCTTTGAGCGCAGGGCTCGGTGAACCCTGTCTAAGGTGAGCAATTCAAGTGGTGAATCAGGAAGCAATTGTTTGAAGAAACGTGTGAAGAAATCCTCAAGTTGTGTTGGTTTCACAGATTCAGGCAGTTTTTAATACGTAAATTATTCCTCCTTGATCTGTTTTCCAAGTCTTCTTGTTGATCTTGGAGGAGGTAAATGTCAGCCTGCATATCTGAAACGGACTGTTCCATATCTTGTTGGTACTGGATAACTTCATCCAATATTTGTTCAACCTCATGAGAGTGAGATCCCGGATCTGTAATCTCTTTTTGAAGTCCTGAGAATGCCTTTTGTATTTCCGAATGAAATCCGTTTTTGAGGGACTTCATCTCGGTTAGGATAGAAGCAATGCTGTCTTTCAGAGTAATAATGCCTGACGCCCCTGTATCTTCCTCAGATTTGGAGAGGTTAGCTGAAAGAGCTGCCAAGCCTTGTTTGTGAAGGCGGAATGCAGTTTAGAGATAAATGTAGTAAGATTTGCCTGGGAGGCAGATTTACGTGGTTTAGGCATACTGAATGCAGGTAAGGGTAGAAAAGAGGAATACATCAGATTATGTGAATAAATGGATAAAGGAAAGTCAATAACGTCCTTGCAGTAATTAAAACATATCAAGTTTCACATATCCAATAAGGGAGGTGGAACACCAGTGTTTACTGTGGCAAAGGGAAAACCAAATCTGGATAGTATTTTACTGAGGGTACGGAGGGAATAAATGAGAGGAACTGTGGAAACAGGGCTCTGTGTATGGGAAAGGCTGAGAGTAATGCTGTGTGATAGTTGCCTCTGATGACTGAGGAACTTTAAGGGTTAAGTCTCTCCTGGTAATAACATGAACCTCACACGTGGTGGTTAGTGGTGAGAAAGAGCCTGTTCCAGCACCTCATACAGTATATAGGTGTTAGCTTCTACCCTGAGCTGGCCCCTCACAAAGAACTAGCAGAGGAAGCCTGAAGGTGCTGGGTCCTACAGAGCCAGGAGCAGGTGGGGTAGGAAGTTAGGTATCCGGGGGACAGTAGATAGAGGGTGCTACAGCACTGTAGTGCTGCCTGCTACCTTCTGCTGTAATGCAGGGCCACACAAATCTCTGATCCTGTGAAGGAAACAGAAGCCTCACCTCTGGCGCAGGGTACAAGCTCCCCATTCTCGGCTGAGCTGTGGCCGGGAGAAGGAGTGCGCAACCCGCAGTCAGAGTCCATGAGGTACAGCGCCTGAGTCACTGCAGCCTCTCCAAGATGGCAGATGGGAGTACAGGCCGGACCGGAGCTCCAGAGTGCAGGTGCTACAGGCTGCCAGGAAGGTAGAGGAGGGAGGCTGTGGGCAAGTGGGTACTCGCGGGAGACAGTGCTGGTCTGGGAGGGGGGAGCACCTCAGTCTGCTGCCGTTGATGTGGTCAGGAGTGCTGTGGGAGAGGGCCGCTAATTGAGGCAGCGGCTTATCCCTGGACGTAGGCCCCAACACAAGGAGGTGACTATGAGGCTGCCAAACAGCAGCAGGTGCAGGTGGGAAGAATCGGTGGGTGCTCAGGAGGCACTAGCAGTGTACAGCTGCAGGAGCTGATGAGAGACACAGCTGCTCCCCTTGCCAGCCAAACCACGCCCCCAACAATGGTCTTTTTTACACTGGATACTGTATTAAATACGGTATTAATATTAAACACTATAGATGGTCTAGACGCTATAGTATAGGCTGTATCAAATCATATAAATAAGATAAGTGGTCAGAAAAAGGTTAAACATCACATAATAAATAAATACACAAACATAGTAGAACCAACTGTACTTTCTAAGCGCACATTCTCCTGGTAAGCTCTCGATAAGTCTCCTGTCTTTTCATCCTGGCAGCTACTCTCTGGTCCAGTGCACTGATGGAGGACCCAGATCCCCACACACAGCAAACTTGGTAGAAGCTGCTACCACTGGGCATGTGCAACAGCTCTGCTCTGCCCCTTAAAGTGCATGTTGTAGCAGCAGTTCTAGTAATCGTATTATATACTATTGCTATTGTTGTCATGATTTGAGCCACTTACCCCTGCGTTTGCCCTCCCCCTTATATGCCTCCTAACAGAGAGTTAATCATTACTCTTTATACTGAAAAGTTTTCAATATAGTGCCTGCACTCAAGTCTAATATATTTCGAATCCTTGAAGTGGACTTGGAAATGTTTCCAAGGTGAATATCTGATTATCTTCTACAGTGGGTACAGAAATAATTTTATAACTATGTAACCTTTCTTCGTTTATAGTTTTACCTTATGTAACTATCACCTTCGGCTTCGCTCTCCAATTAGTACTACAGCAGGAAGGGACTCAATAACTATACAATTTTAAAACTCTGTACAATTTATTTGACAGGAACACTTCACTTTTGTTCTCATGGTATTAAAATATTAAAATACATGAAATGAACTCTTTAATACTACCTTAGTAATTATTTTTTTACACAATAAATTCCTAGATAAAACTTGGTGATAAAACTTTCCAGCCTATGGCACAATTAAATTATATCTCTAAATACCCAGCAGGATACCAGGCCGCTGGAAGATATTGCATGTGACCTAATGCATATTAATGAAGGACGGAACAGTGATCATTCCAGACTTCATTCCATCATTCTGATGTGTACCATGGATACAAAATGGCTCGTTAGCCGGCATATCGGCTGGGTACACATCGTTCTGATGCGTAGGCAGCTTTAGAACCTTCTTAAATAGTAATATAGGGGTTAGATGTAAGACAAGGCGATATGGGGGAGAAGCGCTATCAGCGCACATAGCGTGGACTGATACCGCTTCTACCCCATGTAAGATAGCATTAATTACTGGCAAATGCGGGGGGCGCTATGTGCCACCATCATTATGTTCCGGTATGTGGACCCACTTCACAGTGATCTGGAGGTAAAGCGGGTCCACACAAATAACGAATGGAGCGTGCAGGATAATACATCTACGTCATAGTATCTAGGTAATCTTACTCTCTGACACTTCTTGGTGAACAATCCTAATAAATACTTAAAAGACCCCCAACCAACCCACACATACAGCACACATACAATTTAATCTTAAACATAGCACTTCATCTAATAGTCCTGACTTCAGTTTGTTATATATGGCCATAGTCTCGGGACTGCACCTTTTTTTTTTTTATTATTATTAGAAACCTGGGTTTCAAATTTAGAAGCTGATTATTCGTGGTCTGTAGTAAGGGATTCAGATGGTTATCCTATTATGAATTGGACCCATACTGTTGCTTAATTTTGTGTCAACAACAATCAGTGATAGCTCTATTCTCAAATAGGGATAATTTATCCAGCTGTATATTGATGTCAGTACTGTACACTATCATTTAAACAGCCACCCTATCCTTAGTTTTAATGATAAGTATATTGTCAAGCAGCTATTTCAATAAAAGATGGTTCTCTATATTTAACAAGTCAACGATGCTCTGGGCAACAAAGGGTTACTGTAGTACAGTTGCCCTAATAATTGCTGATTGGTTAATGCTACCACCTCCAATCTGGATGCTCCTGAAGAAGAGAGAAGCTAGCATGTTTGAGATGACTTGAGGAAATTGCATAGGCAGACATTTTTGTATATGACAGGATAGAGAACTGCATCATAGGGTCTCTCCTCTGATTGCAGTGTGTTACTGTGTCACCTCAGAACAGATCTTTGGGTACTGCAGCAACTTGGCACACAACTAAGGTTCCGGACGAGCACTCACAGACCTAAACCTTTTTCTTCTCTACGGGGCTGCCTGTCCTGTCAGAAATGTCTGTAACTCTGTCCCAGGGTGTCACCTTCAAACAATCCTCTGTACAGGCTGCAGACTTTCATTCAGTGCTGCAGTCTGGGGATTAAGGGCCTTATTCAGTATGAATCACATCAGAGATGTTATCACATACTGCCGATTTCCTGCTCAGTGCGCACGCGCAGGGCCTGCTCCGCATGTGCACGGTCAGGGCAATGAAATCGCATTGATGCAAATGCCTCTGCCTGATTGACAGCCAGAGGCATTTGCGGGGCAGTGACGCAGCATCACAGGTGCGTGGCATCAGAAACGGGGGGTGGGTCCAGGCCATTTTCGAGGATGAAGACGTAACATCACACTCATCTGCTGCAACAGGGAAAATGGGGGCAGCCCGACTGCCTTCGCAAGGGGGTTTCCCTTATTCAGCAATGTGATCGCAGTTGAATTGTGACCACATCTCTGGTGCCCATTAGCATGATGGGTGGCCTTGCCCTGTGCTGGGTGGCCCCCAGCATGCGATCGTCAGCAGTTGCAGTTTTGCTAAATTATCAAAACTGCAACTGTTACTGAATAGTCGTAAATGTCCTGGCTTGCCCCTCCCGCACCTAGCACCACCTATGGGGCTGACTGTTGCATCCTCCTCGGCCCCTCCTCACTATGTCTGGGGCCAGCTTTACAGAGTACTGTGATCTCCCAGACCAAGTACTGCACATAGGGCTATCCACTCTATTGGGCCCAGCACAAGAGGAGGTAATCTCAAAGGGTCAATTCTGTAGTATTTAGCAACCACTGCCCAGGAGTCACTGTATGCAGATCTGCTCTCCACACCAGTCCCAATCTTCTTCAACTCCTCCTTTTTGTCCATTTTTTAACCCCTTTTTTCCTGTCCACTCGGCTCTCTTGCTCACCCTGCTCACAATCCTCCACTCTCCTGCTCTCTGTCCAAGATTGAGGGCTTCTACTAACTCTTTGAAGTCCTTTTCACCACCATTTTCTCACTGCAGCCCAGTCCTATTTTCTCCCTGCAAATAACAATGTCAAGTATATAAAAACAACACACTTAGGAGTTTTATTAACCTCACAAAAGGGGATTACACGAGAAGAAAGGTACAAGCACAAGAGGAGGTAATCTCAAAGGGTCAATTCTGTAGTATTTAGCAACCACTGCCCAGGAGTCACTGTATGCAGATCTGCTCTCCACACCAGTCCCAATCTTCTTCAACTCCTCATTTTTGTCCATTTTTTAACCCCTTTTTTCCTGTCCACTCGGCTCTCTTGCTCACCCTGCTCACAATCCTCCACTCTCCTGCTCTCTGTCCAAGATTGAGGGCTTCTACTAACTCTTTGAAGTCCTTTTCACCACCATTTTCTCACTGCAGCCCAGTCCTATTTTCTCCCTGCAAATAACAATGTCAAGTATATAAAAACAACACACATAGGAGTTTTATTAACCTCACAAAAGGGGATTACACGGGAAGAAAGTACATGCCGTGATCGGATTGGGTACGTGATCCTGGCGGTCGGGATCCTGGTGGTCAGAATACCAACGCCGGGATCCCGACTGCCAGAATGCTGGCAAGGGGGGCGAGCGCAACAAAGACCCTTGTGGATTCGGTGGCTCGCTGCGCTCACCACAGGTTTTATTCCCACTCCATGGGTGTTGTGGACACCCAGGAGTGGGAATAGCTGTGGCAGCGCTGCCAGCATTCTGGTGGTCGGGGATCCCAGCGTCCGTATTCGGTTTTCTGACTGCCGGGATCCCCACCGCCAAGATCGCCACCACCAAGATCCTTACTACATCCTGCTGTGATCACAGAAATACAGTTGTAATAACTTGAGATAATCTGGCATGTCAATGGTGCTGCAGGGCTTGGAGTTTTCCAATCCACTTGTCTAAAATAAACCAGCACCTGCTTTTTATTGAATTGCCTTGCTAATCTATTGTACCATCCAGGATTGCTGGCTGTTTTGAATTGTACATGAATGATACAGTTTGAAACACATGAAGGATGTTGTGTTTCTTATAGCACTATACTATGCTAGAACCTGTGTTTCTGAGGTGTCACGTGTGTATCTGTCATCATGTTTTGAATTCCAATTTTATTTAAATATTCCATAGTTCCTTTACCTATATTAAAAAAGAAAAAATGGTTTTCTTATGTGGGCTAGAAGAGCATATTTAAAGTACCCAAACTAAGCTACCAAATTCAGCTGTTTTATGCTCTTTGCCAGGGATGCCCAATCATTTAGAGCCAAGGGTTTCATTGAGAAATAGTTCTCATTTGAAGGTGCTATAGTATCTCATGCAGTTATCTTGCTGTTATTGGTTTACATTTGTAAATCTATTTAATTTACTAGAGAAATGGAAGAACCTGTTTACAGTTGTGCCATACCGCAGTTACAAAGGTTGTGAACGAAAAGGGGTTTTTCCCTGATGAGCTAATCAGAGCAGCTTTACTCTAACGGTCTGGCTGGAGCATGAGAAAAGAGTTCCGATTGGCTATTCCCATATACTGTACTGTAGACACCACATGGGCTTATAATGTTGTATTAATCCATTTAATTGTATCATTGTATCAATAAATATTATTGATACAATGTAGTTAATTGCAAAACTAGCCAATTGGAGTGGTTTTCTCCTGTTATTTCTACATTTCAGACCGCAAAATGAAGGCTTACTCTGAATCAGGCCCTATGAATCCAAATTGTCAGGATCTGTGTTTGTTTTTGTTCCGGACTCGTATCAGCGTCCAAGGGGTAGTAAATACAGATGGAGAATATATGGAGAATGCTAGGAGGTCTGAGCAAGTTCCTCTTCAAAAAAGAGAATCTTTTGTGAAATGCAAGATAAATGGTATAGCATAATCAGAACAACAAGAAAAGTGCAGAGTTAGCGGCAACAGATGCAGATTTAAGACTAGTAATGCATAGATCAGTTACAACAGGATATGCTGAGGAATAGCAGATGTGCCTGAGCACTGTAAAAAACAGCTGCACGTAGCACATATTTATTATTTACCTATTTTAATATGTCGTCTCCAGGAGATCCTGGGGGGACGTCCAGGTGTGTGGTGTGGGGAGGAGAGACATCACAAACCATGACATCACAGCCTAGATTTGTGTCATTGTGCTTCATTGGTGGGGCAGCAATAACACAATTCAACATAACTAAGTCATCAAGCCTCAGAAATGCATACTTGACTGAGGAAATGGTGAGATCTAGGAGGCCAGTATACTCCCTTGGAAGAGCTTCTCTAAAATATGGGATTCTCTTGAGGATTCCAGGAGAGTAGACAAGTATCCTGTAGCAGTCCCTGGTGCTATGGCAGGTGGAGAGTCGGAAAATAGTTTGCTAGGTGGCAAACAAGCCTTATTTATTAACAGTTATTTATATATCTATATATTATGCAGTGCTTTACAGAGAATTTGTTAGTCATCAGTCATTTCCTGCCTTACTCACATAGGACTGGGATACAGCAATGCTAACCACTTTTGATAGAAAATCAGCAGGAGAGAAATTATGGTATACACTGCTGAACTTGCACCTTTAGACCTTGTTGCACATAGAAGTAGTAACTCTCTGGAGCAAATGTAATGAAAATGGATTTTTGCTGTGAGTGTTGGCCTTCAAACCACAAATATAATGCCAAACGTATTGGAGGGTTAAAAAGCTAATGATGTGCAGTGGGTTTAAAGCCCCTAAATAGTTAACCCATTTAGTGCTGCTGCTTTAGTGAAACGCACCACCATTTTAGAGGAGACTAAATAACCCCATAAGGATTCCCTGGTAGGTAGCATTGACCCCATCATTGTACCTCTGGTTGGTGGATATCAGGTAACTGTGTGCCACTTAAATTAAGTGTTTTCTGTTGATCTTCTTCCTAATAACTACTCATATCTGATGTCTCCTTCATAATTACTAATAAAATTGTCCCTTTATAATTGTTTGATAATATATTTGCTCTAATATGTTTTTGTGCAGTAAATTTAGTAATAGATAATGCTTCACACATTTTGTGCAATGTAGTAGGTGTTATGCTTACCATTGTGTAGCATTGTTTAGTGGTTTACACTTACCTAGCTTGATCTTCTTTTTTTTTTTTTCATCAATAGTTTTTATTGAAAACAAGTTTTCTTTTTGCAAGGGGAAGGGGTACAGAAAGAAAGAAGGAAGGGGGTGGGGGGGTACAAAGAACCAAGGGAACGGGATGTAAACATGCAAATATCAAAATTGTCAGAAGTTAAATATAACAATCCAATATAGATACAATAGGAAAAATACAAAGTCATCTTGGAAAAAGATACAGATAAAGATAAACACGGGTCAAACATGAAAACATATCAATAAACAGATAATCAATAATAGACACAGGGCTAGTAAGGCACAGCCGGTGCACAGAGCGGAAGTATAAGCCGAGTCAGTTAGGGGGAAGGCGAAACACCCCCTCCAGCAGTGACGTAGTCATGCCATGCTCTCCATTTCACCATTGGGGAGGAGGCCGCAGAAGAGTAAGGCATGAACTCAGTTTCCATAGTAAAATGGAATTGAATTTTGTTGGTGACTAGTGATAGAGGAGGAGGAGTAGAAGCTTGTTTCCAACTTTGGGCCAATGCAGCCCTGGCAGCTATACAAATATGCCCCACCAGATATCTCTGATGAGGTGGTATCTCAGCAGGAAAAATGTGGAGCAGGGCCATGGCCGGAGAGGGGGTGAGGGACAGGTGTAAGACCGAATTAATCAAAGCAAATATCTCACTCCAGAAATGTCGAAGGGAAGGACAGGACCAGAAAATATGGAAAATATGGCCTATTTCCCCACAGTTACGCCAGCAATATTTGGAACAAGATTGCCAGAATGAGTGTAGCCTATCCGGTGTTAAATATAGTCTATAATGGAGTTTGATATGCATCTCTGTGTGATTCATGCACTTGGACATTCTGTAAGAAGAAATAAAAATTTGTTCCCATTGGGCTTCAGATAGAGGAAGATCCAAGTCTTGTTCCCATTTCAGCTGCGCATTAGACTTAGTAGTAGTAAGCAAGCAAGCTGATAAGCGTCCTGTACCAAAACAAGATGTCCCCTCTAGAGTCACACAGAGATACACGTGTTAAGACATCCTGGGATAACGGGTTCGGGGGAGCCACCTGTCTAGGCAAACCTTTGTACCAGTGGTGAATTTGGAAATAATGCAATAATTCTCCACTGGGGAGATTATATCGAGACTGGAGTTGAGAAAACGATAGCATAACATTACCATCCATAAGGTCCCCCAAGACAGTCAAACCACAAACAAACCAGGTAGAGAGATTTAAATTAGGTATTAATTTAGCTATGGCTCGTAGTGAGATAGTAGAATATGGAAATTGATGTCCAGGCAGGCGAGTCACCAATTTATCCCAGATTTGTAAAGATGTTCTAGTGGCGGGGAGGAGGGACAATAAGCGGGTCTAGAGTTTGGGTGTATCTTAAAAAGGTCTTCTAAGGGAAGGTCCAAACTCCCAGTACGTTCAAGAGATACCCATCCACTACAGGCGCCCCACTCAACCAGTATTTAAACTGGGCCAGCACACATGCCTCCTGGTAAAGGACCAGGTCGGGCATATCTAGCCCTCCCTTTCTACGAGGGAGAATCATTTTGGACCGAGCCAATCAGGGTGGCCGTGCCTTCCAGACATAGCGTAGCATTATAGCACGACATCTATCAAGGTACGTTTTAGGGAAAAGAAAAGGTATGTTTCGGTATAAGTACATGAGTTTAGGTAAGAGAGTCATTTTGAAGGCTGCTAGGCGGCCAAACCACGAAATATCATAAGATAGCCAGGATTAGTCAGGTATAAAAAACTATTAATGAGTGGAGGTAAGTTAACATCAAAAACAGAGGCCGTAGAAGGTGGAATTTGGATCCCCAAATACTGAATTTAAGCCGAACGCCAGTTATATGGATAGTGTGATTGAAGGGTGGACACTATGGGAGCTGGGATATTAATGGGGAGAGCATCTGTCTTTGTTGTATTAATTTTATAAAAGGAAGCTTCACTATACTGTCCCAAGATAGCATGCAAACAAGGGAGGGAGGTTAGCGGGTCCGTGACAAACAGAAGGACGTCGTCCGCAAAGAGGCACAACTTGTGAGTAGTAGTGCCAATAGTCACCCCCGGGAAGCCCCCAGACATCCTAATCTTCTCAGCAAGGGGTTCTATGCCCAACGTAAATATTAAGGGTGATAGAGGGCAACCCTGTCGGGTTCCATTCGTAATAGGAAAAGTATCAGAGAGGAAACCGTTACTAAACACCCGTGCAGAGGGGGAGCTATATAGAGATAAAACCGAAGAAAGAATATGGCCACTAAAACCAAACTTGTCTAGAACCGAGGATATATATTGCCAGTTCAGTCTATCAAACGCCTTCTCCGCATCTAAAGAGAGCAGGAGAAGGCCAGTGTTAGAGGGAACGATATCAATCAAGTCAAAAACCCTACGGGTATTGTCAGATGCCTGTCTACCAGGCACAAACCCAACTTGGTCGTAGGCAATGAGAGATGGCAGAAAGACATTTAAACGGAAAGCGACAAGCTTGGCAAAAATTTTAATATCACCGTTCAATAGTGCAATGGGCCTATAATTTTGACAATGCGCTGGGTTTTTACCTGGCTTGGGTATAGTGATAATCTGAGCCTCCAGCATTTCTGTAGGGAAAGCACCAAGAGAGGAGATTGAATTATACAAGAAGGTCAGGGTGGGCGATAGTTGATCACAGAGAGAAACATAAAATTCATTTATGAAGCCATCTGGACCGGGGGCTTTATTATGCGGGAGTGATTTCATTACTTGAATCACCTCGGAGGGGGTCCACGGGGCATTTAGTGTCTCAAGCTGTTCCGCAGAAAGGGAGGGGAGTTTGACGTCGACTAGGAAGGATTGTATAGAATCCGGAGTGGGTTGAAAAGTAAGGGGATCAGAAGAAAGGTTGTACAGCTTGGTATAATATCTAGCAAATTGATTCGCTATGTCATATGGATTGGACACTTTACCACCCTGAGGAGAAATCAGATGTCTAATCCTATTATGAGCCTGGAGAGCACGGACCTTGCGAGACAGCATTTTCCCCGGTCTATTACCAGTCAGGTAAAATTTCTGTCTCAACCTATTTAAAGCAAACTGAGTCCGTCTCATAAGGAGTTTCTGGAGTTGGCCTCGGATATCCTTTAATTCCCTACGTAGGGCCCTAGAGGGGTGGAGCTTATTCCTATCTTCAACCTCCTTAAGTTTAGATTCCAAGTCTTGTTGTTGTTGGATAGCTTGTCGTTTGAGTCTAGCACCGGCTTGGATCGCAGTGCCTCACACAACTGCCTTAAGGGCACACCAGAAAGTCGGGACAGAAGTATCTGTGGGGGAATTAGTTTCCATATAGAGGGAGATGCAATCATCAATCGCTTTTATAGATATAGGGTCCGACAGCAGGTGGGCAGATAGGCGCCACGGCCGAGGGGGGGTGAATTGGTGGCAAATATTCCAAGACCATAGGAGAGGAGCATGATCGGACCAGGAAATAGGCAGAACATCCACCTGTGCTGAGTGCTGCAAAGTCCACTTATCGCAAAGAATAAGATCTATGCGAGAGTAGGAATTGTGCACTGGAGAGAAATACGTATAATCTCTCGAAGTTGGGTTCTGAACTCTCCACAAGTCATACAGGTCATATTCTGCCAGCAAATTACGGAAGGCTAGTGACGGGCCAGCCAGAGCCGCAGACATCTGGGAAGAAGACCGAGGAGATCTATCTAATTTAGGATCAAGCACTAAATTATAGTCGCCCAACATAAGCAGGGCACCCTGACGAACCCTCGCAATAGTCGAGCAAACTTTTCTAAGGAAGGGGACTTGGTTAGAATTGGGATCATAGAAAGATACAATCGTAACCATCTTATCCTCCAATTTTCCAACTAGAATGGGGAAACGTCCATTCTTTTCAGCTATCTGGGACAGCAGTTCAAACGAAACAGAGCTCCGAAAAAGAACAGCCACTCCATTGCGCTTGAAGGGGCCATTTGCAAAAAAGCCAACTGGGTATCTCCGGTCTCTCAGAGCCGGGGGACCTGCTGACAAAAAATGCGTTTCCTGCAAGGCAACTATGTCAGCTCTGTGTTTATGAAAAGTGGTCAAGGCTAGCCTGCGTTTATTGGGGGAGTTCAACCCTTTAACATTCAATGAATATAATTGTACCATTTAAAATATAGAAAAAGCAAAAACAGCTGACATCCCAAATTGGGGGTGTGGGGGGGGACAAACTAGGGAAAAAAGAGGAAAGGACAGGCAGGAAAAACCAAAAGGGCCCATTATATCGGGACCGCATTGCTACTGCAGGGGAAAGGTATGCAGTAGAATAAGTATGGGGAGGTGGCGGTAGTATCACCACCCGGGGTACAAAAGGCACATTTATACCTGGAGCAATACCGTATAGCCAAACTACAAGTACCAATAAGGGTACCAACAAGCACATCAGCAAATAATGTAAGTGACTAGTGAGATACCCTGATGTGTACAGTAAAAAGAAAAAGAAAGATAAAAGAGATAGAATCAGAGGAAAATGCCGGTACACATAGTAATATAAACAGCAAATGAAGGAACCAAAAGCATACACATATATAACAGATAAACTCACGTATCCGGTATGCATTATAAGGGGGACGGAGTCCCCAACCAAACATGAAGATCAACCAGGAACTACATTAATTGGAACATTGAATACTCAGTCAGGTCGCAGACCACTCACGAGTAAGTGGCAGGCGAGGTTTCAATGTAGAGGGCACTTTGACCGAAACATCCCAGTCATTAAGCAGCTTAACCCCAGCGTCCAGAGTGGCAACTACGTAGGAGGAATTCTCATGGGAAATCACCAATTTCACTGGGAAGCCCCATCTGTATCTAATGTCATGAGAACGTAGTGCCTCCGTGATAGGAGCCAGAGCTCTACGTTTAGAGATGGTCAGTGCCGAGAAGTCAGGAAATATTTGTATGCCTCCAAGCGTATCCGAATCAGACGCAGATCTGGCAGCTTGCATTATCCGTTCCTTGGTCGTGAGGAAGTGAACACGGAGGAGGGTATCCCGAGTGTAGGAGGCGGAAACCGACCGTGGTTTCGGAAGCCGGTGAATGCGATCGATAAGAAGGTTTCTGTCGTCCGCCCCAGGTAGCAGTTTGCGGAAGAGGGACATAGCATAGTCCAGAAGTTCCGAATTGGCCACAGAGTCTGGGATACCTCGGATTTTAATATTATTTCTCCGCGACCTGTCCTCTATATCCTCCAGTTTGTCTTTATACGTCTCCATCTCAGCTTGTTGTCGGTCATGGGCCGAAACAAGGTCATTATGAGAGGACACCAGTTCCCACATTTTACGTTCAAGGTGGTCTGTGCGATCACCTAAAGCAGTTAGCTCCACTTTAACTTCACGGATAGCCAGAGAGAGGTCTTGAGTGAGCTCAGATTTAAAAGCCGCAAGGACTTGACACAGAGTCTTGACAGTGAGAGGATCCGTAGAATTAGAGTCCACCCCAGGGACTGATAAGGAATGGCCAGAACTCTCCTTAGGACGGTCAGGTTGGCTCGATGGGATGGAGCTCCTGGCAGGAGACGAGGAGATACGAGCCCCTTTTTGATTAGAGAAAGCCACCGGGGGCGGGAGTGCGTCCTTAATTTTTTTAGGGGGCATCGTTAGAGGGCTGCAGTAGAAGGAGCAGACGAGTGAAACTGGAAGGCCAATGCATCACAGGCCCTGGAGGCAGAGTAGTATGCTGGTTCCCAACAGAAGATACTATGTATGCATGAGGACCCCGGGTGGAGGCGTAGAGAGGACAGAGCACATCACATCCCTATTCAAACATTATTACATGTAGAGAGATCTTTGCAGGGTTGGGGAGAAACGACAAATATGAGAGAGGCACAACAATCCCAGCAAGGGGGTACTCACAGATCCAGTACAGGGGATTCCAGCAGGAATCGGCAGCACTACCACATAATGGAATATACACCCCAAGGAAGATGTAGTAGAAAAAGCTGGAGGAGAGCCCCAGGCAGATATCACTGGTCCTGGTTTAGCTCAGGGAGAGACAGAGCTGCAGAGATGCACAGACTGAAGAATCCAAAATGGGCGCTGGCTGTGAATGTCTCCTTCCCAGCTGGAGACAGAGGTGGATCCCAGGCACACAGGAGTAAAAGCACAAGGGCCCACGGGTCCTCGGCCTCTGGGAGCCCACAGAGACCCCCCAGGAGCCTGCAGGGAGAGGTAGGAGCCGTCTGGCGGAGCCACGTCCCGTTTTCCCGGGTCCCGGAAGTCCGGCCCGGGTAGGCTTGAAAATTTAGTCCCCTACTTCAGGGCAGAAGGTAGGCCGCAATCTGCAGGAGCCTCCAGGAGTGCTCCCCGATTCCGCGGACCTCACCAACCGGCCAGCGCACAGCAGCAGGAGTGGGGGAGAGGGCACCAGGCTGAAAGGAGCAGAGATGGATGTGCAGGGAGGGAGAGAAGTGCCAGAAATCCTGCAGCTCAGCTGAGACACTTCCACTCACCTTGATCTTCTTTTTTGATATAATGTAGTTCAAGGGGATAAAATAAAACCCTAACCAAGTGAATGACAGCTCTGTGGAGATTCCTCCATTGCTAATGAAAGATGACTTCTGATTGGATGCCCATTTCAGCTCACCATTCAACTCATTTGCATCAGGAAAGGTCCATGGAGCATGGGGGAGGGAAAATAAATACAGCTGGTGATACAAGGCAAGTAGTGCCAGCAATAGTGTTCAAGAAATAACAAATAGCCCCACCACTGTTGTAAACAGACATTTTCACTGGAGATAAGGTCTTTCAAGGCTTATAAATACACCTATTATTCTTGTTGTACTACCATAAACACAGAAGATATGAAATGTAAAATGAATGCACCTTATACTTTTTAGCATGAAATAAGAACAGAAAATCTGCTTTATTTTAATATGGTTTTTTTTATTATTAATGGTAAACACTGTAGCCAGGGGGCTAATTTCAAACTGCAAATTGGTTGCAAGGAGTGATTTTGTACCTCTGTTCTATGGCCCTCATTCCGAGTTGATCGGTCGCAAGGCGAATTTAGCAGAGTTACACACGCTAAGCCGCCGCCTACTGGGAGTGAATCTTAGCTTCTTAAAATTGCGACCGATGTATTCGCAATATTGCGATTACTAACTACTTAGCAGTTTCTGAGTAGCTCCAGACTTACTCTGCCTGTGCGATCAGTTCAGTGCTTGTCGTTCCTGGTTGACGTCACAAACACACCCAGCGTTCGCCCAGGCACTCCCACCGTTTCTCCGGCCACTCCTGCGTTTTTTCCGGAAACGGTAGCGTTTTCAGCCACACGCCCCTGAAACGCCGTGTTTCCGCCCAGTAACACCCATTTCCTGTCAATCACATTACGATCGCCGGAGCGAAGAAAAAGCCGTGAGTAAAAATACTTTCTTCATAGTAAAGTTACTTGGCGCAGTCGCAGTGCGAACTTTGCGCATGCGTACTAAGCGGATTTTCACTGCGATGCGATGAAAAAGAACGAGCGAACAACTCGGAATGAGGGCCTATGTTTTTTAATATATATTTGGAAAGCTGTACTAGCCTTCCTATCTTGGCGTACCTAGTTAGCATCTGAGGGAGAATTGATATTTTAAAATGAATATACCAAGCTGTGTGCACCAGCTGCTGCATTAAACCTGTCTTAGCAATAATAAAACACACCTGTTTAAGTTTATATGCACGGGTGAATACGCTTCATATATCAAAAAACTTTACCCTACAATGTGCAAAGATTTGTTGGTAATGTGAAATCTATTAGCCTTTTCTATTAGGTCTTTCAGATTTTCTTCAGTATTCTCAAGTATGTGGAGAAAAGACATCTCATTCACATATTTCCTTATGTTTAAAATTAAATGTGGAAATTGGATCTTTACAACACACTTACACAAGGAGACAGAAATCAGATACAAATGCATTGAAGCATAAAGGGAAGTGATAAGTTACTATATAAATCCCTGTCCGATACTGTACCTATGTTTTTATCTAACATCAGTACAAACCTTCCAAAAAATAGGCACCAAACTTTACACATTGCATAATAACACAGTGCCATTCATCAATGTGATGTGGTATATAAGCTGTCTCTTAACTGAGTATTATTGTGCATGACTCATCGGCCCTCATTCCGAGTTGATCGGTCGCAAGGCGAATTTAGCAGAGTTACACACGCTAAGCCGCCGCCTACTGGGAGTGAATCTTAGCTTCTTAAAATTGCGACCGATGTATTCGCAATATTGCGATTACTAACTACTTAGCAGTTTCAGAGTAGCTTCAGACTTACTCTGCCTGTGCGATCAGTTCAGTGCTTGTCGTTCCTGGTTGACGTCACAAACACACCCAGCGTTCGCCCAGGCACTCCCACCGTTTCTCCGGCCACTCCTGCGTTTTTTCCGGAAACGGTAGCGTTTTCAGCCACACGCCCCTGAAACGCCGTGTTTCCGCCCAGTAACACCCATTTCCTGTCAATCACATTACGATCGCCGGAGCGATGAAAAAGCCGTGAGTAAAATTACTTTCTACATAGCAAAGTTACTTGGCGCAGTCGCAGTGCGAACATTGCGCATGCGTACTAAGCGGATTTTCATTGCGATGCGATGAAAAATACCGAGCGAACAACTCGGAATGAGGGCCATCATCCACAATAACATCACGGCTGAGTAACCAGATTTAAAGTTCAGACTGATAAGTCAGCAGGTGCATGTTGTTTATTTGGCTTTATAAAAGGGTCTACATATGTCCCAGTCTGTCACTATGGTTTTGGAGCATCACATTACTGTACAGGTGTATAGTACTTAGCCCAGAAGAGATTTATACCTTATCACATTAACTGCTGTTTATCTTCTATCATCTGTATCCTCACCTGTTATCTTCAATAAAACCTACCCTGGTTTGGAATTAACATGTGGACTAACCTCCTTGGTCACATACACTACAAACCAGGGCCGGCTCAAGGTATGTTTCCTAGGAGCGGCCGCGCAGGGCGCTGAACTCCTAAGGGCGGCCATCAGCTGGCCCGTCATACAACTTAAATATTGCGCTGGATCATGAGCCAATCAGCTCACGGGCTGGATGCAGCTCCTGATTGGCTGCTGGACCACGAGCTTTGATTGGCTCACAAACCGGCACCAGCCCTGAATTGACTGAGCCTGGAGACCAGGCAGCCACAGCGGGACAGCAGAGGTGGCCACAGCGGGACAGCAGAGGTGGCCACAGTGGGAAGGCAGAGGCGGCGGTGGCAGCGGCGGTGAGTAGAACTGCTGGGGCTGGGGGCATTTGTGCATCTGGGCACTGGGGCAGGTGTTCATCTGGCACTGGGGCATGTGTGTAACTGAAACTGGGGGCATGTGTGCATCTGGCACTGGGGGCATGTGTGCATCTGGCACTGGGGCATGTGTGCATCTGGCACTGGGGGCATGTGTGTATCTGGCACTGGGGGCATATCTGCATTTGTCACTGGGGCATGTGTGCATCTGACACTGGGGGCATATAATGTGTGTCTGGCATTGTGGGGGCATATAATGTGTGTCCTGCACTGCTGGGGGCATATAATGTATGTCTGGCACTTCTAGGGGCATATAATGTATGCCTGGCACTGCTGGGGGCATACAATGTGTATCTGGCACTGCTGGGGGCATAAAATGTGTATCTTGCACTTGTGGGAGCATTTAATGTGTTTCTGGCACTTGTAGGGCATATAATGTGTATCTGGCACTACTGGGGGCATGTAATGTGTATCTGGCACTTATGGGGGCATATAATGTGTACCTGGCACTGTTGGGGGCAAATAATGTATATCTGGCACTGTGGGGGCATATAATGTGTATCTGGAACTTGTGGGGGGCATATACTGTGAATCTGGCACTTGTTTGGGCATATTATGTGTATCTGGCACTTGTGGGGGCAGCTAATGTGAATCTGACACTTGTGGGGGCATATTATGTGAATCTGGCAATTGTGGGGGCATATTATGTGAATCTGGCACTTGTGGGGGCATATTATGTGAATCTGGCACTGCATGGTGATGGCATATTATGTGAATCTGGCACTGCACTGTAGGGGCATATAATGTGTATCTGGCACTGTGGGGACATATAATGTGTATCTGGCACTGCACTGTGGGGGCATATAATGTGTATCTGGCACTTGTGGGGGAATATAATGTGTATCTGGCACTTTTGGGGGCATATAATGTGAATCTGGCACTTGTGAGGGAATATAATGTGAATCTGGCATTTGTGGGGGCATATAATGTGAATCTGGCACTGCACTGTGGGGGCATATTATGTGAATCTGGCACTGCACTGTGGAGGCATATTATGTGTATCTGGCACTGTGGGAGCATATTATGTGTATCTGACACTGCACTGTGGGTGTATATAATATGTATCTGGCACTATGGGGGCATATCATTTGTATCTGGCACTCTAGGGACATATCATGTGTATTTGGCACTACACTGCTGGGGGCATATTATGTGAATCTGGCACTGCACTGTGGGGGCATATAATGTGAATCTGGCACTGCACTGTGGGGACATATAATGTGAATCTGGCACTGCACTGTGGGGGCATATTATGTGAATCTGGCACTACACTGTGGGGGCATATTATGTGTATCTGGCACTGTGGGAGCATATAATGTGTATCTGGCACTGTGGGGGCATATAATGTGTATCTGGCACTGTGGGGGCATATCATGTGTATCTGGCACTGTGGGGGCATAACATGTGTATCTGGCACTGTGGGGGCATATCATGTGTATCTCACACTACACTGCTGGGGGCATATGTGTATCTGGCACTGTGGGGGCATATAATGTGTATCTGGCACTATACTGCTGGGGGCATATGTGTATCTGGCACTATACTGGGGACATTATGTAAAGGGGGGGTGAAAATATATATATTTATAGTTTGACAATATAAAGTTGCTAGGCCGTGCCCACTTTCCCAGGAATGTGCGTGCATAGTGGGGGGGGGGCCTTCAAAATTTCTCGCACAGGGTGCTGGTAGGCCTGGAGCCAGCCCTGACACACCTACCCTTGTAGGCTTCTGCCAATAATACTGAAACGGAGGAATGATTTATGCTTGTGTCAGCATTGATTGATTCTGCAATATTACAGTAATGCAGTTGTTCTAACGATAGAAATGCTAAGCCTATTATTTGTAGATAATAGAGGCTTGTGTATTTATACAGGTTGAGTCTCCCTTATCCAAAATGCTTGGGACCAGAGGTATTTTGGATATGGGATTTTTCCGTATATTGGAATAATTGCATACCATAATGAGATATCATGGTGATGGGACCTAAATCTAAGCACAGAATGCATTTATGTTACATATACACCTTATACACACAGCCTGAAGGTCATTTTAGCCAATATTTTTTATAACTTTGTGCATTAAACAAAGTATGTCTACATTCACACAATTCATTTATGTTTCATATACACCTTATACACACAGCCTGAAGGTCATTTAATACAATATTTTTAATAACTTTGTGGAATAAACAAAGTTTGTGTACATTGAGCCATCAAAAAACAAAGGTTTCACTATCTCACTCTCACTCAAAAAGTCCGTATTTCGGAATATTCCGTATTTCGGAATATTTGGATATGGGATACTCAACCTGTATACATTAATTGCATTGTGCTGTCAGTCCCCCTGTGTGTTCCCCCACAGAGAAGAAGTAATGGAATGGATACTTCCAGCCAGCACAGACTGTTTTACTAAGCTGGGGACTTGTTTCAGGGGCTCTCCCATCAGTTTCAAGATCGGGAGCCCTGCCTGCAATACTGAGTGACTGGCACAAGGATAGTGTTGGGTAAAAGGCCAATGCATGCTTCTAGCAGGAAGATGACCAGCTTGATACTCTAGAGCACAGGTTCTCAAACTCGGTCCTCAGGACCCCACACAGTGCATGTTTTGCAGGTCTCCTCACAGATCACAAGTGAAATAATTAGCTCCACCTGTGGATCTTTTAAAATGTGTCAGTGAGTAATTAATACACCTGTGCACTTGCTGGGTTACCTGCAAAACATGCACTGTGTGGGGTCCTGAGGACCGAGTTTGAGAACCACTGCTCTAGAGCAGTGGTTCTCAAACTCGGTCCTCAGGACCCCACACGGTGCATATTTTGCAGGTAACCCAGCAGGTGCACAGGTGTAATAATTACTCACTGACACATTTTAAAAAGTCCACAGGTGGAGCTAATTATTTCACTTGTGATTCTGTGAGGAGACCTGCAAAACATGCACCGTGTGGGGTCCTGAGGACCGAGTTTGAGAACCTATGCTCTAGAGTATCAAAGGGGCCATCTGTAGGAGCCTGCAGCCTGTGAATTGGCCTGAGAGCTTTGAGAGATTTAGCATGTCACAGCTGTGTTGGAGCTGCAGCTACCTACTGTGGGATGGATCAGAGGGTCAGAGGGGCTAGACTGCTGCTTCTGTGGGTGCTGAAAGTTGCAGCCAAACCTACCAGACGTCAGTGAAGCGAGATTGGTCTCAGCCCCTGAGGAGCTGCTGTCAGCGACTTAGGTGCTAAAAGAAGAGCAACCACAGACATCATTTCACTCTATCAGATTTGTAGCACTAATTTGCCTTTACAGCCAGACAATTGTATACAGGTTGAGTCTCCCTTATCCAAAATGCTTGGGAGTCGGGACCAGAGGTATTTTGGATATGGGATTTTTCCGTATATTGGAATAATTGCATACCATAATGAGATATCATGGTGATGGGACCTAAATCTAAGCACAGAATGCATTTATGTTACATATACACCTTATACACACAGCCTGAAGGTCATTTTAGCCAATATTTTTTATAACTTTGTGCATTAAACAAAGTGTGTCTACATTCACACAATTCATTTATGTTTCATATACACCTTATACACACAGCCTGAAGGTCATTTAATACAATATTTTTAATAACTTTGTGTAATAAACAAAGTTTGTGTACATTGAGCCATCAAAAAACAAAGGTTTCACTATCTCACTCAAAAAGTCCGTATTTCGGAATATTCCGTATTTCGGAATATTTGGATATGGGATACTCAACCTGTAATAGAATATGAGAATTAAAATGAGTTACTACTACTTGCCCACTACAGGAGTCAGTATAGAGGTGTGATAGAAAATATAATAAAATTAACTGGTGTTTAAAGACTACGTTTAAGCACAACACATTTTCCTCGGAATTCACCTCAGCTAATAAAAGAATACAGAACATGTATTACCTTAGTTGATTGCTCACTATTTCAGGAATGCTTCCCTAACTAACCCACAGCGTAACTACCCTTATCCCTCTGAGGAAATAAACTATTAACCCATATTGAACTATATTTTAGTATGGCCAGGATGCAGGTGGTAATTTCTACTAGTGATGTGCACTGTAAATTTTTCGGGTTTTGTGTTTTGGTTTTGGATTCGGTTCCACGGCCGTGTTTTGGATTCGGACGCGTTTTGGCAAAACCTCCCTGAAATTTTTTTGTCTGATTCGGGTATGTTTTGGATTCAGGTGTTTTTTACAGAAACCCCTCAAAAACAGCTTAAATCATAGAATTTGGGGGTCATTTTGATCTCATAGTATTATTAACCTCAATAACCATAATTTCCACTCATTTCCAGTCTATTCTGAACACCTCACACCTCACAATATTATTTTTAGTCCTAAAATTTGCACCGAGGTCGCTGGGTGGCTAAGCTAAGCGACCCAAGTGGCCGACACAAACACCTGGCCCATCTAGGAGTGGCACTGCAGTGTCAGACAGGAAGGCAGATTTAAAAACTAGTCCCCAAACAGCACATGATGCAAAGAAAAAAAGAGGTGCAATGAGGTAGCTGTGTGACTAAGCTAAGCGACCCAAGTGGCCGACACAAACACCTGGCCCATCTAGGAGTGGCACTGCAGTTTTCTAGCGAGAGGATGAGTGTTTCCATCCTCATGTGAATCTGAACCACTAGCCATGAACATAGGCCAGGGCCTCAGCCGTTCCTTGCTACTCCGTTTCGTAAATGGCATATTGGCAAGTTTACGCTTCTCATCAGACGCTTTTAATTTTGATTTTTGGGTCATTTTACTGAACTTTTGTAGTATACTTGATGACACAGAGGTAGAGCAATGGACTACTGTACCGTACTGCTATATATATATACTGGTGGTCACAGCAACATTCTGCACTGTCCCCTCCTACTATATACTGCGAACAACTAAAATGCAGCACAGGTATGGATGCATAGTATACTTGACGACACAGAGGTAGAGCAGTGGACTACTGTACCGTACTGCTATATATATACTGGTGGTCACAGCAACATTCTGCACTGTCCTCTCCTACTATATACTGCGCACAACTAAAATGCAGCACAGGTATGGATGCATAGTATACTTGATGACACAGAGGTAGAGCAGTGGACTACTGTACAGTACTGCTATATATATACTGGTGGTCACAGCAACATTCTGCACTGTCCCCTCCTACTATATACTGCGCACAACTAAAATGCAGCACAGGTATGGATGCATAGTATACTTGACGACACAGAGGTAGAGCAGTGGACTACTGTACCGTACTGCTATATATATACTGGTGGTCACAGCAACATTCTGCACTGTCCTCTCCTACTATATACTGCGCACAACTAAAATGCAGCACAGGTATGGATGCATAGTATACTTGACGACACAGAGGTAGAGCAGTGGACTACTGTACCGTACTGCTATATATATATACTGGTGGTCACAGCAACATTCTGCACTGTCCCCTCCTACTATATACTGCGCACAACTAAAATGCAGCACAGGTATGGATGCATAGTATACTTGACGACACAGAGGTAGAGCAGTGGACTACTGTACTATACTGCTATATATATACTGGTGGTCACAGCAACATTCTGCACTGTCCCCTCCTACTATATACTGCGCACAACTAAAATGCAGCACAGGTTTGGATGCATAGTATACTTGACGACACAGAGGTAGAGCAGTGGACTACTGTACCGTACTGCTATATATATACTGGTGGTCACAGCAACATTCTGCACTGTCCCCTCCTACTATATACTACAATGCAGCACAGATATGGAGCGTTTTTCAGGCAGAGAACGTAGATATTTTCAGCACACTGAGCACAGATATTTGCAAGCACACTGAGCACAGATATTTGCAGCACACTGAGCAGATATTTGCAGAACACTGAACACAGAAACTGAGAGAACGCAGCCACGTCCTCTCGCTATCATCTCCAAAGCACGAGTGAAAATGGCGGCGACGCGCGGCTCCTTATATAGAATACGAATCTCGCGAGAATCCGACAGCGGGATGATGACGTTCGGGCGCGCTCGGGTTAACCGAGCAAGGCGGGAAGATCCAAGGCTGCCTCAGAACCGTGTAAAATGGGTGAAGTTCGGGGGGGTTCTGATCCCGAGGAACCGAACCCGCTCATCTCTAATTTCTACATACAACTTCCTTGGACAATAGTTCACTATCATTTTATAAATGGCAGTATGCTGCATTGATAAAACAGACTGAATACTGGAATCATCTTCCCCTTATAGTAGGTTGTTTGAGACTCTGGGGTCTATTCATGAAGCAGTGAAAAGTGTGGAGAAGTGAGCCTGTGGAGAAGTTGCCCATGGCTACCAATCAGATGCTCTGTATAATTTTATAGATTGCAAAGTGTGGAGAAGTGAGCCCGTGGAGAAGTTGCCCATGGCAACCAATCAGATGCTTTGTATAATTTTATAGTATGCAAATTATAAATGTTACTTCAATGCTGATTGGTTGCCATGGGCAACTTTTCCACTGGTTCACTTCTCCACTCTTTTCACTGCTTCATGAATAGATCCCTCTGTGTGTATTAAGGGAGACCAACCAACTAGAGTAATGTATAAGTACCAGCTCAGCAACTTTCCATCCTTCTAAAGTTGCCAGCACCATACTGTAAGTCTTTTTTGTTACCTCAATTACACAGCGAGGAAAAGTGACAAACTATATATGCCCCAAGAAATGAAAACTTGGCCACAATGTGTAAACGGCCTTAAATGGGATACAACAGGGTTGAATTTGTTTGCTAGAAAATAAGAATTTACTTACCGATAATTCTATTTCTCGTAGTCCGTAGTGGATGCTGGGGACTCCGTCAGGACCATGGGGTTTAGCGGCTCCGCAGGAGACAGGGCACAATAATAAAAGCTTTAGGATCAGGTGGTGTGCACTGGCTCCTCCCCCTATGACCCTCCTCCAAGCCTCAGTTAGGATACTGTGCCCGGACGAGCGTGCATAATAAGGAAGGATATTGAATCCCGGGTAAGACTCATACCAGCCACACCAATCACACCGTACAACCTGTGATCTGAACCCAGTTAACAGTATGATAACAACGAAGGAGCCTCTGAAAAGATGGCTCACAACAAGAATAACCCGATTTTTGTAACAATAACTATGTACAAGTATTGCAGACAATCCGCACTTGGGATGGGCGCCCAGCATCCACTACGGACTACGAGAAATAGAATTATCGGTAAGTAAATTCTTATTTTCTCTAACGTCCTAAGTGGATGCTGGGGACTCCGTCAGGACCATGGGGATTATACCAAAGCTCCCAAACGGGCGGGAGAGTGCGGATGACTCTGCAGCACCGAATGAGAGAACTCCAGGTCCTCCTCAGTCAGGGTGTGCCCCTGACCAAGTAGCAGCTCGGCAAAGTTGTAAAGCCGAGACCCCTCGGGCAGCCGCCCAAGATGAGCCCACTTCCTTGTGGAATGGGCTTTTACTGATTTTGGCTGTGGCAAGCCTGCCACAGAATGTGCAAGCTGAATTGTACTACAAATCCAGCGAGCAATCGTCTGCTTAGAAGCAGGAACACCCATCTTGTTGGGTGCATACAGGCTAAACAGCGAGTCAGATTTTCTGACTCCAGTCGTCCTGGAAACATATATTTTCAGGGCCCTGACAACGTCAAGTAACTTGGAGTCCTCCAAGTCCCTAGTAGCCGCAGGTACCACAATAGGTTGGTTCATGTGAAAAACAGAAAACACCTTAAGGAGAAATTGAGGACGAGTCCTCAATTCTGCCCTGTCAGAATGAAAAATTAAGTAAGGGCTTTTATATGATAAAGCCGCCCATTCTGACACACGCCTGGCTGAAGCCAGGGCTAATAGAATCTTCACCTTCCATGTGAAATATTTTAATTCCACAGTGGTGAGTGGATCAAACCAATGTGACTTTAGGAAACTCAAAACAACATTGAGATCCCAAGGTGCCACTGGGGGCACAAAAGGAGGCTGTATATGCAGTACCCCTTTTACAAACGTCTGAACTTCAGGCACTGAAGCCAGTTCTTTCTGGAAGAAATTCGACAGGGTCGAAATTTGAACCTTAATGGACCCTAATTTTAGGCCCATAGACAGTCCTGTTTTCAGGAAATGTAGGAACGACCCAGTTGGAATTCCTCTGTAGGGACCTTCTTGGCCTCACACCACGCAACATATTTTCGCCAAATGCGGTGAAAATGTTTTGCGGTTACATCCTTCCTGGCTTCGACCAGGGTAGGGATGACTTCATCTGGAATGCCCTTTCAGGATCCGGCGTTCAACTGCCATGCCGTCAAACGCAGCCGCGGTAAGTCTTGGAACAGACAAGGCCCCTGCTGGAGCAGGTCCTTTCTTAAAGGTAGAGGCCACGGTTCTTCCGTGAGCATCTCTTGAAGTTCCGGGTACCAAGTCCTTCTTGACCCATCCGGAACCACGAGTATCGTTCTTACTCATCTCCTTCTTATGATTCTCAGTACTTTTGGTATGAGATGCATAGGAGGGAACACATACCCTGACTGGTACACCCACAGTGTTACCAGAGCGTCCACCGCTATTGCCTGAGGGTCCCTTGACCTGGCGCAATATTTGTCTAGTTTTTTGTTCAGGCGGGACGCCAACATGTCCACCTTTGGTTTTTCCCAACGGTTTACAATCATGTGGAAGACTTCCCGCTGAAGTCCCCACTCTCCCGGGTGGAGGTTATGCCTGCTGAGGAAGTCTGCTTCCCAGTTTTCCACTCCCGGAATTAACACTGCTGAGAGTGTTATCACATGATTTTTCGCCCAGCGAAGAATCCTTGCAGTTTCTGCCATTTCCCTCCTGCTTCATGTGCCGCCCTGTCTGTTTACGTGGGCGACTGCCGTGATGTTGTCCCACTGGATCAATACCGGCTGACCTTGAAGCAGAGGTCTTGCTAAGCTTAGAGCCTTGTAAATTGCCCTTAGCTCCAGTATATTTATGTGGAGAGAAGTCTCCAGACTTGATCACACTCCCTGGAAATTTTTTCCTTGTGTGACTGCTCCCCAGCCACTCAGGCTGGCATCCGTGGTCACCAGGACCCAGTCCTGAATGTCGAATCTGCGGCCCTTTCATAGATGAGCACTCTGCAGCCACCGCAGAAGAAAACACCCTTGTCCTTGGAGACAGGGTTATCCGCTGATGCATCTGAAGATGCGATCCGGACCATTTTCCCAGCAGATTCCACTGAAAGGTTCTTGCGTGAAATCCACCGAATGGGATCGCTTTGTAAGAAACCACCATTTTTCACAGGACCCTTGTGCAATGATGCACTGATACTTTTCCTGGTTTTAGGAGGTTCCTGACTAGCTCGGATAACTCCCTGGCCTTCTTCTCCGGGAGAAAACATCCTTTTCTGGACTGTGTCCAGAATCATTCCTAGGAACATTAGACGTGTCGTCGGAAAAAGCTGCGATTTTGGAATATTTAGAATCCACTCGTGCTGTCGTAGAACTACTTGAGATAGTGCTACTCCGACCGCCAACTGTTCTCTGGACCTTGCCCTTATCAGGAAAGCGTCCATATTTCTTTTAGGAAGAATCATCATTTCGGCCATTACCATGGTAAAGACCCGGGGTGCCGTGGACAATCCAAACGGCAGCGTCTGAACTGATAGTGACAGTTCTGTACCACGAACCTGAGATACCCTTGGTGAGAAGGGCAAAATTTGGACATGTAGGTAAGCGTCCCTGATATCCAGTGACACCATATCGTCCTGGTTCGCTATCACTGCTCTGAGTGACTCCATCTTGATTTGAACCCTTGTATGTAATTGTTCAAATCTTTTAGATCTCACCGAGCCGTTTGGCTTCAGTACCACAATATAGTGTGGAATAATACCCCTTCCCTTGTTGTAGGAGGGGTACTTTGATTATCACCTGCTGGGAATACAGCCTGTGAATTTTTTCCCAATACTGCCTCCCTGTCGGAGGGAGACGTTGGTAAAGCAGACTTCAGGAACTTGTGAGGGGAAGACGTCTCGAATTTCCAATGTACACCTGGGATACTACGTGTAGGATCCAGGAGTCCACTTGCGAGTGAGCTCACTGCGTGCTGAAACTCTTGAGATGACCCCCCACCGCACCTGAGTCCGATTGTATGGCCCCAGCGTCATGCTGCGGACTTGGCAGAAGCTGTGGAGGACTTCTGTTCCTGGGAATGGGCTGCCTGCTGCAGTCTTCTTCCCTTTCCTCTAACCCTGGGCAGATATGACTGGCCTTTTGCCCGCCTGCCTTTATGGGTACGAAAGGACTGAGACTGAAAAGACTGTGTCCTTTTCTGCTGAGATGTGACTTGGGGTAACAAAAGTGGATTTTCCAGCTGTTGCCATGGCCACCAGGTCCGATGGACCGCCCCTTTATACGGCAATACTTCCATGTGCCGTCTGGAATCTGCATCACCTGACCACTGTCATGTCTATAAACATCGTCTGGCAGATATGGACATCACATCTACTCTTGATGCCAGAATGCGCATCTCGCATATATAGAAATGCATCCTTAAAATGCTCTATAGTCAATAAAATATTGTTCCTGTCAAGGGTATCAATATTTTCAGTCAGGAAATCCGACCAAGCCCCCCCAGCGCTGCACATCCAGGCTGAGGCGATTGCTGGTCGTAGTATAACACCAGTATGTGTGTATATACTTTTTAGGATATTTTTCAGCTTCCTATCAGCTGGCTCTTTGAGGGCGGCCGTATCTGGAGACGGTAACGCCACTTGTTTTTATAAGCGTGTGAGCGCCTTATCCACTCTAAGGTGTGTTTCCCAACTCGCCCTCACTTCTGGCGGGAAAGGGTATACCTCCAATAATTTTCTATCGGAGGAAACCCACGTATCATCACACACTTTAATTTATCTGATTCAGGAAAAACTACAAGTAGATTATTCCCACCCTACATAATACCCTTATTTGTGGTACTTGTAGTATCAGAAATATGTAACACCTCCTTCATTGCCCTTAACATGTAACGTGTGGCCCTAAAGGAAAATACGTTTGTTTCTTCACCGTCGACACTGAAGTCAGTGTCCGTGTCTGTGTCTGTGTCGACCAACTGAGGTAAATGGGCGTTTTTACAAGCCCCTGACGGTGTCTGAGACGCCTGGACAGGTACTAATTTGTTTGCCGGCCGTCTCATGTCGTCAACCGACCTTGCATCGTGTTGACATTATCACGTAATTCCTAAATAAGCCATCCATTCCGGTGTCGACTCCCTAGAGAGTGACATCACCAATACAGGCAATTTGCTCCGCCTCCTCACCAACATCGTCCTCCTACATGTCGACACACACGTACCGACACACAGCACACACACAGGGAATGCTCTGATAGAGGACAGGACCCCACTAGCCCTTTGGGGAGACAGAGGGAGAGTTTGCCAGCACACACCAAAAACGCTATAATTATACAGGGACAACCCCTTATACAAGTGTTTTCCCTTATAGCATTTTCACATATGTAATCATATCGCCAAATAAGTGCCCCCCCTCTCTGTTTTAACCCTGTTTCTGTAGTGCAGTGCAGGGGAGAGCCTGGGAGCCTTCCTCACAGCAGAGCTGAGCAGGAAAATGGCGCCGTGTGCTGAGGAGAATAGGCCCCGCCCCCTAAAACGGCGGGCTCTTCTCCCGGAGTTTGTGAGATCTGGCAGGGGTTAAATACATCCATATAGCCTCAAGGGCTATATGTGATGTATTTTAGCCATAAAAAAGGTATAATACATTGCTGCCCAGGGCGCCCCCCCAGCGCCCTGCACCCTCAGTGACCGCTGGTATGAAGTGTGCTGACAACAATGGCGCACAGCTGCAGTGCTGTGCGCTACCTTATGAAGACTGAAAGTCTTCTGCCGCCTGTTTCTGGACCTCTGGACCTCTTCAACTTCGCATCTGCAAGGGGGGTCGGCGGCACGGCTCCGGGACGAACCCCAGGGTGAGACCTGTGTTCCGACTCCCTCTGGAGCTAATGGTGTCCAGTAGCCTAAGAAGCAAATCCATCCTGCACGCAGGTGAGTTTACTTCTCTCCCCTAAGTCCCTCGTAGCAGTGAGCCTGTTGCCAGCAGGACTCACTGAAAATAAAAAACCTAATTTAAACTTTTATTCTAAGCAGCTCAGGAGAGCCACCTAGATTGCACCCTTCTCGGCCGGGCACAAAAATCTAACTGAGGCTTGGAGGAGGGTCATAGGGGGAGGAGCCAGTGCACACCACCTGATCCTAAAGCTTTTATTATTGTGCCCTGTCTCCTGCGGAGCCGCTAAACCCCATGGTCCTGACGGAGTCCCCAGCATCCACTTAGGACGTTAGAGAAATGATACTGAAGTGAGATAGGATATAATTACTGTTAGTAGGAAAAGTCAGGTGTGAATGGAATCCTCTAAACAGGAATATGATTTAGTGTTAAGTAGTAGTATGTTCTTATATTTTCATGCAAAAAGGAACTGCACCCAAGAGGTACTGGCATATTTATAATGGGTGCAGCATGTGCGGTGCACATGGGCCCCCGGGAGTCCGGTGGGGCCCACACCACACACCCTGCACCCATTAATAGAAATACTTACCTTCTGTAGTACCGCCGAGCCAACATTTTACCAGTGTTTCGCGCATGTTCAGTAGGTCAATCACTGGGAAAATGGCTGCTGCTGCATTTTCCCGGAGATCTGTGCATGCGCTGTAGACTCTGGGACAGCGCTAGTGTCCCCTAGGGACCCTAGTGCCCAGAATCTACAGCACACGGACCTCCTCCTCTCTAGAAACACCCCTGCCTAGAGGATACAGTGTTAGCATTTTTGTGGCATACTAACTCCTAAATTGTAGAAGTTCTGGAGTTCTTGCAAAATAAAGTTCCGGAGTTTCTGCAAAATGAATTGTTAATTAATTTGTAAGTGTAAGTATAAATGTTTATTGTTTCGCCTTGTATTATTGAAAAGTTATTTGTGTGACTTTTATTGCTTAAACTATTTACAAAAGAGTTTCTGTGAATAAAGGATGTAAATTTGAAAATATTGGGTACTATTTCTTGGGTTCAGAGTAATACTACTTACCACTCTGGTCTACTAAAAGGATAAATAGAACCAAAGCACTGCAGAAGGATCGATGTTTACCTGGTAAGATACTTACGAGATCACCATATCCGACCCTCTTACCCCCAAATATCCCACAGAGGCTTGCGACATTTGTACATATGTGAATCTGTGTAAGAAGGTATCCAATGGGAGCAGCTGTGGCTATTCCTCATGCCATGTTCCACTGTGCTTCATCTGCAACTTTGTATGTATATATCAATTGCTGTGCAATTAAAATCACAGTCTAGTGTCTCTAGTATACTGGGTGAATCTTTTTGCTGTGTCTGTGATGGGAAATACAAAATGGGCAAACATATAGTATCAAGCGCTGGGAATAAAAATTCAAACCTTCCCTTTATGGATGGTTGTATTGAGGGTGTGTTGCTACCCCCTCTTCCTCTATTCCACTTCTTGTGGGGACCACTTCAATCCTCAATCCACATTCAGGATCGTGACATGAAAAAGAACATATAATACAATGGTGTAGTATGTCTTAGCCGGATCACACTTCACCCCAGTGTTCTCTGTTCCCTGAAAAAATTGGTGGAGGCTTAACACCTATCAACTCCTTGAACTAAAGTCACTGGGGTGAAGTGTGATCCGGCTAAGACATACTACACCATTGTATTATATGTTCTTTTTCATGTCACGATCCTGAATGTGGATTGAGGATTGAAGTGGTCCCCACAAGAAGTGGAATAGAGGAAGAGGGGGTAGCAACACACCCTCAATACAACCATCCATAAAGGGAAGGTTTGAATTTTTATTCCCAGCGCTTGATACTATATGTTTGCCCATTTTGTATTTTCTGTTCACAACAGAGGTTGGTGATACCTCTAGAGCAACATATTTCTCAGCTGCAGGGGTGCGCCAGAATAGATCAATTTATTTTTTGTGTTTTATTGTGTCTGTGATGGGCCTGAGAAGAAAAATACTGTACACTACTAATCTTGTAACATCTCAGTTGCGCCGCCTGATTTACGCCATATGGCATATGACACTCAATATATGCGGAGGCATCTACATGTTGAAATTCACAATGTCTACTATGACATGATGTCGACACTGTAAATGGTATTTTCATGTAAATTTTACTTTAAGCTTATCCTAAACTAACTCTAACTATAAAAGCAGTCTAACCTTAGCCCTAACCCTAATTGAAGCCTTACCCTAAAATCCTGTGTCGACATTATGTTGACATCCTGTGTCAACAATGTTGACATTATGTCCGAAAATGTCAACATTCTGCATAATGACTATGTAACCTCACCTGGGACTACCAAGGGCTTGAGGACAGAGAATTCCTGCCCTTGTCATGCAAATCAGGTGAATTATTATATCTAGCAATGCAATAAAATACATAAATCTCAAAAGAGCGCAAAATATTCTGTAATAAATATTCCATAATATAAACATAATAATAAATAATTTATTAAAAATACACAGTAATATCAGTTTAAAAATATAAGCAGTGTGAACATTACAATTATATTGCTAGATTTGCCAGTATTAAAAACATAAAATATAAAGAATCAACTGATATCACCATAAGGTAATTACTCTGGAATAGATTCAAACCACTGAACAGGCACTTAATAGCTCTGTTGAAATAGTGCCAATCTGAATAGTTTAAATCTGTGATTGACAAAGGTCAGAGCTATAACTATACTTTTTGGTGCCCTATGCCAGAAAGTGAATCCCCCCCCCTATTTTTTCAATAGGGACACAAGGTACATGCCCTCATGGGGAAGGGGCATGACAACATTGATCCCAGAGAAAGCCCATGCTATGATGCCCCTTCCCACATTTTCTAAATATAAATATTTTTATTATGCACATACTTTTATAGAATACTGCCATGGATTTGGACACAAATCCTCTTTATACCACATTTATGCACTTAACTCAGGAGCTTGTTGTTATTCAGCTACAATACTCTTTATTAAATAACACGTTTCAATATACTGCCATACACAAGATTCAAACCCATAACCTGTTTCATTCCAGTCAAACACCCTACTCATTGAGCTATTTGATCCTGCATACAAATCATGAGATTTCTAACTATATGAAGCTACTTCTAATTTGTAAAAAAATAATCAGCATTGCAATTGAGCAGATCTATGTAGTGTGCAGCCACACATCGAATCCCTTGCAGCCACACACTACAAATATCTGCCCAGCTGCAATGCTGATCATTTTTTCCACAAAGTACAAGTTAAGCACCAAATAGTTAGAATTCTCTAGCTTAGATTTCTCTAGCTTTCTATGCAAGGGCAGATACTGTAGTTCAATGAATAGATTGTCCGGCTGCAATGCCACAGGCATGGTTTCAATTCCCAGGTATATCAGCATCTTGAAATGTAATAAAGGACAATGTGACTGAATAACAAAGAGCTCTCAAGTTAAGTTCATGAATGTTGTATAGGTATTAGCGACGGAAGGGGTGGGGGAAGGAGACATGAGCGGTCAGGAGTTGCTGGGCTTCAAAAAGGGGGGACTGCAAGTGAAAGTAATTAAAACAGATAATTGCCAACTGCTGCTAACAGCGCCCCCTACCCTGCAGCTCTATGTGTGGTGCCCCCTCCGCACACAACTATTTACGGCCCTGTAAAAAGTTAAATGCAGTAGATCAAGACAGTGCAATATGTATAGCTGTAGCCAACCTCTGTGCCAATAGTCACCTGTGATATCCTATCCTGAACACTGGAACCAAGTTCAGTGCCCTTTTTCATGTCTCTGGAACCTCTGAAATTAGTCCCATCTGGGAGCTTGATCTGCTGGTACCCTATAAAGGCACAGTTTACTATTGCTTTGTGCGCAATCCTTCCCTGCCATGGACATGCCTGCCAGCCCTATCTAATGCGTTGACAATCTCTAATGCAGTGTTTCCCAACCGCGGTCCTCAAGGCACACTAACAGTCCTGGTTTTAGTGATATCCAGGCTTGAACACAGGTGACTTAATTAGTACCTCAGTTATTTTGATTTAACCGTCTGTGCTGAAGCCTGGATATCACTAAAACCTGCACTGTTGGTGTGCCTTGAGGACCGTGGTTGGGAATGCCTGATCTAATGGAATGAGCTAAGTGGAATACCAACAAGAGACCACCTTTCACCACATTGTTCTATTTGCCGGGAATCAGCTAGCGGTAAGGACTCATTTCAGGGGCTTCAGAGGCAGGGAGGTTGAACAAGTGCACTAAACTTGGTTCCTGTGTTTAGGATCTTTAGCAAAGGCTTCCACTTCCCCTGGACTTTTTGTGGCTTCTTTCACTTCTTTTCTGCTGGTTTTGTCTTTGACATCTTCATCAGTTACTACAGTGTCTTTGTCTGCCGCTGAGACATCTTCAGTGTCTTCTTGCTTTTTTCACACTGGGTCCATCGCCATTCACTCTGTCATAGAACTACAGTAAACTGATCCTCCTTGCACTAGCCAATATAAGACGGCGCAAGGGGGCAGAGCTTTGATGTACTAAGCCAAGACCATCTTTCCATGGCAAGCCTTTATGAATTAGCCAAAACTGATTGGTTTGGCCAGAATACTGTACATTTGTACATTTGGAGCAATCCTGCTAGAACTACATACTATAGGAAAATCAACAATAGCTGTATGGACCCAAAATAAAACCCTTCACATGCCACTCTTTGGGCACACCAGTTTTTGTGGATACAACTTATAAAAGAACTAAGAAGTTTCAATGGCGTAATTCCAAGTTGATCGCAGCAGGAAATTTTTTAGCAGTTGGGCAAAACCATGTGCACTGCAGGGGGGGGGGCAGATATAACATTTGCAGAGAGAGTTAGATTTGGGTGGGTTATTTTGTTTCTGTGCAGGGTAAATACTGGCTGCTTTATTTTTACACTGCAATTTAGATTTCAGTTTGAATACACCACACCCAAATCTAACTCTCTCTGCACATGTTATATCTGCCCTTCCTGCAGTGCACATGGTTTTGCCCAACTGCTAACAAAATTCCTGCTGCGATCAACTCAGAATTACCCCCAAATAAACCAATTTAGGAAAATGAAAACTGTTTTCTGTGATTAGAAATTGACCGAAAAACAGAAGTGAGGAGGTGAGTAAATTTTTACGAAATGGTGAACACCTTTAGGACACCTTTTATTCGTTGGAGACATACAGTATAATATTTTAAGATAGAAACACTACTGGAACTGCAAAACGGTTTTGAAATCCCTGTAATTGTTTTGAACATTAGATAGTAATGTTGGTTTAACACTGTTCTAAATATTTTATGTTGTTTAAGTAATAAAGCCTTTGGAACCATGATAGTTTAGGATTTATTGTTATTATTATATGTATTTTGAAACCTTGTGCCAGAGTAAGCACAGCTCTGTTTTTTTTTAATCCACAATTTTTTTACGGTCCCTATGTATTATCTTTTTCTTCACATACTGTACATACAAAATAGAAATGTTGTGAATAGGATATATGTCATGTAGTATTCATACATTATTGCTGATCATTTCCAGTGTGCTGGAGGAATATTTTTATTTTTACTTTTTTTTCTTGTCTAGTCTAATTGACTGAGCAACCACCATTTTATATGACTGTTCTGAAGAGGCATGGATAGGACCAGCATTTGGATGATGTACTGGTCCTTGTAGTGCCATTTGGAGGGTGCCACCAGGTGAGTTGGCTCTCAATTTAAATATATTCATGTATGTGCTATTATCATGTAGAATAGCAATAAGCAATTATATGACCCAGAGTAGGAATTTTTATTACTGCCAGAACAGAGGTGCCTTGATGAAGCCTGGTGGCTTAAACATATATTTGTATCTCTATTTCTATATCATGTACTATTCAAATCTCATTGCTGGTCCTTTGCAGTGTGCTGGGGGAATGCATATCCTTTTTTTCTTGTCTAGACTAACAACTACCTTTCATGTACCTGTGAAGGACCATTAAATTGATTAAGAAGCCACCATTTTATATGAGTGGCCTAGGCTGTCCAGTAGGTGAACTATGCACAGTAGCTGGGATAACCGGGGATACTTGGCCATAAAGGGGGTCTGCCCGTGGTACTGTGATTTGTTTGTGGGTTAGCCAGCCACCAATGGGCTGCAGTGAAAAACTCTCTTCTAGCTACCTCCAATTGCTGTTTCTCTAGCATTGCTCTACTCTGGGCCTCTGCAATGTGCAGTGACAAGACAGCCTCCTTAAAGGACAAGAAAACATCTGTGGAACTGTAGGGATGTATCAGTGTTATACGGGGGGGGGGGAAAGGGGGGTGATGCAATGATAATGGGTTGTATTTATATTACCTGGGGTTCTGTATTTGGTATTTTTGTGTGGCTGGCTGTTATATTAATGTTATGGAAATATTGTGTATTAATGTTATAAAGGTGGGAGTGTATTAATGTTATCTGGTAGGGTTTGGGATATATTAATGTTATCTGGTAGGGTTCGGGATGTCTTAATATTATCTATGGATGGGGGTGAGAGAATATTGTGAGAGGTTTGACCATTAATGTTATCTAGAATATACTGAAATTATGTGAGGTGTGTAGTATATTTTCTGGTCATCACCGTTTTTATGTAATAAGCGTTGTCAATTTTTTGTCATATATACCCCCATTTATTAGCACTTTATTAATTAATCCTCATCCTGTAGTCTTGGTTTTCATAAATCTACATTTGTGCAGGGAATGAAAGGGTTTACATTAACAAACTGTTTAACTTGGGTTTTATTTCATTTTGGATGAGTCAGGGATTAACTGATGTAACTGAGAATCAGATGTCACACTTGCTCAGGTGAGTCTGGGCATAATAACCATATATATTATACAAGTACACAAGTAAACAGCTTTTTCTTAGTGAAAATTCATTTAATTGTTTTAATTCCTTGCTCCTTTTATTTGGCAATATTTATTCTTAAACCCTAATTAATAAAAGAGACAATCTCTTTCAATGCTTCTGCTACGGACACATTTTTCTTCATTGCGTTTTTTTTCTTTCTTTCTTTTCACTCACATGAACAGCTAATTGACTTTTCCTGCTTGCTAGCTGAAGCTGCTTTGATTAATTTATCATTAATTTTTAATCAGCCTTTTACGATGACTGTACTGAATTATTGTCTCGCTACCACATCCATCACAAGGGTAGTATCACACTGCAGATCCCTATCAGGGTCTTTGAAGAACCACTGATCAAACGCAGGGTTCCAAGGTCAGCACTATATTAAAATGTGCTTTTCTCTGTGGGCATGGTTGCACTGTTGCACAACTCTATGTAGAAGTGATATGTGCCTTTATTAGTCTATGCAACAGATTGTTAAAATCTGACACAGGTAATATGAGTATATTCATTTCTGCATGCAAAGCTTATTGTATGCTGTGAAATGGCTTTTTTCCTTCAGAATGTACATTAAGGTCATAATTTTACAAAATAACTTACATACTATAACATAAATGAAGGAAAAGGCCTCCATTGCTACATAACCGTAGCATTGAGGCGGGATGCAGTCAATATACTGGCTGTCGGGATCCCGGAGTTCAGGAGACTGACGCCGGAATCCTGACAGCTGGTGAAATACCGACGCCTGATAGATTACCAGCCAGTCAGCTCCTAACTGTCATTTTTCAAACACAGCCTGTGACATGGCAGTTAGGAGCTGATTGGCTGGTACTTTATCACCGTGAAATTATCACTTTTTAAGGCTTAGTACATCCCGCCCTTGTTAAATCTGCTCCCCTAGTCTTCAGAAGAGTAGTTATAAAAATTATTATTATTACTTTGAATGCATGGATCTGTAAGAGTATTTAAAGGTTTTATTGAAAATTTGATCAAGGAGTTAATTTATTGCATTCTACATGGCGGGGGGTATCCAATCACCTGTGGTCAGTGACCGCGGGATATTGTATTGCCGTGGGCTATCCTATTAGCCCTGTTGCAGCGTGCTCCTCGCCTGTTGTCGGCACTTATCAGGGATTATGTTTCGGGTGCCTCAGATACCCGAAGCATAATCAGTGATAAGCGGGCTGCCGGAACAGCGATAACAGGTGGGATCGGGGACTTATCCCCAATCCCATGTGTTTTTGCATGATCGTGGGTCCAATTTCTGCCAATCTAAATGGCCCCTAAGTGAATACTGCGATAATGAGCATTGGCCATTAATCACAATGTCTGGCCATTTAGATCGTCCGAAAATGCAACAGGGCTAATTGGATACTCCCCGAACTGTTAAAAATAAGAATTTACTTACCGATAATTCTATTTCTCGGAGTCCGTAGTGGATGCTGGGGTTCCTGAAAGGACCATGGGGAATAGCGGCTCCGCAGGAGACAGGGCACAAAAAAGTAAAGCTTTACTAGGTCAGGTGGTGTGCACTGGCTCCTCCCCCTATGACCCTCCTCCAGACTCCAGTTAGGTACTGTGCCCGGACGAGCATACACAATAAGGGAGGCATTTTGAATCCCGGGTAAGACTCATACCAGCCACACCAATCACACCGTACAACTTGTGATCTAAACCCAGTTAACAGTATGACAACAGAAAGGGCCTCTTAAAGATGGCTCCTTAACAATAACCCGAATTAGTTAACAATAACTATGTACAAGTATTGCAGATAATCCGCACTTGGGATGGGCGCCCAGCATCCACTACGGACTCCGAGAAATAGAATTATCGGTAAGTAAATTCTTATTTTCTCTATCGTCCTAAGTGGATGCTGGGGTTCCTGAAAGGACCATGGGGATTATACCAAAGCTCCCAAACGGGCGGGAGAGTGCGGATGACTCTGCAGCACCGAATGAGAGAACTCCAGGTCCTCCTTTGCCAGGGTATCAAATTTGTAAAATTTTACAAACGTGTTCTCCCCCGACCACGTAGCTGCTCGGCAGAGTTGTAATGCCGAGACCCCTCGGGCAGCCGCCCAAGATGAGCCCACCTTCCTTGTGGAGTGGGCTTTTACAGTTTTAGGCTGTGGCAGGCCTGCCACAGAATGTGCAAGTTGAATTGTGTTACAAATCCAACGAGCAATCGACTGCTTAGAAGCAGGTGCGCCCAACTTGTTGGGTGCATACAATATAAACAGCGAGTCAGATTTTCTGACTCCAGCCGTCCTTGCAATGTATATTTTTAAGGCTCTGACAACGTCCAACAACTTGGAGTCCTCCAAGTCGCTAGTGGCCGCAGGCACCACAATAGGTTGGTTCAGATGAAATGCTGATACCACTTTAGGGAGAAAATGCGGACGAGTCCGCAGTTCTGCCCTATCCGAATGGAAGATTAGATAAGGACTTTTATAAGATAAAGCCGCCAATTCAGATACTCTCCTGGCAGAGGCCAGGGCTAGTAACATAGTCACTTTCAATGTGAGATATTTCAAATCCACCTTTTTCAATGGTTCAAACCAATGGGATTTGAGGAAATCTAAAACTACATTTAGATCCCACGGTGCCACCGGAGGCACCACAGGAGGCTGTATATGCAGTACTCCCTTGACAAAAGTCTGGACCTCAGGGACAGAGGCCAATTCTTTTTGGAAGAATATTGACAGGGCCGAAATTTGAACCTTAATGGATCCCAATTTGAGACCCATAGATAATCCTGATTGCAGGAAATGTAGGAAACGACCCAGTTGGAATTCCTCCGTCGGAACCCTCCGATCCTCGCACCACGCTACATATTTTCGCCAAATGCGGTGATAATGTTTCACGGTGACTTCCTTCCGTGCCTTAATCAAGGTAGGAATGACTTCTTCTGGAATGCCTTTCCCTTTTAGGATCTGGCGTTCAACCGCCATGCCGTCAAACGCAGCCGCGGTAAGTCTTGAAAAAGACAGGGACCCTGCTGTAGCAGGTCCCTTCTCAGAGGTAGAGGCCACGGTTCGTCCGTGAGCATCTCTTGAAGTTCCGGATACCAAGTCCTTCTCGGCCAATCCGGAACCACTAGTATTGTTCTTACTCTTCTTTGCCGTATGATCTTCAATACCTTTGGTATGAGCGGCAGAGGAGGAAACACATACACTGACTGGTACACCCAAGGAGTTACCAGTGCGTCCACAGCTATTGCCTGTGGATCTCTTGACCTGGCGCAATATTTGTCCAGTTTCTTGTTGAGGCGAGACGCCATCATGTCTACAATTGGTCTTTCCCAACGGTCTATTAACATGTTGAAGACTTCTGGATGTAGACCCCACTCTCCCGGATGAAGATCGTGTCTGCTGAGGAAGTCTGCTTCCCAGTTGTCCACGCCCGGGATGAACACTGCTGACAGTGCTATCACGTGATTCTCCGCCCAGCGAAGAATCTTGGCAGCTTCTGCCATTGCACTCCTGCTTCTTGTGCCGCCCTGCCTGTTTACATGGGCGACCGCCGTGATGTTGTCCGACTGAATCAACACCGGCTTTCCTTGCAGGAGAAGTTCCGCCTGGCTTAGAGCATTGTAGATTGCTCTTAGTTCCAGAATGTTTATGTGAAGAGACTTTTCCAGACTCGTCCATACTCCCTGGAAGTTTCTTCCTTGTGTGACTGCTCCCCAGCCTCTCAGGCTGGCGTCCGTGGTCACCAGGATCCAATCCTGAATGCCGAATCTGCGGCCTTCTAATAGGTGAGCCTTCTGCAACCACCACAGAAGTGACACCCTTGTCTTTGGTGACAGGGTTATTCGCAGGTGCATCTGCAGATGCGACCCTGACCATTTGTCCAACAGATCCCTTTGGAATATTCTTGCATGGAATCTGCCGAATGGAATTGCTTCGTAAGAAGCCACCATTTTTCCCAGGACTCTTGTGCATTGATGTACTGACACTTTTCCTGGTTTTAGGAGGTTCCTGACCAGATCGGATAACTCCTTGGCTTTTTCCTCTGGAAGGAAAACCTTTTTCTGAACCGTGTCCAGAATCATTCCTAGGAACAGCAGACGAGTTGTCGGGATTAAATGGGATTTTGGAATATTCAGAATCCACCCGTGTTGTCTTAGCACCTCTTGAGATAGTGCTAAAGCTGTCTCCAGCTGTTCTCTGGACCTTGCCCTTATTAGGAGATCGTCCAAGTATGGGATAACTAATACGCCTTTTCTTCGAAGAAGAATCATCATCTCGGCCATTACCTTGGTAAAGACCCGAGGCGCCGTGGACAATCCGAACGGCAGCGTCTGAAACTGATAGTGACAGTTTTGAACAATGAACCTGAGGTACCCCTGGTGTGCGGGGTAAATCGGAACGTGTAGATACGCATCCTTGATGTCCAAGGATACCATAAAGTCCCCTTCTTCCAGGTTCGCTATCACTGCTCTGAGTGACTCCATCTTGAACTTGAACTTTTTTATGTAGAGGTTCAAGGACTTCAGATTTAGAATAGGCCTTACCGAGCCATCCGGCTTCGGTACCACAAATAGAGTGGAATAATACCCCTTTCCTTGTTGTAATAGGGGTACTTTGACTATCACCTGCTGAGCGTACAGCTTGTGAATGGCTTCCAACACCCTCTCCCTTTCGGAAGAGACGGTTGGTAAGGCAGACTTCAGGAAACGATGAGGAGGATCCGTCTCTAATTCCAACCTGTACCCCTGAGATATTATCTGCAGGATCCAGGGGTCTACCTGCGAGTGAGCCCACTGCGCGCTGTAATTTTTGAGACGGCCCCCCACTGTCCCCGAGTCCGCTTGAGAGGCCCCAGCGTCATGCTGAGGTTTTTGCAGGAGCCGGGGAGGGCTTCTGTTCCTGGGAAGGAGCTGCCTGTTGGTGTCTCTTCCCTCTTCCTCTGCCTCGTGGCAGGTACGACAAGCCCTTTGCTCTCTTATTTTTGTAGGAGCGAAAAGGCTGCGGTTGAAAGGTCGGTGCCTTTCTCTGTTGGGGAGTGACTTGAGGTAAAAAAGTGGATTTCCCGGCAGTAGCCGTGGCCACCAAGTCTGATAGACCAACTCCAAATAACTCCTCCCCTTTATACGGCAAAACCTCCATGTGACGTTTTGAATCCGCATCGCCTGTCCACTGTCGTGTCCATAAGGCTCTTCTGGCTGAAATGGACATAGCACTCACCCGAGATGCCAGTGTGCAAATATCCCTCTGTGCATCACGCATATAGATAAATGCATCCTTTATTTGTTCTAACGACAGTAAAACATTGTCCCTATCTAGGGTATCAATATTTTCAATCAGGGATTCTGACCAAACTACTCCAGCACTGCACATCCAGGCAGTTGCTATAGCTGGTCGTAGTATAACACCTGCATGTGTGTATATATTCTTTTGAATAACTTCCATCTTTCTATCTGATGGATCCTTAAGTGCGGCCGTCTCAGGAGAGGGTAACGCCACTTGTTTGGATAAGCGTGTGAGCGCCTTGTCCACCTTAGGGGGTGTTTCCCAGCGCGCCCTAACCTCTGGCGGGAAAGGGTATAATGCCAATAACTTTTTTGAAATTATCAACTTTTTATCAGGAGCAACCCACGCTTCATCACACACGTCATTTAATTCTTCTGATTCAGGAAAAACTGTTTGTAGTTTTTTCACACCATACATAATACCCTGTTTTACGGTATCTGTAGTATCAGCTAAATGTAACGTCTCCTTCATTGCCAAAATCATATAACGTGTGGCCCTACTGGAAAATACGTTTGAATTTCTACCGTCGTCACTGGAATCAGTGCCCGTGTCTGGGTCTGTGTCGACCGACTGAGGCAAAGGGCGTTTTACAGCCCCTGACGGTGTTTGAGGCGCCTGGACAGGCATTAATTGATTGTCCGGCCGCCTCATGTCCTCAACTGACTGTTTAAGGGAAGATAAACTATCACGTAATTCCACAAATAAAGGCATCCATTCTGGTGTCGACCCCCTGGGGGGTGACATCTGCATATTTGGCAATTGCTCCGCCTCCACACCAATATCGTCCTCATACATGTCGACACCACGTACCGACACACACCGCAAACTCACAGGGAATGCTCTAATGAAGACAGGACCCACTAGCCCTTTTGGGGAGACAGAGGGAGAGTCTGCCAGCACACACCACAAAGCGCTATATATACAAGGGATATCCTTATATTAAGTGCTCCCTTATAGCTGCTTTAATATATATATATATATAGCCATTAATGTGCCCCCCCTCTCTGTTTTACCCTGTTTCTGTAGTGCAGTGCAGGGGAGAGACCTGGGAGCCGTTCTGACCAGCGGAGCTGTGACAGAAAATGGCGCCGTGTGCTGAGGAGATAGGCCCCGCCCCTTTTTCGGCGGGTTCTTCTCCCGCTATTTTTCCAGTCAGGCAGGGGTTAAATATCTCCATATAGCCCCTATGGGCTATATGTGAGGTATTTTTAGCCTTGTATAAGGTTTATATTTGCCTCTCAGAGCGCCCCCCCCCAGCGCTCTGCACCCTCAGTGACTGCCCAGTGAAGTGTGCTGAGAGGAAAATGGCGCACAGCTGCAGTGCTGTGCGCTACCTTATGAAGACTGAGGAGTCTTCAGCCGCCGGTTTCCGGACCTCTTCACGCTTCAGCATCTGCAAGGGGGTCGGCGGCGCGGCTCCGGGACCGGACTCCACGGCTGGGCCTGTGTTCGATCCCTCTGGAGCTAATGGTGTCCAGTAGCCAAGCAGCAAATCCACTCTGCATGCAGGTGAGTTTACTACTTTCCCCCTAAGTCCCACGTTGCAGTGATCCTGTTGCCAGCAGGACTCACTGTAAAGAAAAAAACCTAAACTAAACTTTCTCTAAGCAGCTCTTTAGGAGAGCCACCTAGATTGCACCCTTCTCGTTCGGGCACAAAATCTAACTGGAGTCTGGAGGAGGGTCATAGGGGGAGGAGCCAGTGCACACCACCTGACCTAGTAAAGCTTTACTTTTTTGTGCCCTGTCTCCTGCGGAGCCGCTATTCCCCATGGTCCTTTCAGGAACCCCAGCATCCACTTAGGACGATAGAGAAAACATATATATACCTTAAGAGAAAAGGAAGTGGATAACAGAACAGGTCTGGACTATTGATAATTGTTAAATGATATCTGTATCAACAATAGGGGTAATATTTAGTGGTGTGACTGTCACAAGGTTACAGAGTTTGCAGTGCTCCAAGGAGTTGAAAATAAGGTAGCATAACAGGTTGTTCTCTGCAAGAGGGAGAGAAAAGAAGAAACTCTTTTGTAATTTTAAATCATTGAAAGGTAACTTTTATCTGTTTATATTCTAAAATAAGTTTTTCTGTTGTAGCATGTAACAATATTATTATTTGGACATAAATTGTTTTTTAAAACCTGCAAAGGAATATATTGCAAGGAAATTTGTTGTACTCTGAGTTCCTGAAAAATCTTATTATAAACTATTTGCGTATATCACTGTGGGCATGGTACAACAGTGGCCATGTCATCATTCATCATGTCTACATAAATAATACATAGGTGTCCATGTACATCTTGCCGAAATGCAGCGGAACAGCATATGGTAGTGGGGAGCGATGTTCCAGCTACCCACTTGTACACAGGAACCAGAAGTCATTCAGCATGGGTAGCAGGAGTCTATGCTCCCACTCCCCGTAACTGTTACTGGGGACGCCAGCGGCAGCAGTGCATGCTCCCCAATACCCATAGAAGTCAATGGGGAAGCTACTGACTGTGGGAGGTCACTTTGTGCATTGTGGCAGTGCCATAGCATGCTGCTACCCTCAGCAACACTTTAAGAGAACAAATCTGTGTGTTGACATGATGAGTTGTCGACAAACCATTCCTGGTGGTCTAATATTTTATTTATTTATTAACAGTTTCTTATATAGCGCAGCAAATTCCAACAATGATATAACAAACAGTCATAGAGGTAGGAAGGCCCTGCTCGCAAGCTTACAATCTAGTGGTCTCTTGTCTTCTCCCAGGGGTAGCACAAGCTCCAGCGTCTTCTCCCAGGTTCTGGCGGTGCTTCTGGCATGGTCGTGATAGAGCCGTGTTCTGGTTAGTATATCTCCCCATATCCCTCACCTTAACCCTAACATCCATTGTGCTTAAAGACTAACAGCCTAGCCTTAACCTCCCTCCACAGCCTTACCACAATTCTTCTGCCAGGGTCTAATCCTATCCATACGTCAGCATCTTCAGAATGGTGATATTTCACATGGTGACATTTCAAATATCGGCACTGTGAGTCTGATGACAGTTTGAGGTTGTTGACCTGGTGACTGTGGACTTTCTGACTAGATAGCATCACAATATATTCATGTTTCAGGGAGTCAGATGACACAAAACAATATTCTAATATTGGGTGCAAATATTTAAAGGAACACTAATAATATAGAATATCTTTTCTGAAAAATTCAGACTATTACCTCTAAAATGAACTGACACATTCCAAAGTAATACTATATAAAATATCACAAGTATTTAGTAAAAGCGTTGTATATAATTTATTTAGCAATGTCTCTTCTAGCAGTTTCTGTCATTCAAATGTGCTGCAAGTAACTAGTGTAAAATCTTGTGAAACCTCTTCTTTAATCTTGACTTGTAGGTTTATGTTTTAAATAGACTGGTCTTTAAAAGCACTGAATAGGGGACTCCCTGTTTCACATGTGGGTGACTCTGAATTAATGAAAGATTAGCAAAGATATTTAATTTGTGGAATACATTACTATTTTGCCATTGAACTGGCATTTGCTGGTGATCACACTGATCACCAGCCGTTAACTTTTTTGGTTCACCTATTTTGAAAGAGGGGACTCCCTTCTTTACTAGAGGTCCCAAACTTTGTAGGTGCCAGGTTGGGGCTATAAAGCCCCATTCATCATACTTTCATTGATTTACAATTGTTTTTTTTTTTCTTTATAAAACTGCGTAAGCACTGACATCAGTGTCCAGAACCCATCTCCCCAGCCAGAAGACAGTACACACCAATCATCTAGACTGGAAGGCAGAGCCAAATTATTGCTATGGTGGTATAGGCATCTGTCCAGGACCCGGTGGGCAGGGACGGACTGGGATGAAAAAAACAACCAGGGAAATTTATGGAAGCAGCCCTAATGGGGGTGGAGTCTGTTGAGGATGTGGATCTGTTGAGGACGGGATCCCTCCTCATGGGGCCTGATCTTTAGATGCCACCATCAGTTGCACCACCAAACTTTTTACCAGCCCTATGCTAGATGCTGATCATCCATCTCAGTATGTCCTCCAATGTGAGCAATTCACCGTCTTTATAGCCAACCATCTGTAACTGCATAGGAACACCCAAGATATTTCTAATACACTTCTTTGTACATGCATCTGAATCCATACTGCAACTCTGTACAAACACCATCAGAATGCATGGACATTGCACAAGTAAAAATAAAACATATTGGCCCCACAACAAAAAATACACACATTGGCCCCCCAGAGAAATGAAACACAGTGGCTCCCACAGAAAAAACACAGAGGCCCCCAGAGAAAAACCCCCAAACATTCGTACCCATGGAAAACAATAAAGCACATTGACGCCACAGAAAAAACTGTCACTGACCTAGGTTGGGGGTGTTGTGAACTCGGGGGTTCTCCCGATGGTAGGGGAGAGGAACCACAGTTGGGTCGGAACAGGGATGGCTTGATATAGGTCTTCCTCATACAGGACTCTGACAGTAAAGCTTGGTGAAAATATTAAAGAACTTTATTGCAGGAAGGGAGCAACACAATGTCACATAGCAGAGAAGGAACGTATGGAGGGAATGTCCAGGCCTATAAGAGAACTTGTAAGCAATGTTAAAGATTCCAGGAAAAGAAGTACTTGTGAGTGTTGGTACAAGATAATGGTGACTGAAGAACTTGTGAGTGACATTTTTAAAGATACTGATGATTTGAAGAACTGGTGAACGGTGGTTAAAGACTCTGATGATTGAAACACTTGTGAGCGGTGCTTGCTGATGATTTGTATGACTTGAGAGCGGTGACTAAAGATACTGATGATTTATAGAACTTGTGAGCGGTGGTTAAAGACACTGATGATTTGTATGACTTGAGAGCGATGATTAAAGACACTGTAGAACTTGGGAGCGGTGGTTAAAGACACTGATGACTTCTAGAATTTGAGAACGGTGTTTAAAGACAAAGATGACTTGTAGATCTTGAGAGCGGTGTTTAAAGACACAGATGACTTGTAGAACTTAAGAGCGGTGTTTAAAGACACAGATGACTTGTAGAACTTGAGAGCGGTGTTTAAAAACACTGAAGACTTGTAGAACTTGAGAATGATGTTTAAAGACACTGAAGACTTGTAGAACTTGAGAGCGGCGTTTAGCCCGCAGCCCACGCTGACTCCAAGAAGCACTGGTGACTGGATTGCAGAGGAACACACCAGCCGCTGTATACGCTGGAACTGTGCAGCAACTGGCACCTGGAAGCGCCGGAGACACTAGGGTACGACTGCAGAGAGACTCGCCGGGAACAAGAGCACTGGCATCCACTTCAGGGGAAAAGATGATACTCAGGCGCCGAGGTGCTGCCCGGCGTCTGCCTTTGAATCTCCCGCCTCCGCTGGATTGGTGGAACAGTCTGATGATGTCACCTGCTCCCCACCAACGTGATGCCGGGTATCATGGCAGCGCCCCTGCCCCGGGGAACCGCTGGGAGCCGCGCCAGCCAGGCGCCGGAGCCCGTGGACCATCGAAGGCGGAGGCCACAACACAGACCAGCAGGCACGCAGGGGTAAGCGCAGTGAACGCCGCCTATGGCGTGTGAAAGTACCCCCTCCTCCAGGAGTGGCCCCCGGACACTTTCCAGGTTTTGTTGGATGTCTGGAATGGAAAATCTGCACCAGTCGGGGAGCCATAACTTCAGTAGCCTTTACCCAGCTCCTCTCCTCGGGTCCAAAACCTTTCCACTAGTGATGAGCGGATTCGGTTTTACTCGGTTTTACTCGGTTCTCAAAACCGAATCTTATTGGCTCACTGATGTCACGTGTTTTGGATAGCCAATAAGATTTGGTTTTGAGAACCGAGTAAAACCGAGTAAAACCGAATCCGCTCATCACTACTTTCCACTCCACCAAATACTGTAGATTCTTGTGAAGATAACGAGAGTCAAGAATAGCTTTGATTTCAAAGTCCGTTCCAGCTTCATACTCTGCAGAGGTTGGACTTGGGGACTTTGAATGGAACCGGTTTAAAATAAGGGGGCGAAGGAGAGAGACATGAAAAGAGTTTGGTATCCGGAGGTGGGAAGGCAATCCCAATTTGCAGACCACCGGGTTTAGGACTTGTAACACGGGGTAAGGACCAATAAACTTTGGGGCGAACTTCATAGTGGGCACTCTTAACCGGAGGTTGCGGGTGGAAAGCCATACCCTGTCACCAACCTTGTATTTGGGAGCTGCTCATCGCTTCCTATCCGCAAAGAACTTATAGCGGCCAGAAACTCTCTTGAGATTAGCATGAACTCGACTCCAAATTTGGCTGAAGTGCCGAAGAGTAGAGGCTGCAGCAGGAACATCCTCCGGAGGACAAATGGGTAATTCAGGAACTTGAGGATGGAACCCATAATTAATGAAAAATGGGGACTCACCAGTCGAAGAGTGGTACAGATGATTATGGGCAAACTCGGCCCATGGCAACAGTTCCACCCAATTATCTTGCGAGGGAGAAAGATAAACACGGAGAAAAGTCTCTAAATCTTGATTGACGCGTTCAGTTTGCCCATTGTTTTGTGGATGGTAAGCAGATGAAAACTTGAGTTTTATTTGTAAGGCCGTACAGAGAGCTCTCCAGAATCTTGCAGTGAATTGTACCCCCCGGTCAGAGATGATTTCCTTAGGTAAGCCGTGCAGGCGCAAATGTTCTTGGATAAATAACAAAGCCAACTTGGGAGCTGATGGTAACCCGGTCAAAGGTACAAAATGTGCCATCTTAGAGAAACGGTCGATAATTACCCAGACAGTATTGTGACCCTTGGAGAGGGGCAATTCGGTGACAAAGTCCATAGAGATATGGGTCCAAGGCCTCTGAGGAATGGACAGTGGATGCAACAACCCCGCAGGTGGCAAACGAAGAATTTTGTGCTGAGCACACTGAGGACATGAGTTGACATAATCTTGTAATCCTTCTTCATAGTGTCCCACCAGTAAGACCTTCGTAGAAACTCCCACATCTTTTGAACTCCAGGATGACCGGAAAACTTGGAAATATGAGCCCACTGCAACAACATTGGTCGAAATTTAGCTGGCACAGACATTCTCCCAGGAGGAGGACCCAGAGCGGTGGGAGCCGCTGACATAGAAACTGGACTGAGAATCAAAGCCTTCTCAACGGAATTCTCCTCATCCGAAGCTGTTAAGGAACGGGATAAAGCATCAGCCTTGGTGTTAAAAGTCCCAGCCCGGTACTTAATAACACATGAAAACCGAGAAAAGAAGAGCGCCCATCTAGCGTGACGGGGATTCAAGCACTGGGCCGTCTTGAGGTACAGCAAATTCTTATGATCAGTGAAAATTGTAATTAGGTGTTTAGCACCTTCCAAAAGATATCTCCATTCCTCCAAGGCAGATTTTATTGCCAAAAGCTCTTTGTCTCCAATGGTGTAATTCTGTTCCGCAGGAGAGAATTTGCGAGAATGGAAACCACATGGATGTAACTTCCCATCTGGAGTGTACTGCGAAAGCACGGCACCTATGCCTACCGTGGAAGCATCAACCTCCAAAAAGAATGGTTTTGAAAAATGTGGTTGTTGAAGTACTGGAGCGGACATAAAGGCTGCCTTTAACTGAGCGAACGCTGCTACAGCTTCGGAGGACCAATGACTTGGGTCAGAACCCTTCTTGGTTAGGGCAGTAATAGGTGCCACGATGGTAGAGAATCCCTTTATGAATTTCCGGTAGTAATTTGCAAAACCCAGAAATCGTTGTACCGCTTTCAAGGAAAGAGGCTGAGTCCAGTCCCGGATGGCAGTGAGTTTCTCTGGATCCATACGAAGCTCCGTGCCCGAAATGATGTAACCAAGAAATGGAATAGAAGGAACCTCAAAAGTACATTTGGAAAGCTTGCCATAAAGATGATTCTCTTGCAATCAAAGAAGTACCTCTTTGACCTGTATTCTGTGCTCTGTGAGATTTTTAGAAAATATCAGAATGTCATCCAAATATACCACTACACTTAGGTATAGCATATCTCGAAAGACTTTGTTAATGAATCCCTGGAAGACGGCAGGGGCGTTGCTGAAGCCAAACGGCATTACCAGATACTCGTAATGCCCGTCCCTGGTATTGAAGGCCGTCTTCCATTCGTCCCCCTGTCGGATACGTATCAAATTATAAGCTCCCCTCAAATCAAGTTTGGTGAAAACTCGGGCTCCGCAAACTCTATCAAAAAGCTCCGTAATGAGCGGCAAAGGATACTTATTCTTAATGGTGACATCATTTAGACCACGATAGTCAATACATGGTCTCAGCCCTCCGTCCTTCTTCTTCACAAAAAAGAAACCCGCCCCCGCCGGGGAGGTAGGGGGGGCGGATGAATCCTTTCTGCAGATTAGACTTGATATAGTCTGACATAGCTTGGGTCTCTGGCAGTGATAAGGGATAAGTGCGACCCCGAGGTGGCATTTCCCCCGGAATGAGCTCAATGGGGCAGTCCCAGGGTCTATGCGGTGGTAGCTGATCGGCCGCTTGCTCCGAGAACACGTCAGAAAACTCCTGATAGGCCTCCGGAATGAGCCCTTTATCTGACTTGGAAGATACACGAAGCGGATAGACAGGGGTGAGACAATTTGAATGACAAAAAGAACTCCAAGATGTTGTTTGTGTTGAACTGCAGTCGACGTGAGGGTTGTGAAGTTTAAGCCAAGGAAGGCCAAGAACCAGATCGTGGGACATCTCACGAATAACTAAGAACTCCAGGTGTTCTTGATGCAGAGCTCCCACTTGCAGTTTGATTGGTACTGTTCAACTTGAAATCAGACCGTTAGAAATTTGGGTACCATTGATAGCAGTCAACGTATTAGGTCGTTCGACCGACCGTAGCTGAAAACCCAGATCCTGGGCACAGGAAAGGGCAATAAAATTCCCTGCAGCCCCTGAGTCCAGCAGTGCCTTAACGGGTTTGGCTATTGACTCGGAGAACAAAGACACGGAGAGTAAACAGTCCACTGGCAGAGAAGGTTTAGAAGAAACCCCTAGCTCGACTCCTCCGGAACAAGCTAGGACTGCCAGTTTCCCAGGCGAGACTTGCAAAACTTGAGAAAGTGATCCGCGGCTCCACAGTAGGGGCAGAGTCTACCCTCACGACGACGCTGACGTTCTTCTGGGGACAGCCGAGATCGATTAATCTGCATAGGTTCATCAGGACTTGGAATAACCGTTTGCTTAGATGGCAGAGATCGGACCCTTGATCAATCTGACCGACTACGTTCACCACCTCATTCCTGCATGCGAAGATCCACCTTTACACAGAGCGAGATCAACTGTTCTAAAGAATCCGGCAAATCTCTAGTGACCAACTCGTCCTTTAGACGATCGGAGAGCCCGTTCCAAAAGGCAGCCCGAAGGGCATCATTATCCCAGCTCAGTTCTGAGGATATGGTCTGAAAATTAATCACATACTGTACCACTGAATGAGAGCCTTGTCGGACACGAAGCAAGTCTGCAGAGGCAGCGGTCGTCCTGCCGGGCTCATCAAAGATCCTCCGGAATGATGTAATGAAATTGGTGTAACTAGAAACCAATGGATCAGATCGCTCCCATAACGGAGACACCCAATCCAACGCTGAACCCTCGAGCAGAGAAATAATGTATGCCACCTTGGACCGATCAGTAGGGAAGTTATGTGAAAGAAGTTCAAAATGTACCTCGCACTGATTGAGAAAACCACGGCAATTCTTTGGATTCCCATTATAGCGAGAAGGAGTAGGGAGCTGAAGGCGTGACCTGGTTCCAGAGGAGGATGGAATATTACTAGAGACAACCACTGGAGCGTGTACTGGAGCTGGGACCGGTACTACTGAAGCCAGAGAAGTCTGAATTTGATCCAGCCGGCCTGGAGATAATGCATCACCTGGCCCTGTGCTGCTTCCTGACTTTGTACTCGAGAAATCAAGTCCTGGATGGTACTTGCCTCTTGGCTCCGATCCCCCGGGTCCATGAGGCCTGAGTATACTGTCACTGACCTAGGTTGGGGGTGTTGTTAACTCGGGGGTTCTCCCGATGGTAGGGGAGAGGAACCACAGTTGGGTCGGAACAGGGATGGCTTGATATAGGTCTTCCGCATACAGGACTCTGACAGTAAAGCTTGGTGAAAATATTAAAGAACTTTATTGCAGGAAGGGAGCAACACAATGTCACATAGCAGAGAAGGAACGTATGGAGGGAATGTCCAGGCCTATAGGAGAACTTGTAAGCAATGTTAAAGATTCCAGGAAAAGAAGTACTTGTGAGTGTTGGTACAAGATAATGGTGACTGAAGAACTTGTGAGTGACGTTTTTAAAGATACTGATGATTTGAAGAACTGGTGAATGGTGGTTAAAGACTCTGATGATTTGAAACACTTGTGAGCAGTGGTTGCTGATGATTTGTATGACTTGAGAGCGGTGACTAAAGATACTGATGATTTATAGAACTTGTGAGCGGTGGTTAAAGACACTGATGATTTGTATGACTTGAGAGCGATGATTAAAGACACTGTAGAACTTGGGAGCGGTGGTTAAAGACACTGATGACTTGTAGAATTTGAGAACGGTGTTTAAAGACACAGATGACTTGTAGATCTTGAGAGCGGTGTTTAAAGACACAGATGACTTGTAGAACTTGAGAGCGGTGTTTAAAGACACAGATGACTTGTAGAACTTGAGAGTGGTGTTTAAAGACACTGAAGACTTGTAGAACTTGAGAATGATGTTTAAAGACACTGAAGACTTGTAGAACTTGAGAGCGGCGTTTAGCCCGCAGCCCACGCTGACTCCAAGAAGCACTGGTGACTGGATTGCAGAGGAACACACCAGCCGCTGTATACGCTGGAACTGTGCAGCAACTGGCACCTGGAAGCGCCGGAGACACTAGGGTACGACTGCAGAGAGACTCGCCGGGAACAAGAGCACTGGCATCCACTTCAGGGGAAAAGACGATACTCAGACGCCGAGGCGCTGCCCGGCGTCTGCCTTTGAATCTCCCGCCTCCGCTAGATTGGCGGAACAGTCTGATGACGTCACCTGCTCCCCGCCCACGTGATGCCGGGTGTCATGGCGGCGCCCCTGCCCCGGGGAACCGCCGGGAGCCACGCCAGCCAGGCGCCGGAGCCCGTGGACCATCGAAGGCAGAGGCCGCAACACAGACCAGCAGGCACGCAGGGGTAAGCGCGGTGAACGCCGCCTATGGCGTGTGACAAAAACATACAAACATATTGGCTTCATTAGAAAAAAATAAATAAAACAAATTGGCCTCCACAGGAAAATAAAACACATTGGCCCCCACAGAAAAACAAAAACACATTAGCTGCCACAAGAAAAAAATAGGGTGGATAGTATTAGCAGATCATCTGCCTGAGTATGTCCTGCTATGTGAGCAATTCAGCATCTCTACTGGAAACAACCTAGGAAAACCAAACACATTACTCTTACACTTCTTGGTGTGTGCTTCTGAATCTGTACTTCAACTCTGTATGAACACCATACGCATACATGGTGCAACTCAGACACACATTACAAAAAAATAAATAAAATGCATTGACCCCCACAGAAAACAAACACATTGGCCTGCACAGAAAAAAAACCACAAATACATTGGCTCCCACAGAAAAAAACAACATATTTGCAACTATAGAAAACAATAAAAAACATTGACCCCCAAAGAAAAAGCATGAAAACACATTGGCCTTCACAACACAATGAGGTGGATAGTGTTTGTCCCTGGGGGGGGGGGAGAGTACTATGTCTAGGGGGCCATTGGGTAGGGTGGGGAGAGTATGTCCCTGGGTAGGGGAGGGTGGGTAGTGTATGTCCCTGGGGTATGGTGGGTAGTTTATGTCCCTGGACTGGTGGGGTACTGTATATCTAGGGACACTTGATGGTAGGGTATGTTCTAGAGGCCCAGGGGTAGGGTGGCTTATGGGTATGTTCAAGATGAGGGGGTGATAGTGTGTACTGCTTTGTTTGACAAGGGGGTAAGGCTGGTTAGCCTATTGTCCCCTCTGTTGCCAGCGCCTGGAGCGTGAGCTCCATATACTCCGCTGAGGGCAGGATGAGAAGAGAAGTGGTGCAAAACAGGGGGCAGGAAGGAAGTAGTATTGGGAAGTAGGGGACAGGATGGGAGTAATAGTGTTGGGAAGCAGGCATTCGGGTGGGATCAGTGGTAGTGTTTATCAGGGAATAGTAGTAGTGCATAGCATTTCTCAGGATGAGAGTAGTAATGGGTAGGGGGGGGGGGGGCAGGTTGGGAGTAGTAGTGTGGAGCATGGGACAGAATGGAAGTAGTAAGTAGAAGGAAGCAGGGGCAGGAAGGGTGCAGTAGTAGTGCAGAGCAAGGGCAGGATAGAAGTAGAGGTGGGAAGAAGGGGGAAGGATGGGAGTAATAGTGTGAAGTAGGGGACTGTATGAGAGAAGTAGTAGTAGTAGTTGCAGTGGGAAACAAGAGGCAGGTGGAAGTGGTAGTAGTGGAAAACGGGTATAATGGGAGCAGTATTTTAGAGCAGGGGAGAGGGTGAGAGTAGTAGCATTGCATATCAGGGGCATGATGGGCATAGTAGTGGGAAACATGGAACTTAATGGGAGTAGTAGTAATGCTAAGCAGGAGGCAAGCTGGGAGCAGTAGTAGTGCTAAACAGGGGGCAGGTTGAGAGTAGTAGTGGGAAGCAGGAGGCAGGATGGGAGTATTAGTGGGAAGCACAGGGCAGCATAGGAGTAGTGGTGGGAATTAGTGGGCTGGAAGGGAGTGGAAGGGACTCTCTGGGAAGTCAGAGTAAGCTGAACTAGAATCTCACCTGCTATCTGCAGCTCCAGGGTCCTGGTTACCATCCCTCACTCTGTGGACAGCACTGACAGCATATTCACACAGGATGGAAAGCCCAAGTACCCTCTCCTTAGGCTCTTACTCCTAAATGAACAGCAACACACACCTCTGTCCTCCAGCAGTCCCAGGGAAAGGCCTGACCTCTCCCACAGAGACAGGCAGAGGAGGCTGAGAATGGGACACTGCACAGAGATGATGTGGAGCTGGGAGCTTCCAGTTTGCATTTCAAAATTCCATAAGTGCGGCGACCATAAAGCAGTGCTGGTTCAGGCCGGCAGGCAGTGTTGGCCGGTTTGACAAAGGGGAGCATGGGATCAGCCTAGTGGGAACTGTCAAGCTTTCCCAGTGGCTTAATCTGTCCCTGTTTTTGGGCACATATGTGGCCCATCTGTTACCCGCCATAACTGCAAGTAATTGGGAGTGAGCGAGGGAGAAGGGCAGCGAGCATGGTGTGTGAGCATGGGCCAATGTGTTTTTTTTTTCCTGTTTGGGACAACATTTTTATCTTCCTGTCTGGGCTATTGCTTTTTACTTTTTTCCTGTGGGGGCGAATGTGTTTTATTTTTTTCTTGTGGGAGCCAATGGGGGATATTCAATTGTTTGAAAAGTTAGTTGGGTGTCTTTTTTTCCCAATCTAATAGACAGGGAAAAACAGACACACAACTGACTTTTCAAACATTTGAATTCCCCCCAATGTGTTTTCTTTTTTTCTGTTGGGGCTTATGTGTTTTATTTTTTTCCTGTGGGGGATGTTTTTTCCCCCTGCAATGGGCTAATGCATTTTATTTTTTTCCCGTGGGGGCTAATGTATTTTATTTTTGTTTCCTGCTGGGGCGGGTGGGCAATTAATTTTTCTTTTCCTGTGTTTATTTATTTCTGTTGTGGGCTAATGTGTATTATTTTTTCTGCCAGAGGCTTAATTTATTAAATTTTTTCCTGTGATATGCTAAAGTATTTTATTTTTTTCTTTGTAGGCTAATGTGTTTATTTTTTACTGTTGAGGGGCAAGTTATTTGTCTTTTCTTGTGTTTTTACTTTTTCTGTGGGGAGTTAATGTGTTTTTTTTCCCTTTGTATGCTAATGTGTTTTATTTTTATCTTGTGCAATGTTTTTCATCTGCTTATGCATCTTAGTTGCACCGCACTTACATCCCAATGGTGTTCATACAGAGTTGCTGGGCAGATTTAGGTGCGCACACAAAGAAGTATATTAGAAATGTGTTTTTCATTGCTGGGTGGTTACAGGTTGTTGGCTTTCAGGTGCAGATGTAACGTAGTATTTGCATGTTATGTATGTATGTATGGGCATGTCTGAATGTCAACGGAGGCCCTAAGTACTGCAACTTACCCACAGCCAGGCTGCCACCAGCACTTACAGGAACATGATAGACCAGCCAGACCCAGCAACTCTCACTACCCTGTCACCAAATAGATGTCGTCCAGCATCTCCAGGAGTTGTGAACACAACCCCAGATTGATGAGCAAGGGTGTGTGCACTGAAGCTACACCTATTCCCCATGAGGCCATGCCCATTTTTTGGGTGCATGCTTAAATGCCCTATTAGCGAAGGGGGGGGGGGGGGGGGGGGGTCACCAAAATGGTTTCTGGCACAGGCCTAGTTATTACTCTGTGTCATGCTTTCACAGGGTCTTGTTGTGACTGACAATGAATATACATTATAATCTATTTTACCTAACATAAAAAGACCTAAACGCTATATATGGTAACCCATTACACATGGTTTAACATACATATATGTTATGCACACCAGTGCCTGCAGGAATGTACTGGTGTCTGAACTGTTATGCACACCAGTGCCTGCAGGAATGTACTGGTGTCTGAACTGTTATGCACACCAGTGCCTGCAGGAATGCACTGGTGTCCGAACGGATAGGGATGCAAAACAAATGAACTCACAGACAGACTGGGGAACATGACACCACATACACAGAAGATGATAGGGTAACAAAACAAACACAGAGTGAACAGAGAAGCCCAGAGGCCAAGAAACTGGGTGTCTCCCTAGTATTAGGAATGCTCAGATGGAAAAAGCAAGATGTTGTGTTTTAATACGTAGAGAACCCGAAATGCTGTTGCTAAGGGCAACAGCAAAACCCTAAAGGGTTACCAACGGGTGTGGCAGTAAACTCCTTGGTCAGAGATGGAATGATAGACACAAGGAGAGTCTCCACAATCCTAATCCTCACTTGCAGTGCACAGGTTCAGCTTACTGCCACTAAACTGACACCTGAACACATTGCACAGTGAGAAAGGATTTAGGCAGGCAAGTCTGAGAATACAGCCACAAACTTGCTAAGTTCACAGAGTAGCAAAAGAACCTCAGCAAGTTAAACGACTGACTCCAGTTTTACTGCTAGGTCTGGATTGGCAGAGTGTAGTACCAAACCCCAAGGCCTATTTGCAGTAAGCAACAACAAATACAAAGCTACACAGTACTGGCTAACTTTCAGGAACTGACTAACCAACAAAGATTCAGCAGCATCTGCTTAACCTGAGAAGAGGCCTTATATAGCAGGTGCTGTCCACGCCCCACTCAGACCTCACAGACTGTGAGCACAAAAACCAGCACCGGATCCCCTGCCGTGCACAAAGCCTGTAACCACTGCACAGCAAAAGACCCGAACCGGAGTATCAGCTGCGCTCAGGCCACTCCACTAGCACTTGTCTCCCGGTTGCCATGACGACGTGGCAGCACAGGGCAGGAGACCCTAACAGTACCCCCCCTCTGACGAGGGGTCAAAGAACCCCTACCACCGGGTTTATCGGGGAACTGCGAGAAGAAAGAGCGTATCAGTCTGGGGGCATGAAGATCACAACTGCGCACCCACGACCGCTCCTCCGGGCCATACCCCTTCCAGTGCACCAAAAATGACAGCCGACCCCGAACCATCTTGGAGTCAAGAATCCTTTCAACAACTAATCGCCCGTTTTAAAAGGGAACAATGAAATGTTTTATTGATACCCAAAGAACGGGGCAGATCTAACTGAAATGCCACCAGATTGATAACCCTGGTGATCTTATAAGGGCCGATGAACCGGGGGCCTAACTTATGAGATGGCTGTCTCAACTTCAAATTCTTGGTAGACAACCAGACGAAGTCTCCTAATTTGAAGCTGCAGGGTCTTTTCCGCTTATCAAAAACCCTTTTGGTCACTAATGACACAGACACAAGGGCTTTCTTCACTTTCCTCCAAATACCTCTAAGGACCGAAACCACAGAGGAACCACCAGGCGTGGAGTCCAGGGGGTCAAAAGAATTGGCCTTAGGATGATGCCCATACACACAAAGGAAGGGAGAGATCCCTGTAGCAGAGTGAGCCGCGTTGTTATAGGCAAACTCCGCCATGGACAGATGAGCAACCCAGTCAGTCTGACACTTGGAGACATAACACCTGAGGAACTGCTCCAAGGACTGGTTCACCCTTTCAGTCTGCCCATTAGACTGCGGATGGTAGCCTGACGACAAGCTGACAGAAATCTGGAGATCGGAACAAAATGCCCTCCAGAATTTGGCCACAAACTGGGATCCGCGGTCAGAGACCACATCAAGTGGCAACCCGTGGAGACGCATAACATGCAGCATAAATAATTCAGACAGGCGTCTGGCCGATGGCAGCCCAACCAGTGGAACGAAGTGCGCCATCTTCGAAAACCTGTCAACGACAACCCAGATGGCTGTCATCCCCGAGGATTTGGGCAAGTCCACCACAAAATCCATTGAAATGTGGGTCCATGGCTTAGATGGAATAGAGAGTGGATGTAATGGGCCAACAGGAACCCCTCTAGGAGTCTTATTTCGGGCACAGATGTCACATGCCCGAACCCACTGATCCACATCCTTAGCCACCGAGGGCCACCACACCGCCCTAGATAGCAACTCCCGAGTTCTGGCAATACCCGGGTGACCTGCCGACTTCTTGGCATGGAATTCCAGGAACACTCGCTGTCTTAACCTAGGAGGCACAAACAAAAGACCTACCGGAAGGTCTGGAGGAGCCTGCTCCTGTGCTCTAAGGACTAATGACAAGAGGTCCTGGGTAATGCCCACTTTAATACATGATGGGGACACAATGGGCAACGGCTCCTCGGTGGTCTCCTGGATTGGAGCAAAACTCAGCGAGAGCGCATAAGCCTTGATGTTTTTTGACCCAGGGCGATATGTTATCAAAAAATTAAAGCGAGCAAAAAACAAAGCCCATCGTGCCTGCCTGGCATTGAGACGCTTCGCTGACTCTAAATATGCCAGATTCTTATGGTCGGTGAGAATTGAGACCACATACTTAGCCCACTCAAGCCAGTGTCTCCATTCCTCGAGTGCATCCTTAATAGCCAACAATTCCCGGTTACCCACGTCATAATTCATCTCGGCAGGCGAAAATTTACGGGAAAAGTAAGCACAGGGATGAAGGCGATTATCAGACACTCCCATCTGAGAGAGCACTGCCCCAATACCCATCTCAGAGGCATCCACCTCCACCACAAAAGGACGCTCTGGATCTGGGTGTCGCAGCACCTTGGCCGGGACAAATGCCCTTTTGAGACGGGCAAAAGCCGCTTTAGCCTCACAAGACCAGTGAGCAACATCCGCCCCTTTCTTAGTGAGTGCCACCAAGGGCGCCACTATAGACGAAAATCCAGCGATAAATCGTCTATAAAAATTCGCAAAGCCCAGGAAACGCTGAAGCGCCTTCAAACTAGTGGGCTGCACCCAATCCAGGACTGCCTGTACCTTGGAACCCTCCATTTGGAAACCTTCTGGGGAGATAATATATCCTAGAAATGCGATTTGCTGAACTTCAAATTCGCACTTCTCCAGCTTCGCCCCAAGCCGGTGGTCCCTGAGTTTCTGGAGGACTAAGCGTACATGCTTCCGATGTTCCTCCAGGGAATGGGAGAAGATTAGGATGTCATCTAAGTAAACAACTAAGAATCTATCCAAATATTCCCTGAGTACATCGTTCATGAAATCCTGGAAGACTGCCGGGGCATTACAGAGCCCAAAAGGCATCACCAAATATTCATAATGCCCTGAGTGGGTATTAAAGGCAGTCTTCCATTCATCCCCCTCTCTTATTCGGATTAGATTGTACGCCCCGTGTAGGTCAATCTTAGAAAAAATGGTGGCAGTACGAAGCTGGTCAAACAAGACCGAAATGAGAGGCAGTGGGTATGAGTTTTTAATCGTGATACGGTTCAATTCCCTGAAGTCGATGCAGGGTCGCAACGAACCGTCCTTTTTACCCACGAAGAAGAACCCCGACCCAACTGGAGACTGTGAAGGTCTGATAAATCCCTTAGCCAAGTTCTCCTGAATGTACTCTGCCATAGCCTGAGTCTCAGGACGTGACAGGGAGTACATCCTGCTCTTGGGAAGCTTAGCATTCGGCAACAAATCAATGGCACAGTCATAGGGGCGATGGGGAGGTAGTACCTCTGCAACTTTTTTGGAGAACACGTCCGCAAAATCTGCATAACACCCTGGCAATCCTGGCAAACGTAGCTGCGAGAGCCTGACTGGAAGGCTCAAGCAACTCCTGAAACAATCAGTACCCCAACTAAGAATCTCCCCAGAGACCCAGTCAAATTGAGGATTGTGGGCCCTTAACCAGGGTAACCCCAACACCAATGGGGCAAAAGTACAGACAGTCACATAAAAGGACAATTTTTCAGAGTGTGTGGCTCCAATAAACAAAGAAATCTGGCTAGTGCAAGAGGTAATTTTACCTTGGGATAATGGTTCCCCGTTTAACCCACAAATCTCAATTTCCAATGCCAAGGGTACTAAGGGAACAGAGTGTTTCAGGGCGAATTGGCGGTCCATAAAAACCCCGTCGGCCCCACTGTCCACAAAGGCCTCAGTCTTGACAGTTTGACTGAGGATCTTCAAGGTCACCGGAATGATAAAAGTCTTCTTGGGAAATTCTGACTTCTGGCCTGACAGGATATTTCCCATCACCCTCAGGCCCTGAAGTTTTCCGGCTTTTCTGGGCATGATACTACCACATGACCTTTATTCCCACAGTACAAACACAACCCCTGCTGTCTCCTCCGCGTCTTCTCACGCGAGGAGAGGCGGGTAGCCCCAATCTGCATAGGCTCCTCGGAAAATTCCTCAGAGTCTGAGGTTCCCTTGGGAAAGAAGGAAACCTCGGTCTCCCTTTCAAGCCTACGCTCTCTCAGCCGTCTATCCACCCGGATGGATAACTGCATGAGCTGATCCAAGCTATCAGGCAAGGAATATTGTACCAGTTGGTCTTTTATTTGGTTAGAAAGACCTCTTCGGTACTGGTGTCTCAGGGCTGGGTCATTCCACTGGGTATCATGGGCCAACCTCCGAAACTCCGTACAGTAAACCTCAACTGGCCTTCGCCCTTGCTTAAGGATCGAAATCTGAGCCTCGGCTGAGGCCGTCTTGTCAGGGTCATCATACAACATGCCCAGTGCCGTAAAAAAAGCATCAACACTTTTAAGTGACGGACAGTCAGGCTGCAACCCATATGCCCAGACCTGTGGGTCTCCTTGTAGCAAGGAAATCACTATGCCCACCCGCTGAATCTCCGACCCAGAAGACTGAGGCCTAAGCCGGAAGTATAGCTTGCAGCTCTCCTTGAAACAAAAGAACTGCGAGCGATCTCCAGAAAAACGATCCGGGAGATTTACTTTCGGCTCCTTAACCCCTGAAGGTGCTGCTGCTGCGGGAGCTCCGCCAGCGGCCTGGGAGGTGTGCATTTTAATGGATAAATCATTAAATTGTCGTGTCAGGACCTGCACCTGATCGACCACCTGTTGCAACGTATTTTGAGGGGTATGCTCCATATTCCCACAAAATTTCAACAGGAGTATTGGGCTGCTGAATATGTTATGCACATCAGTGCCTGCAGGAATGTACTGGTGTCTGAACTGTTATGCACACCAGTGCCTGCAGGAATGTACTGGTGTCTGAACTGTTATGCACACCAGTGCCTGCAGGAATGCACTGGTCTCCGAACGGATAGGGATGCAAAACAAATGAACTCACAGACTGGGGAACATGACACCACATACACAGAAGGTGATAGGGTAACAAAACAAACACAAAGTGAACAGAGAAGCCCAGAGGCCAAGAAACTGGGTGTCTCCCTAGTATTAGGAATGCTCAGATGGAAAAAGCAAGATGTTGTGTTTTAATACGTAGAGAACCCGAAATGCTGTTGCTAAGGGCAACAGCAAAACCCTAAAAGGTTACCAACGGGTGTGGCAGTAAACTCCTTGGTCAGAGATGGAATGATAGACACAAGGAGAGTCTCCACAATCCTAATCCTCACTTGCAGTGCACAGGTTCAGCTTACTGCCACTAAACTGACACCTGAACACATTGCACAGTGAGAAAGGATTTAGGCAGGCAAGTCTGAGAATACAGCCGCAAACTTGCTAAGTTCACAGAGTAGCAAAAGAACCTCAGCAAGTTAAACGACTGACTCCAGTTTTACTGCTAGGTCTGGATTGGCAGAGTGTAGTACCAAACCCCAAGGCCTATTTGCAGTAAGCAACAACAAATACAAAGCTACACAGTACTGGCTAACTTTCAGGAACTGACTAACCAACAAAGATTCAGCAGCATCTGCTTAACCTGAGAAGAGGCCTTATATAGCAGGTGCTGTCCACGCCCCACTCAGACCTCACAGACTGTGAGCACAAAAACTAGCACCGGATCCCCTGCCGTGCACAAAGCCTGTAACCACTGCACAGCAAAAGACCCGAACCGGAGTATCAGCTGCGCTCAGGCCACTCCGCTAGCACTTGTCTCCCGGTTGCCATGACGACGTGGCAGCACAGGGCAGGAGACCCTAACAATATACCCATAAAATATTATCATGTTAATACCAGTATGATACAGAAGAAAAAGCTTTATGATCAGATAGAAAAAGATTTGGTTATTTGTCCTAACAATGATCACATAGCACAAACTTGCACAAGCGGACTACATTGTAAAGAATAGTTTTGTTTAACCCAGTTAAGATAATTGAAGCTTATTACAAGCATCTGATTTACATTACATTTTATGAAGTATTTTATATATGATTAAAGTTGCGTGTTCTGAGCATCCTACAGCTATGAAGATTTTGTAGTTCCAGAGCCGCTGTGAACTCTTCACCTCAACTATTGCTGCCCCAAACTAGGGAGGTTTAAAGTGTTCTGAGACAGACAGACACAGAGGTCATAAATAGCTAAGTGAGTTCCGATTGATGTGGAAATCAAGGAATCTTCTTCTTTCAGTAACTTTAACAGCTGTGATCCCAAATCGGAGCATCTTGACTATTAAATAGATATAAGAAGGCTCAAATTGTCAGAATATGTACCCCTCTGAATTGTTCTTTATGGGAGTTTGACAGGTCTTGTGTTTATAGACTGTATGTTGATATTTTTACTAGACTTTGGTTAAAGTATAGCATTAATTTGAATTGTGTTTCTGAAAGGGTTAATTATAAGTGGCTTTTGGTTTGTAATAGTATTTTGACAATGTGCATATAACATTTGAGTTTTCTAAAACTGTTCATCTTGAAGGATCTGGGAAATAGACATGAACAAAACATTAAGCTTCTCAGCTTACTGAACTTGTATTTTCTGGCGACCAAGTGATGGAATAAGGATTTTTGGTTCTTGCACTGCAACAAGAAATATAATATATGGGTGAATTGCCATGCTTGCAATATGGAACTATGGGGGTAATTCCAAGTTGATCGCAGCAGGATTTTTTTTTAGCAGTTGGGCAAAACCATGTGCACTACAGGGGGGGGGGGGGGGGGCAGATATAACATGTGCAGAGAGAGTTAGATTTGGGTGGGTTATATTGTTTCTGTGCAGGGTAAATACTGGCTGCTTTATTTTTACACTGCAATTTAGATTGCAGATTGAACTCACCACACCCAAATCTAACTCTCTCTGCACATGTTAAATCTGCCTCCCCTGCAGTGCACATAGTTTTGCCCAACTGCTAAAAAATTTCCTGCTGCGATCAACTCAGAATTACCCCCATATGTGAAGTGAATTTGAGCATTTACAAAAAGTGTCTATAAGGTAAAGATCTCATATTTGCAACTGCATTATGGACTACTGCTATTGCTGAAAAGAAAGAGCCATGATCCTGTAATACCCACCAAGGTAAGTATCATGTGCAATTTAGGATACACTTTTATTTTAAAATACCTTTTGTAAAGACATTAATGACAATTTCTAGAGACTGGAATTTTATTCAACTGTAACACTTCAGTGTAACTTCTTTTACTGTGTAACTTCGAGTAGTCAAGAGCGAAACAGTATTCGTATTATACTCAACATATGTTGCTTACAAAAAAAACCATATTACAATGCACAATATTTAGAGAATAACAATCCTACTAAGAGAAAACATAAATTTACAATAGCATTCACAATAACAATTACCTTTTAATTGGGGCCCCTTTGTAACCTCTGTAATGTTCATATAAGTATATATAGTGCACTTTCTCTAGATAGTCAATCTCCTGAGATTAATCACTGAATCTGGGTATGCTAAAAGTAATAGCGGAGAAATCACACAAGAAGAAAGGCAGCTTATTCCGTGTAGTCAGAGGGCTTGGTGTTGGAGTTCTGTCTGTAAGAAATTGCAGCGATGTTACCTTGCATGCAGCTGCAGTAACTGTGGAGACTGCTAAATCTTTCTAATTACACCCTGGTTAGTCTCAGAGCCCAAAGTGTTACCAGCCAGCTGTACTTTATTACGGTGGATCTAAAGAACTGTTCCTTAGCAAAGATTGTCCATAATCTCTAACACTGTGATGAACCTAGCTAGGTTAGCTGTATCACTTGGTCCAGACTTGGCCCTGGCTCACCTCTCTGCTTTTAAGGGTGAGCTGCTGAATGCGCCTGTATCACTAAGTATCTAAGCCGCTGAATGTGCCTCGGCTACTTTGGCCTGCAGCTACCGGTCCATATCACTGTGTTGGCCGCTAAAATATAACTGTTACAGATGAAATGACTTTCCTTGGACTCTCTAGAAGCATGGCAGCTGATACTGAGTGTATGATCGTGGCATGTATAAATAAGTATAGGCACGTATGCTGTCCTCTTTTCACAGTCTCTAAACTGTAAGTCTGTAATGCTAAATGATTTAACAACAGCTGCAGCAAGGAGAGGGTAAACTGCTGACAGAATATTCTTAGTAAGGGTTCTCGGATCTGAAAGGTGCAATGTACTCAGTGTTTGCTCACCAGCTCCTGTTCACTGTGTTCACTGACGCACCGTCCCCTTTCTCAGGCTGGGAACTGCCTCCAGTCTGCACCTATAGAGGATGGGAGCTACATCACCACACTCCCATGTCAGCTGCGATCACTGGAAGCTGTAGATATGCTGCGGGAGGCTCTCACTGCTCTCTGGTTGCCATTTCTCTAACTCCGGTCACGGGGACAGTGGCCTTTACAGCTAACCTGCGCAGCACCTCCTCACGCCAGTCCAGCCACCGTGCTCTCCCTAAGATGTCCGCCTAACCTTCACCAACTGTCACACCTGACATTGGTCATGTGACCACCTCCTGACCTCTTGAGCAGCTGCAGAGACTGTTGGGAATTATCTGCCTGTGAAATGACAGAAATGCGTTGTAGTGCACTGCACAGTGTCAGATATAAAGTAGTATCTTGCATAGCAGGGTATTACAATCCCTCTTTGCGGCCCACTCAAAGAAGAAAAGTTTGGGTAGTATAGAAGAGTTATGAGCACACAGAGAAGCACTCAAATGCCTATTAGATGAAATCTAAGGCAATATGCCATGTGGGGATATAATTGAATCTTATTGTTGCATTACAGATGGGTCCATGTTTATCTTGACCTTTAATAGGATTAACTGAGACTGGGCAGTCGGACTTCATCCCCTGCTGTAATGACTTAATCCCCTGCTGTAATGACTTAATCCCCTGCTGCATTGTTCTCTGTATTGTATTGCAGCTGAGAACAATAGATGAAGGGTTTATGTTAATAAACCATGTTGTGCCTAGGAGCAGCAAACTAGCCAAAATAACCGTGGACCCATCTGCAGGGCCGTTTCTAGCCAATTTGGATCCCAGTGCGAGATTTATTTCAAAATGCGCCCCCCCATTGCTATAAAAAAAAATGCGCCCCCCCATAGCTATAAAAAGAAAAAGCATGTGCACGCTCCTGACAAGGGTGTGTGGCCTGATTAAAATGGGCGTGGTCTCATTAAAGTGGGCGTGGCCTCATCTGATATCATCACGGCCACCACAGGGGAAAAAAAATCAAAAATCAAAAGTCCCCAGTTTACACATTACAGCAGGCAAGTGTCCCCATTTTACACAGTATGGCAAGCAGGTGTCCCCATTTTACACAGTACGGTAGGCAGGTGTCCCCATTTTACAAAGTGCGGCAGGCAGGTGTCCCCATTTTACACAGTACGGCAGGCAGGTGTCCCCATTTTACACAGCGCGGCAGGCAGGTGTCCCCATTTTACACAGTACGGCAGGCAGGTGTCCCCATTTTACACAGCGCGGCAGGCAGGTGTCCCCATTTTACACAGTACGCAGGCATGTGTCCCCATTTTAAACAGCGCAGAAGGTAGGTGTCCCCATTTTACACAGCACGGCAGGCAGGTGTCCCCATTTCACACAGCACGGCAGGCAGGTGTCACCATTTTACACAGCGCGGCAGGCAAGTGTCCCCATTTTACACAGTACGCAGGCAGGTGTCCCCATTTTAAACAGCGCGGCAGGCAGGTGTCCCCATTTTACACAGCACGGCAGGCAAGAGTCCCCATTTTACACAGTGCAGCAGGCAGGTGTCCCCATTTTACACAGCACGGCAGGCAAATGTTCCCATTTTACAAAGTGCGGCAGGCAGGTGTCCCCATTTTGCACAGTACGCAGGCAGGTGTCAAGTGGGGGGGGAAGGAAGGGAGAGAGAGAGGAGAGAGAGAGAGAGAGACTACTTACACATAGAAGATCTTCCCGCTCTTCGGGTCGGGCCGCCTCACCTCCCTCGCGCCAGCCGCCTCCTCCAACGCTTGTCTGCTCCTTCTCCCTCTTGAGTACTCCTGCTGAGGGGGCGGGGTTTCGCGGAATGACGCGATTGCATCGTGACGTCACGACACAAACGCGTCATTCTGCGAAACCCCGTCCCCTGAGCAGGAGTGCTCGGGAAGAGGGAGGAGGGAGACATAAGTACATGCAAAGTGCCGCGGCGGGCGCCCCGTGCGGTGGCACGGCACGCCCGCCGCTAGAAACGGCACTGACCATCTGTATATACACAGTAGGGAGACATGGACAAGTTGCTGACAGTGGCTGTGTCTGATGATGCACAACCCTTCACACAGGACAGCATACTCAGACAGACAAACTGCATTATCCATACGGCTGGTGCAAGTTTTGATGACGCATCCGATGGTGCATTTACAGATGGGTCCACGATTATCTTGACCTGTAATAGGATTAACTGAGACTGGCCAGTCGGACTTAATCCCCTGCTGTAATGACTTAATACCCTGCTTTATTGTTCTCTGTATTGTATTGCATCTGAGAACAATAGATGAAGGGTTTATGCTAATAAGTCATGTTGATCCTAGGCACAGAAAACTAGTCAAGATAATTGTGCCTAGGCACAGAAAACTAGTCAAGATAACCGTGGACCCATCTGTATGTTATGTCTAAAGACACTCTGAGATGGATTTCCACAGACATAAGATGCTGGAGGTGGATGTCTCAGTTTTGAAGAAATTGACTGGGGCATTAACATAAACTTACCTCCCAAATGTCCTGGCTCCAGTGGGACAGCCCCATTTTTTGGGGTAGTGTTCTGGACTCCTGCTGTCACCCCGCAGGCGCAGTGTCCTGTGCGGGGGAAGGGGGATGTCAGAGGAGAGGACTGTTACAACGGTTGAATAGAAACGTGCAGACCAGCATCATTCTCAGCACCCCCTTTTTTGGGCACAAATCCTAGACCTACACTGTTGAGGGGTACAGCATAAAAGTAGCACCTGGGTCTGCATGTGACTCAGAATCAGGCCCATGGTGTCTTTTTTCTTTTTGTACAAATTGCAATTCGTTATGCTGAACATGTGCACAAAAATATCTTACACAGTCTTGACTATGAACAGTAGATCCAGATCCACATGCATTTTGCACTTAAACCTCTTTGCACTTACAGTATAGACAATGGGGGTAGCGTGCACTTATTGGCAAAGTACAGTAAGGGTGAGTTTATGTAAATGCATCCCACAAGAAGGACACATGTGCTTGTCAGGAGACATGTGACTTGCAAGGCCTCCACCTCTAGTGTAAAATGTGACCTGATGATAATGGAGATCTACAGTGGCTTCTTATTGGCTTAGTGCTTCATGTTGCCTCCCACTGATACTACTGTGTTACTATTATAAGTGTGGCTCCTGTAATTAATTCACATTATTTATTATATATATGCAATCTGTCTGGCAATAAAGCAAATTTTCATTTTTTGTTTTTAAAAAGGTGAAGTCCTAGGATGTATTTAATTGAAGTTAATCAGTATTTCTCTAACGTCCTAGTGGATGCTGGGGACTCCGTAAGGACCATGGGGAATAGACGGGCTCCACAGGAGACAGGGCACTTTAAGAAAGAATTAGGAATACTGGTGTGCACTGGCTCCTCCCTCTATGTCCCTCCTCCAGACCTCAGTTTGAATCTGTGCCCGGACAAGCTGGGTGCACTTTAGTGAGCTCTCCTGAGCTTGCTAAATAGAAAGTATTTAGTTAGGATTTTTTTATTTTCAGAGAGATCTGCTGGCAACAGACTCTCTGCTACGTGGGACTGAGGGGAGAGATGCAGCCCTACTCACTGTGGATAGGTCATGCTTCTTAGGCTACTGGACACCATAAGCTCCAGAGGGATCGTACACAGGAACGCACCCTTGGTCGTCCGATCCCAGAGCCGCGCCGCCGTCCCCCTTGCAGAGCCAGAAGCGAGAAGCCGGCATGTGTTATGCACACCAGTGCCTGCAGGAATGTACTGGTGTCTGAACGGAGAGGGATGCAAAACAAATGAACTCACAGACAGACTGGGGAATATGACATTACGTACACAGAAGGTGATAGGGTAACAAAATCAACACAAAGTGAACAGAGAAGCCCAGAGGCTAAGAAACTGGGTGTCTCCCTAGTATTAGGAATGCTCAGATGGAAAGAAGCGAGATGTTGTGTTTTAATACGTAGAGAACCCGAAATGCCGTTGCTAAGGGCAACAGCAAAACCCTAAAGGGTTACCAACGGGTGTGGCAGTAAACTCCTTGGTCAGAGATGGAATAATAGACACAAGGAGAGTCTCCACAATCCTAGTCCTCACTTGCAGTGCACTGGTTCAGCTTACTGCCACTAAACTGACACCTGAACACCTTGCACAGTGAGAAATGATTTTGGCAGGCAAGTCTGAGAATACAGCCGCAAACTTGCTAAGTTCACAGAGTAGCAAAAGAACCCCAGCAAGTTAAACGACTGACTCCAGTCTTACTGCTAGGTCTGGATTGGCAGAGTGTAGTACCAAATCCCAAGGCCTATTTGCAGTAAGCAACAAACAAATACAAAGCTACACAGTACTGGCTAACTTTCAGGAACTGACTAACCAACAAAGATTCAGCAGCATCTGCTTAACCTGAGAAGAGGGTTTATATAGCAGGTGCTGTCCACTCCCCACTCAGACCTCACAGACTGTGAGCACAAAAACCAGCACCGGATCCCTTGCCGTGCACAAAGCCTTTAACCACTGCACAGCAAAAGACCCGAACCGGAGTATCAGCTGCGCTCAGGTTACTCCGCTAGCACTTGTCTCCCGGTTGCCATGACGACGTGGCAGCACAGGGCAGGAGACCCTAACAGTACCCCCCCTCTGACGAGGGGTCAAAGAACCCCTACCACCGGGTTTATCGGGGAACTGCGAGAAGAAAGAGCGTATCAGTCTGGGGGCATGAAGATCACAACTGCGCACCCACGACCGCTCCTCCAGGCCATACCCCTTCCAGTGCACTAAAAATGACAGCCGACCCCGAACCATCTTGGAGTCAAGAATTCTTTCAACAACAAACTCCCTCTGGCCACGTATCAGAAGAGGAGAAGGTCTTCCACTGGAAGAAGGATTACTAATCGCCCGTTTTAAAAGGGAACAATGAAATTTTTTATTGATACCCAAAGAATGGGGCAGATCTAACTGAAATGCCACCGGATTGATAACCCTAGTGATCTTATAAGGGCCGATGAACCGGGGGCCTAACTTATGAGATGGCTGTCTCAACTTCAAATTCTTGGTAGACAACCAGACGAAGTCTCCTAATTTGAAGCTGCAGGGTCTTTTCCGCTTATCAAAAACCCTTTTGGTCACTAATGACACAGACACAAGGGCTTTCTTCACTTTCCTCCAAATACCCCTAAGGACCGAAACCACAGAGGAACCACCAGGCGTGGAGTCCAGGGGGTCAAAAGAATTGGCCTTAGGATGATGCCCATACACACAAAGGAAGGGAGAGATCCCTGTAGCAGAGTGAGCCGCGTTGTTATTAGAGATGAGCGGATTCGGTTTTACTCGGTTTTACTCGGTTCTCAAAACGGCATCTTATTGGCTCACGGATGTCACGTGTTTTGGATAGCCAATAAGATGCCGCTTTGAGAACCGAGTAAAACCGAGTAAAACCGAATCCGCTCATCTCTAGTTGTTATAGGCAAACTCCGCCATGGACAGATGAGCAACCCAGTCAGTCTGACACTTGGAGACATAACACCTGAGGAACTGCTCCAAGGACTGGTTCACCCTTTCAGTCTGCCCATTAGACTGCGGATGGTAGCCTGACGACAAGCTGACAGAAATCTGGAGATCGGAACAAAATGCCCTCCAGAATTTGGCCACAAACTGGGATCCGCGATCAGAGACCACATCAAGTGGCAACCCATGGAGGCGCACAACATGCAGCATAAATAATTCAGACAGGCGTCTGGCCGATGGCAGCCCAACCAGTGGAACGAAGTGCGCCATCTTCGAAAACCTGTCAACGACAACCCAGATGGCTGTCATCCCCGAGGATTTGGGCAAGTCCACCACAAAATCCATTGAAATGTGGGTCCATGGCTTAGATGGAATAGAGAGTGGATGTAATGGGCCAACAGGAACCCCTCTAGGAGTCTTATTTCGGGCACAGATGTGACATGCCCGAACCCACTGATCCACATCCTTAGCCACCGAGGGCCACCACACCGCCCTAGATAGCAACTCCCGAGTTCTGGCAATACCCGGGTGACCTGCCGACTTCTTGGCATGGAATTCCAGGAACACTCGCTGTCTTAACCTAGGAGGCACAAACAAAAGACCTACCGGAAGGTCTGGAGGAGCCTGCTCCTGCGCTCTAAGGACTAATGACAAGAGGTCCTGGGTAATGCCCACTTTAATAAATGATGGGGACACAATGGGCAATGGCTCCTCGGTGGTCTCCTGGATTGGAGCAAAACTCCGCGAGAGCGCATCAGCCTTGATGTTTTTTGACCCAGGGCGATATGTTATCAAAAAATTAAAGCGAGCAAAAAACAAAGCCCATCGTGCCTGCCTGGCATTGAGACGCTTCGCTGACTGTAAATATGCCAAATTCTTATGGTCGGTGAGAATTGAGACCACAAACTTAGCCCCCTCAAGCCAGTGTCTCCACTCCTCGAGTGCATCCTTAATAGCCAACAATTCCCGGTTACCCACGTCATAATTCATCTCGGCAGGCGAAAATTTACGGGAAAAGTAAGCACAGGGATGAAGGCGATTATCAGACACTCCCATCTGAGAGAGCATTGCCCCAATACCCATCTCAGAGGCATCCACCTCCACCACAAAAGGACGCTCTGGATCTGGGTGTCGCAGCACCTTGGCCGAGACAAATGCCCTTTTGAGACGGGCAAAAGCCGCTTTGGCCTCACAAGACCAGTGAGCAACATCCGCCCCTTTCTTAGTGAGTGCCACCAAGGGCGCCACTATAGACGAAAATCCAGCGATAAATCGTCTATAAAAATTCGCAAAGCCCAGGAAACGCTGAAGCGCTTTCAAACTAGTGGGCTGCACCCAATCCAGGACTGCCTGTACCTTGGAACCCTCCATTTGGAAACCTTCTAGGGAGATAATATATCCTAGAAATGTGATTTGCTGAACTTCAAATTCGCACTTCTCCAGCTTCGCCCCAAGCCGGTGGTCTCTGAGTTTATGGAGGACTAAGCGTACATGCTTCCGATGTTCCTCCAGGGAATGGGAGAAGATTAGGATGTCATCTAAGTATACAACTAAGAATCTATCCAAATATTCCCTGAGCACATCGTTCATGAAATCCTGGAAGACTGCCGGGGCATTACAGAGCCCAAAAGGCATCACCAAATATTCATAATGCCCTGAGTGGGTATTAAAGGCAGTCTTCCATTCATCCCCCTCTCTTATTCGGATTAGATTGTACGCACCGCGTAGGTCAATCTTAGAAAAAATGGTGGCAGTACGAAGCTGGTCAAACAAGACCGAAATGAGAGGCAGTGGGTATGAGTTTTTAATCGTGATACGGTTCAATTCCCTGAAGTCGATGCAGGGTCGCAACGAACCGTCCTTTATACCCACGAAGAAGAACCCCGACCCAACTGGAGACTGTGAAGGTCTGATAAATCCCTTAGCCAAGTTCTCCTGAATGTACTCTGCCATAGCCTGAGTCTCAGGACGTGACAGGGAGTACAACCTGCTCTTGGGAAGCTTAGCATTCGGCAACAAATCAATGGCACAGCATAGGGGCGATGGGGAGGTAGTACCTCTGCAACTTTTTTGGAGAACACGTCCGCAAAATCTGCATAACATCCTGGCAATCCTGGCAAACTTAGCTGCGAAAGCCTGACTGGAAGGCTCAAGTAACTCCTGAAACAATCAGTACCCCAACTAAGAATCTCCCCAGAGACCCAGTCAAATTGAGGATTGTGGGCCCTTAACCAGGGTAACCCCAACACCAATGGGGCAAAAGTACAGACAGTCAGCCAGAGACAATACACGAAGAACTATTAATCTGGTCCATCTTATTAACAAAACTAAATTACCTTCCATCCTTCTTTCGCTAGACGCAGAGAAGGCTTTTGACAAAATACTATGGCCTTTCATGTTTGCCACTCTACGTAGATTCGGTCTGGGGGGAAGCTTACTTCAGGGCATCCAGGCACTTTACTCCAATCCCTCCGCTAGAGTTCGGGTCAACGGCAAGGACTCTCAACTCTTTCACATTAGCAACGGTACACGCCAGGGGTGTCCCTTGTCACCACTAATTTTTGCCATGACGATCGAACCTTTGGCGTGTATGGTTAGGGCCAACCCTGATATCAAAGGCATCCATGTTGGTGAGGAGGAATTCAAATTGTCATTATTCGCAGATGATGTCCTCTTGACTATCTCCTCTCCCAATATATCCATCCCTAACCTATTTAAAACCCTCTCATTATACTCTCATTACTCTGGATATCGTATTAATTACTCCAAATCGGAAGCCCTTCCACTGCATCTTGATGAGAATACCAGATCTCTCCTAGCTGTTAACTATAACTTCTCTTGGCGCTCCAAGAAAATCAAGTACCTTGGCGTGTACATCACAAACTCCTACGACTCTCTATACTCTGAAAACTTCCCTGCCCTCTTCAAGTGTATAGAGTCTGACCTTAGAGCTTGGGACAAACAGATTATAGCCTGGTTTGGACGGATAGTTTCAATTAAAATGAACGTTCTCCCGAGGATCCTATATCTGATCCAAACAATCCCCGTGGGCATCCCCGCTGAGGCCTTATGTCGAATGCAGAAGCTATTTGTTAAATTTATATGGTCTGGTAAGCCCCCTAGAATCAAGACCTCCACTCTGATACGTGACCCGCTGGCGGGAGGTAGGGGATTGCCGGATATTCGTAAATATTATCATGCAACCCACCTGAGTCAGGCTCTGGCATGGTTCTCCCCTGCCCCCCACCTGCCTTGGATCCGAATCGAGCTTCTGGCGGCCGGGGTCTCCTCCTTGGTCTCCCTCCTCTCACCGACCAAGCCACTACGGTCATTACAAACTTGTGTCCCTTCGACAAAACTCACCTGCGCCTTGTGGTTTTTCTGCATTCGACATTATGGCCTGTCCACTTTCCCATCTCCTATCACGTCCATCTGGGATAACAGGGACTTCCCCCCAGGTTCCACTTTGCAATCTCATTCGTGGCTTCATCTGAACCCACGCCCGGGTCTTATATTTGATTTTATAGACGGATCCTCATGGCGTTCCCTACAATCTTTATGTGACAGATACGATATCTCCCAACCCGTATTTTATGAATATTTACAGCTCCGCTCCTTTTTAAGCTCCCTGCCCAAAGCCCAGGTTATTCGCCAACTCACCCCCTTGGAGCGGCTATGCATTTACTCTCCTATGCGGCAGGGTATTATCTCTATACTCTACGCATTATTACGTTCCCTGAAGGCAACAAACATTCTCCCCCATGAACGTAAGTGGGAGCAGGACCTAGGCCCTCCACCTGATGAAGACTCATGGGAAACCATTAGACAAAAAGTAGCTCAATCATCAATTTCCTCTCTTGTGAAGGAAAATTCTTATAAAGTCTACACTAGATGGTATCGGGTCCCAGCAACAATGCATAAGATCTTTCCCGGGTCCTCCCCACTGTGCTGGCGTGGATGTGGCCAAACTGGAGACTTTATACACATCTGGTGGTCATGCCCCAAAATGCACACGTTCTGGGCTCAGGTGGAGGCTCTCTTAGGCTCTGTCTTTGGCTCACGGATAACCCTAGGTCCATGGTCGGCCCTGCTGGGCCTACCTTTACCCAACCTAGATAACCAGGCGAACAGCTTAGTTCTCCAAATCTTACATGCAGCTCGCTGTGTGGTAGCAAAAAATTGGAAAAACACCAACACTCCCCCTAGGAGCATGCTAATAGCAAAAATTTGGCATATCTCCACGATGGAGAAAATCACAGCCTCCTTACATGACAGATCGGACAAATATAGGAGGATATGGGAACCATGGTTCACCTATACTACGCCCCCCGCTACCGGGATTTGATGGGATAAGTCACAGTATGAAGCAGCTCTCTACACCACACAGGTCCCAATAAACATAAGAGATGAAACACAGACCCCGGTTGTTCAGTTGATATGATTTGTAGCTGGGAAGTATTACTCTCCCATCTCATATACTCACCTAGTTCGTTTCTCTGACGAACCACCACTCTCCCATCCCCCCCCCCTCTCTTTTCCCTCTCTCCCCCACTATTTTTCTCTCTCTTCTTCTTAGAACCTTTCTTATTATTTTCTTTTTTACTTGTCTGTTGTTTAAACATAAAAAACTGTGATGGTCGAGACATGCATATACTTGGTATTGTCATAATACTCCCTTGTTTCTGTATTATTTGGTTATTCCCTAGGGGATAACTGGTTTGTGATTAAGCATTTACTTGGAGCTGTCATTTCATCTCCTGTTTGTTCTGTACTTGCATACTCGACTCTTCTTTAATAAAAATATTAATTAAAAAAAAAAAGTACAGACAGTCACATAAAAGGACAATTTTTCAGAGTGTGTGGCTCCAATAAACAAAGAAATCTGGCTAGTGCAAGAGGTAATTTTACCCTGGGATAATGGTTCCCCGTTTAACCCACAGATCTCAATTTCCGATGCCAAGGGTACTAAAGGAACAGAGTGTTTCAGGGCGAATTGGCGGTCCATAAAAACCCCGTCGGCCCCACTGTCCACAAAGGCCTCAGTCTTGACAGTTTGACCGAGGATCTTCAAGGTCACCGGAATGATAAAAGTCTTCTTGGGAAATTCTGACTTCTGGCCTGACAGGATATTTCCCATCACCCTCAGGCCCTGAAGTTTTCTGGCTTTTCTGGGCATGATACTACCACATGACCTCAGGGCCGGTGCAAGGTTTCTCGACACCCTAGGCAAAACTTCAGCCTGCTTTTAACCGCCCCCCCCAACCCCCCCCCCCCCGACCAAAACCACAAACCAGTACACATTTTCCAGTCTGTCAGATGAAAGTATGTAGGCAGCATCTTAGAAGTTCAACAGCTACCGTCTAAATTAAGTTTTACAGGGATGCATCTCACGGAGTTATCCTTAAATTTGTGCTAAGCAGACTCAGGGCAGCCCACTCAGATACTGGCACCCTAAGCAGCTGCCTAATGGTAGAACCAACCCTGCACTTACACATAATGCCCACAGTAGTAGTGCCGCTTACATATAATACACACAGTAGTAGTGCCGCTTACATATAATACACACAGTAGAATGCCGTTGTTGGGGTGCGGTCCAGACAACGTATCCGAACTGTTGCGGGGGCGGGCCACAGCAACTGCATGATATTACCTAGGCTGCGCAGGCAGGTAGCTACTCACCGAATGCAAAAGCATCGCCGCCGTGCATTGAGAAGTACATTTGGATCTGGACTATGTACATGCTATTTGAGGATGATATGCAGTGTTTAATACTATTTATGTGAATAGAACCAATAAATCATCTATGATTCTTTATCCCAACAGTCTGCACTGTGTCTGCTTGTTTAAATTTTTTCAGAACAATATCTTTATAAAGAAAGAATACATTAGTGCAGACTTCACTGTCTAATTGGTTGAAAGATCGTAAGCATTGATTGTTTTACTCGGGATATGTGGCTGCGCCACGTGTTATTAAGATATTAGCATTCCCCTCAGATGTGCAATCTGTATATGAGTGCTCTGCCTTTATACATGCCATATCTGCTCACTCACTACTAATACAGTAAGCAGGTAACTGTATTATCCACTATATATATATATATCAGCAATAGATAGCTACAGGCTACAATCCATACAGAAATATTATTATACGATTGCAAAAAAAAAAAAAAAAGGTAATTTGTGCGATTAATGTTTTAAAAATGTCCTGTGTAAATACATGTAACTTCATCCTCGTTGCTACAATGCCGTATTGCAGCCACGCTGCTCCCCAAGCAGAGCGCCATCACACCTGCCATTGCACAGACTTGCCCTCTCCATACCTTGACAAAGTCCACTGGGTACAGGCTCCAGGACAGGGTCGTAGCAAGAACTTTGTGGGCCCCATCGCAACATATTGAAGGGGTTCAGGGTATACCAAGATATATTGCAGACCCAAAGGCAACTTTTTTTTTTTAAGGACACCTATGTATCACCCAATGGTGAAAAATATATACAACACATGTAACTGTGACAGGGAAGGTGGCCCCTTTTAGCTCTGGGCCCCATAACAGCTGCACTCCCTGCACCTATGGTAGCTACGACCTTGTTCCAGGATCTGACAGCTCCAGGATCCCTACCACGGCTCCAACTGCCATGTGCGTCAGTGGAGACACCCTGTCCAACAGGCTCTTGTAGTTGTTTCCAGGCAGAGAGGGCATCCCCTCTTTAACCCCCATTGGGATACCAGCATTTCGTAGCTCGTTGGGGCTGCCGAGGACAGGAAAGGGGCTCAGCCCTCCCCCTGGTGCAGCTAGCAGTTCGAGCTCCGCCTGCTGTGTGCAGCCAGCACGCAGCACAGTGACCAACATGAATCGATGAAGTGCAGCACAGGCAAGGGGACACAAGAACTGGACTCCTGAGATTCATGAGGGTCCAGGGCCCCTCGGAATCTCAGTGCCTGTTACAAGTGTCCCCTTTGTCCCCCCGTCGCTGGGCCTGTTTACAAATAATGACAGACATATTGCCCCACATTATTAAATGCCCTAATACATGACAGACATAATGGCCCTAATGCTGGGTACGCACTGGTAGATATATCTGTAGATCAATTGATTTGCAGGTATATCTGCGGATGGACCGGGCAGTGTGTTGAGCATACACACTGCCTGATCCGTTGGCACTGATGTCACAAACTGGGCGGGCATTTACATACACCCGCCCAGTTCAGCGGTCAATCACCTCCAGCTGTTGCAGCATGTGTATGGGCGGTTGTCTGCCTGCACACACAGCGATGCACCAATATATCACTAGATATATTGTCCGTCGGTTGTGCTGCAGGGCCGACGCGATATGTCTGTGAACGACAACGTTCACGGAGATATCGCTCGTACACACTAGCCGACAGACCAGCTATATATCGGCCAGTGTGAACGCACCATGACACATATGCCCCACATTATTACATTCCCTTATATACATGACAGACATAATGGCCTTGTTACACAGCGAGCCAATCTCTGTAACACTTTCGACTGCAATCCCCCACCACCTCCACAGCACTCACCCAGCTTGAGATAATAAACAGCCACGGCCCACGTAGGCTGAGCAGACAGACCGCAGCCAGTCACTCCACACACATAGGAAGAGTCCGGGACCTGGGTGAGCCGGGGAGGCAGCAGCAGCGGAGGCAGACATGCGTGGATTGCGGCCTCACACACGGCGCTCCACCACAAATATTTTCTGCCCTCCGGGACCTGGGAGAGCCAGGGAGGCAGCAGCAGCGAAGGCAGACATGCGCAGATCGCGCCCTCACACCATACTTGCCTACTTTTGGAAATTAATTTCAGGGAGATTCTAAATGGTATGAGAGGTCGCACAGCGCGCTGCTGAGCTGGCATGTCATGCTCCGCCTAAAGGATCTGTCTAGCTCCACCTATGGTCATGTCAATTGCAGCTCAGGGTGATATTATGCAGTGGCAGGTGGAAACTAAAGTGGCAATGTTCTATAGTACTTCCTGTTTCGCCTCATTAGCGAGGCGAAGCAGGAAGCTACATTGACAAGATGTATGAATATCTTGTCTGCCGAAGCAGCGGAATTAAATTTTCCCCTACGCGTCTAGTTTCCCTTCGTGGAGAGGACCTTGGCTGTGCAGTGCGCGATGACGTCATCGCGCACCGCACAGTAAATGACCTCTCCACGAACGCGTCTAGTTTCCCTTCCCAGCGGCCAGCGGCAGCAGGGGGACAGCGGGGGCCGGGGGGCACACACTGCAGCAGCGGATCTTGCCCTGGTGCGGCGCCCTCCGGATGGCGGCGCCCCGGGCAAAAATCCTGCTTGCCCGTGGCAAGATCCGCTACTGATGGGCAGTCGCCAAATATCGCCAATTTATGTGATCATTGACACTGATTGACTCCTCTCAACATGAGCCCTCTTGTGTTTTTATAACTTCCACTGTTCGAGCACACAGGAGTCAGTGCCACCTTACACACACACACACACACACACACACACACACACACACACACACACACACACACAGGAGTGCCAGCCTACACACATAGGTCAGTGTCAGCCTACACACACGCAAACACACACACACACACACACGGGGGAGTGCCAGCCTACACACATAGGTCAGTGCCAGCCTACACACATAGGTCAGTGCCAGCCTACACACATAGGTCAGTGCCAGCATACACACACATGTGGGGGAGTGCCAGGCTACACACACACACACACATGGGAGTGCCAGCCTACACACACAGGGGAGTGCCATCTTATACACACACACACACACACACACACACACACACACACACACACACACACACACACACACATCAGTGCCAGCCTACACACACACACGTCAGCCTACACACACACACACATGGGGGAGTGTCAGCCTACACACACACACATACATACACACACACACAAGCACACACACAGAGTGCCAGCCTACACACACACACGGGAGTGCCAGCCTACACACACACACACACACACACACACACACACACACACGGGAGTGCCAGCCTACACACACACACACGGGAGTGCCAGCCTACACACACACGGGGGGGGGGGGAGTTACAGCTTTCACACACACACACACAGAGTGCCAGCCTACGCACACACACACAGGGTAGTGCCAGCCTACACACACACACTCACACGGGGGAGTGCCAGCCTACACACACACACGGGGGGGGGGGGGTTCCAGCCTACGCACACACACGGGGGAGTGCCAGTCTACACACACACGGGGGAGTGCCAGCCTACACACACACGGGGGAGTGCCAGCCTACACACACACACACACACACACACACACACACACACACACACACACACACACGGGAGTACCAGCCTACACACACACGGGGGGGGGCGGAAGTTACAGCCTACACACACACAAACACACAGAAGAGGGCCAGCCTACACACACACACACACACACACACACGGGGGAGTGCCAGCCTACACACACACGTCAGCCTACACACACACACATGGGGGAGTGTCAGCGTACACACACACACACACACACACACATGGAGTGCCAGCCTACGCACACACACACACACATCCACACACACACGGGGGAGTGCCAGCCTACACACACACACACGCGGGAGTGCCAGCTTATACACACACAGGTCAGTGCCAGCCTACACACACACAGGTCAGTGCCAGCCTACACACACACACACACGGAGTGCCAGCCTACACACACACACACACGGAGTGCCAGCCTACACACACACACACACATGGAGTGCCAGCCTACACACACACACAGAGTGCCAGCCTACGCACACACACACACGGGAGTGCCAGCCTACACACACACACACACACACACACACGGGAGTGCCAGCCTACACACACACACACACGGGAGTGCCAGCCTACACACACGGGGGGGGGGGGGGGAGTTACAGCTTACACACACACACACACACACACAGGGTGCCAGCCTACGCACACATACACAGGGTAGTGCCAGCCTACACTCACACGGGGGAGTGCCAGCCTACACACACACACGGGGGGGGGGGGGGAGTTCCAGCCTACGCACACACAAGGGGGAGTGCCAGCCTACACACACACGGGGGAGTGCCAGCCTACACACACACGGGGGAGTGCCAGCCTACACACACACACACGGGAGTGCCAGCCTACACACACACGGGGGGGGGGCGGAAGTTACAGCCTACACACACACAAACACACAGAAGAGGGCCAGCCTACACACACACACACGGGGGAGTGCCAGCCTACACACACACGTCAGCCTACACACACACATGGGGGAGTGTCAGCGTACACACACACACACACATGGAGTGCCAGCCTACGCACACACACACACACACATCCACACACACACGGGGGAGTGCCAGCCTACACACACACACGCACACGGGGGAGTGCCAGCCTACACACACACAGGTCAGTGCCAGCCCACACACACACACACACACACACACACACACACACACACACACACACACACACACACACACACACACACACGGAGTGCCAGCCTACACACACACACACGGAGTGCCAGCCTACACACACACACATGGAGTGCCAGCCTACACACACACACACACACACACACACACAGAGTGCCAGCCTACGCACACACACACATGGGGGGGGGGGGGAGTTCCAGCCTACACACACACACACACACACTCGGGGGAGTGCCAGCCTACACACACACATGGGGGGGGGCTACATACACACACACATACAGTGCCAGCCTACACACACATGGGGGAGTGCCAGCCTACACACACACAGGTCAGTGCCAGCCGACACACATAGGGGAGGAGTAGCAGCCTACACACACACACACACACGGGGGAGTGCCAGCCTACACACACACACACATGGGGGGAGTGCCAGCCTACACACACACACACACATGGGGGGAGTGCCAGCCTACACACACACACACGTCAGCCTACACACACACGGGGGAGTGCCAGCCTACACACACACAAGGGAGTGCCAGCCTACACACACACACACACACACACACATCCACACACACACGGGGGAGTGCCAGCTTATACACACACAGGTCAGTGCCAGCCTACACACACATGGAGTGCCAGCCTACACACACACACACACACACACATGGAGTGCCAGCCTACACACACACACACACACACACACACACACACACACACACACACACACACACACACACAGAGTGCCAGCCTACACACACACACACGGAGTGCCAGCCTACACACACACACACACACACACACACACATGGAGTGCCAGCCTACACACACACACACACAGAGTGCCAGCCTACGCACACACACACATGGGGGGGGGGGCTACATACACACACACACACACACACACAGTGCCAGCCTACACACACATGGGGGAGTGCCAGCCTACACACACACAGGTCAGTGCCAGCCGACACACACATAGGGGAGGAGTAGCAGCCTACACACACACACACACACACACACACACACACACACACACACACACACACACACACAAGTGCCAACTTACACAGACACATAGGGGTCAGTGCCAGTCAGTGCAAGTCTGCCCCCCCCCCCATACACACAGATCAGTGCCAGCCAACCAACACACCACAGCACAGTAGCAGCCTATACACAATGCCAGCCTATGAAGCTGCTGAGTTAGAACCATGTACTGTACACTGACCTTTGGAACGGCCACTCCTTCTCCTGCTCCAGCCTCTCCTCTGAGCTCCCAGTCACCCCAGACCGTCAAACTCCCCAGCAGACCAAAACTGCTTTCCGTGCCAGCTCCCCATCAAGTTCAACCCCCCCTTAAGGTCAATCTGCAGCTCCCAAAATGAGGGGGAGAGAGGGAGATCCAATCGTGGGGGCGTGGGTAACATGTGGGAGGGCGGTGCAGCATCCCTGCTGAGCCGTGAAACTCAGCTGAGCTAAGGGTAAGGAATTATTCTTTCACTGGCAGCGTGCAGCACCGCCCTCTAGTGGCCGGCGCCCATAGGCAGCTGCCTAAAGCTGCCTAGTGGTGGCGCCGGCCCTGCATGACCTTTATTCCCACAGTACAAACACAACCCCTGCTGTCTCCTCCGCGTCGTCTCATGCGAGGAGAGGCGGGTAGCCCCAATCTGCATAGGCTCCTCGGAAAATTCCTCAGAGTCCGATGTTCCCTTGGGAAAGAAGGAAACCTCGGTCTCCCTTTCAAGCCTACGCTCTCTCAGCCGTCTATCCACCCGGATGGATAACTGCATGAGCTGATCCAAGCTATCAGGCAAGGAATATTGTACCAGTTGGTCTTTTATCTGGTTAGAAAGACCTCTTCGGTACTGGTGTCTCAGGTCTGGGTCATTCCACTGAGTATCATGGGCCAACCTCCGAAACTCCGTACAGTAAACCTCAACTGGCCTTCGCCCTTGCTTAAGGATCGAAATCTGAGCCTCGGCTGAGGCCGTCTTGTCAGGGTCATCATACAACATGCCCAGTGCCGTAAAAAAAGCATCAACACTTTTAAGCGACGGACAGTCAGGCTGCAACCCATATGCCCAGACCTGTGGGTCTCCTTGTAGCAAGGAAATCACTATGGCCACCCGCTGAATCTCCGACCCAGAAGACTGAGGCCTAAGCTGGAAATATAGCTTGCAGCTCTCCTTGAAACAAAAGAACTGCGAGCGATCTCCAGAAAAACGATCCGGGAGATTTACTTTCGGCTCCTTAACCCCTGAAGGTGCTGCTGCTGCGGGAGCTCCGCCAGCGGCCTGGGAGGTGTGCATTTTAATGGACAAATCATTAAATTGTCGAGTCAAGACCTGCACCAGATCGACCACCTGTTGCAAAGTATTTTGAGGGGTATGCTCCATATTCCCACAAAATTTCAACAGGAGTATTGGGCTGCTGAATATGTTATGCACACCAGTGCCTGCAGGAATGTACTGGTGTCTGAATGGAGAGGGATGCAAAACAAATGAACTCACAGACAGACTGGGGAATATGACATTACATACACAGAAGGTGATAGGGTAACAAAATCAACACAAAGTGAACAGAGAAGCCCAGAGGCTAAGCAACTGGGTGTCTCCCTAGTATTAGGAATGCTCAGATGGAAAGAAGCGAGATGTTGTGTTTTAATACGTAGAGAACCCGAAATGCCGTTGCTAAGGGCAACAGCAAAACCCTAAAGGGTTACCAACGGGTGTGGCAGTAAACTCCTTGGTCAGAGATGGAATAATAGACACAAGGAGAGTCTCCACAATCCTAGTCCTCACTTGCAGTGCACTGGTTCAGCTTACTGCCACTAAACTGACACCTGAACACCTTGCACAGTGAGAAATGATTTTGGCAGGCAAGTCTGAGAATACAGCCGCAAACTTGCTAAGTTCACAGAGTAGCAAAAGAACCCCAGCAAGTTAAACGACTGACTCCAGTCTTACTGCTAGGTCTGGATTGGCAGAGTGTAGTACCAAATCCCAAGGCCTATTTGCAGTAAGCAACAAACAAATACAAAGCTACACAGTACTGGCTAACTTTCAGGAACTGACTAACCAACAAAGATTCAGCAGCATCTGCTTAACCTGAGAAGAGGGTTTATATAGCAGGTGCTGTCCACTCCCCACTCAGACCTCACAGACTGTGAGCACAAAAACCAGCACCGGATCCCCTGCCGTGCACAAAGCCTGTAACCACTGCACAGCAAAAGACCCGAACCGGAGTATCAGCTGCGCTCAGGTTACTCCGCTAGCACTTGTCTCCCGGTTGCCATGACGACGTGGCAGCACAGGGCAGGAGACCCTAACAGCGTGAGAAGCAAGAAGACTTCAAAAGCGGCGGCAGAAGACTCTAGTCTTCATATGAGGTAGCGCACAGCACTGCAGCTGTGCGCCATTGCTCCCACATTAAACCCACACACTCCGGTCACTGTAGGGTGCAGGGCGCAGGGGGCAGGGGGAGCGCCCTGGGCAGCAAATAGAGACCTCTTGGCAAAGTGGGCATATATACAGTTGGGCACTGTATATATGCATGAGCCCCCGCCATTATTTTACACAAAATCGCGGGACAGAAGCCCGCCGCTGAGGGGGCGGGGCTTCTTCCTCCGCACTCACCATCGCCATTTTCTCTCCACAGCTCCGCTGAGAGGAAGCTCCCCAGGCTCTCCCCTGCAGATTCACGGTAGAAAGAGGGTAAAAAGAGAGGGGGGGGGGGGGGGGCACATAAATGTAGCGCAAAATCAGTATATACAGCAGCTACTGGGTAAACACTAAGTTACTGTGTAATTCCTGAGTCATATAGCGCTGGGGTGTGTGCTGGCATACTCTCTCTCTGTCTCTCCAAAAGGCCTTGTGGGGGTTCTGTCCTCAAATAGAGCATCCCCTGTGTGTGTGGTGTGTCGGTACGTTTGTGTCGGCATGTTTGACGAGGAAGACTATGTGGAAGCAGAGCAGGTACAAATGAATGTGGGATCGCCGCCGACGACGCCGATGCCCGATAGGATGGATATGTGGAAGGTTTTAAATGATAATGTTAATTCCTTGCATAAAAGGTTGGATAAAGCTGAAGCCTTGGGACAGTCAGGGTCTCAACCCATGCCTGCTCCTACAGCGCAGAGGCCGTCAGGGTCTCAGAAGCGCCCACTATCCCAAATTGTTGACACAGATATCGACACGGATTCTGACTCCAGTGTCGATGGCGATGATGCAAAGTTGCAGCCTAAAATGGCTAAAGCCATCCGCTACATGATTATAGCAATGAAGGATGTATTGCACATCTCAGAGGAAAACCCAGTCCCTGACAAGAGGGTTTATATGCTTGGGGAAAAAAGGCATGAGGTGACCTTTCCCCCTTCACATGAATTAAATGAGTTATGTGAAAAAGCTTGGGAATCTCCAGATAGAAAAATGCAGATTTCCAAACGGTTGCTTATGGCGTATCCTTTCCCGCCAACGGACAGGTTATGCTGGGAATCCTCCCCTAGGGTAAACAAAGCTTTGACACGCTTATCTGAGAAGGTAGCCCTGCCGTCACAGGATACGGCCACCCTAAAAGATCCTGCGGATAGAAAGCAGGAAGGTATCCTGAAGTCCATTTATACACATTCAGGTACCCTACTAAGGCCGGCAATTGCGTCGGCCTGGATGTGTAGTGCTGTAGCAGTATGGACAGATACTTTATCTGAGGAACTTGATACCTTGGACAAGGATACTATATTACTGACCCTGGGGCATATAAAAGACGCTGTCCTATATATGAGAGATGCCCAGAGAGACATTAGCCTACTGGGCTCTAAAATAAATGCAATGTCGATTTCTGCCAGAAGGGTCCTGTGGACTCGGCAATGGACAGGTGATGCCGACTCAAAAAGGCACATGGAGGTTTTACCTTACAAGGTTGAGGAATTGTTTGGGGACGGTCTCTCGGAACTAGTTTCCACAGCTACGGCTGGGAAGTCAAATTTTTTGCCAGATATTCCCTCACAACCTAAGAAAGCATCGTATTACCAAATTCAGTCCTTTCGATCACAAAGAGGCAAGAGAGTCCGAGGGGCGTCCTTTCTTGCCAGAGGCAGGGGTAGAGGAAAGAAGCTGCACAATACAGCTAGTTCCCAGGAACAGAAATCCTCCCCGGCTTCCACTAAATCCACCGCATGACGCTGGGGCTCCACAAGTGGAGCCAGGATCAGTGGGGGCGCGTCTCCGAAATTTCAGCCACCAGTGGGTTCGCTCACGGGTGGATCCCTGGGCTATACAGATTGTATCTCAGGGATACAAGCTGGAATTTGAAGTGATGCCCCCTCACCGTTACCTCAAATCTGCCCTGCCAGCTTCCCCCATAGAGAGGGAAATAGTGTTAGCGGCAATTCACAAATTATATCTCCAGCAGCTGGTGGTAAAGGTTCCCCTCCTTCAACAGGGAAGGGGTTACTATTCGACAGCGTTTGTGGTACCGAAACCGGACGGTTCGGTCAGACCCATATTGAATTTAAAATCCCTGAACAGTTACCTGAAAAGGTTCAAGTTCAAGATGGAATCGCTCAGAGCGGTCATTGCAAGCCTGGAAGAGGGGGATTTTATGGTGTCTCTGGACATAAATGATGCTTACCTGCATGTCCCCATTTATCCACCTCATCAGGAGTACCTCAGATTTGTGGTACAGGACTGTCATTACCAATTCCAGACGTTGCCGTTTGATCTGTCCACGGCACCGAGAATATTTACCAAGGTAATGGCAGAAATGATGGTGCTTCTGCGAAATCAAGGAGTCACAATTATCTCATACTTGGACGATCTCCTCATAAAGGCGAGGTCCAGAGAGCAGTTGCTGATCAGAGTAGCACACTCTCGGGAAGTGTTGCAACAGCACGGCTGGATTCTGAATATTCCAAAGTCGCAGCTGATTCCTACGACGCGTCTGCCCTTCCTGGGCATGATTCTGGACACAGACCAGAAGAAGGTTTTTCTCCCGACGGAGAAGGCTCAGGAGCTCGTGACTCTGGTCAGAGACCTCTAAAAACCAAAACAGGTGTCGGTGCATCACTGCACGCGAGTCCTGGGAAAGATGGTGGCGTCATACGAGGCCATTCCCTTCGGCAGGTTCCATGCGAGGACCTTTCAGTGGGATCTGTTGGACAAGTGGTCCGGATCGCATCTTCAGATGCATCGGCTGATCACCCTATCCCCCAGGGCCAGGGTGTCTCTTCTGTGGTGGCTGCAGAGTACTCACCTTCTCGAGGGTCGCAGGTTTGGCATTCAGGACTGGGTCCTGGTGACCACGGATGCAAGCCTCCGAGGGTGGGGGGCAGTCACACAGGGAAGAAATTTCCAGGGTCTGTGGTCAAGTCAGGAGACATGTCTGCACATCAATATCCTGGAACTAAGGGCCATATACAACGCCCTAAGTCAAGCGGAACCTCTGCTTCGCAACCATCCGGTGCTGATTCAGTCAGACAACATCACCGCAGTGGCTCATGTAAACCGCCAAGGCGGCACAAGGAGCAGGGTGGCGATGGCGGAAGCCACCAGAATTCTTCGCTGGGCGGAGAATCACGTAAAACTGTCAGCAGTGTTCATTCCGGGAGTGGACAACTGGGAAGCAGACTTCCTCAGCAGGCACGACCTCCACCCGGGAGAGTGGGGACTTCATCAAGAAGTCTTCACACAGATTACAAGTCGATGGGAACTGCCACAGGTGGACATGATGGCATCCCGCCTCAACAAAAAGCTACAAATGTATTGCGCCAGGTCAAGAGACCCTCAGGCGATAGCTGTGGACGCACTAGTGACACCGTGGGTGTTCCAGTCGGTTTATGTGTTTCCTCCTCTTCCTCTCATACCCAAGGTGCTGAGAATCGTAAGAAAAAGAGGAGTGAGAACAATACTCATTGTTCCGGATTGGCCAAGAAGGACTTGGTATCCGGAACTGCAAGAAGTGCTCACATAGGACCCATGGCCTCTGCCTCTCAGACAGGATCTGTTGCAACAGGGGCCCTGTCTGTTCCAAGACTTACCGCGGCTGCGTTTGACGGCATGGCGGTTGAACGCCGGATCCTAGCAGAAAAAGGCATTCCGGATGAGGTTATTCCTACGCTAATAAAGGCTAGGAAGGACGTGACGGCTAAACATTATCACCGTATATGGCGAAAATATGTTGCTTGGTGTGAGGCCAGGAATGCCCCTACAGAGGAATTCCAGCTGGGCCGTTTCCTTCACTTCCTACAGTCGGGAGTGACTTTGGGCTTAAAATTGGGGTATATTAAGGTCCAGATTTCAGCCCTATCCATTTTCTTTCAAAAGGTACTGGCTTCTCTTCCTGAAGTTCAGACGTTTGTAAAGGGAGTGCTGCATATTCAGCCCCCTTTTGTGCCACCAGTGGCACCTTGGGATCTTAACGTTGTGTTGAGTTTCCTGAAATCACACTGGTTTGAGCCACTTAAAACCGTGGAGTTAAAATATCTCACGTGGAAGGTGGTCATGCTATTGGTCTTAGCTTCGGCTAGGCATGTGTCAGAATTGGCGGCTTTGTCACATAAAAGCCCCTATCTGGTTTTCCATATGGACAGGGCAGAATTACGGACTCGTCCGCAATTTCTGCCAAAAGTGGTGTCCTCTTTTCATTTGAACCAACCTATTGTGGTGCCTGCGGCTACTCGTGACTTGGAGGATTCCAAGTTACTAGATGTAGTCAGAGCTTTGGAGGTTTATGTAGCCAGAACGGCTGGAGTCAGGAAAACTGAGTCGCTGTTTATCCTGTATGCATCCAACAAGCTGGGTGCTCCTGCTTCAAAGCAAACTATTGCTCGCTGGATCTGTAACACGATTCAGCAGGCTCATTCTGCGGCTGGATTGCCGCCTCCAAAATCAGTAAAAGCCCATTCCACAAGGAAGGTGGGCTCTTCTTGGGCGGCTGCCCGAGGGGTCTCGGCATTACAGTTTTGCCGAGCAGCTACTTGGTCGGGTTCAAACACTTTTGCAAAGTTCTACAAGTTTGATACCCTGGCTGAGGAGGACCTTGTGTTTGCTCATTCGGTGCTGCAGCGTCACCCGCACTCTCCCGCCCGTTTGGAAGCTTTGGTATAATCCCCATGGTCCTTACGGAGTCCCCAGCATCCACTAGGACGTTAGAGAAAATAAGATTTTACTTACCGGTAAATCTATTTCTCGTAGTCCGTAGTGGATGCTGGGCGCCCCTCCCAAGTGCGGACTACTTCTACAATACTTGTATATAGTTATTGCTTAAATAAGGGTTATGTTATGGTTGCATCAGGTTTATCTGGTGCTCTGTTGTTGTTCATACTGTTAACTGGGTAAGTTTATCACGAGTTATACGGTGTGATTGGTGTGGCTGGTATGAGTCTTACCCTGGATTCCAAAATCCTTTCCTTGTACTGTCAGCTCTTCCGGGCACAGTTTCCTTAACTGAGGTCTGGAGGAGGGACATAGAGGGAGGAGCCAGTGCACACCAATATTCCTAATTCTTTTTTAAAGTGCCCTGTCTCCTGCGGAGCCCGTCTATTCCCCATGGGCCTTACAGAGTCCCCAGCATCCACTACGGACTACGAGAAATAGATTTACCGGTAAGTAAAATCTTATTTTTAATGCTGCATTTGCACCTATGCTTTGATATGGTAAATGCAAATTATTATATATTAATAAGATTGAAGAGGGGAGAAGATTCACGCCCACTCACAGAGGAAACAGTCCAAGTAATCATACAGTTTGCTGCCCAAAGAGGAGATGATTCCAACATCTTCAAAGAAGATTACATGTAAGAAGAAGTTTCATGGACAAACTAGCCATTTCCTCGACTGATAGTAACAATCTAAATTACAAATAATGCATATAAGAACTAATACCAGCAAATTCAAAATAGTAGCATAATACAAAAAAAATCGGTGCAATTGAATAGTAGAATAATAAGTAGAATAATAAATGACTGTATACAGAATCTAATATATGAATCACAGATGAAAGTATAGAAGATAAAAAGTAAAAATATCCATAAAGAATGTATCCAGAAATATATCGATATACTGTATATTAAAATTATATGCATATATAAAAAAGATAAAATCTATACCATCACATAATCATAAATATTATAACAAGCATTCATAATTATACTGATTAATATAAAACAACGTGGAAATGGATATAATATACAGTAGATAAGTGTAATGAAAATAATGAAGATGGATTTATGTGGGGATGGATATTCTGAAAATAGAGTAACTAAAGAATATACATTTTAAATAAAGAAAAAAAATTAGAAATCAAAATTGAAAAGATTCTAAGTTAAAAAATATAACATAAAAAATACATAATAAAATATGTTATAATTTGTTATATATGTTATATAACTGTTATATGAATATGCCCTAACTGTGTGGAGTTTGTATATTCTCCCTGTGCTTGCGTGGGTTTCCTCCAGGTACTCCGGTTTCCTCCCACAATCCAAAAATATACAGGTAGGTTATTTGGATCCCAACAAAAAATGAACCCTAACATGAATGTGTGTGTGTGTGTACATGTGGTAGGGAATATAGATTGTAAGCTTCACTGGGGCAGGGACTGGTATGAATAGCCAAATATTCTCTGTAAAGCAATACGAAATATGCGTGTGCTATATAAATAACTGGTAATAAATAGTGATGTGCACCGGACATTTTTCGGGTTTTGTGTTTTGGTTTTGGATTCGGTTCCGCGGCCGTGTTTTGGATTCGGACGCGTTTTGGCAAAACCTCCCTGAAATTTTTTTGTCGGATTCGGGTGTGTTTTGGATTCGGGTGTTTTTTTTTTTTTTTTACAAAAAACCCTCAAAAACAGCTTAAATCATAGAATATGGGGGTCATTTTGATCCCATAGTATTATTAACCTCAATAACCATAATTTCCACTCATTTCCAGTCTATTCTGAACACCTCACACCTCACAATATTATTTTTAGTCCTAAAATTTGCACCGAGGTCGTTGGATGACTAAGCAAAGCGACCCAAGTGGCCGACACAAACACCTGGCCCATCTAGGAGTGGCACTGCAGTGTCAGACAGGATGGTCGATTTAGAAAATAGTCCCCAAACAGCACATGATGCAAAGAAAAAAAGAGGTGCACTGTGGTCGCTGGATGGCTAAGCTAAGCGACACAAGTGGCCGACACAAACACCTGGCCCATCTAGGAGTGGCACTGCAGTGTCAGGCAGGATGGCACTTCAAAATAATAGTCCCCAAACAGCACATGATGCAAAGAAAAATGAAAGAAAAAAAAGGTGCAAGATGGAATTGTCCTTGGGCCCTCCCACCCACCCTTATGTTGTATAAACAGGACATGCACACTTTAACAAACCCATCATTTCAGCGACAGGGTCTGCCACACAACTGTGACTGAAATGACTGGTTGGTTTGGGCCCCCACCAAAAAAGAAGCAATCAATCTCTCCTTGCACAAACTGGCTCTACGGAGGCAAGATGTCCACCTCCTCCTCATCGTCCGATTCCTCACCCTTTTCACTGTGTACATCCCCCTCCTCACAGATTATTAATTTGTCTCCACTGGAATCCACCATCTCAGGTCCCTGTGTACTTTCTGGAGGCAATTGCTGGTGAATGTCTCCACGGAGGAATTGATTATAATTCATTTTGATGAACATCATCTTCTCCACATTTTCTGGAAGTAACCTCGTACGCCGATTGCTGACAAGGTGAGTGGCTGCACTAAACACTCTTTCGGAGTACACACTGGAGGGGGGGGCAACTTAGGTAAAATAAAGCCAGTTTCTGCAAGGGCCTCCAAATTGCCTCTTTTTCCTGCCAGTATACGTACGGACTGTCTGACGTGCCTACTAGAGATGTGCACTTGAAATTTTTCGGGTTTTGTGTTTTGGTTTCGGGTTCGGTTCCGCGGCCGTGTTTTGGGTTCGACCGCGTTTTGGCAAAAACCTCACCGAATTTTTTTTGTCGGATTCGGGTGTGTTTTGGATTCGGGTGTTTTTTTCAAAAAACACTAAAAAACAGCTTAAATCATAGAATTTGGGGGTCATTTTGATCCCAAAGTATTATTAACCTCAAAAACCATAATTTCCACTCATTTTCAGTCTATTCTGAATACCTCACACCTCACAATATTATTTTTAGTCCTAAAATTTGCACCGAGGTCGCTGGATGACTAAGCTAAGCGACCCTAGTGGCCGACACAAACACCTGGCCCATCTAGGAGTGGCACTGCAGTGTCACGCAGGATGGCCCTTCCAAAAAACACTCCCCAAACAGCACATGACGCAAAGAAGAAAAAAAGAGGCGCAATGAGGTAGCTGTGTGAGTAAGATAAGCGACCCTAGTGGCCGACACAAACACCTGGCCCATCTAGGAGTGGCACTGCAGTGGCACGCAGGATGGCCCTTCCAAAAAATACTCCCCAAACAGCACATGATGCAAATAAAAATGAAAGAAAAAAGAGGTGCAAGATGGAATTGTCCTTGGGCCCTCCCACCCACCCTTATGTTGTATAAACAGGACATGCACACTTTAACCAACCCATCATTTCAGTGACAGGGTCTGCCACACGACTGTGACTGAAATGACGGGTTGGTTTGGACCCCCACCGAAAAAGAAGCAATTAATCTCTCCTTGCACAAACTGGCTCTACAGAGGCAAGATGTCCACCTCATCATCATCCTCCGATATATCACCGTGTACATCCCGCTCCTCACAGATTATCAATTCGTCCCCACTGGAATCCACCATCTCAGCTCCCTGTGTACTACTTTGTGGAGGCAATTGCTGCTGGTCAATGTCTCCACGGAGGAATTGATTATAATTCATTTTAATGAACATCATCTTCTCCACATTTTCTGGAAGTAACCTCGTACGCCGATTGCTGACAAGGTGAGCGGCGGCACTAAACACTCTTTCGGAGTACACACTTGTGGGAGGGCAACTTAGGTAGAATAAAGCCAGTTTGTGCAAGGGCCTCCAAATTGCCTCTTTTTCCTGCCAGTATAAGTACGGACTGTCTGACGTGCCTACTTGGATGCGGTCACTCATATAATCCTCCACCATTCTTTCAATGGGGAGAGAATCATATGCAGTGACAGTAGACGACATGTCCGTAATCGTTGTCAGGTCCTTCAGTCCGGACCAGATGTCAGCATCAGCAGTCGCTCCAGACTGCCCTGCATCACCGCCAGCGGGTGGGCTCGGAATTCTGAGCCTTTTCCTCGCACCCCCAGTTGCGGGAGAATGTGAAGGAGGAGATGTTGACAGGTCGCGTTCCGCTTGACTTGACAATTTTGTCACCAGCAGGTCTTTGAACCCCAGCAGACTTGTGTCTGCCGGAAAGAGAGATCCAAGGTAGGTTTTAAATCTAGGATCGAGCACGGTGGCCAAAATGTAGTGCTCTGATTTCAACAGATTGACCACCCGTGAATCCTTGTTTAGCGAATTAAGGGCTCCATCCACAAGTCCCACATGCCTAGCGGAATCGCTCTGTGTTAGCTCCTCCTTCAATGTCTCCAGCTTCTTCTGCAAAAGCCTGATGAGGGGAATGACCTGACTCAGGCTGGCAGTGTCTGAACTGACTTCACGTGTGGCAAGTTCAAAAGGTTGCAGAACGTTGAAATCATTCTCCACTGCGCTTGAGACAGGTACATTCCACCTCCTATATCGTGCTCAATTGTATAGGCTTGAATGGCCTTTTGCTGCTCCTCCAACCTCTGAAGCATATATAGGGTTGAATTCCACCTCGTTACCACTTCTTGCTTCAGATGATGGCAGGGCAGGTTCAGGCGTTTTTGGTGGTGCTCCAGTCTTCTGTACGTGGTGCCTGTCCTCCGAAAGTGTCCCGCAATTCTTCTGGCCACCGACAGCATCTCTTGCACGCCCCTGTCGTTTTTAAAAAAATTCTGCACCACCAAATTCAAGGTATGTGCAAAACATGGGACGTGCTGGAATTTGCCCATATTTAATGCACACACAATATTGCTGGCGTTGTCCGATGCCACAAATCCACAGGAGAGTCCAATTGGGGTAAGCCATTCCGCGATGATCTTCCTCAGTTGCCGTAAGAGGTTTTCAGCTGTGTGCGTATTCTGGAAACCGGTGATACAAAGCGTAGCCTGCCTAGGAAAGAGTTGGCGTTTGCGAGATGCTGCTACTGGTGCCGCCGCTGCTGTTCTTGCGGCGGGCGTCCATACATCTACCCAGTGGGCTGTCACAGTCATATAGTCCTGACCCTGCCCTGCTCCACTTGTCCACATGTCCGTGGTTAAGTGGACATTGGGTACAACTGCATTTTTTAGGACACTGGTGAGTCTTTTTCTGACGTCCGTGTACATTCTCGGTATCGCCTGCCTAGAGAAGTGGAACCTAGATGGTATTTGGTAACGGGGGCACACTACCTCAACAAATTGTCTAGTTCCCTGTGAACTAACGGCGGATACCGGACGCACGTCTAACACCAACATAGTTGTCAAGGCCTCAGTTATCCGCTTTGCAACAGGATGACTGCTGTGATATTTCATCTTCCTCGCAAAGGACTGTTGGACAGTCAATTGCTTGGTGGAAGTAGTAAAAGTGGGCTTACGACTTCCCCTCTGGGATGACCATCGACTCCCAGCAGCAACAACAGCAGCGCCAGCAGCAGTAGGCGTTACACGCAAGGATGCATCGGAGGAATCCCAGGCAGGAGAGGACTCGTCAGAATTGCCAGTGACATGGCCTGCAGGACTATTGGCATTCCTGGGGAAGGAGGAAATTGACACTGAGGGAGTTGGTGGGGTGGTTTGCGTGAGCTTGGTTACAAGAGGAAGGGATTTACTGGTCAGTGGACTGCTTCCGCTGTCGCCCAAAGTTTTTGAACTTGTCACTGACTTATTATGAATGCGCTGCAGGTGACGTATAAGGGAGGATGTTCCGAGGTGGTTAACGTCCTTACCCCTACTTATTACAGCTTGACAAAGGCAACACACGGCTTGACAAATGTTGTCCGCATTTCTGGTGAAATACTTCCACACCGAAGAGCTGATTTTTTTTGTATTTTCACCAGGCATGTCAACGGCCCTATTCCTCCCACGGACAACAGGTGTCTCCCCGGGTGCCTGACTTAAACAAACCACCTCACCATCAGAATCCTCCTGGTCAATTTCCTCCCCAGCGCCAGCAACACCCATATCCTCCTCATCCTGGTGTACTTCAACACTGACATCTTCAATCTGACTATCAGGAACTGGACTGCGGGTGCTCCTTCCAGCACTTGCAGGGGGCGTGCAAATGGTGGAAGGCGCATGCTCTTCACGTCCAGTGTTGGGAAGGTCAGGCATCGCAAACGACACAATTGGACTCTCCTTGTGGATTTGGGATTTCGAAGAACGCACAGTTCTTTGCGGTGCTTTTGCCAGCTTGAGTCTTTTCATTTTTCTAGCGAGAGGCTGAGTGCTTCCATCCTCATGTGAAGCTGAACCACTAGCCATGAACATAGGCCAGGGCCTCAGCCGTTCCTTGCCACTCCGTGTGGTAAATGGCATATTGGCAAGTTTACGCTTCTCCTCCGACAATTTTATTTTAGATTTTGGAGTCTTTTTTTTACTGATATTTGGTGTTTTGGATTTTACATGCTCTGTACTATGACATTGGGCATCGGCCTTGGCAGACGACGTTGCTGGCATTTCATCGTCTCGGCCATGACTAGTGGCAGCAGCTTCAGCACGAGGTGGAAGTGGATCTTGATCTTTCCCTAATTTTGGAACCTCAACATTTTTGTTCTCCATATTTTAATAGGCACAACTAAAAGGCACCTCAGGTAAACAATGGAGATGGATGGATACTAGTATACTTATGGATGGACCAGCGACTGCCGACACAGAGGTAGCTACAGCCGTGGACTACCGTACTGTGTCTGCTGCTAATATAGACTGGATGATAATGAGATGAAATTAATATATATATATATATATATATATATATATATAATATCACTAGTACTGCAGCCGGACAGGTATATATATTTATTATGTAATGACTGATGACGGACCTGCTGGACACTGTCAGCTCAGCAGCACCGCAGACTGCTACAGTAAGCTACTATAGTAGTATGTATCAAGAAGAAAGAAAAAAAAAAAAAAAACACGGGTAGGTGGTATACAATTATGGATGGACCAGCGACTGCCGACACAGAGGTAGCTACAGCCGTGGACTACCGTACTGTGTCTGCTGCTAATATAGACTGGATGATAATGAGATGAAATTAATATATATATATATATATATATAGTCATAGAAGGAATAGGCGGCACTCCGGGATTTGATCAAACAAAGCTGTGTATTAAAACATCACAAAATACAAAGCAAAACCGACGTTTCGGGGTCCGTGGCCCCTTCTTCAAGGTGTATGTGATAGAAGTGAGAAGCTTACCTTATAAGCTGTGAATACCCCGCCAACCGAGCGTGAGGACGGACGCCTCCGGCCACTCTGTCCCCGCTGCGTTCCCTGGACTTCCGGGGTCTGCTGCGGATGACGTCACGCGTCCGTGCGTCGGGTTGCTATGGTAGCAGCCGGCGCATAGGATCGCGCTGGCCGGGGCTGTCAAAATACAAATGAGAGTGAAATGAGCAGAAATTAGAACAATGAAACACCCAAGTGTACCGTGCCTGTAATAAAATACTAAAACGTTGACTGAGAGATGGAAACATATATATGGGGAAAGTTGTGAATTAATTATAAGAACTGGGTGGAATCCCCTATCGTTAGGAGCCGTAGTAGCTTAACTAGAGAAGGTGCGGATGGCCACGATCCCAATTAGTGATCCCCCACCGCAGGTATCAGCCAAATAGAATCTGGTAATATTTACACCGTGTGCTGAGGTGCCTATTGATCTAAACTGTGGTTCCCATGTTAATAACAGATAAAGCAACAAATCAACAATGATAATCTTCTATGGAATCCCACATTATTGGTAGCTGTGAGGGATGTCATAAGGTCCATCTGTTGCTTTCATCATGTATCCAGGCCCAATTCAGTGTAGGGAATTCCATGCGATGTTCTCATTTAAGCCCGACGGGCTTATGGTGTTAAGTTTGAAGATCCATCTTGCTTCTAGCATGAGGAGTTTGCCCCCTCTATCTCCTCCTCGGATGGTATCTGGAACTTGATCAATGAGAATGTGTTTAAGGGAGTTCAACGGGTGTCTCTTCTCGGCGAAGTGCCTGGCTATGGGCTGATCAATTTTCTTCCCCAGTAAGGCTTGGCTGATGGCAGATCTATGTAGGGCCATGCGTTCTCTTGCTGTCCTGATGGTTTTCCCTACATAGCCTTTGCCGCATGGGCATGTTATAAGATAGACAATATATTTAGACGTGCAAGTTAAAACTTGCCTGATTTGCCCCACCTTGTCAGACAGGGGGAACTTGAAGGATGATCCTGTCAACATATGTGTGCACGTAGTACACCCTAGGCACCTATAGCATCCCGGTTGTTTTGTTAGAAAATTAGAGGGAGGAGTATCCTTGAATCCTGTTATATCTGAATGGACTATACTGTCCTTAATGTTCTTTCCCCTCAGGAAGCAGGCCATTGGTCTCTTGGATCTGAAACATTTGAGATTCTCATCTGTTCGCACTATCGGCCAGAGGGCTCTCACTGCTCTCTGGATTACAGGGCTGGTAGTGGTATAAGTGGTCTTCCATGGAATCACCTGTAGAGATGGTTCTGCCGGCTCGGCAGATGGTATATTATGGATGTTCATTGATAGGATCTCCTCCTTTTGTTGTTTTAATAGGGACCTATCGTAACCTCTTTGAACAAATTTGTGGATTAAACAGTCTAGCTGGGTTGTCAACGTCGTGCTGTCACTGTTAATCCTGGCTAATCTCAACATTTGAGATTTGGGTAAACCTTTGATTAGAGATCTTGGGTGATGACTGTTAGCCCTCAGAAAATTGTTCTTGTCGGTAGGTTTTGTATATACTGATGTGGATATCACTTGGTTGGAGCACATCACATGAACATCCAGGTAATCAGCCTCAGTGGTACTGGATTTGAAAGTAAACTTGATGGGTGAGTTGGTAGAATTAATCTGCCTCATCAGTTGTATAAACCTCTCTTCACCACCTGTCCATAACATAAAGATGTCATCTATAAACCTGGTGTATAATAGAATATGTTCCGAAATGTTGTCGTCTAGGAAGAAGAACTTCTTTTCTTCTTGGAACATAAAAATGTTGGCGTAAGACGGGGCGACTGAACTCCCCATGGCGCAGCCTGATCGTTGTTCATAGAACTTCCCATTAAATAGGAAATAATTTCTCCGCAGCGTCAATTCCAGTAGTTGAAGAAACAACCCATGTCCAATGCATTGGACATCTTCCTGTATCAGGAACCTCTTCATTGCCTCTAGTCCCTCGGCATGAGGGATACTTGTATACAAATTGCACACATCCATTACACATAATAGGGTATCTGTGGGGATGTGTTGGAGGTTTTTTAATGCATTCAGGAATTCAGTGGTGTCCTTAATGAAAGTGGGTTGTTTTTTAACAAGAGGTTGTAAAATGAAGTCCAAAAATTGGGATATTGGTTGATATAAAGAATTTCTTGCAGAGATGATGGGGCGCCCGGGGGGTTTTATCAGGTTTTTATGGATCTTCGGTGTGGTGAATAGGATGGGTACAACCGGAAATTGCTGTATGAGAGCTTTGTGCAATTTATTAGTAATTCCTTGGTCCTCTTTAGCTTTATCCAGGATGTCATCCAATTCCCGTTTATAATGGGCGGTGGGATCCATTGTTAATGTGGAATAGGTATTGGGGTCTGCCAGTTGTCTATCTATTTCACTGATGTAATCAGATAGGTTCTGGATCACGATTCCCCCTCCTTTGTCCGCTGGTCTGAATACCACATCGGTGTAGCCACTGAGGTCTTTGAGGGCTGCTTTTTCTGCCCGTGACATATTGAAGTGGGTTGTATTGGATGCTTTAGAATATTTATCAACTGAGGTGTCCAGAAGTCGTGAAAAGGTCTTGATGGAGGCGTTTGTTGAGGGGGGGTCGAAAGCAGAACGAGTTCTTTTGTTGAGGAACTCAGAGAATATATTAGGTGTGGAGTCTGGAGGTTGGTCTTGATAAAATTCTTGCAAACATAATTTCCTTGAGAAACGGTGAGATTCCAGGTTCCATTTGAAGTTGTCATGCTGGTTCGTTGGCACAAAAGAGAGTCCTTTATTCAGGACCGCCATCTCGATGTCATTAAAGGTCCTGGTGGATAAATTGAAAACTAGGGTTTCTTCTTTGCAGCCAGATTTCTGGTTCCTTTGGTTCTGGCCACCCCTGCGGGTGGGAGATCTTTTGGGAGGCTTGATTTGGTTGCCCCTTGTGATTTCTCTAAAGGGGTGTCGGTGGTCTGTGTAGGGTCTTCGGAGTCCCCCGCCGCGAATTCACTGTCGCTGGTAGTAGACGTTTTTCTCATTGACTGACCTTCTCTCCTCCTCCTCCAACCTGGGTTGAATCTAGGTTGTCTCTGGCCGGATGCAGACCTCTCACTTCCCATGACCCATTTATAAACTCTGTTCTCTTCGTAGTCGGTTTTGACTATATCCAGTTTGTTATGTTTAAAGCGAATTAATTCTCGCTTGTAGCTATCGCATTGGTTTTGTAGTTTGGGGATCCAGTCCTGGGTCTGATCCTGTTGAAGAATGGGTAAATGTACCCGTTCAAACTCCGCAATCTTGTTTTTGGTGTTCTTAAGTTCCCGACCTACCTCTTCTATGACCAAGAGTATGAGGTCCATACTGCATTTGTTTAGGATGCCGATCCATCTCGCACAGAAGTCAGGGTTATATCGGCCCAGCGTGGGGATGTTCTTGACTCTGAAGCCCCTTGGAATCATATGGTCTCTGTGGTAGTCTGATAATGATATACCGTGCAGTAAAAAGTCGGTTTCTTTCTTTTTTAATTTAAGAAGTTGTTGATAGATGTCCTTGGAATCCAGTATTGATTCTGTGGGAGGTAAACACTCTTTAAATCGTAGCCGATTGGCATCCTCCTCCGTAAAACTATACGTGTCTCCTTTGTTAGTAATCACTCCCCTGTGACCACTCTGGTCAATGCTTTTTTGTAAAGTGCTGGGTGCTTCCATGTTGGTAAAGTGCACTGTGCCCGATAAAAGTGCTAAGTGAATAAGTGTCCCGTGCTGGAAGCGTGAATCCACCTGGAGAAGTTCAAAGAATATGAGCGGTGCCTTGGCTCAGGAGAAGCAATGGAGCCTCAGGTACTATATGTTGTGGAATAGCCCGGCACTCACTGGATACGACATGCACAGAACCTGGGTGCCCTCCGTGGTATTGGTAGTCATAGAAGGAATAGGCGGCACTCCGGGATTTGATCAAACAAAGCTGTGTATTAAAACATCACAAAATACAAAGCAAAACCGACGTTTCGGGGTCCGTGGCCCCTTCTTCAAGGTGTATGTGATAGAAGTGAGAAGCTTACCTTATAAGCTGTGAATACCCCGCCAACCGAGCGTGAGGACGGACGCCTCCGGCCACTCTGTCCCCGCTGCGTTCCCTGGACTTCCGGGGTCTGCTGTGGATGACGTCACGCGTCCGTGCGTCGGGTTGCTATGGTAGCAGCCGGCGCATAGGATCGCGCTGGCCGGGGCTGTCAAAATACAAATGAGAGTGAAATGAGCAGAAATTAGAACAATGAAACACCCAAGTGTACCGTGCCTGTAATAAAATACTAAAACGTTGACTGAGAGATGGAAACATATATATGGGGAAAGTTGTGAATTAATTATAAGAACTGGGTGGAATCCCCTATCGTTAGGAGCCGTAGTAGCTTAACTAGAGAAGGTGCGGATGGCCACGATCCCAATTAGTGATCCCCCACCGCAGGTATCAGCCAAATAGAATCTGGTAATATTTACACCGTGTGCTGAGGTGCCTATTGATCTAAACTGTGGTTCCCATGTTAATAACAGAGTTTGAACGGGTACATTTACCCATTCTTCAACAGGATCAGACCCAGGACTGGATCCCCAAACTACAAAACCAATGCGATAGCTACAAGCGAGAATTAATTCGCTTTAAACATAACAAACTGGATATAGTCAAAACCGACTACGAAGAGAACAGAGTTTATAAATGGGTCATGGGAAGTGAGAGGTCTGCATCCGGCCAGAGACAACCTAGATTCAACCCAGGTTGGAGGAGGAGGAGAGAAGGTCAGTCAATGAGAAAAACGTCTACTACCAGCGACAGTGAATTCGCGGCGGGGGACTCCGAAGACCCTACACAGACCACCGACACCCCTTTAGAGAAATCACAAGGGGCAACCAAATCAAGCCTCCCAAAAGATCTCCCACCCGCAGGGGTGGCCAGAACCAAAGGAACCAGAAATCTGGCTGCAAAGAAGAAACCCTAGTTTTCAATTTATCCACCAGGACCTTTAATGACATCGAGATGGCGGTCCTGAATAAAGGACTCTCTTTTGTGCCAACGAACCAGCATGACAACTTCAAATGGAACCTGGAATCTCACCGTTTCCCAAGGAAATTACGTTTGCAAGAATTTTATCAAGACCAACCTCCAGACTCCACACCTAATATATTCTCTGAGTTCCTCAACAAAAGAACTCGTTCTGCTTTCGACCCCCCCTCAACAAACGCCTCCATCAAGACCTTTTCACGACTTCTGGACACCTCAGTTGATAAATATTCTAAAGCATCCAATACAACCCACTTCAATATGTCACGGGCAGAAAAAGCAGCCCTCAAAGACCTCAGTGGCTACACCGATGTGGTATTCAGACCAGCGGACAAAGGAGGGGGAATCGTGATCCAGAACCTATCTGATTACATCAGTGAAATAGATAGACAACTGGCAGACCCCAATACCTATTCCACATTAACAATGGATCCCACCGCCCATTATAAACGGGAATTGGATGACATCCTGGATAAAGCTAAAGAGGACCAAGGAATTACTAATAAATTGCACAAAGCTCTCATACAGCAATTTCCGGTTGTACCCATCCTATTCACCACACCGAAGATCCATAAAAACCTGATAAAACCCCCCGGGCGCCCCATCATCTCTGCAAGAAATTCTTTATATCAACCAATATCCCAATTTTTGGACTTCATTTTACAACCTCTTGTTAAAAAACAACCCACTTTCATTAAGGACACCACTGAATTCCTGAATGCATTAAAAAACCTCCAACACATCCCCACAGATACCCTATTATGTGTAATGGATGTGTGCAATTTGTATACAAGTATCCCTCATGCCGAGGGACTAGAGGCAATGAAGAGGTTCCTGATACAGGAAGATGTCCAATGCATTGGACATGGGTTGTTTCTTCAACTACTGGAATTGACGCTGCGGAGAAATTATTTCCTATTTAATGGGAAGTTCTATGAACAACGATCAGGCTGCGCCATGGGGAGTTCAGTCGCCCCGTCTTACGCCAACATTTTTATGTTCCAAGAAGAAAAGAAGTTCTTCTTCCTAGACGACAACATTTCGGAACATATTCTATTACACACCATGTTTATAGATGACATCTTTATGTTATGGACAGGTGGTGAAGAGAGGTTTATACAACTGATGAGGCAGATTAATTCTACCAACTCACCCATCAAGTTTACTTTCAAATCCAGTACCACTGAGGCTGATTACCTGGATGTTCATGTGATGTGCTCCAACCAAGTGATATCCACATCAGTATATACAAAACCTACCGACAAGAACAATTTTCTGAGGGCTAACAGTCATCACCCAAGATCTCTAATCAAAGGTTTACCCAAATCTCAAATGTTGAGATTAGCCAGGATTAACAGTGACAGCACGACGTTGACAACCCAGCTAGACTGTTTAATCCACAAATTTGTTCAAAGAGGTTACGATAGGTCCCTATTAAAACAACAAAAGGAGGAGATCCTATCAATGAACATCCATAATATACCATCTGCCGAGCCGGCAGAACCATCTCTACAGGTGATTCCATGGAAGACCACTTATACCACTACCAGCCCTGTAATCCAGAGAGCAGTGAGAGCCCTCTGGCCGATAGTGCGAACAGATGAGAATCTCAAATGTTTCAGATCCAAGAGACCAATGGCCTGCTTCCTGAGGGGAAAGAACATTAAGGACAGTATAGTCCATTCAGATATAACAGGATTCAAGGATACTCCTCCCTCTAATTTTCTAACAAAACAACCGGGATGCTATAGGTGCCTAGGGTGTACTACGTGCACACATATGTTGACAGGATCATCCTTCAAGTTCCCCCTGTCTGACAAGGTGGGGCAAATCAGGCAAGTTTTAACTTGCACGTCTAAATATATTGTCTATCTTATAACATGCCCATGCGGCAAAGGCTATGTAGGGAAAACCATCAGGACAGCAAGAGAACGCATGGCCCTACATAGATCTGCCATCAGCCAAGCCTTACTGGGGAAGAAAATTGATCAGCCCATAGCCAGGCACTTCGCCGAGAAGAGACACCCGTTGAACTCCCTTAAACACATTCTCATTGATCAAGTTCCAGATACCATCCGAGGAGGAGATAGAGGGGGCAAACTCCTCATGCTAGAAGCAAGATGGATCTTCAAACTTAACACCATAAGCCCGTCGGGCTTAAATGAGAACATCGCATGGAATTCCCTACACTGAATTGGGCCTGGATACATGATGAAAGCAACAGATGGACCTTATGACATCCCTCACAGCTACCAATAATGTGGGATTCCATAGAAGATTATCATTGTTGATTTGTTGCTTTATCTGTTATTAACATGGGAACCACAGTTTAGATCAATAGGCACCTCAGCACACGGTGTAAATATTACCAGATTCTATTTGGCTGATACCTGCGGTGGGGGATCACTAATTGGGATCGTGGCCATCCGCACCTTCTCTAGTTAAGCTACTACGGCTCCTAACGATAGGGGATTCCACCCAGTTCTTATAATTAATTCACAACTTTCCCCATATATATGTTTCCATCTCTCAGTCAACGTTTTAGTATTTTATTACAGGCACGGTACACTTGGGTGTTTCATTGTTCTAATTTCTGCTCATTTCACTCTCATTTGTATTTTGACAGCCCCGGCCAGCGCGATCCTATGCGCCGGCTGCTACCATAGCAACCCGACGCACGGACGCGTGACGTCATCCGCAGCAGACCCCGGAAGTCCAGGGAACGCAGCGGGGACAGAGTGGCCAGAGGCGTCCGTCCTCACGCTCGGTTGGCGGGGTATTCACAGCTTATAAGGTAAGCTTCTCACTTCTATCACATACACCTTGAAGAAGGGGCCACGGACCCCGAAACGTCGGTTTTGCTTTGTATTTTGTGATGTTTTAATACACAGCTTTGTTTGATCAAATCCCGGAGTGCCGCCTATTCCTTCTATGACTACCAATACCACGGAGGGCACCCAGGTTCTGTGCATGTCGTATCCAGTGAGTGCCGGGCTATTCCACAACATATATATATATATATATATAATATCACTAGTACTGCAGCCGGACAGGTATATATATTTATTATGTAATGACTGATGACGGACCTGCTGGACACTGTCAGCTCAGCAGCACCGCAGACTGCTACAGTAAGCTACTATAGTAGTATGTATCAAGAAGAAAGAAAAAAAAAAAAAACACGGGTAGGTGGTATACAATTATGGATGGACCAGCGACTGCCGACACAGAGGTAGCTACAGCCGTGGACTACCGTACTGTGTCTGCTGCTAATATAGACTGGATGATAATGAGATGAAATTAATATATATATATATATATATATATATAATATCACTAGTACTGCAGCCGGACAGGTATATATATTTATTATGTAATGACTGATGACGGACCTGCTGGACACTGTCAGCTCAGCAGCACCGCAGACTGCTACAGTAAGCTACTATAGTAGTATGTATCAAGAAGAAAGAAAAAAAAAAAAACACGGGTAGGTGGTATACAATTATGGATGGACCAGCGACTGCCGACACAGAGGTAGCTACAGCCGTGGACTACCGTACTGTGTCTGCTGCTAATATAGATTGGATGATAATGAGATGAAATTAATATATATATATATATATATATATATATATAATATCACTAGTACTGCAGCCGGACAGGTATATATATTTATTATGTAATGACTGATGACGGACCTGCTGGACACTGTCAGCTCAGCAGCACCGCAGACTGCTACAGTAAGCTACTATAGTAGTATGTATAAAGAAGAAGAAAGAAAAAAAAAAAACGGGTAGGTGGTATACAATATTATATATATATTATATACAATTATATATATATATATATATATATATATATATTAAACTGGTGGTGATTATTAAACTGGTGGTCAGGTCACTGGTCACACTATCAGCAACTTGCAAGTAGTACTCCTAAGCAGACAATCACAATATATATTATACTGGTGGTCAGTGTGGTCACAATGGCAGTGTGGCACTCTGGCAGCAAAAGTGTGCACTGTACGTTATATGTACTCCTGAGTCCTGCTCTCAGACTCTAACTGCTCCCCACTGTCAGTGTCTTTCCCACAAGTCAGATATACATTATACAGTCACACTATCTATCTATCTATCTATCTATCTATCTATCTATCTATCTATCTATCTATCTATCTATCTATCTATCTATCACTTCAGCAAGTAGTAGTACTCCTCCTAATGCTCCCCAAAATTACTACTGTGTCTCTCTCTACTCTAGTCTCACTCTCTTCTTCTCTTCTCTATAAACGGAGAGGACGCCAGCCACGTCCTCTCCCTATGAATCTCAATGCACGTGTGAAAATGGCGGCGACGCGCGGCTCCTTATATAGAATCCGAGTCTCGCGATAGAATCCGAGCCTCGCGAGAATCCGACAGCGGGATGATGACGTTCGGGCGCGCTCGGATTAACCGAGCAAGGCGGGAAGATCCGAGTCGCTCGGACCCGTGTAAAAAAACATGAAGTTCGGGCGGGTTCGGTTTCCGAGGAACCGAACCCGCTCATCTCTAGTGCCTACTTGGATGCGGTCACTCATATAATCCTCCACCATTCTTTCAATGGTGAGAGAATCATATGCAGTGACAGTAGACGACATGTCAGTAATCGTTGGCAGGTCTTTCAGTCCGGACCAGATGTCAGCACTCGCTCCAGACTGCCCTGCATCACCGCCAGCGGGTGGGCTCGGAATTCTTAGCCTTTTCCTCGCACCCCCAGTGGCAGGAGAATGTGAAGGAGCAGCTGTTGATGGGTCACGTTCCGCTTGACTTGACAATTTTCTCACCAGCAGGTCTTTGAACCTCTGCAGACTTGTGTCTGCCGGAAAGAGAGATACAACGTAGGTTTTAAATCTAGGATCGAGCACGGTGGCCAAAATGTAGTGCTCTGATTTCAACAGTTTGACCACCCGTGAATCCTGGTTAAGCGAATTAAGGGCTCCATCCACAAGTCCCACATGCCTAGCGGAATCGCTCTGTTTTAGCTCCTCCTTCAATGTCTCCAGCTTCTTCTGCAAAAGCCTGATGAGGGGAATGACCTGACTCAGGCTGGCAGTGTCTGAACAGACTTCACGTATGGCAAGTTCAAAGGGTTGCAGAACCTTGCACAACGTTGAAATCATTCTCCACTGCGCTTGAGTCAGGTGCATTCCCCCTCCTTTGCCTATATCGTAGGCAGATGTATAGGCTTGAATGGCCTTTTGTTGCTCCTCCATCCTCTGAAGCATATAGAGGGTGGAATTCCACCTCGTTACCACCTCTTGCTTCAGATGATGACAGGGCAGGTTCAGGACTGTTTGCTGGTGCTCCAGTCTTCGGCACGCGGTGGCAGAATGCCGAAAGTGTCCCGCAATTCTTCGGGCCACCGACAGCATCTCTTGCACGCCCCTGTCGGTTTTTAAATAATTCTGCACCACCAAATTCAATGTATGTGCAAAACATGGGACGTGCTGGAATTTGCCCAGATGTAATGCACGCACAATATTGCTGGCGTTGTCCGATGTCACAAATCCCCAGGAGAGTCCATTTGGGGTAAGCCATTCTGCAATGATGTTCCTCAGTTTCCGTAAGAGGTTGTCAGCTGTGTGCCTCTTCTGGAAAGCGGTGATACAAAGCGTAGCCTGTCTAGGAACGAGTTGGCGTTTGCGAGATGCTGCTACTGGTGCCGCCGCTGCTGTTCTTGCTGCGGGAGGCAATACATCTACCCAGTGGGCTGTCACAGTCATATAGTCCTGAGTCTGCCCTGCTCCACTTGTCCACATGTCCGTGGTTAAGTGGACATTGGGTACAACTGCATTTTTTAGGACACTGGTGACTCTTTTTCTGAGGTCTGTGTACATTTTCGGTATCGCCTGCCTAGAGAAATGGAACCTAGATGGTATTTGGTACCGGGGACACAGTACCTCAATCAAGTCTGTAGTTGCCTGTGAATAAACGGTGGATAACGGAAACACGTTTCTCACCGCCCAGGCTGCCAAGGCCTGAGTTATCCGCTTTGCAGCAGGATGACTGCTGTGATATTTCATCTTCCTCGCAAAGGACTGTTGGACAGTCAATTGATTACTGGAAGTAGTACAAGTGGTCTTCCGACTTCCCCTCTGGGATGACGATCGACTCCCAGCAGCAACAACAGCAGCGCCAGCAGCAGTAGGCGTTACACTCAAGGATGCATCGGAGGAATCCCAGGCAGGAGAGGACTCGTCAGACTTGCCAGTGACATAGCCTGCAGGACTATTGGCTTTCCTGTGTAAGGAGGAAATTGACACTGAGGGAGTTGGTGGTGTGGTTTGCAGGACCTTGGTTACAAGAGGAAGGGATTTAGTGGTCAGTGGACTGCTTCCGCTGTCATCCAAAGTTTTTGAACTTGTCACTGACTTATGATGAATGCGCTGCAGGTGACGTATAAGGGAGGATGTTCCGAGGTGGTTAACGTCCTTACCCCTACTTATTACAGCTTGTCAAAAGCAACACACGGCTTGACACCTGTTGTCCGCATTTGTGTTAAAATAATTCCACACCGAAGAGGTGATTTTTTTTGTAATTTGACCAGGCATGTCAATGGCCATATTCGTCCCACGGACAACAGGTGTCTCCCCGGGTGCCTGACTTAAACAAACCACCTCACCATCAGAATCCTCCTTGTCAATTTCCTCCTCAGCGCCAGCAACACCCATATCCTCATCCTGGTGTACTTCAACAGTGAAATCTTCAATTTGACTATCAGGAACTGGACTGCGGGGGCTCCTTCCAGCACTTGCAGGGGGCGTGCAAATGGTGGAAGGCGCCACCTCTTCCCGTCCAGTATTGGGAAGGTCAGGCATCGCAGCCGACACAATTGGACTCTCCTTGGGGATTTGTGATTAAGAAGAACGCACAGTTCTTTGCTGTGCTTTTGCCAGCTTAAGTCTTTTAATTTTTCTAGCGAGAGGATGAGTGCTTCCATCCTCATGTGTAGCTGAACCACTAGCCATGAACATAGGCCAGGGCCTCAGCCGTTCCTTGCCACTCCGTGTCGTAAATGGCATATTGGCAAGTTTACGCTTCTCCTCAGACGCTTTTAATTTTGATTTTTGGGTCATTTTACTGAACTTTTGTTTTTTTTGACTTTACATGCTCTCTACTATGACATTGGGCATCGGCCTTGGCAGACGACGTTGATGGCATTTCATCGTCTCGGCCATGACTAGTGGCATCCGCTTCAGCAGGAGGTGGAAGTGGATCTTGATCTTTCCCTATTTTACCCTCCACATTTTTGTTCTCCATTTTTTAATGTGTGGAATTATATGCCAGTATCAATAGCAATGGCCTACTACTATATATACTGCGCACAACTGAAATGCACCACAGGTATGGATGGATAGTATACTTGACGACACAGAGGTAGGTAGAGCAGTTGCCTACTGTACCGTACTGCTATATATTATATACTGGTGGTCAGCAAACTGTGCAAAACTGAAATGCACCACAGGTATGGATGGATAGTATACTTGACGACACAGAGGTAGGTAGAGCAGTGGCCTACTGAACCGTACTGCTATATATTATATACTGGTGGTCAGCAAACTGTGCAAAACTGAAATGCACCACAGATATGGATGGATACTATACTTGACGACACAGAGGTAGGTAGAGCAGTTGCCTACTGTACCGTACTGCTATATATTATATACTGGTGGTCAACAAACTGTGCAAAACTGAAATGCACCAAAGGTATGGATGGATAGTATACTTGACGACACAGAGGTAGGTAGAGCAGTGGCCTACTGTACTGCTATATATTATATACTGGTGGTCAGCAAACTGTGCAAAACTGAAATGCACCACAGGTATGGATGGATAGTATACTTGACGACACAGAGGTAGGTAGAGCAGTGGCCTATTGTACCATACTGCTATATTTTATATACTGGTGGTCAGCAAACTGTGCAAAACTGAAATGCACCACAGGTATGGATGGATAGTATACTTGACGACACAGAGGTAGGTAGAGCAGTGGCCTTCTGTACCGTACTCCTATATTTTATATACTGGTGGTCAGCAAAATTATGCACTGTACTCCTCCTATATACTACAATGCAGCACAGATATGGAGCGTTTTTCAGGCATAGAACGTATAATACTGGTGGTCACTGGTCAGCAAAACTCTGCACTGTACTCCTCCTATATAATACTGCTGGTCCCCAGTCCCCACAATAAAGCAGTGTGAGCACAGATATATGCAGCACACTGAGCACATATATGGAGCGTTTTTCAGCAGACAACGTATAATACTGGTGGTCACTGGTCAGCAAAACTCTGCACTGTACTCCTCCTATATAATACTGCTGGTCCCCAGTCCCCACAATAAAGCAGTGTGAGCACAGATATATGCAGCACAATGAGCACAGATATGGAGCGTTTTTCAGGCAGAGAACGTATAATACTGGTGGTCACTGGTCAGCAAAACTCTGCACTGTACTCCTCCTATATAATACTGCTGGTCCCCAGTCCCCACAATAAAGCAGTGTGAGCACAGATATATGCAGCACACTGAGCACAGATATGGAGCGTTTTTCAGGCAGAGAACGTATAATACTGGTGGTCACTGGTCAGCAAAACTCTGCACTGTACTCCTCCTATATAGTACTGTTGGTCCCCAGTCCCCACAATAAAGCAGTGTGAGCACAGATATATGCAGCACACTGAGCACAGAATAGGAGCGTTTTTCAGGCAGAGAACGTATAATACTGGTGGTCACTGGTCAGCATAACTGCACTGTACTCCTCCTATATAATACTGCTGGTCCCCAGTCCCCACAATAAAGCACTGTGAGCACAGATATATGCAGCACACTGAGCACAGATATGGAGCGTTTTTCAGGCAGAGAACATATAATACTGGTGGTCACTGGTCAGCAAAACTCTGCACTGTACTCCTCCTATATAATACTGCTGGTCCCCAGTCCCCACAATAAAGCAGTGTGAGCACAGATATATGCAGCACACTGAGCACAGATATGGAGCGTTTTTCAGGCAGAGAACGTATAATACTGGTGGTCACTGGTCAGCAAAACTCTGCACTGTACTCCTCCTATATAATATTATACTGGTGGTCCCCAGTCCCCACAATAAAGCAGCACACTGAGCACAGATATGGAGCGCTTTTCAGGCAGACAACGTATACTGGTGGTCACTGGTCAGCAAAACTCTGCACTGTACTCCTCCTATATAATACTGTTGGTCCCCAGTCCCCACAATAAAGCAGTGTGAGCACAGATATATGCAGCACACTGAGCTCAGATATGGAGCGTTTTTCAGGCAGAGAACGTATAATACTGGTGGTCACTGGTCAGCATAACTGCACTGTACTCCTCCTATATAATACTGCTGGTCCCCAGTCCCCACAATAAAGCAGTGAGCACAGATATATGCAGCACACTGAGCACAGATATGGAGCGTTTTTCAAGCAGAGAACGTATAATACTGGTGGTCACTGGTCAGCATAACTGCACTGTACTCCTCCTATAATACTGCTGGTCCCCAGAATAAAGATATTTGCAGCCCCCTGAAACAAAGTGAGAGGACGCCAGCCACGTCCTCTCACTATCATTTCCAATGCACGAGTGAAAAATGGCGGCTACGTGCGGCTCCTTATATAGAATCCGAATCTCGCGAGAATCTGACAGCGGGATGATGACGTTCGGGCGCGCTCGGGTTAACCGAGCCATACGGGAGAATCCGAGTCTGCCACGGACCCGTGTAAAATGATTGAAGTTCGGGGGGGTTCGGATTCCGAGGAACCGAACCCGCTCATCACTAGTAATAAATAAATAAATATTTGTTTTACTGTATTTTTTTATGCTTTTTTTTTAAATTTAGAAATAATCTTTTCAATTTTGGTAAATCATTTATTTTTCTTTATTTAAAATGGTTACTGTCAGTCTGAGGAAGCGAGCAGTTTGCTCGTGAAATGCATTATGTAATCCTATGCGTATTTCAGCTTGATGAGCTGTGTATGTTAGGATGCTTCATGCTGCTATAAATTTCTTTCATAGATTCAAGATACAGATACAGTTTAGACCTCTCAATTGTTGGTACAGATATAGCCACACTCATCGTGGCTACATGTTGCAGTGATCGTGCCTTGTTGTGTGCATCCCAAGCGTGCGATGCACAAAACCCCCATTCACGTGAATGGGAGCGTCAAATGCCGCAGCTTGGCACGGCTAGGTGCAGGCACACCTAACCACGCTGAGAGTGCTCATTCAGCGCACATGTAGCCGCAATGAGCGTGGCTACATCTGTACCTGCACCTTAAAGACCTATTGTATATTAATAAGATTGGGTTGACCCAGATAGACTGTGTAATATGATGCTTGCCTCTTCTCCCAGAATGTCTGGGGAACTCCCAAATCACAGATGGCTCTCCCGGATGCCTGGAAAATGTGAGCAAGTCTCCCAGAGGCCGCCAGCAGCTGGTCACTTGATGTGCTGAATTGCGTCATTGTAATCCTGTCCCCTGCTTTACAATGTCAGTAATTATTGTCAAATGGGTGACAGAGCCATTAGTTTGCAAAGGCAGCATCAAACTGCCCTCCCCCTTTCATTTTGGAGCAGCTGAAAAGATACCAGTTATCTAAACATAGAAACATAGAATTTGACGGCAGATAAGAACCACTTGGCCCATCTAGTCTGCCCCTTTTTTATTTATATTTTTATTTATTTTTCATTGAAGTACAACTTTAGCAATTACTACTACCATTGCCTCGCCACATCTCCTGGCACACATAGTACTATTTTCTCATGGCCATATCCTGCCGTGTACACTACTGCCCTCTCCTGGCATAAAACTGGTGCTAATGCTACTCTAACAGAACAAGATGCAGTCTGCTCTGCACCTTTTATTGTTGATATTTTTTGGTCAAATTAACCCCATTGACTTTAGGTGTCATGATACTTGAATGTCTCAATACTATACTGTGATATGTGGGGCTATACTATACTTCTTTCTCCTTATGACACATTACATTTTTATATTTTTGCTCGGCTGAAAATGTTTCCTTTTTGCCATAGTGTACATGACAAATGGTCAACTTTTTATGCATAAGATTGAAGGTCCAGTATGTTAACAATATCGTGCATTCCTAATGTAGAGAAATATTTTATAAGTACATTTATTTATTTTTTTAGTCTAAGTTTTAAAATGATCATAAGAGCTATCTATGTGTATGAGTGAGCATGTATTCTCTGTTATGTAGTTTCAATTTATTCTGACCTTGATCCATGAAAAAGGAAAAATATATTGCCTCTGGTGTCGATAAGATCAGGAAGTGTGGAGCATCTTATCATAAACCCTGCTTTTAGAACAGACAGACTGTTTAATGTCCAGGCATGACTTCAAATACAAACTTGTTAGTTTCAACCGCAGAAGCTCTATTAACAAACACACTCTTTGTACACTTCAGAGGAAGAGAACGTAATGGGAAGTAATGAAACATAACTGTGTAATTAGGCTGATCGTTGAAGTATTCAGTATACTATTTAGCCATGCAGACTGACAGGGCTCTGTAAATCTTGGAAGTGATTCGTCTTAGCAATATATATTGGATAAGTCATAAAATAAAAACACTTACCCATGCAGCGCCTACTTCTGGCTTGCCTAATGTTTGTTGTAGGAGAGGACAAAGTAAATGTCAGTTTACAGGTTACATACAATATCACGTATAGTTGTGTGATTTAATGTTATCATTTTGTGTTGTTTCTAATCCCCCCCACCCAATAAAAGAAAAGATTGCTAATTAATGGGGATAAAGGTCTATCTATATTTCACTTGATTGAGTAATATACATTTTACAATCTCCTCTGTCTCTTCATTCCTCCACTCTTCATCTAATAATGACAATAAGTTATGACCTGGATGCAAACAACTTCAGTATTTATTCATTAATTAATAAAGAAAGAAAGTAATTAGGCTTTATAAATATGATAATCATTATATTTTTAAAGGTAAACTTAAAGAAAATCATTGGCATCTTGCTTGTTTGCAAACGAGAGACAAAAAAAACTTATTTCACCTTGTAATGCATAAAATTACAATAACAATTTACAATTAGAATTAATTTCTACATTTTGCTGTCCCAGAAATCTGCAACCTGAGATACCTGCTCAGCCTGCAGCATTTGGTGGGTGGAAACAGGGACCATTCTACAAAACAGGGGCACGTCGTTCCTTGTTTTGTAGGAGTACCGAGGTCAGAGTCTGTGCGTTTGGACGCAGATTTCCAGGCCCCCGGCACATGAGTGACCATCATGACCGATGATTGTGATCCAAATCCAATGCTGCATCTTCAGACACAGCACTTGGATCAGCGTTGCATGCAGGAGGTGTCTTTTTCTTTCAGACACCTTCTGCTGCATTAGTGCATGTTCTCTGCATCAACATCTTAATCAGGCCCTAAAGCAGTAAATCTTTATCTATTATCTCCAAAAATGTATTTTTAGTATCAGCCTTTGCCACTAAGACAAACTAACATTAATGATTGTGCGACAAAATTCATCCTCCCTGTGGAATAGTGGTGGACAACAGGTGGCAGACACCTTAAGTAGGTCTGAACAATGTAGTTGTCAAGACTGGAGTTGCTTGAACTGGCCACAGACCACAGAAGTACATGCCGTATAGACAGCCATAATGATACCAGCAGCCTTGCAGCAGATGTCTGTTATGAGTTGTTGGTCAGCAAACTCAATCACTCCATGACATAATCCCAGGTGTATACTGAGGGGATTCCGTCCGGCGGGATCTTGACCGCATCCCATACTGAGTAGCAGCAAATTACAGTGCCCATTTTTGTCCAGAGTTCTTGCATCCTTGCATTTTGATGGCAACCCTAAAGTGTGCAGGAGATTCCTGACCCAAATTTGCCTGCAATTTATTATTACAAGACGTATCTTTCCCCATAGAAATGATAAAAGTGCAACATGCTAACTACCTGTGAACTGGCCCACTCGCCCAGAGAGGGCAACATGGTCATTCAGTATGTCCCAGAATTCCAGACTTTCACAGTAGAGACCATGGGGTTTATTTACTAATATTCGTGTTTTGTCCGTTTTGAAGGGTGTTTGAACTCGAATGGTATCAGGTGCATTTTACTGCAACTTTTTGAATCCTGATACGGTCATTCACTAAGCTGCCGAGTTTTGCACAATCGTTTTTTCCGATGTCGATGTGATTCGTAATATCAGGCAGTGTTTTACGGGAGTGATGGGTAAAACACTGCCTGAAAAAACACAAGGAAACCCGGCCGGATCTGTGAGATCCGTGCAGAGCTTCATTGTGTACCTTAAAAAGTTCATTAAAGTCTTTAAAATCCTGGAAAAAATTGCGTGGGGTCCCCCCTCCTAATCATAACCAGCCTCGGGCTCTTTGAGCCGATCCTGGTTGAAAAAATATGGGGTAAAAAATGACAGGGGTTCCCCCATATTTAATCAACCAGCACCGGGCTCTGCGCCTGGTCCTGGTTCCAAAAATACGGGGGACAAAAAGCGTAGGGGTCCCCCGTATTTCTGAAACCAGCACCGGGCTCCACTAGCTGGGGAGATAATGCCACAGCCGGGGGACACTTTGATATCGGTCCCTGCGGCCGTGCCATTAAAACCCCAACTAGTCACCCCTGGCCGGGGTACCCTGGAGGAGTGGGGACCCCTTCAATCAAGGGGTCCCCCCCCTCCAGCCACCCAAGGGCCAGGGGTGAAGCCCAAGGCTGTCCCCCCATCCAAGGACGGCGGATGGGGGGCTGATAGCCTTTTTGAAAAAATGTGAATATTGTTTTTAGTAGCAGTACTACAAGTCCCAGCAAGCCTCCCCCGCAAGCTGGCACTTGGAGAACCACAAGTGCCAGCATGCGGTGGAAAACCGGGCCCACTGGCACCTGTAGTACTACTACTAAAAAAATACCCCAATAAAAACAGGAGACACACACCTTGAAAGTATAAGTTTATTACATATATGCACACCTCCAAACATACATACTTACCTATGTTCACACGAGGGTCGGTCCTCTTATCCATGTAGAATCCATGGGGTACCTGTGTGAAAAATTATATTCACATAATCCAGTGTAGATCGGTCCTCTTCTGTTCTCTGTATAATCCACGTACTTGTCAAAAAAATAAAACGCAAACCCGACCACGCACTGAAAGGGGCCCCATATTTTTACATGGGACCCCTTTCCCCGACTGCCGGGACCCCCCCCCCTGACTCCTGTCTAAGAGGGTTCCTTCAGCCAATCAGGGAGCGCCACGTCGTGGCACCCTCCTGATTGGCTGTGTGCTCCTGTAGTGTCTGTCAGGCAGCACACGGCAGTGATACAATGTAGCGCCTATGCGCTCCATTGTAACCAATGGTGGGAACTTTGTGGTCAGCGGTTGACCGAAAGTAACCTCACCGCTGACCACAAAGTTCCCACCATTGGTTACAATGGAGCGCATAGGCGCTACATTGTATCACTGAGGTGTGCTGCCTGACAGACACTACAGGAGCACACAGCCAATCAGGAGGGTGCCACGACGTGGCGCTCCCTGATTGGCTGAAGGTACCCTCTTAGACAGGAGTCAGGGGGTTCCTGGCAGTCGGGGAAAGGGGTCCCATGTGAAAACATGGGGCCCCTTTCAGTGCGTGGTCGGGTTTGCGTTTTATTTTTTTGACAAGTACGTGGATTATACAGAGAACAGAAGAGGACCGATCTACCCTGGATTATGTGAGTATAATTTTTCACACAGGTACCCCATGGATTCTACATGGAGAAGAGGACCGACCCTCGTGTCAACATAGGTAAGTATGTATGTTTGGAGGTATGCATGTATGTAATAAACTTATACTTTCAAGGTGTGTGTCTCCTGTTTTTATTGGGGTATTTGTTTAGTAGTAGTACTACAGGTGCCAGCGGGCCCGGTTTTCCACCGCATGCTGGTACTTGTGGTTCTCCAAGTACCAGCTTGCGGGGGAGGCTTGCTGGGACTTGTAGTACTGCTACTAAAAACAATATTCACATTTTTTCAAAAAGGCTATCAGCCCCCCATCCGCCGCCCTTGGATGGGGGGGACAGCCTCGGGCTTCACCCCAGGCCCTTGGGTGGCTGGAGGGGGGGGACCCCTTGATTGAAGGGGTCCCCACTCCTCCAGGGTACCCCGGCCAGGGGTGACTAGTTGTGGTTTTAATGGCATGGCCGCAGGGACCGATATCAAAGTGTCCCCCGGCTGTGGCATTATCTCCCCAGCTAGTGGAGCCCGGTGCTGGTTTCAGAAATACGGGGGACCCCTACGCTTTTTGTCCCCCGTATTTTTGGAACCAGGACCAGGCGCAGAGCCCGGTGCTGGTTGATTAAATATGGGGGAACCCATGTCATTTCCCCCCCCATATTTTTTCAACCAGGATCGGCTCAAAGAGCCCGAGGCTGGTTATGATTAGGAGGGGGGACCCCACGCAATTTTTTTTCCGGATTTTAAACTAAACAGACCCTTTCCCATAGATAACCATGCACAGATCTCACTGATCCGTGCATGGTTATCCAAACTCAACTGGAAAAAGCAGGTCTATTTTTTTGCTGCTTTTTTTAACGATTCGAAAAAAAACAGACCCGCACTTGAGCACTCAGAAACTAACACCCAAATACGAATGAATAGTGAATGGCCGTATTCTATGAAATAACAGCCGCTTTTGACCGATGGTCTGTTCATTCGTATTTCGGGACGTTGTCATTCAAACCATTACGAATAGACCAGACACTGCCGAGAATGCTGCTTAGTAAATTCCCGGATTGGGACTTAGAAAAAAAAACACAAATCGACCAAACTCGGATTTTTAGTAAATACTGGCCCATGTGTAATTATAAGTAGCTGCTCACTTCCTTTCAGAGAGGATTGGTGAACTCTATTAAACATGAGTTCAGGTGCAGGACATTCCTGTCTCCCTGGGAAGACTTAATACCATTTGCATTTGGTTTGACCCTTATTCAAGCATCACCATAAATAAAAAAAGATGGGTACTTACTGCAATTGCCCTGTACTAAGAGGTTGGCATGGCAGCAAATACGCCTCTTAGGTGGCATATCTATTGGAGGTGCTCTATTCTTACTTCTCATTTAAGAACTTAAATTATGATTCCCCTTCTGAACAAATGACTGGTAGAAGACAGTCTCTCATATTTTACTAACCTTTCTTTGCTTGATTTCTAGGATTACATAACAAACAAATCATTCTGTATTTTTCTTATTAATACTTTTAGATATACCTTTAATACCACCTAGTTACTAAAACTTTATATAAATTATTTGTATGATGTTGAAATGAAGGTGTGGTTAGTAACAATAATATGTGACTGTCTGATGAGTTTTCAGAATAGGAATGACACTGTAAGCCGTATTTGCCTCCTTATTCTCTGCCAGACCTGGTACATAAACTGTGAAATCCAGTCTCTCTGTCATATGATGCTTTCGCTCGCACAGCTGCGACCGGGTCACTACTGCGCATGGGCCATAATGCGCACGCGCATTGTTGCCTGGCGGCGGATGTCGCCGGGCAACAATGAAGGGAATGAAGAAAGCGATCGCAGCGGCAATCGCTTGAAGATAGACAAGCGGTGGGCGTTCCTTGGTGGCAACACAGCGTTCGGACCCGTTTTCTGGGAGTGGTAAGAAAAACGCAGGCGTGTTTGAAAAAATGCAGGCGTGTCCAGGGCGAGTGTTTGACGTCAGAGCCAGGACCGAACAGGCTGAAAACGTCACGGCTGGTAAGTATGTCTAGACATACTTAGAAACTGCACAATTTTTTCCCCATAGCAGGGCTGCACAAACGAACGCAGCCTTGCTATGGGAAAAAACCCACCACCATAGGCGGAGTATAGTTGATCGCATGGGCTGCAAAAAGCAGCTATGTGCAATCAGCTCGGAATGACCCCCAATATTCCTTCAGATATTTCAAATGATACTGACAATCTGCTACTTATGTGCAAACCATTGAGCAATTGTGAGTTCTTTATACACTTCTACCTGAGTCCTATCCTGAGTTCCTGTGACTCTTCTACCTGTTAACAATCATAAGTTCCTGACAGCATGCTATGAATATGCAATACTGAGTTACTACATTCTGCCACCTGCTACCCATGTGCAATTCGTATTCCAGTTACTACTGCACAATTGTGAATTCCTAACACTGTGCCATATGTACTGCACTACCACATTGCATTCCCGTGTTCCTGACACTGTCACTGTGCCACAGATTTTATATATCTATCTCTCTCTCTCTCTCTCTATATATATATATATATATATATACAGTATATATATATATATATTTAAACTTACATTTTTATTGAAATTATCACTGTATATGGCAAACAAATTTTACCTCCCAATGAAAACAATGGGGGCCATCCCGACCCGATTGTTCGCTGTAGTTTGTCGCAGCGCAGCGATCGGATCGGAACTGCGCATGCGCCGACGCTGCAGTGCACCATCGCATGTCAGCTTTCGTTACCTAGCGATCGCCTCTGAGACAGAAGCGGTCGCTGGACGGGAGGGGGCTGAACGGCGGCGTTAAACTGCTGTTTTGGGGGGAAAGGTCCGGCCAACACAGGCGTGGCCGGACTGTTGGGGGGGCAGGCCGCGGCGGCTTCGTGACATCTCACGCAGCCGTTGCAGCCAGCGGGAGCGACGAGCAACTCCCGGCCAGCCGCAGAAGCTGCGCTGGCCGGGAGTTACTCCTCAAATACTAAGGCATCGCCACTGTGCGATGCGTTTGTATTTGTGCGGGGGGGGGGGGGGGGGGGACTGACATGCGGAGCGGATTAGCCCTGTTTTGAGCGTCCCCCCGCATGTCAGGGAACATGATCATAGCTGTGCTAAATTTAGCACAGCTACGATCAACTCGGAATGACCCCCAATGTACAGAGAGGTCTCCTATCCAGCACACAAAAGATCTCTGGTGTTGCAGCAATAGTATTAGTTCTCTGTGTACACTGCAGATTGGTGATTTGTATACAAGGAAGTTGCCACTATAGATAAAATATAGATTTCATGTTTACACAAACTCTGTATAAAAGATTTTTATTTTTATTTTTTTACCAGAATATTTCTGGTCTCTCTGGGAATCAGATTGGCATTATTTACACACAATTCTTTACCGTGCACTGTAATGCAATAGTACTTTGTCAGTGAATCTGGTCATCTGTACTCTTCATCTAACTAGCACTATGAGACGTAAAGCTGTTACTACTATATATTGCCACCAATCAAGGTACGTTTCATTAAATGTAAAAATGTCACTCTGTGCTCTGTAACAGACTATTAGATATTCCATGAGGTATTATATATTTTTTTTTGTCCTTCTTCCCCTACTACACTTGTATCTGTCTTGTACTGGGTCTTTCTGTGGCTATGGGGATTTCCAGTCCCCAATCTGCAGTAAGAAATTATCATTCATTAGTGAGGTCTGACAGTGTATCACAATGAATTAGTTTAGTCTGATTTGCTGCCTGTACTACTGCGGAGTTTAGTATAGTGACCAAAGTGTTCTGTTGTGGGACTATGCTTCACTTTCTGGAAGTGCCCTCATTACAGCACAAGTAAATAATATACAAGGAATGTGTGCTAAAGAGTAGGGATGGGAAAAATTTGGTTACAGTACCATAAGGGACATGACAGTGGTGGAACTGCCGGAGACAATGGAGGCGGTTGCCGCCGGGCCCCAGCCCTGAAGGGGCACCACTCCTCCATTGTCCCCAGTTTTCGGCATCCCCTTGCAATAAGCGCACACAGCAGCAACTTCTGCTACGGCGCTACTCCCGCTCTGCTCTAGCTGTGACCGGATCCTGCCTTCATACTTGTGTTGCCAGATGGGCCGGTAAGCCCCTTCACCGGATCCATTACTGTGATCTGGCACAATACAGAAGGAGCCTGCCACCGCTGAGCCGGAGAAGTCCTCTCCATAAAGGGAGTCGAGATGCTACCCTTCCATTAGGAGCTGGACAAATTATGTAAGTGAAGCAGCTACAGACGGGGAGGAGGGGGTTTGGGGCCGCTGATACTACAGAGAGGCAGGGGAAAAAAGGGATGCTGAGAGTGTAGACACATGTGTGTGTGTGGGGGGGTGAGGTTGGAGAGATGATGTTATATACAGACGCAGGGGGAAGGGGGTTGCTGAGTGGTGTAGAAACACGGGGAAGGGGTGGAGATGATGCTATACAGAGATGCAGGGAGGAGGGGGTTGCTGCTAGTGCAGACACACGGGGGGGGGGGTGAGGGAAGATGATGCTTTCTAGAAATGTAGGGGGGGGGGTTGCTGAGGGTGCAGACACTCAAGGAGAGGGAAGATGATGCTACATAAAGATGCAGGGAAAGGGGGTTGCTGCTGACACCAGAAGGGATAGCTGATGCTATACAGAGATGCAGGTGGAGGTGGCTGCTGCTGGTGATACAAGGTGGAAAAGCTGATGCTACACAGAGACATGGATAGAGGGAGTTGCTTAGGCTGCTGCTGCAGATACATGGCTGATCCTATACAGGGATGTTCAGGGGGCTGTCTAGGCTGTATTCATGAGGGGTCACAGATACTATACAGAGGCACATGGGGGAGGGGGTTACTGCTACAGACACGAGGAAGGAAAGCTAATGATATACAGAAACAGGGGCAAAGGCAGGTGCTTAGGCTGCTGCTGCAGAGTTGAGGGGGAGGAGCTTATGCTATAGGGAGAAATGGGTGGGAGGGTGCTGAGGCTGCAGAGACAGTGGGGCTGAGGCTGCTGCAGAGACATAGGGGGTGCGCTGAGGCTATGGAGAGACAAAGGGGTGAGCTCAGGCTATGGAGAGACACAGGGGGTGAGTTAAGACAGTGGAGAGACACAGGTGGTGAGTTGAGGCTATATAAAGATTTGATGGGATGAGACTGTTGGAGAGACACAGGGGTTGAGGGCACAATAATCTTCATTAAGACAGTACTGTAAAAACCTCTGTTGTATGATCATGACTTTGGTTTTATTCTTACGCAAACAGACGTCTTCCGGACCATGTGGTTGCCGACATAAATCGTCAATACCAACTGAAGTGATTGTCTGCCCAGGGAGTATCCGTTTCTTCAAAGGTGATTGCAGAGAAAGATAGGTAAGAAAAAACTCAGGCCAACTGACCTGAACGTAGCGGGGAGGGATTGGGTGTGTGAGACCCAAGTAAAATTAGTGTACTGGGCCAAAAGATTTTTATTACTGGAGCTGCTGCTGTGCATGGATGATTCTACTAATCTCCACCCAGCAGCAGTGCAGCAACATCTGTCATTCTGCTTCTGGGATAGCTGCTGTGTCACGGCTGAGTTTATTTGCGAACCCAGACTAGTACTGGACACTGGGTTTGTTCTTGAGTGCAGTGGACAGAATCGGGCTGGCTTAGTGAATGATCCGCTCATCCAGACGTGGCAGTCAGGCTGTATACTTTATGGGAAAGGTGACCAGCTATGGGTACTGGAACACTGGTGGTGGGAGCCACCAGTGCAATGGGTAGCTGGGTTGTCACCTAATGGAGAATCACGTGAGAACTGGTGAGTTGACGGAATGCTGGGAGAATTAGCAATGCAGGAAAGTCACAGATCACTGGCTGGAACCAGTATGATAGCTGTCGACGAGGCTGAGTACAACAGCAGTACTTGAAGATGAAGCTGAGGATGTCAGCGATACATGTACAAGAAGCTGAGTATGTCGGCAATGCTTGTAGCAGAAGCTGAGAATGTCGGCAATGCTTGTAGCAGAAGCTGAGGATGTCAGCAATACTTGTATCCAAAGCTGAGGATGTCGGCAATGCTTGTAGCAGAAGCTGAGGACGTCAGCAATACTTGTAACCGAAGCTGAGGATGTCAGCAATACAGGTTTCCAGATGCTGTGCAGCTGAGGTAGCGCAATGGGGATTCCGTATGCTGTGCAGTGTCGGCACTGCTGGTTTCCCAGTAGCTGTGATGCAGTGGTTCTGCACAAAGGATACTGCAATGTTGTAGACAGCAGTGGCATGTTTTCCAGATACTATGGTGCGCTACCTTGCGCAGCAGAGAACTGGAAGTTGGCAAGAACCAGCAAAGTCTCTAAGGCCGCTAGGGATATAGGACTGTCCCTCTGGTTCACTTGAGGACTTCCAGTAAGTCTGGAGATGCCAGAATGTAGTGGCAGGGATGGCCCTTTAAATCATCCAGGGAGTCAGGAAGTGCGTGAGATGACAATTGCAAATGCCACTAGGGATATAGGATAATCCCTCTGGATCACTGGAGGACTTCCAGTGAATCTGGAGCTGCTGGGATATAGTGGCAGCGATGGCCCTTTAAATTATCCAGGGAGTCAGGCAGTGCGGGGGTTGGTAATTTGCACAGAGTCAATTACCAGCAGGAGATTCTGGACCTCACTCCAGGCTGATAGACACCAAAGCACTGACAGCTTGTTACTGCTTGAGACTTGGAACTCATACCCAGGCTTACAGCTAAGTGGATGAGCGGCTCACATGATGCAGAAGTGAATCCAGATTGGACCCTGGAAGGTCAGCTGACCAGGAACTATCATGGCGACGTCCATAGCTTGTTTTGGAGGGAATTCCGGCGTAGTGTGTGCATAGACAGGCAATAAGGGCCAGAGGTCCAGAGAGCACAGGAAGGTATATCTGGTAACCACTGGACTTGTGGATGCTGGCACAGAAGTATAGGACAGCATGAGAATGCTCAATGATTGCTATGCATGCACACCATGCAGAGACTTGCTGAGTTCTGAATTCACACAGAAGGTTAATCAAAACAGATGCACTCGTTACCAGAGAGTGAGCTCAGCACACAGAGAACTCATGATACTGGTGAGCTGTTTATCCCAGCCAGCAGAAAACATGCAGGTTACAGGACAAATGGCAGAGGTAAGTCACCAAATGATATGATTTTAGTCCGGATTGTGACATGCTGCTGGCAGCAGAAAGGGAGAGGAAGCACACACCAAGTGGGTACAGCATGAGGGGCAATGCTAACAAGAGGCGGACGGTCCCCCTTTCTTAAGCGCCCGGGCCCCCACCAAAGGCTTAAACTGGCCCTGGTCACATGACTGACAAGTCAGGTGCTGTGTAATGCAGAGAGCGCTTCCTGTGCACTCCATACCCTACTCTTCCTTCCCTTGGAGTTAAGGAAGTGGTTCTTTTGATAATGAGCTGCTTAATGAGTATAAATGTACTAAATGCTGTGGAAGTTAATTATTGGTGGGTATGAGAGAATTAATGACTTATTAAGTGTCTAATTATGTTGAATGGAGTTGGTGCTGAAATAGTTTGTGATTTTTTTTAAAGAAGATTATTTTAATGAGATGATATTGTAGGATGGTCACAAAAATGTTGTCTGTATTGTCGGTCACTAAAATGCTTTTAGTATTGTATGGAGTTCACAAAAATGTTCTTAGTATTCTATGGAGTTCACAAAAATGCTCTTCGTATTGTCTGGCGGTCACAAAATTACTCTTAGTATTATAAAGCAGTCACTAAAATGCTCTTGATATTGTATGGTGGTCACTAAAATGCTCTTATTGTTGTCTGGCAGTTTAGTAAAATGCTCTTAGTTTTGTATGGCGGCCACTAAAATGCTCTCCATATTGTCTGGCGGTCACTAAAATGCTCTTAGTGTTGTCATAGGCGTGTCGTTCATTTTACAGAGTGGAAAAGTCGGCATGGGAGAGGAGGCACCAACATCTATCTTGCGATAGGGATGAAATTACGCCACTGGGACATGATAAACCTCACATGTGATATCCCTAATATTAACCCAACTGTATCCCATGGGAACGTTTAAGCAATGTTCATAGGTATGTTATAACTGTAAGGTCCATCACTTTCTGTAGTACAATAAACACTTTTACATTTTTACAATGCTGCCTCTCCTGCCAACTGTTTACTTCCTCCCGATCCTGCCTTCAAGAATTTGCCCGTGCTGCTTCCTACTTCTGGAATTCTCTACTTCTCCCAATCAGACTCTAAACCTCTCTACAAAGTATTAAATGGGCTCTCAAGACCCACTTCTTCATCAAAGTCATCCAGCTCTCGTCATAACCCCCTGCTCCATCCTGTCTGTGTCAACCCTGTCTGTCTGCCCCTCCCCTGTCTCATGAGCAGAACCCTCTTCCACCCTAATGTGATTTTCTTCCCAAATGTATACTATTATTTACTTTATACTGACTACAATGGCACTTAACCTTTGGTTTCTGACACCCTGCTGCTTATTTGAGTGTCATAACTGCTGATGCAGCAATGTTTAGAATCAGGCACTTATCCTGCATAGTTTTGTACTGTAAGGATAATAATAACAACAACAACAAGTAAGTATCTACTTTACAATCTCCCAATGTGGCCCTTAGATCAAGAAAAAGTTGGGCATTCTCTTATTAATACATTGAATGTAGTGTGTAGAAAAGCCATTTGTGTTGATTGCTATGCAACTTCTTGTCAATAAAGTTTTGCTTTATATTTACTATATTACTTTGTGTTTGATTTTTTTTTGTTTCTTATGTATTAAATAATCCCCACTGAAAATAGATGGCTTTTAAGTGAATTTAGTAGAACAAAAAATGTCAGAACCAGACATGCTTTCACAGTCCATCAGCTGAGTGATAAATCTTTGTTTTAGTGCCCTGCAGCTGATGATATAAATGAGGCCTGATTTAAAACCCTGCCTTCGAGGTTGTGCCAATTCCTCACAATGTATTTCCTCCAGCTTCATCCACGCATCTTCCGTTTTAGTCAAAATGCCATTCAGAAAATGTTGCTATCTGGATGTGAATGTTGCATCAATTCCAAAAAATGTGATTATTACAACATAAAATGTAGCACCATTAAATAGTGATACTGTGTATTGATTATCCAGCCTCTGGGGCATGACTGTATTTTCAAAGATGTTGTAAACTATAACTGTGCTGTAAATTTCAGTTGCTCTAAAGATAAATGTTTTTCTTGCTTTCAAATACAGAAGACAGGAGTTTAAAACATTTGCTTGGAGGAGAGCTGTAGGCCAGGATTTAAAGAGACATTCATTTTAAATATAAGCCACCACTTTTTTTTACTACAAAGAATTTGTCTATATTGTTGAGGATACTGAACAACAACTTATGTTAGTAAATTATAAGTCTACAACCAAGTGTTTTATTTTTCAGGCTACAAGTACCAATAGGTATCAGTTACAACTAGAGATGAGTGGGTTCGGTTCTCAGAAAAACAAATCACCCTGAAATTCACGTTCCGAGCCAGAAACCAGAACGAGGCAAAATATCATTATCCCACTGTCGGATTCTCGCGGGTTTTGGATTCCAAATAAGGAGCCGTGCATTGCCGCCATTTTCACTCCAGACTTAGAGAGTGAGGGAGACAGACCTCTGTCTCTGTGGGTGATGGCGTCGGGTGGGGTCAGTGTGTGCTCTGTAGGGGTGCTGTTCCTTTCACTGTGGTGTCCCTGTGTTGTTAAGGATGCTGTCCTGGCTGTCACTGGTGTTTCATGTGCTGTTAGGGGTGCTGTCCTGGCTGTCATTGGTGTTTCATGTGCTGTTAGGGGTGCTGCAGCTGTACATGGATGTTGCTGTCCTGGCTGTCACTGTGTTGTACAGGGGGCAGGGGCACTGTCATTCTGTATGCAGTGAAAGTACAGGGGTGCAGTGAAAATAAATGTACACTGGCCCTGTCTTGTATGCTGTAAAAATTCAGGGGTGCAGTGAAAATAAATGTACACTGGCCCTGTCTTGTATGCTGTAAAAATTCAGGGGCACAGTAAAAATAAAAGTACACTGGTCCTGTATGCTGTAAAAATACAGGGGTGCTGCTGTTAAAATAAAAGTACATTGGTTCTGCATGCTATAAAAATACAGGGGTGCTGTTGTTAAAATAAAAGTACACTGGTCCTGTATGCTGTAAAAATACAGGGGTGCTGTGAAAATAAATGTATGCTGGCCCTGTCGTGTATGATGTAAAATTAGAGGGGTGTTGTGAAAATACAGGGGTGCTGGCACTGTTCGTGGTTGCGATGTCTAGGCCTGACCTTCACAACACTGTATGGGAAGAGGAGGCTCCTACCACACCCTCTGCGAGTGCTGGGAGGAGCACCGCCAGTCCAGTTGCTGATATTTAGGATGTCACTGTAGAAGTACACCAGGATGAGGAGGATATTGGTCTAGCTGGCGCTGAGGAGGAAGTTGACGATGAGGATTTTGATGATGATGATGTGGTTTGTTTGAATAAGTCACCAGTGGAGACAATTGTTGGCCATGGGATGAAAAAGCCCATTATCATGCCTGGGCAAAATACCAAAAAAGACACCTTTTCGGTGTGGAATTATTTCTCCACAAATCCGGACAACAGGTGTCAAGCCATCTGTTGCTATTGTCAATCCATAATAAACAGGGGTAAGGATGATAACCACCTAGGAACATCCTCTCTTATACGTCACCTGCAGCGCATTCACCATAAGTCATTGTCAAGTTCAGAAACTTTGGGTAATAGCAGAAGCAGTCCACTGACACCTAAATGATGTGGTTTGTTTGAATATTTTTTCTCTGTGAGGATGTAAACACTGAAGGGGGAGGGGGGAATCTGAGGATGAGGAAGACATATTGCCTCTATAGAGCCACTTTGTGCAAGGAGAGATTAATTGCTTCTTTTTTGGTGGGGTCCCAAACAAACCAATCATTTCAGCCACAGTCATGTGGCAGACCCTGTTGCTGAAATGATTGGCTTGTTAAAGTGTGCATGTCCTGTTTATATAACATAAGGGTGGGTGGGAGAGCCTAAGGATAATTCCATCTTGCACGTATTTTCTTTGCCACATCATTCTAGTGGTGCTGCCCTGTATGGGGTGCTGCCTCTCTGCCCTATCAGTCCAGGGGTGCTGCCCCACTGCCCTTTAAGTCCAGAGTTGCTGTTGCCTGTCTGCTGTGCTGTGTAATTCTCCAGGGGTGCTGCCTATGCTGTATAAGTCCAGTGGTGCTGCTGTATAATTCCAGGGGTGCTGCTGTACTTGATCCTAGGTTTAAATGAAAGCCTATAGCAGAATATAAAACAAGCTTCATCATCACAAACAGATTTGTGAAAACATAGCTGCAAAGGTGGAAATGCAAATTGCAATTATTTTCCAATGAGACCACATTTGTGGCCAAAGTCAGTGTGACTCAGAAGAGACAGAATCATAATCCAGCGCAACTGCCAGAGAGGTAAAAGAGAGATTTTCTGCCGGAGCATTAGAGAGAGATTCTTCCCAATTATTTCATGTTAGGGACTCACTCGAATGAATGGCTCCAATTAGTCAACCTTAATTTTGATTTATTATTGATGTTCCACATTTTGGGATTATTTATTTACAAAATGCGCATTTGTTGTACAGGGTTCTTTCCCTAAGGGCTGCGCAGGGTTATCGCAAGACCTCATGGTGTTAGAAGAACAGAGTTTCAGTGATCTTGCATTGCATCAGCTTTCCATTGCACTGCAGCACTAGATGGGCCAGGAGCTCCTGTGGGGTACAGTTACTGAATAAGGCCCAGTATGGAGTCTCATGGTCGCTTGGATGTCTGGCTTGCCAGGTTGAGGCATGCTGTGGGCACAGAGGTTAGCAGTGTTTCCTCCCACAGTCCTACTTATAGTACGAAATGATTTTTGACTATAGAGTGGTAAGCTCCACTAGGGCAGGGGCTCAATAACAAAAATGTCACTGCACAGTTCTCTTCTTTACTGAACCCACCCAAACTCAACTTGCCCCATCCGGGGCTGCTGTGGGGGCTCAGGGGCGGCAAAAACATCTAAGGAGCTGCTGTATTTAAAAATTAAATGTGAAAAAAATAAACAAGACACACAGGTATGCTCAAATGCATGTAACTGGGACACACAGGTATGCTCTCATGTATGTAACTGGGAGCTGTGAAAAATGAAAATAAGGCATCTGCCACAAAATATGTAAATAAAAATGCAATTAAAAAAATGGAAAAAAGAGGCATGCACCTCTCCTCTCCTGCCCCTCTCCTGTCTGCCATCAGTCAGTCTGGTGACCAGCAGTTCCCCCTTCTCCCCCTTTGAGGGCAGCGGCGGTGGCGGTGTGTATTACACAAATGCCGGTTCATGAGCCTACAGCTTGTGGACTGGCAGCCAATCAGGGGCTGCTGCTGCCGGACCGCGAGCTCTGATTGGGTCACGGACCAGTGCCAGATCTGAAATACAGGATGCCGCAGGAGGAGACCGGACTGAGGCAGGAGAGTCGCGTGGTACGCTATCCTCTCCCCGACAGCAGCAGCAGCCAGTGCCGGCCCCAGGCAGCATCGGTAACAACGGTGAGTTGCACTGCTGGGGGGCATATCTGGCACTATGTGAGCATGTGTATCTGGCAACGTGAGGGCATATCTGGCACTGTGGGGGAATATGTGTATCTAGCACTGTGGGGCATTTGTATCTGGCAACATGGGGGCATATCTAGCACTGTGGGGGCATATCTAGCACTGTGGTGGCATAACTGCAACTGTGGGGACATATCTGGCACTGCTTAGGCATATCTGGCACTGTAGGGGCATATCTAGCACCGTGGGGCCATATCTGGCACTGTGGGGGCATATGTGTATCTGGAACTGTATGGGCATATCTGGCACTATTGGGGGCATATCTGTATCTGACAACATGGTGGCATATCTAGCACTGTGGGGGCATGTGTATCTGGCACTGTGGGGGCATATCTGGCACCGTGGGGCATATGTGTATCTTGCACTGTGTGGGCATATCTGGCACTGTGGGGGCATATGTGTATCTGGCACTTTGCAGGCGTATCTGGCACTATTGAAGGCATATGTGTATCTGGCACTGCACTATTTGGGTCATATGTGTATCATGCCCCCATTTTAATTGGCCACACCCCATGTGGCATGTGGCCACACCCATTTTCGGTGCACGCACACAGTACTACTAACATTTTTTTTCTATTTGCATCACTGGGTGCAGGTTGTTTACCGTATATGCACACTACTACTGCCTTGTGGTTAAATGGTACTTCAGTGCAGACTATAACTGGTCTTAATTACAGTTCTGGAACAATGATATATTCTTGCTGCAACACTTTAATCACTATATGCTTCTATGTTTTGATGCTGGCAGGAGTTTGTAGTGCTTTGCTGTTGCACAGGCTCAAACATCTTATAGGATATAAAAGTTAGACTCACCACCAGTACCACTATGCTGCTTGTTTTCAAGGGAAATCTTGTTAGCACCCTGCTGTGGACAGGGCCATAACTAGGTGTGTGCCAGCAGTGCCTGGCACACAGCGCATATGCACTGTGGGCGCAGAACGACGGCAACATCCACAGGTCTGCACCACCCTGTGTGTCTGCTCTAGTTAACTGCAGTGCCAGTGCTACATAGAACGGTAGATGTGTAGCACTGCAGCTTGTGTCCACAGGCTGTGCCCATCCTGGATTTCCGTTGTGTACTTGCACCATCGTAAGGTAGAAGATGAAGACCACACACACACACACACACACACACACACACACACACACACACACACACACCGCCCTCTTCTGCAGGGGCTTTACCAGGCATAATGTGGGCTCTACCTGGCACACTGTAACAGGGGCACTACCTGGTGTAATGTGGGCTCTATCTGGCATAATGTGGGCTCTACCTGGTATAATGTGTATCGGGGGCAAACAAAACCCCTTTCTTCAAACTTTTCCTGTGCTCCTCTCAGCGAAAGTTTTGGGGTGTGTTCTTCAGATCTCACTGTATTTCTGGGTGCCCCTTTTGATCTGTCCCTCCTTGACTGACAGCTGCACAAACCACGGAGGAGCAAGAGCAGGGAAACTTCTGTGTACAATGCTTCCTGAATTTACACAGATCATTTTAAAGGGCCCGTACACATATATCAATCTATGGAGCACTACAAACAGTAGGTGAAATGCTATTTATGATGACTAGTAGCAAACCAGATGCATATGTTACACACATGGTCTATGGGTCAGAGTACACATTTTATCAGTGCACCGTTCTTTGAGCAATGTACGCCCAATTTACTTCCAACTGCATAAGTCCCTATATGTAAAGCAGTTTGACTCCATATAAATAATGGCTAATAATAACAACTTAATGCATAATGTTCGAGGTGTTACAGGAGGTCTAAAGTGGAACTGAGGTCATTTGGTTTCCTTCACAATTACACACAGATGCATTTCTATGCTATATCTTATTAAAAGTTGTAGTACTGTGTGCTGGCATTTCGAGTTGCAATTAAGGCCCTTTATGACTGGAGAAGCAAATCATGAATGATAACATAAGCACACATTTAGAAATGCATCTTATCTAGAGCATAGTTGACGACTCTCTGGCTACCGACTCTCTGGCTCCTGGTGTGGTGCAGCATTGGAGGTGGCACAGGGGCATTGTGTCAGTATCGTCATATCTCATGCCATACAATGTCAAGATTACTGCCATTGTGCAGTGGGGGATGTGGCTTTGATGATGCGATTCAACATGAATCCCGTCTTCTGCCACTCAGATTGCCCACTTCACTTTGTAAGTGAGCAGCTGGAGGCGGGTGGTGGCCAGGTCCGGGAGACTTGACCACTCTGCTGGGGGTTGGTAATGCCACCTAATTTTCCAGAGCTCTGCCCAGCCCAGGAGAATAGGCAAGTATGCTTTATAATTACAAATATCCCTTTGGTGCATGTGCCTTTTATGAGGTGGACTTTCTACTCAATTTCCACATGCCTCTAACTAAAAAAAATTAAATACAAAGTAAAAATAAAATAATAAAACAGCTGACAGGTAACTTACTGGAAAAATAATTCTGCAGCCAATCAGCACCTGGTACCAGACGGAGCAGTATAGTTTTACAGTATCGATTAGAAGTGCTTTCTAGAGGTCAGCGGTTGCAGATATTTTGAGTTTAAATATTCTATAGTATGTGTCAGAGACCTCGCTTTATCCCCGACCTGTTTGGAATGCCCTGCACTCTGGACTATTGGTCAGAGTGCGCTAATTCAACACAATACAATGTCACCACCTGTGAAAAATGGGTCACAGGTCCTCCAGCAACATCCACGCATCTTCCGTTTTTAGTCAAAATGCCATTCAGAAACTGTTGCATCAATTACAAAAAATGTGATTATTACAACATAAAATGTAGCACCATTAAATAGTGATACTGTGTATTGATTATCCAGACTCTGGGGCATGACTGTATTTTCAAAGATGTTGTAAACTATAACTGTGCTGTAAATATCAGTTGCTCTAAAGTTAAATGTTTTACTTGCTTTCAAATACAGAAGACAGGAGTTTAAAAAATTTGCTTGGAGGAGAGTGGTAGGCCAGGATTTAACCAGTTAACTGATGATTCTCCCCCCAAAAAATGCACAGAAATTGTCATTTTTATTTATGAGTGAATTAGATGAAGAACATGCATTTAACCCTATCCAAAATGATTTTAGTTAAAAAAAAAAGAGATTTTTTTTTTAAATTTTTCCGAACCTAGGAACATCGATTGGGAACATTGTGACCATTGTAACACGGTAACATCGTGACCATCGCAACTTTAGTTTTTAGAGCCCGGGCAGCTGCTAGGTACACAGGGGGGTTTGGGTTAGATGATTTAAACTTACCAGCAGCTGCTATTGTCTGCAGCTGCTGGGGGATCCTGTCGTGCTGACCGATTGGCAGTGATTGGCAGCACGGTAGACACAAGGGGAGGGTACAGGGAGCATAGCCAGATTAAAGAGGGGATTCAGGGCATACTGTACCCCGGGCCCCCCTTTGTCATGGGGCCCCCCGGCCAGAGCACACTGACATCACTAGCTTTCCCTCTTGTAACCATACAGTACTTAATAAATAATATATGGGTTATATAATACATAATGGAGTGTTTTACATATGTATGTGTGTATGTACATACATGTGTAAATATAATGTGCATGTGTGTATATATATATATATATATATATATACACATATACATATACATATAGGTTGAGTATCCCATATCCATATATTCCGAAATACGGAATATTCCGAAATACGGACTTTTTTGAGTGAGAGTGAGATAGTGAAACCTTTGTTTTTTGATGTCTCAATGTACACAAACTTTGTTTAATACACAAAGTTATTAAAAATATTGTATTAAATGACCTTCAGGCTGTGTGTATAAGGTGTATATGAAACATAAATGAATTGTGTGAATGTAGACACACTTTGTTTAATGCACAAAGTTATATAAAATATTGGCTAAAATGACCTTCAGGCTGTGTGTATAAGGTGTATATGTAACATAAATGCATTCTGTGCTTAGATTTAGGTCCCATCACCATGATATCTCATTATGGTATGCAATTATTCCAAAATACGGAAAAATCCGATATCCAAAGTACCTTTGGTCCCAAGCATTTTGGATAAGGGAGACTCAACCTGTATATATATATATATATATATATATATATATATACAGGGGCGGATTGGGACCAAAAAGCGGCCCTGGAAAAATTTGTACTAGTGGCCCCACTTGGGCAGCACCAGAGGTGTAAGGTCTAGCCATGGGCCATGGCAGCAGCACCCTCCCACCCAAGACTTTCCAGATAGTGGGCATGTCCATCATCAAGGAGGAAGTTAAAAAGAAATAAAATTAAATATTATGAGCACATTATATGATACATCTTCAGAATTTAGGAGACTATATCATTCTTTAGAAAGATATATTTTTTTGCTTATTAAACCAACCGTATCCCAATCACTATTCACTCAATCTTATATGTCAGCCAAGCAGGCAGACAGAGCATACCCTAGATCATCTGCAATCACAGGCTAAGTGGCAGTAATTTTCATATATGCAAATTATTTTGCATCTTATTCATTATGTCTATAAAAAGGACCACATGTCCTCAAACAAAACAGGCCCCACTGGTGCGCCGGCCCACCGGGAATCTTCCTTGCAAACGCTATGGCCAATGCGCCTCTGTATACATGTATAAATATATATATATATATATATATATACACATACATACACACACACACACACACACACACACACACACACACACACACAGTAAAAACCACAGCACTCACCGCACCAGAAGCGGGGCACAGCTATGCACTTACCACTCACAGGGTGGGGTGCATGTAACACTGCACTCTCCACCACAGAAGCGGGGTACACAGCTGTACTTACCACTCACAGGGCGGGGTGCATGTAGCCCATGACCACATCGCTCTAATAAATACAAACAGAGATCCCAGCACTCACCAAAGTAAACTCACTTATCCTCAACAATTCAATAAATAAATGGTTGGGGTCTAGCCGGTGGATTGGCCAATGCACGGAAGCCTGTATACCGATTCAAGGTACCCCACCTTCATACAGGTCCTACACTATCACAGTCTTAAAACCTGACTACCACACTGCTGCATCATCTGCCTGCTAGATGTAATGTGTACCTGCCACAGACTTTATGGCTTTTAAAGGCACACTAGTCACCTATTGCACTGGCTCAAAGATGATTGCTAAAAAACAGCTGAGACAGGTTCAGGATAATAAAGTCCACACAGGGGTGCATGAGAAAGCTAGTGGCCATGGTTAATAAGAGCTAACCATAGATTAACCCCTTCATATACACACAGAGTAAAAACCACAGCACTCACCGCACCAGAAGCGGGGCACAGCTATGCACTTACCACTCACAGGGTGGGGTGCATGTAACACTGCACTCTCCACCACAGAAGCGGGGTACACAGCTGTACTTACCACTCACAGGGCGGGGTGCATGTAGCCCATGACCACATCGCTCTAATAAATACAAACAGAGAACCCAGCACTCACCAAAGTAAACTCACTTATCCTCAACAATTCAATAAATAAATGATGGGGGTTTAGTTGGTGGATTGGCCAATGCACGGAAGCCTGTATACCGATTCAAGGTACCCCACCTTCATGCAGGTCCTACACTATCACAGAGTCTTAAAACCTGACTACCACACTGCTGCATCATCTGCCTGCTAGATGTAATGTGTACCTGCCACAGACTTTATGGCTTTTAAAGGCACACTAGTCACCTATTGCACTGGCTCAAAGATGATTGCTAAAAAACAGCTGAGACAGGTTCAGGATAATAAAGTCCACACAGGGGTGCATGAGAAAGCTAGTGGCCATGGTTAATAAGAGCTAACCATAGATTAACCCCTTCATATACACACAGAGTAAAAACCACAGCACTCACCGCACCAGAAGCGGGGCACAGCTATGCACTTACCACTCACAGGGTGGGGTGCATGTAACACTGCACTCTCCACCACAGAAGCGGGGTACACAGCTGTACTTACCACTCACAGGGCGGGGTGCATGTAGCCCATGACCACATCGCTCTAATAAATACAAACAGAGAACCCAGCACTCACCAAAGTAAACTCACTTATCCTCAACAATTCAATAAATAAATGATGGGGGTTTAGTTGGTGGATTGGCCAATGCACGGAAGCCTGTATACCGATTCAAGGTACCCCACCTTCATACAGGTCCTACACTATCACAGAGTCTTAAAACCTGACTACCACACTGCTGCATCATCCACCAACTAAACCCCCATCATTTATTTATTGAATTGTTGAGGATAAGTGAGTTTACTTTGGTGAGTGCTGGGTTCTCTGTTTGTATTTATTAGAGCGATGTGGTCATGGGCTACATGCACCCCGCCCTGTGAGTGGTAAGTACAGCTGTGTACCCCGCTTCTGTGGTGGAGAGTGCAGTGTTACATGCACCCCACCCTGTGAGTGGTAAGTGCATAGCTGTGCCCCGCTTCTGGTGCGGTGAGTGCTGTGGTTTTTACTCTGTGTGTATATGAAGGGGTTAATCTATGGTTAGCTCTTATTAACCGTGGCCACTAGCTTTCTCATGCACCCCTGTGTGGACTTTATTATCCTGAACCTGTCTCAGCTGTTTTTTAGCAATCATCTTTGAGCCAGTGCAATAGGTGACTAGTGTGCCTTTAAAAGCCATAAAGTCTGTGGCAGGTACACATTACATCTAGCAGGCAGATGATGCAGCAGTGTGGTAGTCAGGTTTTAAGACTCTGTGATAGTGTAGGACCTGTATGAAGGTGGGGTACCTTGAATCGGTATACAGGCTTCCGTGCATTGGCCAATCCACCAACTAAACCCCCATCATTTATTTATTGAATTGTTGAGGATAAGTGAGTTTACTTTGGTGAGTGCTGGGTTCTCTGTTTGTATATATATATATATATATATATATTTATTTATTTATGTAGAAAAGATGTTTATTTTTTATAGTGTTGATGTAAAGGGGTTAAGACTGTGCTGTACATAGCAAGGAGAAAAGAAACATATACTGGTGGCGCTGAAGGGGTTAAAATATGCCCTTCATACAATACTGTGAGGGAAGCTGGAGAAGCTTCCAGAGTGTCTCCGCGATCACAGAGCAAGCACTCACATGGATAGAGCGGGAAAAACAAGGGGGGGCCACGAGACGGTAGAGGGATCACATGCCACCAGCAGAGGAGAGTATAAAAAGCGCTCCCCGTTGGCGGCACGGCAGTCTGCAGATCCCCCTGTCAGTGTGCATCTGAGCCCCCAGCGCTGCTTAGATCTGTATTGCTGTAAACATATTGCAGCAGCTGGGGCTCAGAGAGCGTGGCCTGAACATGGCAGCTGGAGAGGCGGGTTACAGGGAGCGGAGCCCATAGTGTACCTGCCTGTTTCAGTGTCTGGGTGTTGGGCGGAGAGGCAGAGGCGGCACCGAGGTGCCGTGTCATCCAGTTGTGCGGGAGAAGGCGGCGCGGTCCAGCGGAGGGCTCCCAGAGTGGCAGAGGCAGTGAGGGGAGCAGAATGGGCTGGCACCATAGCAACCCAGACACAAGCAAAATCCCAGCAGTGGCCATTTCTCCCTCCCACCAGAGGCAGCATCATAGCACTGAGGCTCCAATAAGCAGAGAAGGGGCCAATCTCTGACCAGAGGGGAAGTCGGGGGAGCACCCTCCCGCAGCACCAGTGGATGGAGGTGTATGTGAATTTTATCAGACACCCACCTTGCACTGTGCACCAACTACATGATCTCACTAGCTCTTCACAGGAGTGGGACAGTTAATGTCAGCGCCAGACAACAGAGATAGAAGAGACAGATATAGGGCAACTAAATCCAATCACATTACATTATTAGCCCAGTGATGGATAATACACCATTTAATCTAAGCTCCATTGTAAGAGATTAGGAAGAGCTGGAAAATACTAAGGGTGCCATATATACATATGTAATACTGTACCAAAGGATTACAGTAGTGCTGTACATCTAAACCTAACTTTGCCAGCTGTCTGTGTCTCACCCCTGTCGGGATTGTGTGGTCGGGATTCCGGTGTCGGTATTTCGACCGCCGGGATTCCGGCCGGCGGCATTTAGTACTGATCCCATCTAGCAGTGGTTAAGGAGAGACAGTGACTGTATGCTGTTCTAAGGATTAAACCCTATAGGACAGGGACTTACACGCATACAAGGGGTATATTTATGCTCAAGAAATAATAGGAGCCGAGACAGAGATATGGGGGTCATTCCGAGTTGATCGCTCGCTGCCGATTTTCGCAGTGCAGCGATTAGGTGAATAAACGGCATTTATGTGCATGCATATGGGCCGCAATGCGCACGTGCGACGTACGGGTACAAAGCTCTTTGTGGTTGTGCTCAGGTTCTACCGAAGTTTTCCTTCGCACTGATGGCCACAAAAAGATTGACAGGAAGGGGGCGTTTGTGGGTGTCAACTGACTGTTTTCAGGGAGTGTTTGTAAAAACACAGGTGTGTCTGAAAAAATGCAAGCGTGGCTGGGCGTTTGCTGGGCGGGTGTATGACGTAAAATCTGGACAAGAATAGGCTGAAGTGATCACGCAAATGTTCTGACACCTAAGGGTGTAATGTGAAAAATATTTTTTTTGTATTGCATGCAGGTGTTGTGTATAAGGCTAATTTACTGGGATTAGCAGGGAACTAAAAGTGAAAGTGTAAATGATGAAATGCTAATGTATACTTAATCCATTTGGTGCTAAGCATTAAAACGTTATACTTACCGTATGTGCCTAGTCCATCTGGAAGTTGATCTGTAGATCCTGGAAGAAAGAGACAAGTATACTAGTAGATATTAAATCTAAGTTTCAAAAATAAATCATACATTAAGTATAAAGGTCAGGCTTACTCAAGCAAGCCTTATTCGTAGTTGAACACTACACATAGCTTGAGTGGAGGCACAACTATTGGGTAACCATCCCTTAATGAAGTACATAAACAGCCCTCATTCAAGGTATTGAGGGAAGGGTTACACTCTTAAGCAGCTGCAGAACCAGCAGCCAGAATGCGAGCAGGACAGTATGCAGTGCAGGCAGAGACACAGGAATATCATGTTTTATGAGCTACTGACAGAGCTTTCTGACCAGAGGAGAGATAGGAGTGGGGAGAGAGCTGTAAGTGACACAGGGATCCCAGCTTCTCCTCCTCCCTGCTTGGGTGTCTGAGTCCTGTATAAACTGTTATGTAAATAAACCATTTAGGTCTACACACACACAAACACACACACACACACACACACACACACACACACACACACACACACACACACACACACACACACACACACACACGTATTTCTCTAACGTCCTAGTGGATGCTGGGGACTCCGTCAGGACCATGGGGAATAGCGGCTCCGCAGGAGACAGGGCACAAAAAGTAAGCTTTTAGGATCACATGGTGTGTACTGGCTCCTCCCCCTATGACCCTCCTCCAAGCCTCTGTTAGGTTTTTGTGCCCGTCCGAGCAGGGTGCAATCTAGGTGGCTCTCATAAAGAGCTGCTTAGAAAAAGTTTTTTAGGTTTCTTATTTTCAGTGAGTCCTGCTGGCAACAGGCTCACTGCTACGAGGGACTTAGGGGAGAGAAGTGAACTCACCTGCGTGCAGGATGGATTTGCTTCTTAGGCTACTGGACACCATTAGCTCCAGAGGGATCGAACACAGGCCCAGCCATGGAGTCCGGTCCCGGAGCCGTGCCGCCGACCCCCCTTGCAGATGCCGAAGTTGAAGAGGTCCAGAGGTCCGGAAACAGGCGGCAGAAGACTTTCAGTCTTCATAAGGTAGCGCACAGCACTGCAGCTGTGCGCCATTGTTGTCGGCACACTTCACACCAGCGGTCACTGAGGGTGCAGGGCGCTGGGGGGGGGCGCCCTGGGCAGCAATGTATAATACCTTTTTCTATGGCTAAAATACATCACATATAGCCCTTGAGGCTATATGGATGTATTTAACCCCTGCCATATATCGCAAACTCCGGGAGAAGAGCCCGCCGTTTTAGGGGGCGGGGCCTATTCTCCTCAGCACACAGCGCCATTTTCCTGCTCAGCTCCGCTGTGAGGAAGGCTCCCAGGACTCTCCCCTGCACTGCACTACAGAAACAGGGTAAAACAGAGAAGGGGGGCATATTTTGGCGATATTTTTATATATTAAGCGCATATAACAGAAACAACACCTTTTAGGGTTGTTTATATACATTTTTATAGCGCTTTGGTGTGTGCTGGCAAACTCTCCCTCTGTCTCCCCAAAGGGCTAGTGGGGTCCTGTCTTCGATAAGAGCATTCCCTGTGTGTCTGCTGTGTGTCGGTACGTGTGTGTCGACATGTATGAGGACGATGTTGGTGTGGAGACGGAGCAATTGCCGGTAATGGTGATGTCACCCCCTAGGGAGTCGACACCGGAATGGATGGCTTTAATTATGGAATTACGTGATAATGTTAGCACGCTGCAAAAGTCAGTTGACGACATGAGACGGCCGGAAAACCAGTTAGTACCTGTCCAGGCGTCTCAGGCACCGTCAGGGGCTGTAAAACGTCCCTTACCTCAGTCAGTCGACACAGGTACCGACACAGATGAATCTAGTGTCGACGGTGAAGAAAGAAACGTATTTTCCAATAGGGCCACACGTTATATGATCACGGCAATGAAGGAGGCTTTGCATATCTCTGATACTGCAGGTACCTCAAAGGGGGGTATTATGTGGGGTGTGAAAAAACTACCTGTAGCTTTTCCAGAATCAGAGGAATTGAATGACGTGTGTGATGAAGCGTGGGTTAACCCCGATAGAAAACTGCTAATTTCAAAGAAGTTATTGGCATTATACCCTTTCCCACCAGAGGTTAGGGCGCGCTGGGAAACACCCCCTAGGGTGGATAAGGCGCTCACACGCTTATCAAAACAAGTGGCGTTACCGTCTCCTGATACGGCCGCCCTCAAGGATCCAGCTGATAGGAGGCTGGAAACTACCCTGAAGAGTATATACACACATACTGGTGTTATACTGCGACCAGCAATAGCCTCAGCCTGGATGTGCAGTGCTGGGGTGGTGTGGTCGGATTCCCTGACTGAAAATATTGATACCCTGGATAGGGACAGTATTTTATTGACTATAGAGCAATTAAAGGATGCTTTTCTTTATATGCGAGATGCTCAGAGGGATATTTGCACTCTGGCATCGAGAGTAAGTGCGATGTCCATATCTGCCAGAAGAAGTTTATGGACGCGACAGTGGTCAGGTGATGCGGATTCCAAACGGCATATGGAAGTATTGCCGTATAAAGGAGAGGAATTATTTGGGGTCGGTCTATCGGATCTGGTGGCCACGGCAACAGCCGGAAAATCCACTTTTTTACCTCAGGTCACCTCCCAACAGAAAAAGACACCGTCTTTTCAGCCGCAGTCCTTTCGTTCCTATAAGAACAAGCGGGCAAAAGGACAGTCATATTTGCCCAGAGGCAAAGGAAGGGGTAAGAGGGTGCAGCAAGCAACTACTTCCCACGAACAGAAGCCCTCCCCGGCTTCTACAAAGCCCTCAGCATGACGCTGGGGCTGTGCAAGCGGACTCAGGGGCGGTGGGGGGTCGACTAAAGATTTTCAGCACACAGTGGGCGCGCTCACAGGTGGACCCTTGGATCCTGCAGGTAGTATCTCAGGGTTACAAGTTGGAATTCGAAAAGTCTCCCCCTCGCCGGTTCCTAAAGTCTGCTTTACCAACGTCTCCCTCAGAAAGGGCGACGGTATTGGAAGCCATTCACAAGCTGTATTCTCAGCAGGTGATAGTCAAGGTACCCCTCCTACAACAGGGAAAGGGGTATTATTCCACACTATTTGTGGTACCGAAGCCGGACGGTTCGGTAAGACCTATTCTAAATCTGAAATCCTTGAACCTGTACATACAGAAATTCAAGTTCAAGATGGAGTCACTCAGAGCAGTGATAGCGAATCTGGAAGAAGGGGACTTCATGGTGTCCCTGGACATAAAAGATGCTTATCTGCATGTCCCAATTTACCCTTCACACCAAGGGTATCTCAGGTTCGTGATACAAAACTGTCATTATCAGTTTCAAACGCTGCCGTTTGGTTTGTCCACGGCACCTCGGGTCTTTACCAAGGTAATGGCTGTAATGATGGTTCTTCTACGAAGAAAAGGCGTATTAATTATCCCTTACTTGGACGATCTCCTGATAAGGGCAAGGTCCAGAGAACAGCTGGAAGTCGGAGTAGCACTAACCCAAGTAGTGCTTCAACAACACGGGTGGATTCTGAATCTTCCAAAATCTCAATTGACCCCGACGACACGTCTGCTGTTCCTGGGAATGATTCTGGACACTGTTCAGAAAAAGGTGTTTCTCCCGGAGGAGAAAGCAAGGGAGTTATCCGAACTTGTCAGGAACCTCCTAAAACCAGGAAATGTGTCAGTACATCAATGCACAAGAGTCCTGGGAAAGATGGTGGCTTCTTACGAAGCAATTCCATTCGGCAGATTCCACGCACGAATATTTCAGTGGGATCTGCTGGACAAATGGTCCGGATCGCATCTGCACATGCATCAGCGGATAACACTGTCACCAAGAACAAGGGTGTCTCTTCTGTGGTGGTTGCAGAGTGCCCATCTGTTAGAGGGCCGCAGATTCGGCATACAGGACTGGGTCCTGGTGACTACGGATGCCAGCCTACGAGGCTGGGGAGCAGTCACACAGGGAAGAAACTTCCAGGGCGTGTGGTCAAACCTGGAGACGTCTCTTCACATAAATATACTGGAGCTAAGAGCGATTTACAATGCTCTAAGCCTGGCAAAACCGCTGCTTCAGGGTCAGCCGGTGTTGATCCAGTCGGACAACATCACGGCAGTCGCCCACGTAAACAGACAGGGCGGCACGAGAAGCAGAAGAGCAATGACAGAAGCTGCAAGGATTCTTCGCTGGGCGGAAAATCATGTCATAGCACTGTCAGCAGTGTTCATTCCGGGAGTGGACAACTGGGAAGCAGACTTCCTCAGCAGACACGACCTCCACCCGGGAGAGTGGGGACTTCATCCAGAAGTCTTCCACATGATTGTGAACCGTTGGGAAAAACCAAAGGTGGACATGATGGCGTCCCGCCTCAACAAGAAACTGGACAGATATTGCGCCAGGTCAAGAGACCCTCAGGCAATAGCTGTGGACGCTCTGGTAACACCGTGGGTGTACCAGTCCGTGTATGTGTTTCCTCCTCTGCCTCTCATACCAAAGGTACTGAGAATTATACGGCTACGGGGAGTAAGAACAATACTCGTGGCTCCGGATTGGCCGAGAAGGACTTGGTACCCGGAACTTCAAGAGATGCTCACGGAAGAGCCGTGGCCTCTACCGTTAAGAAGGGATCTGCTTCAGCAGGGACCTTGTATGTTCCAAGACTTACCGCGACTGCGTTTGACGGCATGGCGGTTGAACGCCGGATTCTAAAAGAAAAGGGCATTCCAGAGGAAGTTATTCCTACCTTGATTAAAGCCAGGAAGGAAGTGACCGCACAACATTATCACCGCATTTGGAGAAAATATGTTGCGTGGTGTGAGGCCAAGAAGGCCCCAACGGAGGAATTTCAATTGGGTCGATTCCTACATTTCCTGCAAACAGGATTGTCTATGGGCCTCAAATTGGGGTCTATTAAGGTTCAAATTTCGGCCTTATCGATTTTCTTCCAGAAAGAATTGGCTTCAGTGCCTGAAGTACAAACCTTTGTCAAAGGTGTACTACATATACAGCCCCCGATTGTGCCTCCAGTGGCACCGTGGGATCTCAACGTAGTTTGGGATTTTCTCAAATCCCATTGGTTTGAGCCGCTCAAATCGGTAGATTTGAAGTATCTTACATGGAAAGTAACCATGCTACTGGCCCTGGCTTCAGCCAGGAGAGTATCAGAGTTGGCGGCTTTATCGTACAAAAGCCCATATCTGATTTTCCATTCGGACAGGGCAGAACTGCGGACGCGTCCTCAGTTTCTGCCTAAGGTGGTTTCGGCTTTTCACTTGAACCAGCCTATTGTGGTGCCTGCAGCTACTAGCGACTTGGAGGACTCCAAGTTGCTGGACGTTGTCAGAGCATTGAAAATATATATTTCAAGGACGGCTGGAGTCAGAAAATCTGACTCGCTGTTTATCCTGTATGCACCCAACAAGATGGGTGCTCCTGCGTCTAAGCAGACGATTGCTCGTTGGATCTGTAGCACAATCCAACTTGCACATTCTGTGGCAGGCCTGCCACAGCCTAAATCTGTAAATGCCCACTCCACAAGGAAGGTGGGCTCATCTTGGGCGGCTGCCCGAGGGGTCTCGGCATTACAACTTTGCCGAGCAGCTACGTGGTCAGGGGAGAACACGTTTGTAAAATTTTACAAATTTGATACTCTGGCTAAGGAGGACCTGGAGTTCTCTCATTCAGTGCTGCAGAGTCATCCGCACTCTCCCGCCCGTTTGGGAGCTTTGGTATAATCCCCATGGTCCTGACGGAGTCCCCAGCATCCACTAGGACGTTAGAGAAAATAAGAATTTACTTACCGATAATTCTATTTCTCATAGTCCGTAGTGGATGCTGGGCGCCCATCCCAAGTGCGGATTGTCTGCAATACTTGTACATAGTTATTGTTACAAAAATCGGGTTATTATTGTTGTGAGCCATCTTTTCAGAGGCTTCTTCGTTGTTATCATACTGTTAACTGGGTTCAAATCACAAGTTGTACGGTGTGATTGGTGTGGCTGGTATGAGTCTTACCCGGGATTCAAGATCCTTCCTTATTGTGTACGCTCGTCCGGGCACAGTACCTAACTGAGGCTTGGAGGAGGGTCATAGGGGGAGGAGCCAGTACACACCATGTGATCCTAAAAGCTTACTTTTTGTGCCCTGTCTCCTGCGGAGCCGCTATTCCCCATGGTCCTGACGGAGTCCCCAGCATCCACTACGGACTATGAGAAATAGAATTATCGGTAAGTAAATTCTTATTATTTACTAAAATTCGTATTTTCCCGTCTGAGGTCAAAGTTCAATCACGAATGACATCGAAAGTGTAAAGTTGCAACTTTTTGAATTTTTTACGACTAATTTACTAAGCTGTCGTATTCTGCATTTTCGGATTTACCGATGTCGATGTCATTCGTTTTTTTTGGCAGTGTTTTACGTGAGTGACTTGTAAAACACTGCCGACTTTAATACAATGAATCTCGGCCGGATCTGAAAGATCCGTGCTGGGCTTCATTGTGCACCTTTTAAAAAAATGAAATCAGTGTTAAAATAAAAAAAATAATTGCGTAGGGTCCTCCCTCCTAAGCCAAACCAGCCTCGGGCTCTTTGAGCCGGTCCTGGTTGAAAAAATATGGGGAAAAAAATGTCAGGGGTTCCCCCATATTTAAACAACCAGCACCGGGCTCTGCGCCTGGTCCTGGTTCCAAAAATACGGGGGACAAAAAGCGTAGGGGTCCCCCGTATTTCTGAAACCAGCACCGGGCTCCACTAGCCAGATACATAATGCCACAGCCGGGGGACACTTTTATCTAGGTCCCTGCAGCCCTGGAATTACATAACCAACTAGTCACCCCTGGCCGGGGTACCCTGGAGGAGTGGGGACCCCTTCAATCAAGGGGTCCCTCCTCCAGCCACCCAAGGACCAGGGGTGAAGCCCAAGGCTGTCCTCCCCATCCAAGGGCTGCGGATGGGAGGCTGATAGCCTTTTTGTCAAAAAATGAATATTGTTTTTAGTAGCAGTACTACAAGTCCCAGCATGCCTCCCCGCAAGCTCGTTCTTGGAGAACCACAAGTACCAGCATGCGGAGGAAAACCGGGCCCGCTGGTACCTGTAGTACTACTACTAAAAAAATACCCCAATAAAAACATAAGACACACACCTTGAAAGTATAACTTTAATACATACATCCACACCTCCATAAACACATACTTACCTATGTTCACACGAGGGTCGGTCCTCTTCTCCATGTAGAATCCATGGTGTACCTGTTGAAAATATTAAACTCACAAAATCCAGGGTAGATGGCTCCTCTTTTAATCCATTTGTAATCCAGGTACTTTGTCAAATAAAAAAACGGACACCCGACCTCGCACTGAAAGGGGCCCCATGTTTTCACATGGGACCCCTTTCCCCGAATGCCAAAAACCCCCTCTGACTTATGTCTAAGAGGGTTCCATCAGCCAATCAGGGAGCGCCACATTGTGGCACCCTCCTGATTGGCTGTGTGCTCCTGTAGTGTATGACAGGAAGCACACGGCAGTGATACAATGTAGCGCCTATGCACTCCATTGTAACCAATGGTGGGAACTTTGTGGTCAGCGGTTGACCGAAAGTAACCTCACCGCTAACCACAAAGTTCCCACTCCTCCAGGGTACCCCGGCCAGGGGTGACTAGTTGGTTATGTAATGCCAGGGCCGCAGGGACCTAGATAAAAGTGTCCCCCGGCTGTGGCATTATGTATCTGGCTAGTGGAGCCCGGTGCTGGTTTCAGAAATACGGGGGACCCTACGCTTTTTGTCCCCCGTATTTTTGGAACCAGGACCAGGCGCAGAGCCCGGTGCTGGTTGTTTAAATATGGGGGAACCCCTATCATTTTTTTCCCCATATTTTTTCAACCAGGGCCGGCTCAAAGAGCCCGAGGCTGGTTTTGCTTAGGAGGGGGGACCCCACGCATTTAAAAAAAAAAAAATTAACACTTTCCCATCCCTTCCCACTGAAAAACATGCACGGATTTCATGGATCCGTGCATGCCTATCCAAACACGGGGAAAAAAAGCAGGTCTGTTTTTTTTTAGGACTTTTTCACGTATTGTATTTCAGCACGGCAGTGTTTGGCTATTGTCGGCAGTGTTTGTGGTTTGCACTTTTTAGTAAATGACCGATTTCTACCAAATTGCAGGCGTATTTGACCGATGGTGTATTGATTCGGAATTTTTTCCTAGGACTTCCAAAATATTACGAATGCCCTCATCACTGCCGTGATTTGAGTTTAGTAAATTCCCGAGATGACACTTTGAAGAAAAAACGTAATCTCGGTCAAAATCGTGAGCTTAGTAAATATACCCCAGAGAGTCCTCCTGTGTGTAAGTAGTATAGAAGCTGCTGCTATTTTTGCATGTGACAAGATAAATTATTTTATTTTTCTATGTGTATTTTAAGGTTAAGTTATCTTTGCTCCGCTACAAAAAAAGTTTCTAATATAGTTGTATTTCAATTAGGTGGAGGTATAAACAGTACCCAGGCATATTTAAACTATTAGTTAAACTAATATACAACATTAGTTTGAATTTAATATACACAATCTATACCTCCCACCATGATCCATTCCATGAGGGACAAAATACTCTCTACCTGGACTTCCCTCTTAGTTTATGATTGCAATCACCTGTTTTGAAGTATCTTTCTTATCAATTAAATAGTTCAACACAGAAAGTCCAGGTAGAGAGCATTTTGTCACTCCTGGAATGGGACATGTTGGGAGGTATGCACACTTTATATATCTCACACCTTCCAACGGGGCCCCGCTGTTTTAAGTGCCCCAGGCACCCCCATGGCTTAATCTGGCCCTGGCAGGGAGGCAGAGAAGGGAAGTTTCCCTTCCCTGCTGCTGCTAACACAGCTTATCTGACTGGTCGCATCCTGTGTGACCAGGACAGATAAAGCACTTGCAGGCATGGTTGCATCTGAAGGGACCATGCCAGGCAAGTGGTTAAAGAGAGATTCATCTTAAATATAAGCAACCACTTTTTTCTACTACGAAGAACTATATTGTCGAGGGTACTGAACAACAACTCAGGCTACAGGTACCAATAGGTATCAGTTACAACTAGAGATGAGCGCCTGAAATTTTTCGGGTTTTGTGTTTTGGTTTTGGGTTCGGTTCCGCGGCCGTGTTTTGGGTTCGAACGCGTTTTGGCAAAACCTCACCGAATTATTTTTGTCGGATTCGGGTGTGTTTTGGATTCGGGTGTTTTTTTCCAAAAACACTAAAAAACAGCTTAAATCATAGAATTTGGGGGTCATTTTGATCCCAAAGTATTATTAACCTCAAAAACCATAATTTACACTCATTTTCAGTCTATTCTGAATACCTCACACCTCACAATATTATTTTTAGTCATAAAATTTGCACCGAGGTCGCTGTGTGAGTAAGATAAGCGACCCTAGTGGCCGACACAAACACCGGGCCCATCTAGGAGTGGCACTGCAGTGTCACGCAGGATGTCCCTTCCAAAAAACCCTCCCCAAACAGCACATGACGCAAAGAAAAAAAGAGGCGCAATGAGGTAGCTGTGTGAGTAAGATTAGCGACCCTAGTGGCCGACACAAACACCGGGCCCATCTAGGAGTGGCACTGCAGTGTCACGCAGGATGGCCCTTCCAAAAAACCCTCCCCAAACAGCACATGACGCAAAGAAAAAAAGAGGCGCAATGAGGTAGCTGTGTGAGTAAGATTAGCGACCCTAGTGGCCGACACAAACACCGGGCCCATCTAGGAGTGGCACTGCAGTGTCACGCAGGATGGCCCTTCCAAAAAACCCTCCCCAAACAGCACATGACGCAAAGAAAAAAAGAGGCGCAATGAGATAGCTGACTGTGTGAGTAAGATTAGCGACCCTAGTGGCCGACACAAACACCGGGCCCATCTAGGAGTGGCACTGCAGTGTCACGCAGGATGTCCCTTCCAAAAAACCCTCCCCAAACAGCACATGACGCAAAGAAAAAAAGAGGCGCAATGAGGTAGCTGTGTGAGTAAGATTAGCGACCCTAGTGGCCGACACAAACACCGGGCACATCTAGGAGTGGCACTGCAGTGTCACGCAGGATGTCCCTTCCAAAAAACCCTCCCCAAACAGCACATGACGCAAAGAAAAAAAGAGGCGCAATGAGGTAGCTGTGTGAGTAAGATTAGCGACCCTAGTGGCCGACACAAACACCGGGCCCATCTAGGAGTGGCACTGCAGTGTCACGCAGGATGTCCCTTCCAAAAAACCCTCCCCAATCAGCACATGATGCAAAGAAAAAGAAAAGAAAAAAGAGGTGCAAGATGGAATTATCCTTGGGCCCTCCCACCCACCCTTATGTTGTATAAACAAAACAGGACATGCACACTTTAACCAACCCATCATTTCAGTGACAGGGTCTGCCACACGACTGTGACTGATATGACGGGTTGGTTTGGACCCCCCCCAAAAAAGAAGCAATTAATCTCTCCTTGCACAAACTGGCTCTACAGAGGCAAGATGTCCACCTCATCTTCACCCTCCGATATATCACCGTGTACATCCCCCTCCTCACAGATTATCAATTCGTCCCCACTGGAATCCACCATCTCAGCTCCCTGTGTACTTTGTGGAGGCAATTGCTGCTGGTCAATGTCTCCGCGGAGGAATTGATTATAATTCATTTTAATGAACATCATCTTCTCCACATTTTCTGGATGTAACCTCGTACGCCGATTGCTGACAAGGTGAGCGGCGGCACTAAACACTCTTTCGGAGTACACACTTGTGGGAGGGCAACTTAGGTAGAATAAAGCCAGTTTGTGCAAGGGCCTCCAAATTGCCTCTTTTTCCTGCCAGTATAAGTACGGACTGTGTGACGTGCCTACTTGGATGCGGTCACTCATATAATCCTCCACCATTCTATCAATGTTGAGAGAATCATATGCAGTGACAGTAGACGACATGTCCGTAATCGTTGTCAGGTCCTTCAGTCCGGACCAGATGTCAGCATCAGCAGTCGCTCCAGACTGCCCTGCATCACCGCCAGCGGGTGGGCTCGGAATTCTGAGCCTTTTCCTCGCACCCCCAGTTGCGGGAGAATGTGAAGGAGGAGATGTTGACAGGTCGCGTTCCGCTTGACTTGACAATTTTGTCACCAGCAGGTCTTTCAACCCCAGCAGACCTGTGTCTGCCGGAAAGAGAGATCCAAGGTAGGCTTTAAATCTAGGATCGAGCACGGTGGCCAAAATGTAGTGCTCTGATTTCAACAGATTGACCACCCGTGAATCCTTGTTAAGCGAATTAAGGGCTGCATCCACAAGTCCCACATGCCTAGCGGAATCGCTCCCTTTTAGCTCCTTCTTCAATGCCTCCAGCTTCTTCTGCAAAAGCCTGATGAGGGGAATGACCTGACTCAGGCTGGCAGTGTCTGAACTGACTTCACGTGTGGCAAGTTCAAAGGGCATCAGAACCTTGCACAACGTTGAAATCATTCTCCACTGCACTTGAGACAGGTGCATTCCACCTCCTATATCGTGCTCAATTGTATAGGCTTGAATGGCCTTTTGCTGCTCCTCCAACCTCTGAAGCATATAGAGGGTTGAATTCCACCTCGTTACCACTTCTTGCTTCAGATGATGGCAGGGCAGGTTCAGTAGTTTTTGGTGGTGCTCCAGTCTTCTGTACGTGGTGCCTGTACGCCGAAAGTGTCCCGCAATTTTTCTGGCCACCGACAGCATCTCTTGCACGCCCCTGTCGTTTTTAAAAAAATTCTGCACCACCAAATTCAAGGTATGTGCAAAACATGGGACGTGCTGGAATTTGCCCATATTTAATGCACACACAATATTGCTGGCGTTGTCCGATGCCACAAATCCACAGGAGAGTCCAATTGGGGTAAGCCATTCCGCGATGATCTTCCTCAGTTGCCGTAAGAGGTTTTCAGCTGTGTGCGTATTCTGGAAAGCGGTGATACAAAGCGTAGCCTGCCTAGGAAAGAGTTGGCGTTTGCGAGATGCTGCTACTGGTGCCGCCGCTGCTGTTCTTGCGGCGGGAGTCCATACATCTACCCAGTGGGCTGTCACAGTCATATAGTCCTGACCCTGCCCTGCTCCACTTGTCCACATGTCCGTGGTTAAGTGGACATTGGGTACAACTGCATTTTTTAGGAGACTGGTGAGTCTTTTTCTGACGTCCGTGTACATTCTCGGTATCGCCTGCCTAGAGAAGTGGAACCTAGATGGTATTTGGTAACGGGGGCACACTGCCTCAATAAATTGTCTAGTTCCCTGTGAACTAACGGCGGATACCGGACGCACGTCTAACACCAACATAGTTGTCAAGGACTCAGTTATCCGCTTTGCAGTAGGATGACTGCTGTGATATTTCATCTTCCTCGCAAAGGACTGTTGAACAGTCAATTGCTTACTGGAAGTAGTACAAGTGGGCTTACGACTTCCCCTCTGGGATGACCATCGACTCCCAGCGGCAACAACAGCAGCGCCAGCAGCAGTAGGCGTTACACGCAAGGATGCATCGGAGGAATCCCAGGCAGGAGAGGACTCGTCAGACTTGCCAGTGACATGGCCTGCAGGACTATTGGCATTCCTGGGGAAGGAGGAAATTGACACTGAGGGAGTTGGTGGGGTGGTTTGCGTGAGCTTGGTTACAAGAGGAAGGGATTTACTGGTCAGTGGACTGCTTCCGCTGTCACCCAAAGTTTTTGAACTTGTCACTGACTTATTATGAATGCGCTGCAGGTGACGTATAAGGGAGGATGTTCCGAGGTGGTTAACGTCCTTACCCCTACTTATTACAGCTTGACAAAGGGAACACACGGCTTGACACCTGTTGTCCGCATTTCTGGTGAAATACCTCCACACCGAAGAGCTGATTTTTTTGGTATTTTCACCTGGCATGTCAACGGCCATATTCCTCCCACGGACAACAGGTGTCTCCCCGGGTGCCTGACTTAAACAAACCACCTCACCATCAGAATCCTCCTGGTCAATTTCCTCCCCAGCGCCAGCAACACCCATATCCTCCTCATCCTGGTGTACTTCAACACTGACATCTTCAATCTGACTATCAGGAACTGGACTGCGGGTGCTCCTTCCAGCACTTGCAGGGGGCGTGCAAATGGTGGAAGGCGCATGCTCTTCACGTCCAGTGTTGGGAAGGTCAGGCATCGCAACCGACACAATTGGACTCTCCTTGTGGATTTGGGATTTCAAAGAACGCACAGTTCTTTGCGGTGCTTTTGCCAGCTTGAGTCTTTTCAGTTTTCTAGCGAGAGGCTGAGTGCTTCCATCCTCATGTGAAGCTGAACCACTAGCCATGAACATAGGCCAGGGCCACAGCCGTTCCTTGCCACTCCGTGTGGTAAATGGCATATTGGCAAGTTTACGCTTCTCCTCCGACAATTTTATTTTAGGTTTTGGAGTCCTTTTTTTACTGATATTTGGTGTTTTGGTTTTGACATGCTCTGTACTATGCCATTGGGCATCGGCCTTGGCAGACGACGTTGCTGGCATTTCATCGTCTCGGCCATGACTAGTGGCAGCAGCTTCAGCACGAGGTGGAAGTGGATCTTGATCTTTCCCTAATTTTGGAACCTCAACATTTTTGTTCTCCATATTTTAATAGGCACAACTAAAAGGCACCTCAGGTAAACAATGGAGATGGATGGATTGGATACTAGTATACAATTATGGACGGGCTGCCGAGTGCCGACACAGAGGTAGCCAGAGCCGTGAACTACCGCACTGTACTGTGTCTGCTGCTAATATATAGACTGGTTGATAAAGAGATAGTATACTCGTAACTAGTATGTATGTATAAAGAAAGAAAAAAAAACCACGGTTAGGTGGTATATACAATTATGGACGGGCTGCCGAGTGCCGACACAGAGGTAGCCACAGCCGTGAACTACCGCACTGTACTGTGTCTGCTGCTAATATATAGACTGGTTGATAAAGAGATAGTATACTCGTAACTAGTATGTATGTATAAAGAAAGAAAAAAAAACCACGGTTAGGTGGTATATACAATTATGGACGGGCTGCCGAGTGCCGACACAGAGGTAGCCACAGCCGTGAACTACCGCACTGTACTGTGTCTGCTGCTAATATATAGACTGGTTGATAAAGAGATAGTATACTCGTAACTAGTATGTATGTATGTATAAAGAAAGAAAAAAAAACCACGGTTAGGTCACTGGTATATACAATTATGGACGGGCTGCCGAGTGCCGACACAGAGGTAGCCACAGCCGTGAACTACCGCACTGTACTGTGTCTGCTGCTAATATATAGACTGGTTGATAAAGAGATAGTATACTCGTAACTAGTATGTATGTATAAAGAAAGAAAAAAAAACCACGGTTAGGTGGTATATACAATTATGGACGGGCTGCCGAGTGCCGACACAGAGGTAGCCACAGCCGTGAACTACCGCACTGTACTGTGTCTGCTGCTAATATATAGACTGGTTGATAAAGAGATAGTATACTCGTAACTAGTATGTATGTATAAAGAAAGAAAAAAAAACCACGGTTAGGTCACTGGTATATACAATTATGGACGGGCTGCCGAGTGCCGACACAGAGGTAGCCACAGCCGTGAACTACCGCACTGTACTGTGTCTGCTGCTAATATATAGACTGGTTGATAAAGAGATAGTATACTCGTAACTAGTATGTATGTATAAAGAAAGAAAAAAAAACCACGGTTAGGTCACTGGTATATACAATTATGGACGGGCTGCCGAGTGCCGACACAGAGGTAGCCACAGCCGTGAACTACCGCACTGTACTGTGTCTGCTGCTAATATATAGACTGGTTGATAAAGAGATAGTATACTCGTAACTAGTATGTATGTATAAAGAAAGAAAAAAAAACCACGGTTAGGTGGTATATACAATTATGGACGGGCTGCCGAGTGCCGACACAGAGGTAGCCACAGCCGTGAACTACCGCACTGTACTGTGTCTGCTGCTAATATATAGACTGGTTGATAAAGAGATAGTATACTCGTAACTAGTATGTATGTATAAAGAAAGAAAAAAAAACCACGGTTAGGTCACTGGTATATACAATTATGGACGGGCTGCGGAGTGCCGACACAGAGGTAGCCACAGCCGTGAACTACCGCACTGTACTGTGTCTGCTGCTAATATATAGACTGGTTGATAAAGAGATAGTATACTCGTAACTAGTATGTATGTATAAAGAAAGAAAAAAAAACCACGGTTAGGTGGTATATACAATTATGGACGGGCTGCCGAGTGCCGACACAGAGGTAGCCACAGCCGTGAACTACCGCACTGTACTGTGTCTGCTGCTAATATATAGACTGGTTGATAAAGAGATAGTATACTCGTAACTAGTATGTATGTATAAAGAAAGAAAAAAAAACCACGGTTAGGTCACTGGTATATACAATTATGGACGGGCTGCCGAGTGCCGACACAGAGGTAGCCACAGCCGTGAACTACCGCACTGTACTGTGTCTGCTGCTAATATATAGACTGGTTGATAAAGAGATAGTATACTCGTAACTAGTATGTATGCATAAAGAACGAAAAAAAAACCACGGTTAGGTCACTGGTATATACAATTATGGACGGGCTGCCGAGTGCCGACACAGAGGTAGCCACAGCCGTGAACTACCGCACTGTACTGTGTCTGCTGCTAATATAGACTGGTTGATAAAGAGATAGTATACTACTAATATTATATACTGGTGGTCAGGTCACTGGTCACTAGTCACACTGGCAGTGGCACTCCTGCAGCAAAAGTGTGCACTGTTTAATTTTAATATAATATTATGTACTCCTGGCTCCTGCTATAACCTATAACTGGCACTGCAGTAGTGCTCCCCAGTCTCCCCCACAATTATAAGCTGTGTGAGCTGAGCAGTCAGACAGATATATAATATATATAGATGATGCAGCACACTGGCCTGAGCCTGAGCAGTGCACACAGATATGGTATGTATGTGACTGAGTCACTGTGTGCTGTGTATCGCTTTTTTCAGGCAGAGAACGGATTATAAATAAAAGTGGTGGTCACTGGTCACTATCAGCAAAACTCTGCACTGTACACTACTGAGTACTCCTAATGCTCCCCAAAATTAGTAAATCAAGTGTCTAAACGGAGAGGACGCCAGCCACGTCCTCTCCCTATCAATCTCAATGCACGTGTGAAAATGGCGGCGACGCGCGGCTCCTTATATAGAATCCGAGTCTCGCGATAGAATCCGAGCCTCGCGAGAATCCGACAGCGTCATGATGACGTTCGGGCGCGCTCGGGTTAACCGAGCAAGGCGGGAAGATCCGAGTCGCTCGGACTCGTGAAAAAAAACATGAAGTTCTGGCGGGTTCGGATTCAGAGAAACCGAACCCGCTCATCTCTAGTTACAACCGCTGCATCATCACAAAGTCAGGGAAACAGAACTGTCAGAGAGAATCTTTGTCCTTATATTCCCTGACATCAGATGAGTGACGTGATAGAGGGATTCACCTTAAACTGCTCATAAACTGTTAGCATTAATAGAGTTTGCTATGGCAATTTGAAAACCCTTATTCATAGGATAGTGCAAAGTTCTAGTGCTTGTTCACATAAATGTGGGTTAGGCAGACCTGTACATCTGTCTGGAAGCAAATATTTTGCACCTGTAACATCCTGGAAGAAGAGAGTAACTACAATGCCTGGACTTATTTTTCTGTTCTCCCACCTTCCTTCCAATTTAGATTCAGTTGTTATCAGAGTGAATATAAGTGACAGAGGGCAATGGTACTCTCAAGGCTTACTCACTTAATAACCGACAGCAAGAACCCTTAACCTTTTAATTTCTGGATCAAAGAGATTAAGGTAGGAACAGGCAATTTGGAAAGATTATGTTCAATAACACTTTGGATAGACAATGAAATTTCCCTGGACCATTCAATAGCCCATTCGTTGACCATTAAGTAAACGCTTCAATGGACAAAGAAATGGACATTTCCATAAACACGTAAACAGACACTTCAATAAACAGCTAACCTATTAATTAAACTAGGTGAAGAAGAGAAAGAGAAAAAAATTCCCTACAAAGAAAAAAAAAAAAAAAACTTCAATAGTGCCTCAATAAAGTTCCAGATCTACATTCCGGCACAGATGTGGGCTTAGCTATATCAATGAGCACAGATGTGGGCTTAGCTATATCAATGAGCACAGATGTGGGCTTAGCTATATCAATGAGCTCAATAATAGCAATGTGGTAAAGTTTAATCCTGGTGCATTAAATAATCTTGTATCGCCGGTGTACAATAGTATCTTAAGGCCCATACAGAGTAGATGAGAAAGTAATAAATCTCGCTCAGAAAGGCCAATCTGAGCGAGATCTTTTACAATCTCGTCCAGTGTGTACACTTATTGTCATTAACGAAGCACGCTCCCGTGCATCGTTAATGACCCTCTCATTCGTCTGAACATGTACAGACAATGGAAGTCCTCATTAACGACAGCCATCTACAGCATGGCCGTCACTTCCCCCCGGCATCAGGTAGTGTGTATACACTTGCCGATGCCGCCACCCCGCCGGGTCCTCGCCAACGCCAATATCGGCATCAGCGTGGACTCGTTTAGTGTGTATGGGCCTTTACAAAGATGAAGTCACTGCGGTATATCATTCCCCACTGTAGTTCAAGGGCCCTCATTCTGAGTTGTTCGCTCGGTAAATTTTTTCGCATCGCAGCGATTTTCCGCTTAATGCGCATGCGCAATGTCCGCAGTGCGACTGCGCCAAGTAAATTTGCTATGCAGTTAGGAATTTTACTCACGGTTTTTTCTTCGTTCTGGTGATCGTAATGTGATTGACAGGAAGTGGGTGTTTCTGGGCGGAAACTGGCCGTTTTATGGGTGTGTGCGAAAAAACGCTACCGTTTCTGGGAAAAACGCGGGAGTGGCTGGAGAAACGGAGGAGTGTCTGGGCGAACGCTGGGTGTGTTTGTGACGTCAAACCAGGAACGACAAGCACTGAACTGATCGCAGATGCCGAGTAAGTTTGAAGCTACTCAGAAACTGCTAAGAGGTGTGTAATCGCAATTTTGAGAATCTTTCGTTCGCAATTTTAAGAAGCTAAGATTCACTCCCAGTAGGCGGCGGCTTAGCGTGTGTAAAGCTGCTAAAAGCAGCTTGCGAGCGAACAACTCGGAATGAGGGCCAATAATGCCTCTCATTGTCTCACTCTTTTACGTAGTATTAAGGTGAATTGGGTGAAATAAAATAGATCCTGTAAAAACTTCTTGCCTCTATAAATTAAGTTTCTTTATCAGCACTAATACTCTATGTGCTGGCAATAGTGTTGTGGCCTAATATACTTGTGTTAAAACAAAAAACATTCTGGGTTTGCTGGGATCTGTGGTTCCACAGGCCTGAAGAGTATCTAATAGTCACAAAGTTCCCTTAATAGAGTTACAGCTTGAATAGGAAACATAATGTACATACTAGACTCTCTTTTTTGTCGGGTGCAGGCTGCTTACCATATATGCACACTGCTACTGCCTTGTGGTTAAATGGTACTTCAGTGCAGACTGTAACTGGTGGTAGTCTTAATTACAGTTCTGGAACAATGATATATTTCCCTTGTAATGTGCTACTAAACTTTAATCACTATGTGCTGGGGGAGGTCTTCAGTATGCCGGCTATCGGGATCCCGGCGCCCAGTATACCAGCGCCAGAATCCTGACAGCCGGCATACCGACACTTATTCTCCCTCGTGGGGGTCCATGACCCCCCTGGAGGGAGAATAAAATAGCGTGGCGAGCGTAGCGCGCCACCACGCCCGCAGCATGGCGAGCGCAGTGAGCCCGCAAGGGGCTCATTTGCGCTCGCCACACTGTCGGTAAGCAGGCAGTTGGGCTCCCGGCACCGGTATGCTGGTCGCCGGGAGCCCGACCGCCGGCATACCATACTAAACCCTGTGCTGGATGCTGTCTGGGGTTTGTAGTGCCACCCTGTTGCACAGGCTCAAACATCTTATAGGATATAAAAGTTAGACTTACCCCCAGCACCACTATGCTGCTGATGCCTTGTTTTCAAGGGAAATCATGTTAGCACCCTGCTGTGGACAGGGCCATAACTGGATGTGTGCCAGCAGTGCCTGGCACACAGCGCTTATGCACTGTGGGTGCAAAACCGCCGGCAACATCCACAGGTTTGCACCACCCTGTGCATCTGCTCTAGTAAATGGCAGTACCTGGCTACTTGTTAGAGTGCTACATAGAAGAATATATGTGTAGCACTGCAGCTTGTGTCCACAGGCTGTGTCCATCCTGATTTTCCGTTGTGTGCTTGCCTTGCACCATCATAAACTAGTTGTATGCTCTGGGGAGAGGGAGGGGGGCAGACCACATAATGTGGGCTCCACCTGACATAATATGTATCAGGGGCCCTACCTGGCGTAATGTCGGCTCTACCTGGTATAATGTGTATCAGGGGCAAACAAAACCCCTCTCTCCAAACTTTTCCTGTGCTCCTCTCAGCAAAAGTTTTGGGGTGTGTTCTTCAGATTTTACCGTATTTCGGGATGCCTCTCTTAATCTGTCCCTCTTTGACTGACAGCTGCACAAACCATGGAGCAGCAAGGGCAGGGAAACTTCTGTGTACAATGCTTCCTGAATTTACACAGATCATTTAAAAGGGCCCGTACACATATATCAATCTATGGAGCACTACAAACAGTAGGTGAAATGCTATTTATAATGACTAGTAGCAAACCAGATGCATATGTTACACACATGGTCTATGGGTCAGAGTACACATTTTATCAGTGCACCGTTCTTTTGAGCAATGTACACCCAATTTACATCCAACTCCATAAGTCCCTATATGTAAAGCAGTTTGACTCCGTATAAATAATGGCTAATAATAACATAATGCATAATGTGCAAGGTATTACAGGTAGTCTAAAGTGGAACAGAGGTCATTTGGTTTCATTTACAATTACACACAGATGCATTTCTTTGCTATATCTTATTAAAATTTGTAGTACTGTGTGCTGGCATTTAGAGTTGCAATTAAGGCCCTTTATGACTGGAGAAGACTCTCTGTTCATTGTACCATATTTGTGTGACCATTGATGGTAGTTGTTGTCCTGAGGGTCCTCTCTCTGAAGGTTGGGCTTCATGCTGAGTCTCCAGTAGAGTGGTCAACTCTGGGTACAGTCAACTGGGTACTGGCTCTATATCCCTCTCTGATGGTGTAGGCTACGGGCATTCAGCCGTGGTATTGGGCACAGATTTATCAAGCCTTGGAGAGTGATAATTTGCACGGTAATAAAGTACCAACCAATCAGCTCCTAACTGTCATTTTTCAAACACAGCCTGTAACATGGAAGTTAGGAGCTGGTTGGTTGGTACTTTATCACCAAACAATTTATCACTCTTTAAAGCTTGACAAATCTGGGCCTCGGGTTGCACCATGTTTAGTAGATTCCAGTCAGGATATTGATTATATGTTATACCCTCTGTCCTTCTTCTGAGTTCTCAAACACTGGTTCCAGCTTCATGTACTTGAGAGTCAGGGCTAGGGCTGAGTTCCTCTCAGTTGGTTCCAGGTGCTATAGTGGGCCTTTCAGTAATTGCTGACCTCTCTGATGACACTGGGTCACATCCCTTGTTGGTGTCTAATCCATGAGTAAACATCTGATGCATTCTCCTCATTTCCATACTCCTCGTCAGCTCAGTCCATGGGTCCTGACACAGATCTGACTCTTAACACCACGACAGGTACAACACAAGCACCTAGTAAGCGCTTCTGAAAGTCCCAGGCCCTGCAGACTTGTAGCCCAGGTTCTTAGCTTTCGTATGACACTTGACCCAGCCCTCTAGGACACAGCTTCTCCACCCTGGGTACCTACAGTCATTTTTTGGAAGCATGCCTCCTGAAGGCAAAGCCTTTAAAACTTTGAAAGCCACAACTCCAGCACTTGGGAGAGACCCATGTGCTGTAAACATTTGGAGAAGGTTGTTTGAAGTTCCCTTTGTCAAATGCACCCACTGACAAAATTTTGGAAACCCCCCAAACAAATAAGGGGCCATTGCCAGACCATCCTAACTCTGCGCGGGGAGTGTTCTAGAGATTTGAAACCACATTCATGGGAGCAGTACCACTTGATCTATCTGAACCTTATTGACCCCAGACAAATACCTACAGTACCTCTGTAGTACCCAGCAAAAGGTTCCAAAAGTTCAAGGTCACCCCTACCCCCAGTGGCAACCTGCACCACTGCAGCCCTCTAACAAATCCTATCCCACTGCCATGACCACTGGGGTTGGATTTGTAGGGACCTCACATGACATTGTTTTTCAATCACTCTCTTTCCAAAATGCTGTCTCAATACTGTTTTGGCACTTTTTCATGAAAATGTTAACATGAACCCTCGTACCTACATCATCCATTTAACAGACACACTATAAATTAGATATCAAAGAGAAAATGACTCATTGCTATATCTTGGCATTCATCATATTCCCAAAAAACTGCCCTCCAATAGGGAAGTAAGAGTGTTAATGTGCTCCTTACTTTAAAATGCTCCCCACCTACTACTGCTCTCTCCTCCTATTACAAAGAATCATATGATCCAGAAATCAATAAGGAGGATAATTATAATAATCCTTTACATTTAAACATTTTATATTTGTTTAGTTTAAGACAGTGTCACAGTTAGAAAATATATTAATGTTCTGAGATCCACTGGCCTCCACAGTCACACTTGGTAAGTCATCATCATACTCCAGCAGTAATGGCACTGATTAGAGGGTTACTGCTCATAAACTCACTGGAGGGTCAGAGGCATCACAAGGGGGAAGGGGGGAGGGGGGTGAGGGCTGCACCCGGATGTCACCCTTCCAGAAAGTGACAACAAAAATGGCAACTTCTCCACAGTGGTTGGGAGGTGAGTGCTGCAGTGTGACACTATCCTGCAGTGCCTGGCTCTTGTCACTGAGAAGGAGCTGGCAGTGCAGCTAGAGTCTCTGGGAGCAGCCCAGCATCTCCGGGGATGCTGGGCACTCCCCCAGAGTGATGAAACCATGGAGCTTCCCACAAGGCCACGCCCACATAATGATGTAAACTGGGTACTTCCCGGAAGCCAACCACCTGCCAGTGAAGCCATGTCCCTTTACATTTCTGTGTGCCAAAGGGAAGTTATTGGCCACAGAAGTGTATCTGACCCCCGTGTCTCCACTGGGTGGAGTTATCCTAATTTCATGTAACCAGGTAGTACTCCCTGTCCTCAGTAACAAAAAATGGTTTATTCATGAAATACAGTTTCTGCTGCGGGGTACACTGGGCTCCACAAGTCTGGACAATGGGGTGTAGAGTAGGATCTTGATCCGAGGCACCAACAGACTCAAAGCTTTGACTGTTCCCAGAATGCACAGCGCCGCCTCCTATATCACCCCGCCTCCCAGCACAGGAGCTCAGTTTGTCAGTTGGTGCTGCAGTAAGCAGGCACTTAACAGAGGGGCTGCTCCAGGCAGCCCTAAGAAAAGATTTTTATGAGGTAAAAAGGGAAGACTTCAAGGGCAGCAGCGGTGGTAAATGTTTTGTGACATTCACTGCTGCAGCTCCAGCTCTCCCCAGCGGCGCTGTGCCCTCCCAAGCCCTGGTTGCCGGGTACCTACAGCGGAGGCTCCAGTTTTCTTCATGTTAGACACACACGGCTGGGGCTCTCCAGGATCGCGTGGCCGCGCTTCCGGAGGTGGTAAGTGGGTCTCGCTCGCGGGACACGGTCTTTATCGCGATCCGGCGCGGTCAGTGGGAGGCAGGCCGCGTGCGCTGGTGGTGGACACTGTGGCAGTACAGGCGATCCCACTAGATCACCAGGGCATGGGCGCAGGTCGGGTTTTCTCTCTAAACCACTTCTTATATCGCCCACACTACCCGGTGGTTTTGCCAGCAAGGGGGATAAGGCTTAGACCTGAAGCCCCTCCCCCAGCTCCAGGGCGCCATTTCCCGCAAATGTTCCCGCCCTGGAGCTGCATATCTGTCTTTTCCTCACTCCCAGTCAGTGTCTGCGCCGCCATTATCCCTCAGTTCACTGTTCCTGGGACTGCTTGGGCACATCCTCCTATGTAAAGCCGCCTGGTTGTCAGCGCTGTGCCTTTACATGACACTTAAGTATTCTACCTGCCTTTTTAGACAGTGATAGTTAAGAAAGAGTGCATTTAGTCAGGGTTTTAAAGTACAATTACACTGTGATATACATCCAGTTCTTACTGTGTACTGTTATATCTACTGTTATATAGCTGTGTAAGCTAGTCCAGTGCAGTATTATTGTCTGTAATAACCTCTGCATCGTACAAACTGTGACCTTCTGTGTGTGCATTTAATAGCTGAGTGTTGTCCATCTCGTGTCTTTCACTCAACTTGCTATCCCTATATTCTATAACCTGAGGGGGCTTGGTGCGTCAGGTGTTATCTAATATAGGATTTTCACAAAGATATACTGTATTACGTATTTTTCTCTGTGATTTGGTCACCATATCTCTCCTTTATCTCTGCTAGTGCTGACTACACTGCGCAGGGGTTTTGGTTTGGGATATTGTGCTGCTGATAATTGTACTGTGTTACCTCATACTGCAAGTTATATCATGTCTGCTTCTGAGGGTAACGGTTCTGGGGCGGAACACACTGCTGGTGTTGCTGAAGCCACAGGCACATATGAGGAGAATATAGCAGCTGTGGGCTCTGATTCCGGGGGGCTCCTTGCCCCCAGTGGGACTGTGGCAACGGAGGCACATACTGACCCACCGCGGGCCACTTTTTCCATGCCTGTGCATACGCTAGTTCATAAACTACCACCCCCTATGGGACCCCCAATGCCGGTACAACCGTATGTGGGCCCTGCAGCTAATCCGCCGTGGGCGGACGATTTATCTGCTCAATTAAAGAAGTTGAACCAGTCCTTGACTACTAAAAAGGTCTGACCAACGCTCGCCTAAGTCCAAGAGGTCCTCTAAGCGAGCGATCGTCTCCTCACAATCCACTGCTGTCACTGACACCTCGTCTGATGAGGACGGCACTTACACTGAACCCACAGGTTCTGACTCAGATAAGGCTGATGGGGAGGGTAGTTCACATGTGGATGTTCCTGACCTTTTGGAGGCTATTAAGTTAATTCTGCAGATTACGGATGACCCCGAGCCATCCGTGCTTCCTAAGAAACCAGATAGGTTCAAGCGTCAGAAGGTGGTTAAACAGGTTTTACCTCACTCTGATCACCTAGTGGATATACGTCAAGAACCCTGGGAAAACCCGGGTACGAAGTTTGTGCCTCAAAAGTGGATGCTGGCTCGCTATCCCCTCGCGCCAGAGCTGTCTAAGAATTGGGAAACATCTCCTCCAGTGGACTCACATGTGGCTAGGATGGTGGTTTCCTCAGCTCTACCTGTCACTATCATCACGTCTCTGAAAGAGCCTACGGATAAACGTGTGGAGGGTTGTCTAAAAGCGATTTACACCCTCACGGGTGCTGCACAAAGGCCTACTATTGCAGCTTCATGGGCTGCTGAGGCTATTGAAGCATGGGCCTTGGAGTTAGAGGCTGAAATCTCCTCTGACCATGCTAGACAATGCTTGTCATATATTGTCACAGCTTCTCGATATATTAAAGAGGTGGCTTCTGATGCCGGTATCCTGGCAGCCAAGGCCTCTACTACGTCAGTCCTGGCTCGCCGGATATTGTGGCTGAGATCCTGGTCTGTGGATCTGGACTCTAGAAAAACCCTGGAGGTACTCCCTTTCAAGGGAGATATTCTGTTTAGGGAGGACTTAAATAAGATAGTGGCTGACTTGGCTACTGCCAAAACTGCCTGTCTACCTAATACCGCTCCTTCTGTGTCGAAGGCTAAAGGTACGTCCTCTCGACCCTTTCGTAAAGCAAAAGGTCAGGCGTACCATAAGCAGGCCCGCACTTCCAAACCTGGTAAGCCGAAGCCCAAAAGAGCCTGGGCGGCCCGTCAGCCAGCTGCCAAGACGATAAGCCTGCTGCATGACGGGGCGGGCCTCCCCCTGGGGGATCCCAGGGTGGGAGGCCGGCTTCTAGGGTATACCCAGGAATGGTGTAAGGCCACTTCAGATGCCTGGGTATGGGAAGTCGTCACTCGAGATTACGCCATAGCCTTCAAATACCGATCCCCTCATTGATTTTGCCAGACAGACGTCCCTTTGGACCGGACAAAGGCAAAAACTGTACACTCAGTGGTACAGACCCTCCTGGATACAGGAGTCGTAGTACAGGTGCCTCTTGCTCAGAGGGTCCAGGGGTACTATTCTCCGCTGTTTCTAGTCCCGAAACCGAATGGGTCCTTCCGGCCCATTCTCAACCTCAAGGTATTGAACAGGTTTGTGAAGATTTCCAAGTTCCGTATGGAAACCCTTCGCTCTATAGTTCTGGCCTTGGAACCTGGGGACTACATGGTCTCCTTGGACATACAGGATGCTTACCTGCATATTCCTATAGCAGTGTCACATCAACAATACCTGAGGTTTGCTATTGGCAACATCCATTACCAGTTTTAGGCGTTACCTTTTTGGTTTAACAACGGCTCCGCAAGTCTTCACCAAAGTTATGTTGGTGTTGACGGTGGTACTCCGCCGTCAAGTGGTCAGGATACTGCCGTATCTGGACGACTTGTTAATCCTGGCAAATTCCCCAGATCTTCTCCTGTGTCATTTCGATATGACGGTCCGGTTTCTAAAAGGCCACGGGTGGCTCATCAACTGGAACAATTCCTCTCTGGTCCCTGCTCAGAGCATGGTGCACCTGGGAGCGCTGTTAGACACTCACAACCAGAGGTTGTTCTTGTCTCAGGAGAATGTCTGGAAGCTTCAGGACAGGATTAGTTGCTTCCTTTCTCGTCCGCAAGTGTCGATACATTCGGCTATGCAGGTGCTGGGCCTCATGGTGTCAGCATTCGACATGGTGGAGTATGCTCAATTCCATTCTCGCCCCCTTCAGAAGCTGATTCTAGCCACGTGGGATGGCCTGCCTCACCGGATCAGGTCTCACATGATCTCATTGACTCCGGAGGTCCGTCTGTCGCTGCTCTGGTGGCTCCAGGACCAACAATTGTGCAGGGGCCGTCCCTTCTGGATATCCAACTGGGTCCTGTTGACGACAGATGCCAGTCTAAGAGGTTGGGATGCGGTGCTGGAGCAGCACTCCTTACAGGGTCGGTGGACCAAGGAGGAATCTCTCCTCTCGATCAACATTCTGGAGTTGCGGGCGGTCTTCAATGCGTTGAACCTGGCCCAGCATTTAATTCAGAACCGTCCTGTTCAAGTACAGTCGGACAATGCCATCACAGTGGCTTACATAAATCATCAAGGCGGCACTCGAAGCCGTTTGGCAATGAAGGAAGCCTCACGGATTCTACAGTGGGCAGAACGCCATCTACCGGCAATATCGGCAATATTCATTCCGAGAGTCCTGAATTGGGAAGCGGACTTTCTCAGTCATCAGGACGTGCATGCCGGCGAGTGGGGCCTCCATCCAGAAGTGTTTCAACTCCTCGTGGAAAGGTGGGGTCTTCCAGATGTGGATCTGATGGCGTCTCGACACAATCACATGGTTCCGGTCTTCGGAGCAAGGACAAGGGATCCTCAAGCAGCATTCGTGGATGCGCTGGCGGTGCCGTGGAGGTTTCGGCTGCCGTACGTGTTCCCTCCGGTGTCACTCCTGCCCAGGGTAATTCGGAAGTTCAAGCAAGAAAAAGGAAATCTGCTTCTCATAGCTCCGGCGTGGCCCAGACGGCACTGGTTCTCAGACCTGCAAGGCCTACCGTCAGAGTGTCCACTTCTTCTTCCACAACGCCCAGACCTCCTCGTTCAGGGCCCTTGTGTCTACCAGGACCTAGCCCAGCTATCTTTGACGGCGTGGCTTTTGAAGCTTCCGTCTTGAGGGCGGAGGGTTTTTCTGAAGAGGTCATTAAAACTATGTTGCGGGCCCGGAAACCGGCTTCGGCTCGGATTTACCATAGGGTCTGGCATTGATACTTTGTTTGGTGCGCATCTAACAATTATGATGCTTCCAAGTTTAATACAGCCAAACTTTTGTTTTTTCTGCAGCAGTGCCTAGATTTAGGCCTGCGTCTGGCTTCCCTCAAGGTTCATATTTCTGCCTTGTCGGTGTGATTTCAGAGAAAAATTGTGACTTTACCTGATGTTCATACTTTCACTCAGGGTGTGTTGCGTATCCAACCTCCCTATGTCCCGCCTGTGGCTCCTTGGGACTTGTCGGTGGTTTTGGAGGCGTTGCAGGAGCATCCATTTGAACCTCTTGGTTCAGCTGACCTTAAGTGGCTTTCCATTAAGGTGGTGTTCTTGCTGGCTATTGCCTCTGCTAGAAGAGTGTCGGATCTGGGTGCCTTGTCTTGTAGTTCCCCATATCTGATTTTTCACCGTGACCGGGCGGTTCTTAGGACTCGTCCCGGATATTTACCTAAGGTGGTTTCTTCGTTCCACCTTAATCAGGAGATTGTGGTTCCAGCCTTTGTTTCTCCTGATTTGTCTCCCAAAGAGCGGTTTTTGGATGTGGTATCTATGTGAAGAGAACTGCTTCTATTCGAAAATCTGATTCTCTCTTTGTTTTGTTTGGATTTCACAAACGTGGCTGGCCTGCTCACAAGCAGACCTTGGCCAGATGGATTAGAATGGTGATTGCACATGCTTATGTGAAGGCTGGTCTGTCAGCTCCTGCTCACATTACGGCCCATTCCACTCGGTTTGTTGGACCTTCTTGGGTGGCCCACCGTGGTGCAACCCTTGATCAATTGTGCAAGGCGGCTACGTGGTCCTCCGGGAACACGGTCATAAGGTTCTATGCCTTCGATACTGTCGCTTCCAAGGATGCTTCCTTTGGACGCCGGGTTCTTGTGCCAACTACAGTGCATCCCCTCCCATAAGGAACTGCTTTAGGACATCCCCATTGTCCAGACTTGTGGAGCCCAGTGTACCCCGCAGCAGAAAACGAGTTTTATGGTAAGAACTTACCTTTGTTAAAACTCTTTCTGCGAGGTACACTGGACTCCACAAGGCGCCCACCCTGACGCACACCGAGCTTCTTTGGGTTGGTATGGCATTAGCCGCTGACACTTCTCCTGTCGGGAGAGTGTGGTATATGTGGCTACTAACCGTTGTCTCTTTTCCTGCTACTGCATTGGGCTGGTTAACTAAAACGGAGCTCCTGTGCTGGGAGGCGGGGTGATATATGAGGCGGCGCTGTGCATTCTGGGAACAGTCAAAGCTTTGAGTCTGTTGGTGCCTCGGATCAAGATCCTACTCTACACCCCATTGTCCAGACTTGTGGAGCCCAGTGTACCTCTCAGAAAGAGTTTTAACAAAGGTAAGTTCTTACCATAAAACTCGTTTTTTTGTTTAATGCAATGTATTTTTTATTATTTTGAACTACAAAAAAAGTACCTAATTATACCTTGCCCAATGTTGTGTTTACAAATCGTTCACTAACTGGCTTAATAAACTCCCTAATGGTTGAAATCTGCAGTTCTTCTCTAAGAGTTAAAATAACTGTTAAAACTTATACTAAAATAAAGACACCAGACAACAGGAGTTGGAGTTCATTTTAGTCAAATTGTATTTGACATAATCAATTAAAATTTCTTGAATAATTAATAATTAAAGTTAGTATGGTGGCAGACCAAAGAACAGATAGCATTACAAACAAAAACATGCATGAAAATCAATTGTGTGTCACTTCCCGACATGGACCATTGGCCTATAATAAAATTAAGAAGAGCACATCCAGCCAATAGCAGGTAGCCAATCAACTAAAACGTCCGTAATTTCCACTTTATAAACATAACAATATTAACATAACAAAAAGGGATGCAATAGATTGATTTCTAAAAGCAAGATCAGATTGTTATCAAAGAATAGACACTAATATAACAGCCCTAAACTTGCCCCTAGAAAACACTAAAGGCTATACAGGTTGAGTATCCCTTATCCAAAATGCTTGGGACCAGAAGTATTTTTGATATCGTATTTTTCCGTATTTTTGAATAATTGCATACCATAATGAGATATCATGGCAATGGGACCTAAATCTAAGCACATAATGCATTTATGTTTCATATACACCTTATACACACAGCCTGAAGGTCATTTTAGCCAATATTTTTAATAACTTTTTGCATTAAATAAAGTGTGTGCACATTCACACAATTCATTTGTTTCATATACACCTTATACACACAGCCTGAAGGTCTTATAATACAATATTTATAATAACTGTGTGTAGTAAAAAAAGTTTGTGTACATTGAGCCATCAGAAAACAAAGGTTTCACTATTTCACTCTCACTCAAAAAAATTCTTTATTTCGGAATATTCCGTATTTCGGAATATTTGGATATGGAATACTCAATCTGTATATTTAAATAAAATGTAAGTCATCCTAGAAAGGAGAGAGTTAATCATAATTCTTACAGGAGCACTGCTTCTCCAACCTCATTATGTAATACGGCTCAGGTACGGTGTGATGCTATATGCTCACCTAAACTCCCCAATGGTTGAAGTCTGAAGTTCACGCACAAGACTTAAAATAACTCTAAATACAGGTTGAGTATCCCTTATCCAAAATGCTTGGGACCAGAGGTATTTTGGATATCAGATTTTTCCGTATTTTGGAATAATTGCATACTATAATGAGATATCATGGTGATGGGACCTAAATCTAAGCACAGAATGCATTTATGTTACATATACACCTTATACACACAGCCTGAAGGTCATTTTAGCCAATATTTTTTATAACTTTGTGTATTAAACAAAGTGTGTGTACATTCACACAATTCATTTATGTTTCATATACACCTTATACACACAGCCTGAAGGTCATTTAATACAATATTTTTAATAACTTTGTGTATTAAACAAAGTTTGTGTACATTGAGCCATCAAAAAACAAAGGTTTCACTATCTCACTCTCACTCAAAAAAGTCCGTATTTCGGAATATTCCGTATTTCGGAATATTTGGATATGGGATACTCAACCTGTACTTATCTAAAAACAGACACCAGACAACAGGAGTTTGTGTTACATTTGGTCAAATTGTATTTATTGTAATATTTACATTTCTTGAATCATTAATAACCTAAATGCCAGTCAATAGAGCCTCCTCTAAGAAAAACAAGGCCTCAAATGCACTCCATCAGGCCTAAACAAATGAACATCCTTAAATGTTATCATATGGTGCACGACCACCACAAAGTTAATTGACAACAAGAAATGAGCCACTGCAGAACTAACTATCTGTCTTGCCTTCACCACTAAACCTGATTTACAGGAATGCCATTTGCTGCATGGTACTATGGCTAACCAAACCAGTCTACAAAATGGCCAGGCTCAACAAATGAGCTCTAAACCATACACAATAGCCCATCTAAGATCCAAGGCAGTGTTCTGGCACAAATAATTGCTGCCTAAATTTATGACCAAATCTCCTAACGGCTTCCAACAAACACCCATTTAATACATCAAACAACATGCCCCTAAAACCCAACCATCCCTTCTAGTCAACCATAGCAAAATACTGCTGTAGATAATTTTGCAGACCAATAAACAAAATAATGTCTTTTTATCATACTTTTCTCTAAAGAAACAAGAAATTAAAGACATTAGTCATGATCAAACAAGAATAAACCAATAACAACAACAACAACAACAACAAAAACAACAAAAACAACAACAACAACAACAACAACAACCACACTCCACTAAACCAACAAAGGCAAAATACCACAAAAGCAATGTTAATGACAATAACAGGCATGGTAACCAGACCAGTGGTAAAACCAGAATACATATTTGTTTATATTGTATAAATATAAGTTACACTAAATTACTGGATGACTCCATAAGAAAAAATAAATCTCTCTCACAGTCATGCAATGGCAGTGAGTTATCTAATACCACTGGTTAACATGCAGAGGAAGAGCCCACAAGCACTTTAACCTTTCGAACAGGTAAAAAAAAAAAGTGGGTGATTTCCACTAGCCAAGAGATTGTGGGCGGGATGTATTAACATACATCGCAGCCCCTCGCCGGTTACCGCAGCGATGTTGATCGCATATGTACTAACATATGCGATCAACATCGCGATGCGGTGACGGAGGCCCCCCGCGATACCTGTTGGGTGGTCTGCGGGGGGTCTCCGTCACCTCCCAGGGGTCCCCACACAGGCTAGATGCCGGGAAGCAGCAGCAGGCTGCCCCCGGCGTCTCCTCCTCCCCCCTGCAGCCGGAAGGACGTCCGGCTGCGTTGCTAGGGGGAGGAGGAGATTACCTTCCGGGTCCAGGGCAGCCTGGAGGAAGGTAAGCTTGGGGGAGGGGGGTCAGCGTCTGCGGCGGCATCGACGGTGTCGGCGGGTTGCGGCAGTCGGTGAAAAGAAGCCCATAGGCTTCTATAGGGTATCGCCATCCAGAGATGGCGATACCCTGGACGCCGAAAACGCGGCGGTAGGGTGTTAGTAAATATGAAAATGCGGTAAAACCCCCGTTTTTGGGGGTTTTACCGCATTTTTGCTTTAGTACATCCCGCCCTGTATCTCTGATTAAAGAAAACTGGTAGTAGCAGCAAAATGGCTGGCCCACATCAAAATTAATTGTTGTCAAAGTTGCTCAAAGGCAAACACAAATGACCAATACACTGTTTTAAAACTTGACCAAATTTGAATTTAGGTAATAGAGATTTGTCTTTGTGAATCAGACAAGCACAATCAAGTACCAGATGCACTGACAAATATGCTTGCGCCAGAGATTCCTGGCAGGCCCGGATATCTTAACAGTTCTGCAACGACTAGCCAGTTCAGGCTGGCCAAAGAAGCTTGAGAAAAATGCTATGCTCACAAGCCACTTTCTCATTGCAAACAAAGGCATTGGTGATGCCTACTGTCCTGTGATTTTAGGGGAGCTACAATACTCCAATGGAATTTCAATTCATTAAAACATGTTTTGCCTAAAAACTGATGTTACAAACCTGCTGAACATTGGTGTCAGGACAAGAAACTGAGCCCTCATATACTGCTGCAACGAGGTAACATCTGGCCCGTAGTAACTATAATTAATACTGTAACATCTATACATTTATTTGGGGTACCACAGTACCTTATTTTCAGTTTTCACAAAATACAACTCGTTTGCTTATGCCTCTTGACATGGCAAAGAAAATCAATCTGCAATTGCCCAAAACATTTTTTTTTATTAAATTGAAATGGTAAGAAAGCAAACTAAAAGCAAATGTGTATTTTTGGTTTTTTACATACCACCACCAAACACTTTGCATCAGTTTACCTTTCCAAAACAGCAAAACAACAGATTCTGAATACAAATTGTCATAAAATTTAAACTGAAAATGACGAACTTGGGCATATGGTGAGGTAGTGGTTAGCATTACTGGTTCTGCACTGAGTTTAATTCCAAGACATCTCCTATTTGTGTGGAGTTGTTATTTTCTCATATGTTTGTGTGGGCATCATACAGGTGCTTCGGTTTCTCTCCACACTCCAAAAACACACTGGAAAGCTAATTACATTCTGACAAATATTGACCATAGTGTGTATGTATGTGTAGCAGTGGAGCAGTGACTGACATGAATTATGTATATACTCGGTGCTACCTAAATTAGAGACGCTATATATATATATATATATATATATATATATATATATATAAACAATAATAATGGATTCTTTTTGTTTTAAATATCTCTGACATTGAAAGGGGTATATATGATTTTACATTTTGCTCTGTATTTTAGTTATCTTAAGTTTGAGCGCTGAACAATAAGACAGTCCTGAATCGCCTTTGTGTAACAGTGAAATTAGGCTTGATGCCCTGCACAACACAGAATGTTAGCATATCAATTTATGAAGCTTGTTTAATATTCATTTAAATTTATTTGCATCCAGCCTCTGTGGTGCTCCAATTTGCATTTAAATTTGACTGTCTAATATAATTCCTTTCCTCATTATTATTATTATTTGCTCTGGCCCTGGGTAAAACCTCAAGTTCTCTTTGTGTCAACACAAACAGCAAACATAATATGAGCTTGTCGCTGCTTTCAAGTGTCGAGAGAGAATTGGAGCTGTTCTACATCAATAGTTCTTTATTCATTTTTACTTTTACACACGTGTAAACAGGGAGCAGTCAGCAGTTCACAGGAAACAAGAAGAAGAATGATCATAGGAAGACTTCCTAGTCAAAGTGTCCTTTAATTGATGGTTGGCAGCTTAAAGGGTAAAAACATTTTGGGGACATTGTTGCAAAAAGAGGTATTTGACTATTTTCATACAGGGACAGATGGCATTCAGTGTAGGTGGTGCCTTAGAGTCAGTACTGCTATTTTTAGCACTTGTTCACATGTGCTATATCGGTTTGTGTGAATTCTCACCCAGATATAAAGCACATGCAGTATATGATAGGAGCATAGTTGTCAACTTTCTGACTGTCGGGAGGGGGCAGCCAGGTCAGCCCAGCCGGGGGACGAGGCAAGGCAAAGGTGGTGGGGCGGAGCCATGATGGCATGACTGCATCAATGCACCCCCTCCCTAGATTAACAGCATTATAAAATTGGGGACTTGGCTACAATGATGTGATTCTGGTGAATCATGTCACCCACCGTTCTTTCAATTCATATCCAATACGTGGAAAAATATACCTTAAATATATGGTTACAGAGGCTGAATTTATCAGCCGGAGGACTTATTCTTTCTGAACTGTGAGAGACTGAACAACTTAGAACTCAATCTCAATTTATTGAAAGTTGCTTAGGTGAAAACTGGTGACCCACTCTTATATGTTTTTATTCCAGGCATATATATGCTATTATCTGAGGTGCAATACACCTAAGTTTTATGTGATATCTAATATTGTGGTCCATTATTAGTTATTTTTAAAAACATTTTTGTGTGTTTTTTTGTTTTTTTTTATTTTCTTTGCTAGCTTAATAAACTGTTTTATTACATTTGGCAGCATTATTGGATTTTAAGCGCCGACCTGGTGTTTGTTTGTTTCTAATTGCTAATTGTTGAGGAGGCTGGCTACCTCCTTACCAGGTGGCTGCTGATTCCAATCTACATTCACACAGTTCTGCCCAGCGCCAACAAACCTTATTTTCTGTTTTATGTCACCCACTTTGCTTGGTAAGCGGATGGCACCGGGTGCACACGGCGGTGTACTCTATAGCCTCCAGGAGAATTGAATGCTCTTCTGGGTGGCCAGGAGCAGCACCCGAGATTCGGCAAGTAGGCAAGTATGGCTAAGAATCAAAAATACTAATGCCCATTTTCATTTCCAACCATGTCACATGTACTCACTGTGAACCAATAGTGAAGAAATATTTCAGAAATAGTCAATAAGATATCTAATTTGCATATGTGACCTGCTTTTTAATTCAGCTTACCCATATTTTTTTTGTCATGTGGAACATAGTGGCTGATTGAAAGATTTCCAGAACCACTCGCAAATCTATGATTTTTTTTTTATTGATCATGTGCAGATCTGGTACTTTGACGCTGGTCACAGTGCCCCAAAAAGCCACAGCATGATTGCCATGTGAATGGTATTTAGGGGCAGCAAGGGGAGCGTTACAGAAAATGGGGTTACTCAGATGTTTGATAGACACACAAAATTCACACAGAGGATCAGATGCTGCATCTTCAGACGGGTTTGGGACCACGTTACCGATGCCCGAGAATAGTCTCTTCTAGTCGGCATGCCGACTGTCGGTATTTTCATTGTTCGGTATGCAGGTGGTGGTTATGTGACCGTCGGTCACATAACTACATCCCCTTCAGACACACAGTAGCAGATCACAGAAGCCAGTAATGAGCGTCTTTTAACTCAAGATGCCTACAGCGACTTTTGCCTTTGCTGTCAATTTTTGAACAAGGTCACAGCCACTTTTGTCCTTGTGAATATAATACTGAACTTGTTGGTGTGGCACATTCTAACTTTTAAAGAGAAAATGCAGATGCACACTCTATAGTACTAAGCACTGCTTATCAGAATAATTATAATAAACTCTGCAATCTAACACAGATCAAAATTGAGGGGCTTAGCATTTTGGACAAAAATATGGGCCTACCAACCATAACCAGGTGACGTCATCTGGTGGGTCCCTAATGCTAAAGTTCAAGTCCAGGGCATGGGTCTTCCAAAGCCAGTACAGGCTAACCGCCCCAAGGCATTACACTCCTGGTCATCCGGAAAAGGGAGCAAGTCTGCCGCAACTTGGTGGCACCCCTGCTTACCCCGCAGCCGCCTGTACCTGCCTGCAGCAAGAGAAAAGGTGAGCAGAGGGTGATGGAGCGTTTCGCACCAAATCGCGTCATTGTAGCTGCGCCCTCCGCTTTGCAATGCCAGTAATGTGGTCATGGTATAGCTGTGGGGTGGGCTGTGATGATGCGTTCACAGCTCCACGCCCCCTTTTTCCGAGCCCTGCCCATTGGTGAGCCAACCAGGCTAGCCAGATAGTTGGCAAATATGATCTGGTACATTATCATGCATGCATTAGCAGTATTATTAACTATGTATATTTATCAAGGGACTTAGGGGGTCATTCAAACCCGATTGCACGCTTGCTTTTTTTGCAGCGGTGCGATCGGGTATGAACTGCGCATGAACTGCAATGCGCAGGCGCGTTGGTCGCCGGTGACAGGGATCGCCGGACAGCGGTGGATTTAACAAAGAAAGCGATCGCACTGGCGATCACAAGAAGATTGACAGGAAGAGGCCATTTGTGGGTGTCAACTGACCATTTTGAAGGAGTGTCCGGGAGAACGCAGGCGTGTCCAGCCGTTTTAAGGGAGGGTTCCTGACGTCAGCTCCAGGCCGGATCGTTGCAGCGGCTGAGTAAGTCCTGAGATGTGCAGAGGCTGCACAAACTTCTGTTTGTGCAGCTCTCTGCACATGCATTCGCACCCCTGCACAGCGATTACCCCCTCCCCCTGTCGGCGGCGACTACCTGGTCGCAGTAGTGCAAAAAACGCACCCTAGCGATCAGGTCTGAATTAGGCCCCTAGACCATAAACTAATGGTTAGCCAAGCCTCTAAGCATGGGCCCCTAGAACTGCATTTCATTTTCATGCCCCAGTCTGAAACAGCTTATAGACCATAAATGTTTAATATGTAATAAATGCAGCCCTGCAGGAACTAGACGATTGGCAGCATTTGCAGGGCCAATCTCATAGAATGAGTCACATTTCCTAAACTACTATATCCTTTACAAGCTTTACCTATTATTCTGACTAAAACAAATGTGAAGAGAATTGATACAGCATTTCGGCAGTTTATCTGGGAAAAAAAGAAACCAAAACTTATGGGCCCTACACACTGAGCGATAATACTGAAAGATATGAATGATCTCGTTCATTAATGAATGAGATACAGTTCATATCTTTCAGTGTGGAGGCACCAACGATGAACGATGCGCGGCCTCGCGCTTGTTCATCACTGGTGCCCCGTCGCTTGGGCATGCAGGCCAATATGGATGATCTCGTCCATATTTGCCTGCACTGCTATGGAGCCGGGTGACGGGGGGAGTGAAGAAACTTCACTCCCCCCATCACTGCCCCCCCCCCCCCCCCCGCCGCCGGGTCACCCCTTCGGCCGTATCCACCGTCGGGCAGCTCGGCGGCGGATTGCGCAGTGTGTAGGGCCCATTAGTTTGTACGTATTACAACAAATTAGGATAGAGGGATGTATTAACTTTCCAAATATGGTTCTTTATAATAATGCTGATCTTTGTAGGTACATTAAAGACTGAAATTCACATTCTGATCTATATGCTAATTATTCAATTGAACAGTATTTTCTTCCCGGTTTAGATTTTCACGTGCTTCCTTCAACTCAAGAAATTTGATTTGCCTGCGAATGTACTGGATAATCCTCTTTTAATGTCGTCTTGGTCGGTTTGGAATATTGTTTGTAACAAATGGAACCTTAATGTCTCTCTAATACACAATCCGTGGAAGTTATTACACAAAATGTATACACCAATGCTGCATTATGTCTATGTGCACTCTAGGTTTTCTTTTATGTCTGTGGCTGGTCTGTTGCTGCAATACTTAAATCTTCTGTATTATGTGCATTGTGCATGTTGACATTAAAATTTTGGATGTAACAATTCTACATGCACGTCTATATTATTGTATGCATGTTTTATTTTATAAATAACACACAAGATTCTAGTTCAAGCAGCATCACTTTAATAGCACTTTGGGTTTGCACCAAAGGATACCCTTACACAGTGCCGTAACAACGTGTGTGCCAGGTGTGCCTGGCACACAGCGCAGTCGCACTGAGGGCGCAACGGCCAGCGGCTTGTAATGAGTCAATTTGACTCATTACAAGCCGCCTGTGCCGGAGGAGGAGTGGGAGCAGCGGAGAAGGAGGAGGAGGGAGAGGGAGCCGCAGCAGTGCTATGTAATTGGTAGCGGCGCCGCTGCAGCAGTCCCTCTCCTTCAGCATTGGCTGGCCCGGCGCTGCTGTGAATGCTGGGATGTGCTTCCCTCATCCCAGCATTCACAGCGGCGATGGCCAGCCAATGCTGAAGGAGAGGTACAGCTGCATGCGGCGCCGACGGCAATTACAGTGCACTGCTGCGGCTCCCTCCTCCCTACTCCTCCTCCCCTGCCACCCGGAGCTGCCAGCACCGAGGAGCCTGACTGCCTGAGAGATGGTAAGTATCATCTATTCTATCCTTTTCTATCTATCTATCTATCTATCTATCTATCTATCTATCTATCTATCTATCTATCTATCTATCTATCTATTGGTCTGTCTACCTAAAGTGTAAAAGGGGGATGGTGTCTGCCGTATTGTGTAAAAAAGGGGACGCTGTCTGTCGTAATGTGTAAAAAAGGGGACACAGTCTGCCGTAATGTGTAAAAGGGGGACTGGCTGCCGTAATGTGTAAAAGGGGAATGCTATCTGCCGTAATGTGCAAAAGGGGGACTGACTGCCGTAATGTGTAAAAGGGGGACGCTGTCTGCCGTAATGTTTAAAAAGGGGATACTGTCTGCCGTAATGTGTAAAAAGGGGAATCAGTCCGCAGTAATGTGTAAGAGGGGCTGTACGTGGTGTAGTGGTGCCTCTATGCGGTGTAATTTGAATAATGGAGACTACTATAATATGTAATGTGAATTGGTATTATTTTGTTGCCACACCCCTTCCCCATGAAGTCTCGCCCCTATATTTTTTGCGCGCGACTAGGGTGCGCACTGCCCCTTTTTTACTTAGGGCATGCCCCCCCCCTCTATCTTGCACGCAGCGCTAAAATATCTAGTTACGGCACTGCCCTTACACCCATACAATGATGTAAAAGCAGCATGTTTAAAGTAATACAAGTGACATTGTTAAAGTAGCACAGAACTCTTGAAATAATTTCTCCTTAAGAATAATCACTCTTTTGTGGCAGATCTTTCCGGAACTTCATGCTCAGGAATTATTCATAAACGAAAGGAAATAGTGTGATTCTGTTTCAAAAGGATTTTATTGACATAAAGACAAATGAACACTCACAATATCACTGCTAAAAACAGGCAGACAATTCTGAGATGTTGTAACAAACAATATGACCTAGGTCTGGGACCCCCTAAACCTCTGGGACCCTTTACAGTGGCAACCCCTGCACCTGCTATAGCTACCCCCATTGATGCAGGTACAGAATAGTGTTATTATTTTATAAGAAGCATCTAATAAATATGTTGACCACTAATACAGAGCTAACAGTAGGTGAACTTCTAAATCCATCTCACCTCATTGCTACAGCAACCCTGAAAATCTCATTCACATCACTCCCTTAGACTTTCTCCCTCTCTCCTGTGCCCTCTGGAATGCCAGATCTGTCTGTAACAAACTGGTACCCACCCATGACCTTTTCATCTCAAATTCCTTGCATCTCCTAGCCATCACTGAAACCTGGATTACTCCCTCTGACAAAGTTTCTCCCGCTGCTCTCTCTGCTGGGGGTCTCACATTATCACACACACCCCGACCTGGGGGTCGCCACAGTGGTGGTATTGGGCTTCTACTGCCCTCTAGCTACTTATACCAACTCATACCACCAGAACCATCCCTTACATTCTCTACGTTTGAGGTCCATGCCATACGCCTCTTCCAACCTGTTCATCTTCGAGTAGCTGTCATTTACCGCCCCCCTGGCATGCCCTCCAAATTCCTTGACAATTTTGCTTCCTTTCTGCCTCACTTCCTCTCTTCTGACATTCCCTCTATTATCCTAGGTGATTTCAACATCCCTATCGATAACCCCACAAAATCACCTGCCACTAAACTCCTTAACCTCACCTCTTCTTTTGGTCTCTCCCAGTGGACCTCCTCCCCCTCCCATGTGAGTGGAAGCTCACTGGATCTGGTTTTCACTCATCACTGTGATCTTTCTGATTTCTCTAACTCCCTGTTCCCCCTCTCTGACCATCACCTGCTCACTTTTAACCTATCTCTATCTGCTTCTCCATCTTTACCACCTAAGACTACCATCACTAAGCGTAACATTGAGGCTATTGACACCACTTCCCTATCTTACCTGTTTGACTCGCTGCTCTCTCCTATTCTCTCTCTTTCCTGCCCTGAACAAGCTACTTCCCTTTACAATGCATCCCTTACCTCTGCTCTTGTCTCTGTCGCCCCACCAACCACTATTCACCCTTACAGATTGACACCTCAACCCTGGCACACCAAATGCACCAGATATCTGCAAAAATGCTCACGTACCGCTGAACGTCAGTGGAGGAAATCGCGCAATTAGGCCGACTTCCTCCACTATAAATTTATGCTCTCATCCTACTTTGCTGCACTTACCCTCTCAAAACAGTCTTACTTCAAAAACCTCATCTCCTCCCAGTCCTCAAACCCCAGGCGCCTCTTTGCCACTGTCAACTCGCTCTCCTGCCCACTCCCGCCTCAACTCCCCACTTCGCTTTCTGCTCTTGACTTTGCCACCTACTTCACATCCAAAATTGACTCCATTCGTCAGGACATAACATTCCACCAGAACCTGAGCAACCTCCCTCCTCCATTTCTCACCCCCCCTCTCCTTCCCTCCTACCAACTCTGACATCTTTCTTCCCTGTATCTGGAGATGAAGTCATGGTCCTCATATGGTCCTCACCCCCCTCCACTTGGCCCTATTCCCTCGCGCCTTCTCTGCTTCCTCTCTTCTTCTGCCTGTTCCCATCTTGCCCATCTACTCAATCTCTCACTCTCATCAGGCACTGTCCCTTCTGCCTTCAAGCATGCACTTGTCTCCCCTATTATTAAAAAAACCTACCCTTGATCCAACCAATCTCTCCAACTACCGACTCATCTCTCTTCTCCCTTTTGCCTCCAAACTCCTTGAGCATATTGTCTACAACCGCCTCACTGTCTTTATTTCTTCCCACTCACTGCTTGACCCTTTCCAGTCTGGTTTCTGTCCTCAGCACTCCACTGAAACTGCCCTCACAAAAGTCTGCAATGACCTCCTTGCTGCGAAATCCAGGGGCCACTACTCTCTGCTTATTCTCCTTGAACTCTCTGCTGCTTTTGATACTGTAGACCACCCTCTCCTCCTGCAAATCCTTTACTCCCTTGGTTTGCGTGATACTGCTCTTTCCTGGCTGTCCTCCTACCTTTCTGACCATTCCTTCTCTGTCTCCTCTCATGACTCCACCTCCCCCCCACTTCCTCTACCAGTAGCTGTCCCCCAAGGTTCTGTTCTTGGGCCTCTCCTTTTCTCTCTCTACACATCCTCATTAGGTGAGCTCATTAGCTCTTTTGATTTAAAATATAATCTCTACGCTGATGATACTCAAATCTACCTTTCCTCCCCTGACCTCTCCATCTGTCTCTCTGCTATCTCCTCCTGGATGTTCCAGCACTTTCTTAAACTTAACATGTCTAAGACTGAGCTGATCATCTTCCCGCCCTCCCGCATAACCTCACCTCCCACAATTTCATTATCCATTGATAGCACAACTATCTCCTCTAGCCCCCAAGTGCAATGTCTTGGAGTAATCCTTGACTCCTCCCTCTCCTTCAAACCACACATTCAGTACCTCTCAAAAACCTGCCATTTCCACCTCAAAAACATCTCCAGGATCAGACCCTTTCTCACCCAGGATGCTACTAAGACCCTCATTCACTCACTGGTCATCTCCAGATTAGACTACTGCAATCTCCTCCTATCTGGCCTCATTCAAAAATGCCTCTCTCCACTTCAATCTATCCTCAATACTGCTGCCTGTCTCATCTTCCTCACCAAACGTACTACATCCACATCCCCTCTCTTGCAGTACCTTCACTGGCTACCCTTCTCATTCAGAATCCAATTCAAGCTTCTCACACTGACCTACAAAGCCCTCACCCACTCTTCTCCCTCTTACATCTCTGACCTTATCTCTCTTTACATTCCCACCTGTCCTCTTCGCTCTGCTAATGCATGCCAACTAATTACCTACTCTCACTCCTACCTACAAGATTTTGCACGTGCTGCTCCCTATCTTTGGAATGCTCTACCTCTTCCCAGCCGACTCTCCACCTCTCTGCAAAACTTCAAATGGGCTCTCAAGACCCACTTCTTCACCAAACCCAGTCAACTCTCCTCCTAACCCTCTTGTCTATGCTCACTGTCTACCCCGTCTGTGTCACTCTGGGCTGTTATCACCTCACCTTTTAGATTGTAAGCTCGCAAGAGCAGGGACTTCTTTCCTCATGTGCCTTTCCTTTTCTTACTTACACTATCTTATACTCCATACTCCCTTTGATGGCTCCTAACCCCGGGTTTTTTATACCTGTCCTATATTGTCCTGCACTGTGAGTGCGGTTTTCTTGTTTGCTCATTTTATTATGTACTGTGTAATGGGCGCTACGGATCCCTTGTGGCACCATATAAATAAAGGATAATAATAATAATAATAATAATATAATAATAATAATAATAATAACTTATGCTTCAAGGTTTAGGGTGTACTTAAAACACTAGAACAGTAACATAATGATAATCATTCCATGTTTTTCTATTTACCTGTGTGGGGAATAGTAGCTAGTAAATTTTTACCCATGAAGTTGCTGGCTGCTGCTTCTTCATGTTAGTGATGCGTTGGAAGAGTGATACTAGAGTAGTAGTTCCTACTCCATGTCTGATGGAGAAACAGGAGATTACACTGTTCTGCCTATTGCTTCACACAATTAATGTCTCCTCATAAATGGAATCCTGTTTACAGCTGATACAGAAGTGCTAAGCTCTTCTGTTATAGGAAACATCCCCAAAGCCTTCAGCAGCGCTGAATGAATACAGCAGGCAATGACGATGGTAAGCTCACTCTGCTGTGTGGATGAGGTAGGACTGTGAAAACTTAATTCCAAATTCCACCATCAAAATGTGCTAAATACTGCCATGTCAATGCATACCATTCACATAACACACTTTCACACATCTACAAACATACAGCCAATCAATCTACAAAAGAACTTTGTGAGCCCTTCACATCATCTCCATTTATATCCTCCTAATACAATTTGTCTGTATCCTGCTGTCAATGCCTATACTGAGGTGTCATGCTTCACACCAGTGGTGGAAGAATCCTGTACATCACCGGGACCCATTGCAAAATTTTAGAAAGGTCCTGGGAATGCAACTTGTCACTTGGGCCCCTATACTGCTCTCAAAAAAAGCAGGGGCCACTTGTTTGCTACAGCAGCCTAGTTACTTGGATATGTGAATGTGAAAATCTGCCAGTGTATCAGAGATCCATGCTTCCTGCCCACTGTTTTTAAGTCTGCAGCTGTCATCATTTGTATTTGGATTCAGGGTGTAATAGATTTATCTGAAAGACGTCCCATCTTAGTGGTCCAGTTATCAACAAGTTTTAGCTATTTAAAACTCATTGCATATGATAAATGATGATCCAGCCAATTAGCTCCCAACTGTCTTTTTTCAAACATATGACAGTAAGGATCTGATTGGCTGGAACACCATTTATCATATGCAATGAGTTTTAAATAGCTAAACTCCTTGAAATGGGTCCCGTGATCTGCATGCTACAAAGTTGCTCACTACGATTGCTAACACACATGACACTCCCACGAGATGGAACCGTTCTGTGTCCACATGGCGACTGCCTGGCAAACACAAAGAAATGCCTATGTCACTGAAAAAGTGCTCCATGGACAGACGGAGCAATCTGTCTACACTTGTGATTAAAAAAAATTTCTCCTGCACATGCACATTATGTTGATATCTGCGAGATCCATCTGCATTTTCACTTGAACCAGGCCCTTTGTGGGACTCCTCTATAGAAGAGTATGAAGGGGGGGTACCAGAAGCAACTGCAGGGAGCTGTGGCGCCTCAATTTGCACCACCACCACCACCACCACCACCACCATGTATAAGTAATAGATATAGAGTTTGCAGTTCATAGTTGTCATTGTTTACAGAGGAGCTGATAGAGAGCTATGCTTATGAATTGCTGGTATAGTCTTTCTTTTTGCTATGTGCTATAACAATGTCAGCTCTTGTTACAGACAAGCTTCCATGTCTGATTATACATTATATCTGATGGATGCAATCAGCCTGAACATACTGATAACCTGAGCAGCAGATACATTTGAAGACTACAGCAGAAAAGAGACACATTCATTTTTATGGCTTTTGCAAAACAATTCATGTTCACATTATTCTTTTTGTGCCTTTCCTAGTTTTAAATTCAAAACTAGTAGATTCATCATGCGATACGTAATTTTTTTGCAGCGATAATTTCATCTGTTCTACAAGTCCATATTCAAAATGTTTGTATATAGAAAATATATGGCATTATTTTGTGTTACCTTTTGATATTAGTATAACTAGGATCACAGCACTTTATTCAAAGTGTCCCAATTTTCCATAAGGAAAACATAAAAGCATTTCATGGGCGCTGACAGTATGAAAATTGCCTTTTACACTTGTCAATTTTCAAGTGCCATGGTTCTGGGGGTTGACCTATGACTTGTCAACAAGACCACTACATACTGTACCACAGCAAACCGCAGCTTACCAGCACAAACAAATAAAGAAAAAATGGTTCTGATAGTCGCTCTGTGATTGGGTGAGAGGTGTAAAAGATTATTCTTGGTTGGCTGCCCCAGATATAATGAGCCTGTTCATTGGAGATTGCATCAGTTTGCATTACATACTTATTGGGAACTGTCCATTGTTTTAATATGGTTTATCTTTAACCTCTGTCACAGAGTTTGTATTATCTACTTCCCACTGGATTTCATCAGGATAAAGATGACAGGCAAATATATATTATGGGAATAGCTGTATTTTATAGCCAAAAATAAATTTTATTTATGGGAACATTATTATGTACATTTTTAGCAATGGTGGCAATTATATTTAAAGCTTTAGTTATGGGGGCAATACATTTTATATCTTTAGAATCAGGGCAATACTATTTGTAGCTTTAGGTTCAGGGGCATTATTCTTAATTTAGGATTGAGGGCATCATTCTTTTAAACTCACTAATGGCAAATTTTTGTGTTACCATTTAAATGTTACCTGTACTCAGCAACTATGTATATATGTAACTTAAGCACTAAGAATAAAAACACGGACAATGGTGCTGACGTTTTTTAAATTTTGTAGTATGTACTATTGAGAAATATTACTTTTTAATTTAAATTTTGAAATGGTGGCAGCACTAAAGAAGGGACAGGACAAGCAAATACACACACATAGGCCCTCATTCCGAGTTGTTCGCTCGGTATTTTTCATCGCATCGCAGTGAAAATCCGCTTAGTACGCATGCGCAATATTCGCACTGCGACTGCGCCAAGTAACTTTACTATGAAGAAAGTATTTTTACTCACGGCTTTTTCTTCGCTCCGGCGATCGTAATGTGATTGACAGGAAATGGGTGTTACTGGGCGGAAACACGGCGTTTCAGGGGCGTGTGGCTGAAAACGCTACCGTTTCCGGAAAAAACGCAGGAGTGGCCGGGGAAACGGTGGGAGTGCCTGGGCGAACGCTGGGTGTGTTTGTGACGTCAACCAGGAACGACAAGCACTGAACTGATCGCACAGGCAGAGTAAGTCTGGAGCTACTCTGAAACTGCTAACTCGTTTGTAATCGCATTATTGCGCCTACGTCGGTCGCAATTTTAAGAAGCTAAGATTCACTCCCAGTAGGCGGCGGCTTAGCGTGTGTAACTCTGCTACATTCGCCTTGCGAGCGAACAACTCGGAATGAGGGCCATAGAACCAAACGGTATCCAACTCTCCACTCCACATCCCATTCATGCAAGTAGTGTAACCATTTCCTATCCAGGACAATTGGTTTTACGACGTACTCCAATGCAAGGAGAGCGCATCCACTAAGTCTAAAACGTAGCAAACTACCATTCTTTACGGCCTCGCACACAGTGGTGCTGAAAGAGGGGGGGGGGGTCTGATGGAGGGGCCCAGTGAGGGTCTAGTAGGGGCCCAGGCCCCTCCCCCTTACCTGGCAGCAGTAGCTACAGCTCTTCTCCTCAGCCCAGCACACTCTGCTGTGTACCCGGCTGCAGTGTGGCCATGGAGGTGCTTAAAAAAATATTTGTTTCCAGTATTTTTTCCTAAGGGTACATGACCACACCTCCTGTGATTAGGCTGCACCCCTTGAAAAGTACCTGGGCCCAGCCTGGCTCTCGATGCCCTGCTCGCACATACTAATAAACCATACACAAAAAAAAGTATGGGAGTGTGGGAAAACCAGAACAAAAAGGCAGGTATTCTGCCTCACAACACTAATACCTACAAACTCGTCCTCACTTAACTACTATTGGCTGCTAAAATATTAAGCTGACTACCTTAAAAGAGAAACTGCCAGCACATTATTAAAGAGGGCAACACTTAAACCCCTTGTGTTTTAATGACTCTCATGCTACTGCCAGCCTTCGTGGAAAATGTATAATTTTGGGCAACACTTATAGTGCATACGGTTTTGCCTAGTCCAACCACATTTCACATTCAGTTTGTAGCCTCCAAATCAGAGGATAGTAAATTCTACAGTTTAGCTCTGAAAACCGTATCCGATGTTAGATGGTTTGACAGCTACATAAAAAGCCTGTTAAACCCCCCCCCATCATTCTTAACCCTTTCACTGCTGAGGATTTTTGCAGCCCTGTGCTGAGGCAATGATTTTCCACTCATAATATTCCAACTATAATATCACTGACTAAGCAGTGCCAATACAAATTATTCCTTTTTTTTTTTAGAACAATTTGTTTTTTTCAGTGAAAACAATTAGTAATTTTGCAGATTCTAATACATCAAATAAAATGTATCCAAAATGGACAATTTTTGTTCAACTGAAATTCCAAGAAAGTGAACCAAAGATAAATATTTTCTGGCTCTTATGTTGCCAGTAATCCACCTTTCCAAAGTAGCAAAACCAGGATTCTCTGTTTAGATTTTGACCAATACAGTAAATCTACACAAAATTTTCACTGTCTCAATGTAGGAAGAATATGGTAGTCCAACAAGGCAGTCCCAGCTCTGCAAATGCAGGAAATATCAATTATCACAAATAAATTGCAACATATACCGCTCATAGTTTCCTACATAATAGCATAGGTTTTTGCCAATTTGTAGATTCGCTTTACTACAGACTTCTGGGTTTATGACCTAGGACTTCTAATGCACATGCATTGCTATCAGCCTGTGCATGTGCAAGCCATAGGGAACCGAGAGGGATCCAAAGTATCGCTCCCCGGTAAAGTTTTGCTATAAGAGACCCATAGACTTATATAGGCAATGCAATCTATAGATGCCATTGCCGATCTGGCACAAGCTCCAGAGAATTACGCTTTCCAGAGCATGATATATGCAGCAAAATCACTGCCTCTTCTAATCCTACGAGGACTGCTATGCTGCAGGACTGTTCTTACATATGGAGAATTATATAGATGCAGTAAAACCTCCAAAAATCTGCAATTTGCTGGAGGTTTTACTGCAGAATAGCTTTGATACATCCCACCCCAACAGTGATACAGTCATGGTACTTTTTTACTCAACTTTGCGAAACACAGCACAATGGCCCATTAGTTGAGGTGGGCTTTTTTCTAATATTGATAAATATTCCCTATTATCTTATAGAATCAAAAAGAAAGCCAGAACCTGGGAATGTAACAGTCTAGTAAAAGGTATAAAATCTTTCAACCCCAAATGAAATGAAAAGAGATTAGCAGTACCTGATAAACCATTAAGTGGTGGCTTAGGGATCTAGGATTTAGGGGGATGCCACACACTTGGGGAATAAAGTTAAGAGCTACTTTATTCCATGTTGGCGACCGTACAGCTTAACTAACCTCTTTTATGACAGGGTTTTCCTCAACCTTGTGCTGCTGTCAAAGGGTTAAATAAATTTGTCTAAAGGTGGCATTGAGGGCAAAGTTCATTAAAGTGACTACCAGATGACTGTGACTATGTGACCTTGTAACTTACTGCCAATATTATTGTGCTATAGCACTATCTTGGTAATCTAAAGAGTTTAAAGCAATTATATTTAGGGGTCAATTCATTTAGCCACAAGGCGGGTGAGTTGCAATTATAATAGCGTGGAAACGCCACCAATGGAACCTCAACTCGCCTCTCTTATGGCTCCGATCTCTCCTCAAACTCGTGGAATTTTGAACGCAGTCCTCTGGGTCTGTGAACAAAAATCTACAAGTCTGGAGGGAACGTAGGTTCAGCATAAAGCTGCACTTACTCGCACCATGGGGGGACTCTGGGCTAAATTGATTGATCCCTTAGAGTCTTCCTCTCATTCCCCAGAAGCTAGTCTCCTTTACACTCCATAAACATCATTAGATGCCAATATCAAACATGTCAGTTGTATAATGATCGTTAGCTGCACATATGCAAAATGAAGAGATTTCCTGAACATCCATACACACTGTGCTCTGTGTTTAACAGTATTACAGGGGGTGCTACAAGTGTATAAGCCTTAAGGTGCCTGGAACCCCTAATCAGGCTCTAGAGATTAGGGATAGTGATTAGTACAGTTTTTAAGTTACAAAGTACTAGTGTATTGCAATAAAATAAGCTGCAGGGAAAAGGGTAACCCTTTAAATATTGCAAGTTCTCTAGGGAAACATATAAATATATATACATTTATGATAGTACAAGATGTAGTTTTATTTGCCTACCATGTGTTTAAGGTTTACAGGCAAAAAGTTTTAAATTTAAATATGGTACAGATCTTACAAGTCTAGTATGAATGTCAGAGTTATTGCAAAAATGTAATACAGGTTGAGTTTCCCTTATCCAAAATGCTTGGGACCAGAGGTATTTTGGATATCGGATTTTTCCGTATTTTGGAATAATTGCATACCATAATGAGATATCATGGTGATGGGACCTAAATCTAAGCACAGAATGTATTTATGTTACATATACAACTTATACACACCGCCTGAAGGTCATTTTAGCCAATATTTTTTATAACTTTGTGCATTAAACAAAGTGTGTCTACATTCACACAATTCATTTATGTTTCATATACACCTTATACACACAGCCTGAAGGTCATTTAATACAATATTTTTAATAACGTTGTGTATTAAACAAAGTTTGTGTACATTGAGCCATCAAAAAACAAAGGTTTCACTATCTCACTCTCACTCAAAAAAGTCCGTATTTCGGAATATTTGGATATGGGATACTCAGCCTGTATCCATATTATTACAACTTCCTTATTAAAAAAATTTTGTGTCCAGTTTTTTTATATGATATCATACGATAGATATATTTTTTTTATGGCTAAGTTGAACATGTGTCTACACTTGGACTAAACATTAACTGAAGCAAATCCTTAAATATCCATGCAAATTCTAGGGAGCATGTGGCTTGGTAATTGACAAGCATAATTTAATCAAATTAAATGTATGATGGGGTAAAATGATTCAATTAAATTATGGTAACTAAAGCATTTCATTTCTCTGAATTTCTGATAAATAAAAAAAATGCTGTTCCAAAAATAAATAGTGCTAAGGGTAACACTGAATTTGGAACTGGAATTTCTTTTGTGTACTTTACTTTCATTTAGTTTTTTATTAATCTGTTTTGTAGCTGGTCTTTTTAAAAGTTGCAGACCTCATAATGCATGAATATACTGTATGTGGAAACAAGATATTTACCTGTTATACAGTGAAATGTACTCATACGTTTTTTTCAAGTCAAGTCAAAGTTAATAAATTGTTTATTCCCCGACTAAATTTTTTTCTTACCTAGTTACTGTATCAATGCATTCATGCAAATAAGGTCCATATTGGACTCATGCTTACTTAACAAACTTTACGTATGTTTTCAAAATCTATTTATTCTGCAATTCCTTTGCTATTAACAATATTCTGACAACATATTGGGCTATATTTACAAAGCGGTGACATTTGTCAGTTGTTTGGAGCTGAAAATTTTAAGTGGTACTCACACTCAGTGTAAAGCATACCAGGCTTGGAGAAGGAGAAGAAGAAGAAGAGCTGCTTACAAAGCTGCCGCATCATGATTATAGCCTATTATGTGCTACCTAGCATACCCTCAAATTTATTAAGATCAGAGTTGCCTATGATGAATGCTGATTCTTCACAAATTTTTGTGGTACTCACCTTCTGTGGCAACGTCTTAACATGCACAGATGCAAATTTTATGCATTTTTGTGAAATGGCCATTTCTTGGTGACAACTGGTTGACTACAGTACCGTGCAAATGCTCAGAAAAGATCCGACTTACGGGAGTGACGAGAATGTGTAGCCAGTTAGTTTCAGGCATGCATAAGAAGAGAGACACCTGTTTCCAATGGATGATTTGCACCCAGAATGAGGCTGGTGTGCTGTAAAGGTACACACACACAGTGAGTTATTGACTATCCCCGATTTTGACTATGCGATTTCCCTTGAACTCCCCCAGAGCCCAGAAGCACTGATTTTGACTATGTGTGATTTTGACTTAGTGCCATTTTTGACTATACTTTGTACACAATATAGTCAGGATTGACTTGCCTGCACAGTCTATCTTTCCTTGTAATACCGACCCAGCGGTAGGGCACATCGGTATCGCAGCTGGCTAAACACAGTGTGATTTGCACTAACTTTCCTTGCGATTTTGACTATATAGTCAAAATCAAAAGGATAAATCTCACCGTGTGTACAGCTAAAGGGTCGCTATGAGTGATGTTCTGATACCTGCACTAGTAGAAGGTATTATATCTGGTTGCCATGGACATGTATTGTATGAACATTTCCTTATACTAGTATGAAGCCTGTGACTATATTATTTTCCATTTATTACTAGCAGTTATAATTATATAGTACACACATATTATGCAGTGATTTACAGAAAATATTTTATTCACATAAGTCCATGCCCCAGTGGTGCTTACAATGTATATTGCCTACCAAAATGACACACACACACACACACACACACACACACACACACACACACACACACACACACACACACACACACACACACACATTCATATTTTGTTACAAACCAATTAACCATGTTTTCTCTGACGTCCTAGTGGATGCTGGGAAATCCATAAGGACCATGGGGAATAGACGGGCTCCGCAGGAGACTGGGCACTCTAAGAAAGAATTAGGACTACTGGTGTGCACTTGCTCCTCCCTCTATGCCCCTCCTCCAGACCTCAGTTAGAATCTGTGCCCGGCTCGAGCTGGTTGCACACTAGGGGCTCTCCTGAGCTCTTAGTAAAGAAAGTATTTATTAGGTTTTTTATTTTCAGTGAGATCTGCTGGCAACAGACTCACTGCTACGAGGGACTTAGGGGAGAGAAGCGAACCTACCTGCTTGCAGCTTGGGCTTCTAGGCTACTGGACACCATTAGCTCCAGAGGGATCGAACACAGGCCCAGCCTCGGTCGTCCGGTCCCGGAGCCGCGCCGCCGTCCCCCTTGCAGAGCCAGAAGCAAGAAGAACGTCCTGGAAATCGGCGGCTGAAGACTCCGGTCTTCATTAAGGTAGCTCACAGCACTGCAGCTGTGCGCCATTGCTCCCCATGCACACCACATACTCCGGTCACTGATGGGTGCAGGGTGCTGGGGGGGGGGGGGGGGCGCCCTGGGCTGCAATTAGATTACCTTAAAATGGCAAAAAACACATAATATAGTCTGATAAACTATATATGTGTAAAAATCCCCTGCCATAATATTAATATAAAGAGCGGGAGAAGCCCGCTGAAAAAGGGGCGGGGCTATCTCCCTCAGCACACTGGCGCCATTTCCTCTTCACAGCTCCGCTGGAAGGACGCTCCCCAGGCTCTCCCCTGCAGTTTCCAGGCTCAATAGGTTAAAAAAGAGAGGGGGGGGGGCACTAAATTTAGGCGCAATACTGTGTATTATAGCTGCTATAGGGAAAATCACTTTGTGTAGTGTAAATCCCTGTTTATATAGCGCTGTGGTGTGTGCTGGCATACTCTCTCTCTGTCTCCCCAAAGGACTTTGTGGGGTCCTGTCCTCAGTCTGAGCATTCCCTGTGTGTGTGCGGTGTGTCGGTACGGCTGTGTCGACATGTTTGATGAGGAGGCTTATGTGGTAACATGTTTGATGAGGAGGCTTATGCGGAGGCGGCTTATGTGGAGGCTCTCCACGGCTGATACGTCATCCAGCATTTTATGTAAGAAGTTGACACTGTCGGTTAATACCTTCCACATATCCATCCACTCTGGTGTCGACCCCGCAGGGGTCGACACCAGAGTGGATGGATATGTGGAAGGTATTAACCGACAGTGTTAACTCCTTACATAAAAGGCTGGATGACGTAACAGCCGTGGGACAGCCGGCTTCTCAGCCCGTGCCTGCCCAGGCGTCTCAAAGGCCATCAGGGGCTCAAAAACGCCCGCTACCTCAGATGGCAGACACAGATGTCGACACGGAGTCTGACTCAAGTGTCGACGACGACGAGACTAATGTACATTCCACTAGGGCTATCCGTTGCATGATTACGGCAATGAAAAATGTGTTGCACATTTCTGACATTAACCCAAGTACCACAAAAAAGGGTATTATGTTTGGGGAGAAAAAGCAACCAGTGGTTTTTCCCCCTTCAGATGAGTTAAATGAAGTGTGTGAAGAAGCGTGGGCTTCCCCTGATAAAAAACTAGTGATTTCTAAAATGTTACTAATGGCGTACCCTTTCCCGCCAGAGGACAGGGTACGTTGGGAGACATCCCCGAGGGTGGATAAAGCGCTCACACGCTTGTCAAAAAAGGTGGCACTACCGTCTCAGGATACGGCCGCCTTAAAGGAGCCTGCGGATAGAAAGCAGTAGGCTATCCTGAAGTCTGTATATACACACTCAGGTACTATACTGAGACCTGCTATTGCTTCAGCATGGATGTGCAGTGCTGCAGCAGCGTGGTCTGATTCCCTATCTGATAATATTGATTCCCTTGACAGGGACACTATATTGCTAACCATAGAGCATATTAAAGACGTAGTCTTATACATGAGAGATGCACAGAGGGATATTTGCCGGCTGGCATCTAGAATAAATGCAATGTCCATTTCTGCCAGGAGAGTATTATGGACTCGGCAGTGGACAGGTGATGCGGATTCTAAAAGGCACATGGAGGTTTTGCCTTACAAGGGTGAGGAATTGTTTGGGGATGGTCTCTCGGACCTCGTTTCCACAGCGACAGCTGGGAAGTCGACATTTTTACCCCAGGTTCCCTCACAGCCAAAGAAAGCACCGTATTATCAGGTACAGTCCTTTCGGCCCCAGAAAGGCAAGCGTGTTAAAGGCGCGTCCTTTCTGCCCAGAGGCAGGGGTAGAGGGAAAAAGCTGCACCATACAGCCAGTACCCAAGAACAGAAATCCTCCCCTGCTTCCACTAAATCCACCGCATGACGCTGGGGCTCCACTGGTGGAGCCAGGTGCGTTGGGGGCTCGTCTCCGGAACTTCAGCAACTGGTGGGTTCGCTCACAGGTGGATCCCTGGGTTCTACAAGTGGTATCTCAGGGATACAAGCTGGAATTCGAGACGTCTCCCCCTCGCCGTTACCTCAAATCAGCCTTGCCAGCTACTCCCCCGGACAGGGAGGTAGTGCTGGCGGCAATTCACAAGCTGTTCCTCCAGCAGGTGATAATAAAAGTTCCCCTCCTTCAACAGGGACGGGGTTACTATTCCACAATGTTTGTGGTACCGAAACCAGACGGTTCGGTGAGACCCATTCTAAATTTAAAATCCTTGAATACTTATATAAGAAGGTTCAAGTTCAAAATGGAATCGCTCAGGGCGGTTATTGCAAGCCTGGAAGAAGGGGATTACATGGTATCACTGGACATCAAGGATGCGTACAGGCATGTCCCCATTTACCCACCTCACCAGGTGTACCTCCGTTTTGTGGTACAAGACTGCCATTACCAATTCCAGACGTTGCCGTTTGGTCTGTCCACGGCACAGAGGGTATTTACCAAGGTGATGGCCGAAATGATGATACTCCTTCGAAAGAAGGGAGTTATAATTGTCCCATACTTGGACGATCTCCTTATAAAGGCGAGGTCCAGGGAGCAGTTGTTGGTCGGAGTAGCACTATCTCAGGAAGTGCTACAACAGCACGGCTGGATTCTGAATATTCCAAAGTCGCAGCTGGTTCCTACGACGCGTCTGCTGTTCCTGGGTATGATTCTGGACACAGAACAGAAGAAGGTGTTTCTCCTGGAGGAGAAGGCCAAGGAGTTGTCATCTCTGGTCAGAGACCTCCTAAAACCAAAACAGGTGTCGGTGCATCACTGCACGCGAGTCCTGGGAAAGATGGTAGCTTCTTACGAAGCAATTCCATTCGGCAGGTTCCATGCAAGGATCTTTCAGTGGGATCTGTTAGACAAGTGGTCCGGATCGCATCTTCAGATGCATCGGCTGATCACCCTGTCCCCGAGGGCCAGGGTGTCTCTGCTGTGATGGCTGCAGAGTGCTCATCTTCTAGAGGGCCGCAGATTCGGCATACAGGACTGGGTCCTGGTGACCACGGATGCAAGCCTCCGAGGTTGGGGGGCAGTCACTCAGGGAAGAAACTTCCAAGGAAAATGGTCGAGTCAGGAGGCTTCCCTACACATAAATATTCTGGAACTAAGGGCCATTTACAATGCCCTAAGTCAGGCAAGACCCCTGCTTCAAAACCAGCCGGTGCTGATTCAGTCAGACAACATCACGGCGGTCGCCCATGTAAACCGACAGGGCTGCACAAGAAGCAGGATGGCGATGGCAGAAGCCACAAGGATTCTCCGATGGGCGGAAAATCACGTGATAGCACTGTCAGCAGTGTTCATTCCGGGAGTGGACAACTGGGAAGCAGACTTCCTCAGCAGGCACGACCTCCACCCGGGAGAGTGGGGACTTCATCCAGAAGTCTTCCAACTGATTGTAAACCGTTGGGAAAGGCCACAGGTGGACTTGATGGCGTCCCGCCTAAACAAAAAGCTAAAAAGATATTGCGCCAGCTCAAGGGACCCTCAGGCGATAGCTGTGGATGCTGTAGTGACACCGTGGGTGTACCAGTCGGTTTATGTGTTCCCTCCTCTTCCTCTCATACCAAAGGTGTTGAGGATAATAAGAAAGAGAGGAGTAAGAACTATACTCATCGTTCCGGATTGGCCAAGAAGGACTTGGTATCCGGAACTGCAAGAAATGATCTCAGAGGACCCTTGGCCTCTGCCTCTCAGACAGGACCTGCTACAACAGGGGCCCTGTCTGTTCCAAGACTTACCGCGGCTGCGTTTGACGGCATGGCGGTTGAACGCCGGATCCTGATGGAAAAGGGCATTCCGGTTGAAGTCATTCCTACGCTGATAAAAGCTAGGAAAGATGTGACAGCAAAGCATTATCACCGCATATGGCGAAAATATGTTGCTTGGTGTGAGGCTATGAAGGCCCCCACAGAAGAATTTCTGCTGGGTCGATTTCTGCACTTCCTACAGTCAGGAGTGACTATGGGCCTAAAATTGGGTTCCATTAAAGTCCAGATTTCGGCCCTGTCTATTTTCTTTCAAAAAGAACTGGCTTCACTGCCTGAAGTTCAGACGTTTGTTAAGGGAGTGCTGCATATTCAGCCCCCTTTTGTGCCCCCAGTGGCACCTTGGGATCTCAACGTTGTGTTGGATTTCCTAAAATCACATTGGTTTGAGCCACTTCAGACCGTGGAATTAAAATATCTCACGTGGAAAGTGGTCATGCTTTTGGCCTTGGCTTTGGCTAGGCGGGTGTCAGAATTGGCGGCTTTGTCCTGTAAAAGCCCCTATCTGATCTTCCATATGGACAGAGCAGAATTGAGGACGCGTCCCCAATTCCTCCCTAAGGTGGTATCAGCGTTTCATTTGAACCAACCTATTGTGGTGCCTGCGGCTACTCGAGACTTGGAGGCCTCCAAGTTGCTGGACGTAGTCCGGGCCCTGAAAATCTATGTTTCCAGGACGACTAGAGTCAGAAAGACTGACTCGCTGTTTATCCTGCATGCACCCAACAAGCTGGGTGCTCCTGCTTCTAAGCAGACTATTGCTAGCTGGATCTGCTCCACAATTCAACTTGCACATTCTGCGGCTGGACTGCCGCATCCTAAATCAGTAAAGGCCCATTCCACGAGGAAGGTGGGCTCTTCTTGGGCGGCTGCCCGAGGGGTCTCGGCTTTACAACTTTGCCGAGCTGCTACCTGGTCGGGATCAAACACGTTTGCAAAATTCTACAAGTTTGGTACCCTGGCTGAGGAGGACCTTGAGTTTGCTCATTCGGTGCTGCAGAGTCATCCGCACTCTCCCGCCCGTTTGGGAGCTTTGGTATAATCCCCATGGTCCTTACGGAGTTCCCAGCATCCACTAGGACGTCAGAGAAAATAAGAATTTACTCACCGGTAATTCTATTTCTCGTAGTCCGTAGTGGATGCTGGGCGCCCATCCCAAGTGCGGATTGTCTGCGATACTTGTATATAGTTATTGCCTAACTAAAGGGTTATTGTTATGAGCCATCTATTCGTGAGGCTCAGTTGTTATTCATACTGTTAACTGGGTATAGTATCACGAGTTGTACGGTGTGATTGGTGTGGCTGGTATGAGTCTTACCCGGGATTCCAAATCCTTTCCTTATTGTGTCAGCTCTTCCGGGCACAGTTTCCCTAACTGAGGTCTGGAGGAGGGGCATAGAGGGAGGAGCCAGTGCACACCAGTAGTCCTAATTCTTTCTTAGAGTGCCCAGTCTCCTGCGGAGCCCGTCTATTCCCCATGGTCCTTACAGAGTTCCCAGCATCCACTACGGACTACGAGAAATAGAATTACCGGTGAGTAAATTCTTATTTTAGTAGTGTGGGAGGAAACTGGAGCCATGGAGGAAACTCACTCAACTACAGAAGAACATCCAAACTCCACACTGATAGTGCTTTGCTCAGGTATTTAACACATGATAGTTCTTCCGAAACTTCAGATATAGCTTCAAAAATTCTGATGGTGACCCTCCTTGATGCTGTCTTTGAAATAGAAGTTCTCTTACTATTATAGATTTATTTGCTTACCTTTGGTTGAAAACAAAACGAAACCTGGAAGTTAATATCCACAGTCCATGGGTAAGGCACTAATGCTAACCACTATGCAAACAGTGCTGATTCTGCCACTGTACTCATGCATTACATATGGGCTTTCAATCCCATCCCTTCCCTTTAAACTGAGACATTCATGAATTAAAGAAAAATGAAAGAGGATGGATAAGCGCACTGGTATAATAACCTAGTTAATAGGTGAAATGGCAAAATATGAACCGGAATGAAGGGAAGTTAAATATAATTAAAAATTTTTTAGTAAATACATATGTCTTTCATAGCATACAAGACATGCATTTTCATTAAAGAACCGGTGATGCTCCCAAGAGTTAGGACAAGACACATATAAATTGAAGAGAAGAAAACTGTCTTTTTTGGGGCACTCATTAAACAAATGTTTCTAAAACTTAACTTTTATAAATGGACTCACTTTCAAACAAACACACATTCATGAATTATACAGGTTCTCTAGCTGATTAAAACCAGGTGAAATGCACACCTGACGTCAGCAGCCACAAAACCTATGCAAATCATAGGTGTCCCGGTTTAAAGGGCTAATATGGTAAGCTTAATTATATACACAGAATTCATAAAAATACTTGGGCAAAACTGATGTAGGTAATTAATGTTGGCTTCTAGAACAAGGAAGTGAAATGTAGCTATGAGTATTGTACTATATATCTTTTATAAATATAATAACTCATTTATTTGTCAAGTATTGAATACAACAAATGGCTTCATAAAATTTGTACTAGGAGACTAGCCATTAAGGATATCTGGGACAGGTGCAGTGGAGTTGGGGTGAATTTTAGTGATCAGTGTTTGACTGGTGCCTCCTTAACCAGCTCACCAAGGGACTGTTTACTACATTACTCTGTAACATGGAGCTGGTACAATTACAGCCTCTCAAGCTAGAAAACAGAACCACTTCTGAAATGTATTCTCCCTTTAGATCAGTTATGGTTTAATGAGTTTCTATACCTTTTACTCGATTTGACAGATTATTATTACTTCTGTATTACTCACTAAAAACGTCTCTCCCAAGACTCCTCTGGTGAAAATAGAAAGCTGTGTTCTACTGAAATGCCTGCATGAGGTGTCATGAATTCAGCTTCGGTCCCAGTTCTTTAAGAGGGCTGAGAAATGTACAGGAACACAGGGCCTTATTCAGACCTGATCGCTCGCTAGGTTTTTTTTGCACTGCTGCGATCAGATAGTCGCCACCCATAGGGGAGTGTATTTTTGCTTTGCAAGTGTGCGATCACATGTGCAGCCGGGCGGTACAAAAAAGTTTTGTACAGTTTCTGAGTAGCGCAGGACTTACTCAGCCGCTGTGATCACTTCAGCCTGTCCGGGGCCGGAATTGATGTCAGACACCCGCCCTGCAAACGCTTCAACGCGCCTGTGTTTTTCCAAACACTCCCAGAAAACGGTCAGTTAACACCCACAAACGCCTTCTTCCTGTCAATCCCCTTGCGATCGACTGTGCAAACTGATTCTTCGTACAATCCATTGCTGGGCAACAATCCGCTTTGTGCTTGTACGACGCGCCTGCACATTGCGGTGCATACACATGCGCTGTTCTGACCTGATCCCAGTGAAAAAAACTAGCGTGCTGTCAGGTCTGAATGACCCCCACAGTCATTGTCTCTGCAAAAGAACTTGCATGATTGTTTAGGCAGAATTGAGGGGCTTACGGGAAACATGACTTGTATTATTATTTATCTTGCATCTATTTTGTAAATATGTTAAAAACATAATATACTTTCATAAAAGAAGGTTAATAAAGTACATATTGTTTCTGGTTTCATAATGACATGGTAGCACTCTCAATCATTTTATTTCAGGCTACTACTTTGCTGCATTCCTTTGTGGTCAGAGCTAAATAACAGGAGAGGTTCCACTGTAAAAAGTCAATAAAACCATTTAAAGCAAGTCTTCTGTGCCTGTAATGGATTCATGCTGTGAACCCATCTGCTCATCCCAGCCACCTCATCTGTCCTATCCATAATTTATATACAAGATATGTGTCTTAATTTATCAGGATCCGAGTATGATATATTTCAGTTTCTATGAAGTCTCCATTGAAAGGAAAAGAAAAAGATTAAATTCTGAAATATTCAGCTTCTGGCATTTAAAGGCGCTCACAGAGATTACATAGTATTACCCTAGCTGTAAAATGGACATTTTGGGGTCATAGACACAAAGGCTTTATGAGAGCGAGTGGTAAAATGATTCAAGCTGCATTCACCATTTGGTGAAGGCAACTCAACTGATAATTCGAACAGGTACAAAATGAAACATATATTCCTTTGTTCCTTGCCATATAGCTCTGCGCAAACCACACCTGTGGGATATAGCAATCATGTACCCATAAGTACAAGTCAATTAGATTTTGGGGTCAAATTCTAAGGTATATCCAACTGCATGAATAAAAGGACAGTTCTGTGATTACAGTAGTAGAAATAGTGCTTGAGAATATGATTAAAAAATACTTGGAAAAATATCCCTCTATATATATATATATATATATATATATATATATATAAAATCACTAAATATATGGATCACTAGATAGCAACACTCATTGTATTATTCATGAATAAGATAAAAACTGGTGCATCATAAAACATATATGGAGAATATACAACAATATCATACTGTAGCTAGTATGCATGCCAGTATCAATAGTGTCTGTTATAGAATTTTACAGTGGGCTGTCAATGCTTAGTGACAATGGGGCAGATGTACAGTATTAAGGCTGGAGAAAACGCACCAGCCAATCAGCTTCTGTCATTTGTCAAATCCGTAATGATTGGCTGGTGCGTTATCACCTTTTACTCATCACTGCTTTATCACTTCTTTATCCCTTCTCCAGGTTAGTACATCAGCTCCATTGTGCTCAATCTCTGTTCAAATGGCCATCTATAATTATACACAGTAGGTCACGAGCCACACTCAATGCTAACCAGAGAACATTTGTCAATATATGTTTTAAAAAGATAAAACATGCAATTAGGGGCGGATTAAGGGGTGAGGACAGTGTCGGACTGGTGCATGAAGGGCCCACTGGGAGAATGCAATAGCAGGGGCCCATGCTTAGAGGCTTGACTAACCATTAGTGAGTGCATGGTCTGGGCCCCTTGATATACTGTGTATATATATATATTTATATTATAATGCAAGTAAATATATTGCATGTATTGTAATGTACCAGATTAATAACAGCAAAGCACTGTAGAAAAAAGGAGATTTATGGTAAGACTTACCATTGTTAAATCTCTTTCTTCGAGGTACACTGGATTCCACAGGGAATAACATCGGGGTGTAGAGTTGGATCTTGATCCGAGGCACCTACAGGCTAAAGCCTTGACTGTTCCCAGGATGCACTGCACCGCCTCCTCTATATTCCCGCCTCCAGGCACTGGAGCTCCGTTTTGTTATCCAGTCCAATGCAGTAGCAGGTAAAAGAGATGACAGTAGTTAGTAGCCACAGATAACCACATTCTCACGACAGGAGAAGATACCAGCGGCTAATGCCATACACACCCAAAGAAGCTAAGTGAGTCAGGGTGGGCACCCTGTGGAATCCAGTGTACCTCACAGAAAGAGATTTAACAATGGTAAGTCTTACCATAAATCTCCTTTTTTGCAGCGGGGTACACTGGTATTCCACAGGGAATAACATCGGGATGTCCTAAAGCAGTTCCTCATGGGAGGGGACGCACTGTAGCGGGCACAAGAACCTGGCGTCCAAAGAAAGCATCCTGGAAGGCGGAAGTATCAAAGGCATGGAACCTGATGAACGTGTTCACTGAGGACCATGTAGCCGCCTTGCACAATTGTTCTAGGGATGCGCTATGGCAGGCCGCCCAAGAAGGTCCAACAGACCGAGTAGAATGGGCCTTGATAGTAGCAGGAGCTGGAAGTCCAGCCTACACATAAGCATGTGCAATCACCATTCTAATCCATCTGGCCAAGGTCTGCTTATTTGCAGGCCAGCCACGTTTGTGAAAACCAAAAAGGACAAAGAGAGAATCAGATCTCCTAAGAGATGCTGTTCTCTTCACATATATACGGAGAGCCCGTACCACATCCAAAGACTGTTCTTTGGAAGACAAACCAGGAGAGATAAAGGCCGGAACCACAATCTCTTGGTTAAGGTGGAAAGACGACACCACCTTAGGCAGATAACCAGCGCGAGTTCTAAGAACCGCATGGTCACGGTGAAAAATTAGATACGGTGAACGACAGGATAAGGAACCCACATCTGAAACCCTTCTAGCAGAGGCAATAACCAGCAAAAACAAGACCATAAGTGTAAGCCACTTAAGTTCTACAGACTCAAGAGGTTCAAATGGAGACTCTTATAGGGCATCCAGAACAACCAACAAATCCCAAGGAGCCACAGAAGGGACATAGGGAGGTGGAATCCGTAAAACACCCTGTGAAAGTATGAACATCAGGCAGAGACGCAATTTTTCTCTGAAACCATATCGACAAGGCTGAAATATGAACCTTGAGGGAGGCCAAATGAAGGCCTAAGTCCAGGCCCTGTTGCAAAAAAGCCAAAAGTTTGGCAGTACTGAACTTGTATGCATCATAATTCTTAGCTGCACTCCGGGGGATGTAAGAATTCCAGACCATATAATAAATCTGAACCGAAGTCGGTTTACAGACTTTCAACATAGTTTGAATGACCGCCTCAGAAAATCCTTTGGCTCTCAGAACTGAAGCTTCAAGAGCCACGCCGTCAAAGCCAGTCGGGCAAGATCCTGGTAGACACAAGGGCCCTGAAGAGGCGGTCTGGGCGTTGAGGAAGTAGAGAGGACGCTCTGTCGAGAGACCCTGCAGGTCTGAGAACCAATGCTGTCTGGGCCACGCCGGAGCAATTAGAAGTAGTATTCCTCCTTCTTGCTTGAACTTCCTTATTACCCTGGGCAGGAGTGACACTGGGGGGAACACATACGGCAGCCAAAAGTACCATGGAATTGCCAGCGTGTCCACGAACGCTGCTTGAGGATCCCTTGTCCTTGCTCCGAAGACCGGAACCTTGTGAGTGTGTCGAGACGCCATCAAGTCTACATCTGGTAGGTCCCACTTGTCCAGTAGGAGTTGAAAGACTTCTGGATGAAGGCTCCACTCTTTGGAGTGTACGTCCTGACGACTGAGGAAGTCCGCTTCCCAGTTGAGTACCCCCGGAATAAACACTGCCGATATGGCTGGCAGATCGCGTTCCGCCCATAGAAGAATCTTTTACACTTCCATCATTGCCATGCGGCTTCAAGTGCCGCCTTGATGATTTATGTATGCTACCGTGGTGGCATTGTCTGACTGTACTTGAACAGGCCTGTTCTGTACCAGAGGCAGGGCCAGTTTCAGAACATTGAACACTGCCCGCAACTCCAGAATATTTATCAGAAGGAGTGATTCCTCCCTGGTCCACCGACCCTGAAGAGAGTGTTGCTCCAACACCGCGCCCCAACCCCGCAGACTGGCATCCGTTGTAAGGAGGACCCAGTTGGAGATCCAGAAGGGACGACCCCTGCTCAATCGTTGGTCCTGGAGCCACCAGCTCAGAGACAGACGAACTTCCGGAGTCAAGGAAATTAAGTGATACCTGATCCGGTGAGGCAGGCCTTCCTGCTTGGAAAGGATCAACCGCTGCACAGGGTGAGAAAGAAATTGAGCGTACTCTACCATGTCGAAAGCCGACACCATGGGGCCTAGTACTTGCATCAACCGAGTGTATCGACAAACGTGGTTGAGAGAGAAAGCATCTTATCCTGTCCTCAGGACCTTCTCTGGAGACAAAAACAACCGTTGGTTGTGTGTGTCCAGTAACGCCCCCAGGTGCACCATGCTCTGAGCATGGACCAGTGAGGATTTCTTCCAGTTGATGAGCCACCCGTGGGTTTGCAGGAAATGGACCGTCAGATCCAGATAATGGACGAGAACCTCTGGGGAGTTCGCCAGGATCAACAAGTCATCCAGATATGGCAGGATCCTGATACCCTGACCGCGTAGAAGGGCCATCATGACCGCCATGACCTTGGTGAAGATTCACGGAGCCGTGGTCAGTACAAAAGGCAAGGCCTGGAATTGATAATGTAGGTTGCCAATAGCAAACCGCAGATATTGCTGATGCGACATGGCAATAGGTATATGTAGGTAAGCATCCTGTATGTCCAGGGATACCATGTAGTCCTTAGGCTCCAAGGCTAGAACAATAGAGCGAAGAGCTTCCATATGGAATTTGGATACCTTCACAAATCTGTTCAAAGATTTGAGGTTGAGTATAGGCCGGGAGAATCCATTCGGCTTCGGGACTAGAAACAGCGTTGAATAGTATCCCCTGCCTCTCTGAGACAGAGGCACCAGCACTATCACTCCTGAATCCATGCAGCTGGCTTGCCTGGTTTGGAAGCAGGCTGATGGGCAGCCCAGGAACATTTAGGTTTGGGCTTAGAGGTTTTGGAAGAGCGAGCCTGTTTCGGGTACACCTGACCCATTGCTTTACTTAGAGGTTGAAAGGAACGAAAACTGGTACACTTAACCTTCGGAGCCGAAGGATTAGGACTCGGCAGACATGCAGTTTTAGCAGACGCTAAGTCAGCAACAATCTTGTTCAGATCTTCTCCAAAAAGGATGTTTCCCTTACAAGAGATCACTTCCAAGGTCTTCTTAGAGTCCAGATCCACAGACCAGGACCGCAAGCACAGAATCCAGTGAGCCAGAATGGATGTAGTAGACGCTTTGGCTGCCAACACACCGGCATCAGATGCCGCCTCCTGATAGTAATGAGAGGCTGTGGTAATATATGAAAGACATTATCAGAAAAATTCGGAGGTAACTCCGCTTCAACTTCTTGAACCCAGGCTTCAATAGCTTTTGCAGCCCAAGAAGCCACTATAGTAGGTCTATGCACAGCGCTCGCAAGAGTGTAAATAGACTTCAAGCAACCCTCCACATGCTTATCGGTTGGTTCCTTCAGAGAGGTGACGGTAGTGACAGGCAGAGTAGAAGACATCACCAGACGTGCAACATGTGAGTCCACTGGCGGGTGTGGTTCCCAATTTTTGCTTAACGCTGCAGCGAGGGGATAACGAGCTAGCATCTTTTTAGACGGAGAATTTCTTTCTTGGAGACTCCCAGGATTATTGATGTGTGTCAACTAAATGGTCAGAATGTGGCAAAACTAATGTAGTAACCTTCTGACGTTTGAACTTATCAGGTTTCTTAGACGTATCTGGAAGGTCAGGTTCATCATCAATCTGAAGAATCAGTTTGATAGCCTCCAAGAGGTCAGGCACATCCACCTGTGTTGTAGATTCCCCATCAGAAGCATCTGCATCAGTGTCTGATGGGTCAGTATATACGCCATCTTCATCGGATGAAGTATCCGAAACATGCGTGGACTGTGAGAAAGAAATGGCCCGTTTAGATAACCCTTTGGTCCTAGGAGGGCGAGGGTCAGGCTTTGTTTAACCAAAGCCTGATTTAACTGCTGTAACTGAGTAGACAGAGTATCTACCCATGGTGGATTTACAACAGGGACAATATGTGATTGTACAGGCACAGGAGGTCCCACAGGGGGCGCAAGTCTCGTTACTTGCGTAGTCAGTAAATTAGAAAAAGCAGCCCAAGGTCGGTCTTAGTGTGCCACCAGTGCTGCAGGCTGACTGAGGGGTACAGAACCCCCACTACCTGGACCCTCAGCTGGAATATTTTCCTCAGATAAATCCGTGACGTCAGCAATGCAGGATCAGCTACGGATCTCCCGCCCTGTGACGCAAACATTATTGGAGAATGTAGCCCTAGGGCGTAACAGTACAATATAGCCAGACACAGTACCTGACAAAAAACCCCTGTGGAGTGTGACTGCAAATGCAGATCACAAACAGAGCATTTAAGTGGTATAAAGTGACTGAAATACACAGAAAAAAAATAACAAACAGTATATCCTGTGAAACACTATATATATGTATAGGACCCTGATGCACTTAGCCCCCGTCAGGGTACAGAATATAGAGATAGCTATATGTGTGAGATACACGGCATAGGAACCACATGGCAGCTATAGGCACACACAGTCACATGTACAATGCAGAAATTATTACAAACAACAATAAAACTGCACTAGACTATCAAGAATACATAAACAGTCAATGCTTTAGCCTGTTGGTGCCTCGTATCAAGATCCAATTGTACACCCCGATGTTATTCCCTGTGGAATACCAGTGTACCCTGTTGCAGAAATTATAGTCAATGAAGTATAATGTAACATGATTAGTGCATAATTCAAGTGCACAGATAAAGATATTTATTAGCAAAAATGATTGTAATGATGCATAGCAATATTAAGTGCAGATGGGCCCCTGAGTACAGGGGGCACACTCTGGACCCAAAGTTTTACCTTCTGTCTCCTTTGCCAGCCCGCCTCCTCTTGTTTGCGGCATTATCTTAGGTACAGTGTGGCTCTGGAACCATATTTATTTCTGTAATGAATCGCTAGAAATATGGCACCAGCACTAGAATTCCGAAGACACTACTGGAAGGACAAATTTAGGGGCCAGGCCAACCCTAGGTACAACATTATTGGTCACCCCCAATCATGTCACTGCCCCCTGCATGTTGGAACCTCCTGACTGCCAAAGCAGCACCAACCTCACCCCCTCCACCACTACAATTTCCTGACCATTGCCCCCTCCTCCCTCACCAGTTACAGAATAACCGTAGCTCTCATACAAGTGAGCATGCTGTGCTGCCCCCCCCCCCCCCCCTCCCACTCCTGCAAGTGTCACCACTAGCGGTAAATCCACCACTGACTACTGGAAAATGCGCATGTGCCAGAGCCTTTCTGTTAGCCTGCACATGCAATAGATAATTTTTTTCCCCCCATCAGCAGGGCCGGTGCTAGGATGTTCGGTGCCCCCCTGCAAACTATAAATTTGCACCCTCCCATACTTTACAAAGGGACGCCCGCAATAGGTGTGGTCCCACAAGGAAAGGGTGTGTTCACACAACAGTACTCCCATTTCAAATTATGCCACACAGTAGTATGATCTTATTCACATTACACCGCATGTACTAGTGCTGCTTATACACATAATGCTCCCAGTAGTAGCACTGCTTATGCATAATGCCCCCAGCAATAGCAGTGCTTATGCTAATGCCCCCAGTAGTAGCGGCGCTTATGCATAATGCCCCCAGTAGTAGTAGGCTTATGTATAATGCCCCCAGTAGTAGCGCCGCCCAGTAGTAGCGCCGCTTATACATAATGCCCCCAGTAGTAGCACTGCTTATGCGTAATGCCCCTAGTAGTAGTATATTTATGTATAATGCCCCCAGTAGTAGCGGCAGTTATGTATAATGCCCCCAGTAGTAGCGGCACTTATGTATAATGCCCCCAGTAGTAGCGGTGCTTATGTATAATGCCCCCTGTAGTAGCAGCGCTTATGTATAATTCCCGCAGAAGTGCCACTTATTCACATAATGGCTAAACACACACACATATACACACACACACACACACACACACACACACACTGTACATACATACACACCACATATAAACAGACATACATGCACACCACATATAAACACACACACACACACACACACACACACACACACACACACACACTGTATACACTCACTTTCCATCCATTGCTTACCTATCACAATAGTCTGGCTGGCCGGATCTGTAGAAGCCTGGACCTGTGTAGCTTCTCCCCTTTTGTTCTGTGTAGCTCTGCCCCCTTCACCCTGCACACTAACTAACACTGAAGCTGACACCATCAGAGGGGTGGGTAAGGGAGTTTCAAGTTTCTGGCACTGCTGCCTGTCAAACACTGTGACAGGCACAGCAGCCGGCAGCAGGGGGGCACAGGGTGGCGCAACAGCAGGGATGCAGAGCAGGGAGAGCGCCTCTCCAGCTTGGCACCTACCTGCTTTGCATCCCTTTGTTGCTGAGTGGGTGGTGCCCATCAGGAGGGGGCCCATGTGTACATGGGCCCCCTCCAGCTTTAAGATGCCCATTGCAGTTATTTTTTGGTCTGGAGTTGCAGCTCCATCAGCCCCATTTTTAATCCAAATCTGCTGTATACTGTATATTGGCACTGATTATTTTAACTGATCTCGCTGGACACAGATAATACTGCATATTTAAATTAAACATCATCAAAGCATCAATTGGCATCACAGATTATAATTAGAAATATACAAAGGTCTAGAACTCATATTAAACTCCCTATTTATTTATAAAGCCATCATCACAACTTAATACTGAGGATTACATTTACTAGAGATAGATTTGAAGTTTTTCTGCAATATCCCATCGATTTTTGCAAATCAGAAATTTACTAAAGGCAAAATTGAGGGAAATTGCATGTCAAACACAATTTTAGATGGCAATAGACAGTATTACACCATTGGTCAAAATATTGGCATGGGCAGAGCTGGCGCTACCCATTCAGCAGAGTCTGCAAAGCAGGGTGGCGCTGTGTTGGAGAGGTGCTCTCCCTGCTCTGCTACTCTGCTGGTGTCCGTGTGCGCTGCTGCCCTCCTCCACCCACCTTCCTCTCACTGGAGAATGCCGCCGCGGACCTGCAGTATCACACTGCTGAGAAAAAAGTCTCCACTCCAGCAATTGAAGTGATCCTGGAGATCAGGGAGTTGATACTATGTGTGGTCTCCCGAATACAGGTCACAGGACTGGTGCTGAGCAGTCACATGACCAGGAAGTGTCAGATCTACAGGGAGGATGAGTCCTGTGTTAGGTTTAAAACCAAGTTGGAGAAGGGACCTCTGATGTCACCAGGGGAGGAGCTGCGTCACCAGGGGGAGGAGCCATTGCCAAACAGGGTACCTGAAATGTACCCTCGCAGGCTTGCGTCGCTTGCCACGCTTCAGGCACGGTGGCTCGCTCCGCTTCGCTCGCTACCAGGTTACTAAAGGGAGTAATTTGTGGCGTGGATAGTAGAAGAGCTATCCCGCTGGCCTAGCTCCTCATCTTGACATCAGAGGTCCTTTAGCCCACATGATTCTAGCATCTACTGCGAGTACTGCTGTCTATATGTATGTCATGTGTGTGTGTATGTATGGTGGCACAGTGTATGTGTGTATGGAAGCATAGTGTGTATGGTGGCAAAGTGTATGTGTGTATGGGAGCACAGTGGGTATGGTGGCACAGTATACATGTGTATGGGAGCATAGAGTGTATGGGGGCACAGTGTGCATGGTGGCACAATGTATGTGTGTGTATGGGGGCACAGTGTATGTGTGTATGGGAGCACAGTGTGTATAGTGGCACAGTGTATGTATGTGTGTGTATGTATGGTGGCACAGTGTATTAGTGTGTGTATATAGGAGCAGAGTGTGTTTGGTGGCACCTTGTATGTCTATGGTGGCACCTTGTATGTGTATGGTGGCACAGTGTATGTGTGTATGGGAGCACAGTGTGTATGGTGGCACAACGTATGTGTGTATGGGAGCACGGTGTGTATGGTGGCACAGTGTATCTGTATATGGAAGCACAGTGTGCGTGGTGGCACAGTGTATGTGTGTATGAGAGCATAGTATGTATGGTGGCATAGTGTATGTGTGTGTATGGTGGCACAATGTATATGTGTATATGAGAGCATAGTGTGTATGGTGGCACAGTATATGTGTGTATGGTGGCGCAGTGTATGTGTGTGTGTTTGTGGGTACAGTGTATGTGTATATGGAAGCACAGTGTATGTGTGTATGGAAGCACAGGTGTGTTTGGTGGCACAGTGTATGTGTGTATGGTGGCACAGTGTGTATTGTGGCACAGTGTATATGTGTGTGTATGGGAGCACAGTGTGTATGGTGGCCCCTTGTATGTGTATGGTGGCACAGTGTATGTGTGTATGGGAGCACAGTGTGTATGGTGACACAGTGTATGTGTGTATGGTGGCACAGTGTGTATGATGGCCCCTTGTATGTGTATGGTGGCCCCTTGTATGTGTATGGTGACACAGTGTATGTGTGTGTATGGTGGCACAGTGTATGTGTGTATGGGAACACAGTGTGTATAGTGGCATAGTGTATGTGTGTATGGGAGCACAGTGTATGTGTGTGTGTGTGTGTGTGTGTGTGTGTGTGTGTAAGGTGGCATAGTGCATGTGTGTGTGTATGGGAGCACAGTGTGTATGGTGGCCCCTTGTATGTGTTTGGTGGCACAGTATATGTGTGTATGGGAGCACAGTGCATGTGGTGGCACAGTGTATGTGTGTGTATGTGTATGGTGGCACAGTGTATGTGTGTGTATGAGAGCACAGTGTGTATGGTGGCACAGTGTATGTATGTGTGTGTATGTATGTATGTGTATGGTTGCACAGTGTATGTGTGTGTGTGTGTGTGTGTGTGTGTGTATGTGTATGGTGGCATAGTGTATGTGTGTGTATGAGAGCACAGTGTGTATGGCGGCACAGTGTATGTATGTGTGTGTATGTGTGTGGTGGTATAGTGTATGTGTGGGTATGAGAGCACAGTGTGTATGGTTGCACAGTGTATGTATGTATGTATGTATGTATGTATGTGTGTGTATGGCACAGTGTATGAGTGTGTATGGGAGCACAGTGTGTATGTGTATTGTGTATTGTGCATTGTGTATGTGTGTGTGTATATGAGTAAGATTGTTCTACTGTGTGGTTTAATTTGTGAGACCCCACCCCTTTGCGGCACGTGTCTTCAGCGCTCACTGCCCTTTATTAAGCATGGGAGAGAGGGTGCAAATGTATAGTTTGCAGGGAGGCGCCGAACACCATAGCACTGGCCCTGGGGATCGGAAATTGCCTTTTTTTGCTTTAGGAAGACCTCTGGACTACTTCATGGAATGAATTTGCCCATGGATTGTTATGATTTTAAAAAAAATATTATTTCTGCAGCGGGGTACACTGGGGTTAACATCGGGGTGTAGAGTTGTATCTTGACCCGAGGCACCGACAGGCTAAAAGCTTTGACTGTTCCCAAGATGCACAGCGCCGCCTCCTCTATAACCCCGCCTCCGTGCACAGGAGCTCAGTTTGTAAGTTGCTGCCTGCAGTGCAGGCTGACAACAGGGAGGGCTGCGCTGGGCAGCCCTGACAAGAGCTTTCATTTGAAGAAAGAAGACTAGGCACTTAACGCAGCATAGGCACATTGTGCTGCGGCTCTCTCGCCTCCCGGTGGCACTGTACACTTCAGCGCCCTAGTTGCCAGGTGACTGCAGCGGAGGGCTCCAGTTCTTACATAGGGCACAGTCACACACACCACCGCTGCTCTCCGGGATCGCGTGGCCATTGCAAGGAGGAGGTAAGAGGGTCCTCAAGGCGGGACCTGCTGCAAACCGCGATCCGGCGCGGCCTATGGGAGGCAGACTGCACACGCTGGCATGGACACTGTGCCATGCAGGGACCCCACGAGACCACCAGGGCAAGGGTACAGGTCGGATTGTAGCATTAATCCGTTTCCATAAGGCCCCCAGTACCCGGTGGTGGAGTCCAGCAAGGGGATCTGGCTCTGACCTGTAGCCCCTCCCCCAGCCCCAAGGCGCCATTTACTGCTAATGTTCCCGCCCTGGAGCTGTATCTCTCTCTCTCCCTCACTCCCTGTCAGCGTTTGGGTGCCATTACACACAGGAGCGCTGATCTGCTGGGCAATGCCTCCTCTGTAAAGCCGCCTGCATCTTCAGCGCTGTGCATTTACAGGACACTTAAGTATTCTACATGTCTTTAGACAGTGTTAGATAAGAACAAGTGCACATTGGGGGTAATTCCAAGTTGATCGCAGCAGGAAATTTTTTAGCAGTTGGGCAAAACCATGTGCACTGCAGGGGGGGGGGGGGCAGATATAACATGTGCAGAGAGAGTTAGATTTGGGTGGGTTATTTTGTTCCTGTGCAGGGTAAATACTGGCTGCTTTATTTTTACACTGCAATTTAGATTGCAGATTGAACTCACCACACCCAAATTTATCTCTCTTTGCATATGTTATATCTGCCCCCCCTGCAGTGCACATGGGCCCTCATTCCGAGTTGTTCGCTCGCAAGCTGCTTTTAGCAGCTTTGCACACGCTAAGCCGCCGCCTACTGGGAGTGAATCTTAGCTTCTTAAAATTGCGAACGAAAGATTCGCAATGTTGCGATAAGACATCTCTGTGCAGTTTCTGAGTAACTCGAAACTTACTCGGCATCTGCGATCAGTTCAGTGCTTGTCGTTCCTGGTTTGACGTCACAAACACACCCAGCGTTCGCCCAGACACTCCTCCGTTTCTCCAGCCACTCCCGCGTTTTTCCCAGAAACGGAAGCGTTTTTTCACACACACCCATAAAACGGCCAGTTTCTGCCCAGAAACACCCACTTCCTGTCAATCACAGTACGATCACCAGAACGAAGAAAAAACCGTGAGTAAAATTCCTAACTGCATAGCAAATTTACTTGGCGCAGTCGCAGTGCGAACATTGCGCATGCGCACTAAGCGGAAAATCGCTGCGATGCGAAGAAATTTACCGAGCGAACAACTCGGAATGACCCCCATTGTTTTGCCCAACTGCTAAAAAGTTTCCTGCTGCGATCAACTTGGAATTACCCCCATGGTTTTACCCAACTGCTAACAAAGTTCCTGCTGCGATCAACTTGGAATTACCCCTTTTGTCAGGGATATTTAGTACAAGTACCCTGTGATATACATCCAGTCTTTACTGTGCATTGATATATCTATATACCTAATTAGCTTTACTTGAGTAGTTTGTTTACTAAAGTATTGCTAGTCCAGTGCAGTTTTATTGTTATTTGTGATAATTTCTGCATTGTTCATGTGACTGTATGTGTGCCAATAGCTGCTGTGTGATTTCCATTCCGTGTATCTCACATATACTGCTATCCCTATATTCTGTACCCTGAGGGGGGTTAAGTGCGTCAGGGTGTTCATATAATATAGTGTTATCACAGAATATACTCTGTTGGTATTTTCTCTGTGTGTTACAGTCACCATATACCTCTTAAATCCTCCGTGTGTACTCTGCCTGTAGTTACACTATCCGGGAGGATTTTTGTTAGGTATTCTGTCTGCTTATATTGTACTAATCCACCGTAAGGTAAAGCTTTCATATAATGTCAGCTCATCATGGTGAGGGTTCTGTGGCTGACCCTGCGTCCTGCAGTTCTCATGCCATGGATGTCTCTGAGGAAAATATTGCAGCTGAGGGTACAGGTGCTGGGGATTTTGTACCCCTCAGTCAGTCTACTACAACGGTGGCAACTACTGACCCACCGTGGGCTACGTTTTCTAATTTACTGACTACGCTGGTAACTAGACTTGCGCCCCCTATTGGGACCTCCTGTGCCATTACAGCCACATATCGTCCCTGCTGTTAATCTGCCATGGGCAGATACTCTGTCCTCTCAGTTACAGCAATTAAACCAGTCTTTGGCCAAGCAAAATCCTAACCCTCGCCCGCCTAGGACCAAAGGGTCATCTAAGCGTGCCCTTACGTCCTCTCAATCCACTCATGTTACAGATGCTTCATCTGATGAAGATGGCGTATATACTGATCCCTCAGACACTGATACAGATGCTTCTGATGGGGAATCCCTGACCCAAGTGGATGTTCCTGACCTCTTAGAGGCTATAAGGCTGATTCTTCAAATTGATGATGACGAAGAACCACCGGCTCCCTCTAAGAAACCAGATAAGTTCAAGCGTCAGAAGGTTACTAAGTTAGTTTTACGAAATTCTGACCATTTAGTTGACATACGTCAGGAATCCTGGGAATATCCAGGTAAGAAAGTCTAAGAAGATGCTGGCTCGTTATCCCCTCGCTGCAGAGTAAAGCAAAAATTGGGAAACACCGCCGCCGGTGGACTTACAGGTCGCACGTCTGGTGGTAACATCTGCTCTGCCTGTCACTACCATCACCTCTCTGAAGGATCCGATGGATAAGCGTGTGAATGGTTGCTTGAAGTCCATTTACACTCTGGCTGGAGCTGTGCATAGGCCTACTATTGCGGCATCTTGGGCTGCTAAAGCTATAGAGGCCTGGGTTCAGGAAGTAGAAGCGGAACTACCATTTAATTTTCCTGATAATGCAAAACAGAGTCTTTCATACATTGTTACAGCCTCTCATTATATTCAAGAGGCGGCATCTGATGCAGGTATCCTAGCGGCCAAAGCGTCTACCACGTCTATTCTGGCTTGCCGGATCCTCTGGTTCCGGTCCTGGTCGGTAGATCTGGACTCGAAAAAGACATTGGAGGTTATCCCTTTTAAGGGAAACATTCTTTTTGGGGAAGATCTCAACAAGATTGTCGCTGACTTAGCGTCTGCTAAGACTGCATGTCTGCCCAGTACTACTCCTTCGGTCCCAATGGCTAAGAGTACTTCCTTTCGTTCCTTTCGACCTCCAGGTAAAGCAAAGGGTCAGGCATACCTGAAACAGGCTCGCACTTCCAAATCCACTTAGCCCAAACCTAAACGTGCCTGGGCTGCCCGTCAGCCTGCTGTCAAAACAGACAAGCCTGCTGCATGATGGGGCGGGCCTCCCTCTGGGGGATCCCAGGGTGGGAGGCCGACTTCTACGGTTTGCTCAGGTATGGCTACAGACCACTTCGGACGCCTGGGTAAGGGAAGTCGTCACTTACGGATACGCCATCTCTTTCAAGAAACGTCCCCCTTGACAGTTTTGCTCAACAAACATCCCTTCGGATCTGGTAAAAGCAAAAACTCTCCATCTGATGGTACAATCCCTCCTGGATATGGGAGTGGTAGTGCCGGTGCCTCTGGCTCAGAGAGGCAGGGGGTACTATTCAACGCTGTTCCTAGTTCCGAAAACCGAATGGATCTTCTCGGCCAATTCTCAACCTCAAGTATCTGAACAAATTTGTGAAAGTTTCCAAATTCCGTATGGAAACTCTTCGCTCTTTTGTTCTGGCCCTGGAGCCCAAGGACTACATGGTATCCCTGGATATACAGGATGCTTACCTGCATATACCTATTGCAGTGTCGCATCAGCAATACCTGCGGTTTGCTATTGGCAACCTACATTTTCGATTCCAGGCCTTGCCTTTTGGTCTGACCTCGGCTCCTTGAGTTTTCACCAAGGTCATGGCGGTCATGACGGCCCTACTCCGCCGTCAGGGTATCAGGATCCTGCTGTATCTCGATGACTTGTTGATCCTGGCGAACTCCCCAGAGGTTCTCCTTCATCACCTGGAATTGACGATCCAATTCCTGCAAGCCCACGGGTGGCTCATCAACTGGAAGAAGTCTTTCCTGGTTCCTGCTCAGAGCATGGTGCATCTGGGAGCACTATAGGACACCCACAACCAGCGGTTGTTTTTGTCTCCGGAGAAGATCTTAAAGCTTCAGGACAAGATAAGATGCTTCCTCTCCCGCCCACGTGTGTCAATTCACTCTGTGATGCAAGTACTAGGCATCATGGTGTCGGCTTTCGACATGGTGGAGTACGCTCAATTTCATTCCCACTCTCTGCACAGGTTAATTCTCTCTGAGTGGGACGTCCTGCCTCACCAGATCAGGTCTCACATGATATCCTTGACTCCGGAGGTCCGTCTGTCACTGACTTGGTGGCTGCAGGACCATCAACTGAGCAGGGGCCATCCATTCTGGATCTCCAAGTGGGTCCTTCTGACAATGGGTGCCAGTCTTCAGGGTTGGGGCGCGGTGTTGGAGCAACACTCTCTTCAGGGTCGGTGGACCAGGGAGGAATCTCTTCTCCCGATAAACATTCTGGAATTGCGGGCAGTGTTCAATGCGTTGACACTAGCCCTGCCTCTAGTACAGAACAGGCCTGTTCAGGTACAGTCCGACAATGCCACCATGGTGGCGTACATAAATCATCAAGGTGGTACCCGAAGCCACAAAGCACTGATGGAAGTGTCAAAGATTCTTCGTTGGGCGGAACGCCATCTGCCAGCCATATCAGCAGTGTTCATTCTGGGGGTCCTAAACTGGGAAGCGGACTTCCTAAGTCATCAGGACGTACATGCCAGAGAGTGGATCCTTCATCCAGAGGTCTTTAAACTCCTCGTGGAACAGTGGGGTCTACCAGATGTAGACCTGATGGCGTCTTGACACAATCACAAGGTTCCAGTCTTCGGAGCAAGGACAAGGGATCCTCAAGCATCGTTCATGGACGCATTGGCAATTCCATGGAACTTTCGGCTGCCGTACGTGTTTCCTCCAGTGTCACTTCTGCCCAGGGTGATAAGGAAGTTCAAGCAAGAAGTAGGAATACTACTTCTAATCGCTCCGGCGTGGCCCAGATAGCATTGGTTCTCAGACCTGCAGGGTCTATCGATAGAGCATCCTCTTCTGCTTCCGCAGCGCCCAGACCTCCTCGTTCAGGGCCCTTGTGTCTACCAGGATTTGGCCCGGCTGGCTTTGACGGTGTGGCTCTTCAAGCTTCCGTACTAAGGGCCAAATTTTTCTGAGGCGGTCATTCAAACTATGTTGAAGGGCCGTAAGCCGGCTTCTGCTCAATTAAATCATAGGGTCTCTAATTCTTATTTTGCTTGGTGTGCAACTAATAATTATGATGCATACAAGTTCAGTACCGCCAAACTCTTGGCTTTTCTGCAAAAGGGCCTGGACTTAGGCCCTTGTCTGGCCTCCCTCAAGGTTCATATTTCTGCCTTGTCGATATGGTTTCAGAGAAAAATTGCAACTCTGCCTGATGTTCATACCTTCTCTCAGGGTGTTTTACGGATTCAACCTCCCTGTGTCCCGCCTGTGGCTCCTTGGGATTTGTCAGTTGTTCTGGATGCCTTACAAGAGTCTCCGTTTGAGCCTCTTGAGTCTGTAAACCTTAAATGGCTTACTCTTAAGGTCTTGTTTCTGCTGGATATTGCCTCTGCTAGGCGGGTTTCAGACTTGGGTGCCTTGTTCTGTCAGTCACCCTTTCTGATTTTTCACCATGACCGTGCGGATCTTAGAACTCGCCCTGGTTATCTCCCTAAGGTGGTGTCATCTTTCCACCTTAACCAAGAGATTGTGGTTCCGGCCTTTACCTCTTCAGGTTTATCCTTCAAAGAGCAGTCTTTGGATGTGGTACGGACTCTCCGTATTTATGTGAAGAGGACAGCTTCTCTTCAGAGATCTGATTCTCTCTTTGTCCTTTTTGGTTTTCACAAACGTGGCTGGCTAACAAGCAGACCTTGGCCAGATGGATTAGAATGGTGATTGCACATGATTATGTACAAGCTGGCCTTCCAGCTACTGCTACCATCAAAGCTCATTCTACTCGGTCTGTTGGACCTTCTTGGGTGGCCCACCGTGGTGCGACCCTTGAACAATTGTGCATTGTGGCTATGTGGTCCTCAGTGAAAACGTTCATAAGGTTCTATGCTTTTGATACTTTTGCCTCCCAAGATGCCTCCTTTGGACACCGGGTTCTTGTGCCCGCTACAGTGCATCCCCTCCCATAAGGAACTGCTTTAGGACATCCCCGATGTTATCCCTGTGGAACCCCAGTGTACCCCGCTGCAGAAAAGGAGCTTTATGATAAGAACTTACCTTTGTTAAATCTCTTTCTGCGAGGTACACTGGTTTCCACAGGGCGCCCACCCCAACACACTTAGCTTCTTTTGGTTTGTATGGCATTAGCCGCTGATATCTCCTGTGCACGGAGGCGGGGTTATAGAGGAAGCGGCGCTGTGCATCCTGGGAACAGTCAAAGCTTTTAGCCTGTTGGTGCCTCGGAGCAGGATCCAACTCTACACTCCGATGTTATCCCTGTGGAATCCAGTGTACCTCGCAGAAAGAGATTTAACAAAGATAAGTTCTTACCATAAATCTCCTTCTTTCAATAAAAACATACCATTTTCGGTGTGAAAGTACTGTAGTTTTTTTGAATATTTTATTTACAGGCATACGACAGATGACTGCAGGCCCTTAATGTCCAGGCATGCTGGCACATTTTGTTCTCCAGGTGCCGGTATGCCAGGCTAGGCTTACTGGGTCCTGTAGTCCCACTGTCAAAAACAATATAGGGATGCTTTCAGCTCAGGCCCGATGGTTCTTCGTAAGGGAGAGGGGGGGGGGGGGCGGGGGACACCTTTTTTTTTATGTGTGCCCATTCTCGGAGACACTCAATAATGCCCTTTAGTAAATTTGTGATTTTGACATTCTAAACTGATGGTGATGTCCAGTGATTTGGGCCCTCATTCCGAGTTGTTCGCTCGCAAGGCGATTATAGCAGAGTTACACACGCTAAGCCGCCGCCTACTGGGAGTGAATCTAAACATCTTAAATGTGCGACCGATGTATTCGCAATATTGCGATCAAAACCGAGTTAGCAGTTTCTGAGTAACTCCAGACTTACTCTGCCTGTGCGATCAATTCAGTGCTTTTCGGTCCCGGCTGACGTCATAAACACACCCAGCGTTCGCCCAAGCACTCCCACCGTTTCTCCAGACACGCCTGCGTTTTTTCCGGAAACGGTAGCGTTTCCTGCCACACGCCCCTAAAACGCCGTACATCCGCCCAGTAACACCCATTTCCTGTCAATCACAATGCGTTCTCCGGAGCGACGAAAAAGCCGTGAGTAAAATTACTTTCTTCTTAGTAAAGTTACTTGACGCATGCGCAGTGCGAACATTACGCATGCGCACTAAGAGAATTCTCACTGCGATGCGATGAAAAATACCGAGCGAACAACTCGGAATGAGGGCCTTGGTTTAGAAGTTAAAAGGTGATTCTTAGTAAAATTACCCGTGTGTCTGACTCTGAGTCATACGTATTGTAGTCACAATGGGCCTAATTCAGTCCTGATCGGTGCACAGCAGTTGATCAGGTCTGAACTGCACCGGCGCCGCCAGACAGCCGACGGTCGTCTCAACCCTGCGATCGCCTCTGCCTGATTGACAGGTAGAGGCGGTCGCTGGGGGGGCTGGTGGCGTTTGGTCGCCGTTTTAGGGGCACAGCACGGGCAACGCAGGCGTGCTTGGACCATGTGGGCAGCTGGCTGTGGTGGCTGCGTGATGTCACACGCAGCCGCTGTGACCCCGGGCAGCGACGGGTAACTCTCTGCCAGCGCGCAGGAGCTGCGCTAGTAGGGAGCTACTCTTCAAGTACAAAAGCATCGCTGTTGTGCGATGCTTTTGTACTTGTGCGGGGGGCAGGGCCTGACATGCGGGGCGGACTAGCCCTGTGCTGGGGCGTCCCCCCGCATGTCAGGGAAGCTGATCGTAGATGTGCTAAATTTAACACATCTACGATCAGGTCTGAATTAGGCCCATTTACAGATGCCTACAGTAAGTCCTACTGCGCTAAACACCAGATTCCGACTTCTTCTTTGTGATCAAACTGCACTCCAGCCCTCGACTGACAGAGTAGCCATCATCACTATCAAAAGCTTTAGGAGGCATGTGCCCCCAGGACACATGTGCAGTTTGTAAAAAAGTTATGGCCACATTTGAACTGATTTATGGGCTGATTTATCACTGAGTTTTATTATATGCAATGAGTTTTAAAACTCATTGCCTATGGTTAATGGTGCTCCAGCCAATCAGCTCCCAACTGTCATTTTTCCAACACATGACAGTTAGGAGATGATTGGCTAGAGCACAATTTATCATACACAATGAGTTTTAAAACTCATTGTGTATGATAACACTTGTTAATAAATCAGCCCCTTACTGTATCTGGTCTTTCCAAAATATACATCTCTCTCATAAATATTCTTTATGACTTCCCAAATATCTTATCATGGGTAATGGGCAACAGTGAGAGCTGTTTCCTCTGAGATGGGTGTGATAGGCTCATCTATAATGGTTGAAAGAACATAGCTGTAATATGGACCGGCTGGCCTTATATAATGTCATTAAGATCAACTGCCTCATTCCACATTATCCGGCTGTAAAAATACCAATTTGTACATCCAGAAAGCTTCTTGTCTTCAGAGGAATTTAAACTGATCTCCTCCTCTAATGTTGGTTTCTACTAATTCAATTCTTATCATTTTTAATCAATAGAATCACTATTATGGTTCAGTGCCAAATGGTGTGTTTTGGTATAACACAGACACTGTGGGGTAGGCAATCATGAAACCGCCTGCCAGGATCCAGGTGGTCACAATGCTGACTCCAGAATCCTGACAGGTGGTGAAATGCCGCTGCCGGAATACCGGCACCACAGGTTTTTCTTCCTCTATGGGTGTCCACAACACCCATAGAGGAAGAAAATAACCTGCAGCGAGCACAGTGAGCCTGCAAGGAACTTTCTAGCGTTCTCCCCGCTGTCGGCACACTGGTGGCCGGGATTCCACTGTCGGGATCATGACAGCCAGGATCATGACAGCCAGGATCACGACCGTCGGTAATAAGTATGTTTATCCACTGTGGCCATGTTCTTTCACTATGGTCTGATGCTGGAATCACTCATGTACACTGCATACTTGGCAATGTCTCCCCAGGAAATTTAAGACAAGCACAGTATCCCCCATGCTAAGTTCTAGCAATAGCGACATAACTTATTTTGCTTTTTGTTCCTGACCACTGCCAGTAGGCATCTTACTCCCATGAAATGTTATTGTGCCTATTACAACTGATAAAGACTATGGAGGTAAATTTACTAAGCTCCCATGTTTTAGCCGATGCCAATCAAGATCAATCTCGGTTGGCATTGGTCGTTTTCATGTCTATTTTTAAACCAACATACTCTGTAATTTGCTAACTTCCTGTGTTTCTCTAATTTGTGTTTTCCAGTGTCGATGCCATTTGTAATGCCAAGCAGTGTTTACTGCGATTACTCTGCCTAACATGAATCCATGAAGCACAGCCGGATCAGTGAGATCTGTGCAGGGCTTCTTTCTGTAAAGAGTGTGAAGTTGTTAAAAATAAGAAAAATTTGCGTGAGGTCCCCCCCTCCTAAACATAACCAGCCCCAGGCTCTTTGAGCTGGTCCTGGATCTTATAGTACCATTGAAAAATGTAGGTAAGTATTAGTTTTTATACTTTCAAGGAGTGTGAGTTATGTCTTTATTGTAATATTTCTTTTACAGTATAACTACAGGTACCAGCTTGCCCTTTAATGCCCCACCTCTGTTTTTTGGAGTTTTCCAAATACCAACATGCTGAGAAGGCTTGCTGGGACCTGTAGTTCCACATTAAAATACAATATATATTCTTTTTTACACACTTAATGGACTGTCAACCCACCATCCACAGCGCACGGATGGCAGGGATAGCCCCAGGCTTCAGCCCTGGCACTTGGGCTGACTATTTGAGTTGGTAATGTTACAGCTGCAGGGACCTATATAAATAGGTCCCCAGGCTGTAGCATTATCTTTTTAACTAGTGGAGCCTGGTGCTGATTTCAAAAATATGGGGAACCCCTATGTCCTTTTTCACCTGTATTTGTGAAACCAGGACCGGTCCAAGAGCCCAGTGCTGGTTCTTAAAATACTGGAGGACTTCAGTCGATTTTCTCCAGGTATTTTAAGAACGGGGAACAGCTCAAAGTGCCCAGGGCTGGTTATGTTCAGGAGGGAGGACCCCACATAATTGTTTTCCTTTCTTTTTTTACTGTTTCGCACACATTTACACAGAAAAGCATGCACTGTCTATTTCAAAGTTCTATTTTTGTACAAATTCTATCCTTTTGCGGCAGTGTTTGGCTACTGTCGGCAGATATTGGGAATACGACTCCTTGGTAAATTCGCTTGTTCTATGAGGTGTATGTAAAAATCCAACCGTGTTTGGCAGATTCTCGGCCATGTATCTCAATACAAATTGGTCAAACTCTGCTGTGGTTGGTGTTTAGTAAATTAATGAGATGCATTTTTGGCCGGCAATGCAATTTTGAATGGACACGGAAGTTTAATAAATTTACTGCCACATGTGTGGTTGCTTAGCAGCCAACAGGTGGTCACATGAACAAATAAGTTTTTTTTTCTCTGACAGGCATTTGTCATTTTGCATGCATATATTATGTGTTCTCTCAGAAATTGCATTTTTATTTTAATGTTATTGTTTGAGATTTTTGCTTTAATTGGTAGGACTATACCACATAAAGCATAGTTTTGGTTTCTTAACCTTGCCATACACCTCCAACAAGTCAGATTGGGCAATAAATCTTTAGGTATGGCCAGCTTTAGTTGTCTGGATACATGATACATTGCTCTTAATTTATGTTGAACATCTTGAGTCCAGTGAGTTTCGGCAACAATAGTCCCTCACAGAATAATCTAACCTATGTACAAACATACAGTAGTTTAACATTGGTATCTTAACCAAGTTTAATACCTGGGCACGTACAGTATTTCCCCGTTAAAAACCCATTCTTTCTACCAAGCTCAAATTTGATTTGTTAGTATTTGCTATTTTGCCATTTGGAGTTGATCCTCCTTACAACACTTTTTTGTTACTTAGGGGGTCAATCCTATCACCCGTGAAGGGTGTGAGTTGCCGTTGCAGAGCCGTGTGAACCCCGCAATGGAACCCGAACTCGCACTCTTTGTGGCCCCTTCAATTGCCCGACACACATTTTTGCTCCTAAGTGTGGCATATAACCGCACTTGGGGCCTAATTCTGAGTTGATCGCAGCAGCAAATTTGTTAGCAGTTGGGCAAAACCATGTGAGTCCAGGGGGGGGCAGATGTAACATTTGCAGAGAGAGTTAGATTTGGGTGGGTTATTTTGTTTCTGTGCGGGGTAAATACTGGCTGCTTTATTTTTACACTGCAATTTAGATTTCAGTTTGAATACATCCCACCCAAATCTAACTCTCTCTGCACATGTTATATCTGCCCCTTCTGCAGTGCACATGGTTTTGCCCAACTGCTAAAAAATTTGCTGCTGCGATCAACTTGGAATTACCCCCATGAAGCGAACGCACTCTTACACAGCATTTTCTCCTCCCCCCTGTAGGTGGCGACTATTTGATCGCAGGGCAGCAAAAATGCAGTCCTGCGATCAGGTCTGAATTACCCCCACTGTCAGGTGCCTAATTTCCAAATTCTGAGAACTGGGACTGTGGCTTTCAAGTCACGGAGTGGTCGTCCAAAAAGTGCTACTGACGAGACAACCTCAACAATGGTTTTGGCATCCTTCGTGAAGAGCCCACAACGCAGCACACAATGTTTGTCTGTACGAATCCTTCATGCCCAGCGATGACAACCATTCAAGATCCAGCTACTCCAGTACCTAACAGAGGATGACCCAAACAGTCGTATGCAGTTTTGTATGTGGGCCTTAGAGCAACATCAACAGGATCCCTCTTTTGCACAAGTCATCTTGTTCAGTGATGAGGCAAACTTTTATGTCTGGGGTGAAGTTAACCGTCACAACCACAGGTACTGGAGTGACCAGAATTCACACTGGATGGAACCATCCAAAAATCTGCAGCTATGACATGGAAACTTTGTTCTCCAGATATCAAAATGACCTCAATTCTCTCCTCTTTTGTCAAAGTCATCTGAAAAAACGTTTCCATTTGAAAACACTGAGTTACAGCTGATTCAAGATGGCCGATTTCAAGATAGCGCCCATGTTCGGTACATACCCTAAAAGATAGCCCACTGCACCCATACCTTACTGGAGTATTCAGTTTTACCATTTCCTGCACAGTTTTTGAAACAAAAGGATGTACTGCGACTTTTGAATCACCCTGTACAATCCTTTTTGTATTGTTTTTAGAGTTGTGCACTGACCACCGTGTTTTAGATCTGTGTTAACTTCATGTTCAACACAGATTAACACAGAATAATCTTTTTTGTTTTTGCCAAAACGGCTCTCACTGCTTTGGTTTTGGATCTGTATTAAAAACCGCTAAAACCACATAATTTTGGCCTTTTTTTGTTACTACAATATTAATAACTTCAGTAGCTGAAATTTCCAGTTGTTTCAGGTTCATTTTGACAAACTCACAGGTCACAATAATTTTTTCATCCAGTTTAGGCCAAAGATTACAGCAAGCTGGCTGATTACTAAGCAGCGCAGCGGCACAAATGGCAATTTATAGCACATCTATGACACATTGCCACACAGCAGTGATGGAATATAAAAGTGGTCCAAAATGGAATCATCCTTGGATACTCCTATCCACCGTGTTATCGGATATTAAAAAGGACTTGCACAATTTAACAATCCAACCACGTCAGAGACAGGTACTGCCCCTTTTGTGGCTAAAGTGCTTGGTTTGTTTGGGCCCCCACAAAACATTTTTTGAAAAGACTATTTTCAATCACTAATGAGGTGGTTCATGATCAAGGTGTTAATTACAACCTATTATTATAATTTTGTAAAATAAATTTCATGAACTCGCTGCTAGTGACATAACATGGAGGAGGTGCCTAGATAGTTAACATCCCTACCTCTACTAAAGTTGGCCTTACAAATGGAGCAGTTGCCTTTATAAACATTGTCAGAATTTGGGTAACAATAATCAATAATCCCACACCCAAGAGGTGGATTTTTTGGTCCAGGCATCACAATGACTTTCTTTTTATCATGGGCATAAACTGCTGCCACTGGTGGCTATCTTACACAAACATCATCAACATCCTCATCTTCATCATCCTTAGTAACATCAGATAGTATACAAATATTCCCCTCATCCTTTTCTACTTCCACAATAGCACTCGCAATTTCTATTATGTCATCATCATCACCATCTTTTGCAGATGATGCAGAAATGGTAGAAGGAGGTGAAGGAGGCTTCTTTATGAGTACAGTCTGAGAAATGTCAGACTCACACATAGCTAATGTGGACACCCCTAGGCTGAAGACAGATTGTTCTTCAGCCTTAGTGTTCTTTTTGTTGGGCACTAATTTCTCAGTTTTTAATGTGACACCTCTACCCCTTTTTAACAGTGTGAAAGATTTTGATTTAAGGTGCTCTTTCCTAAACTTTCTGCCCCTTGGACCACCTTTACTTTGTAGTACTATAACATTATGGGGGTAATTCAGAGTTGTTCATAGATGTGCTAAATTTCAGATCCGTTCTAGTGCTGTTGGCACGCCCCCTCCCGCCTCGTGACCGCCTCTGCCTGTCAACCTGATAGCATCTCACTGTGCTCCCCGGGGTGAGTGTGCGCACTCCACAAAGTAATTCAGAATGCGTTTGCTGCCGCTGCAGCGATCAAGTCTGAATTACCCCCTATGTTGTAGTACTATCATGACAGCAGCCATTACACTAGGACTTGATTGCTGCTGCTGCTCTTCTATTGATTGATCGTGATCCATATCAACTTACTATAGTACTTATGTTTATGTGAATGCAGTGGGGTACAACAGCTACAGCACACAAAGTTGTACAAAAAAAACGATAACAACTAGCTAAAGTACTTGTTTCCTATTTAATCTTTTTTTCAAATGAAAACTCACACTACAGACTGACAATGCTTATATTATGTGAATGCAGTGTGGTATGGGCTGCGGAATCCCAGTACTTATATTATGTGAATGCAGTGTGGTATGAGCTGCGGAGTCCCAGTACTTATATTATGTTAATTCAGTGTGGTTTGGGCTGCGGAGTAGAGATGAGCGGGTTCGGTTCCTCGGAATCCGAACCCCCCCGAACTTCAGCCTTTTTACACGGGTCCGAGGCAGACTCGGATCTTCCCGCCTTGCTCGGCTAACCCGAGCGCGCCCGAACGTCATCATCCCGCTGTCGGATTCTCGCGAGGCTCGTATTCTATCGCGAGACTCGGATTCTATATAAGGAGCCGCGCGTCGCCGCCATTTTCACACGTGCATTGAGATTGATAGGGAGAGGACGTGGCTGGTGTCCTCTCCGTTTAGATAGAGAGTGAGACACTTGATTTACTAGTAATTTAATTTTAGTAATTTTGGGGAGCATTAGGAGTACTCAGAGAGTGCAGAGTTTTGCTGATAGTTATACTAGTGACCACCAGATTTATTTATTATTTAAAATCCATTCTCTGCCTGAAAAAAAACGATACACAGTCACATACCATATCTGTGCTCAGCCTCAGTGTGCTGCATGATAATATCATCTATGTATATCTGACTGTGCTGAGTGCTCACTGCTCACACAGCTTAATTGTGGGGGAGACTGGGGAGCAGTTATAGCAGGAGTACATAACAGTGCACACTTTTGCTGCCAGTGTGACTGACCAGTGACCACCAGTATATTGTCTGCCTGAAAAAGTTAAACACTCGTGTGGTGTTTTTTTATTTATTCTATAAACGCATTCTGCTGACAGACAGTGTCCAGCAGGTCCGTCATTCATTATATTATAATATATAACTGCAGTAGTGATATATATATTTTTTTTATATCATTATCATCCAGTCTATACTAGCAGACGCAGTACGATAGATTTATCGGTAAGTAAAATCTTATTTTTTTATATCATTATCATCCAGTCTATACTAGCAGACGCAGTACGGTAGTCCACAGCTGTAGCTACCTCTGTGTCGGCAGTGCTCGTCCATAATTGTATACCTACCTGTGGTGGGGTTTTTTTTCTATCTTCTTCATACTAGTAGTTTAGGAGTCTGCTGCTGACAGTGTCCAGCAGGTCCGTCATTATATAATATATACCTGTCCTGCAGTAGTGATATATATATATTTTTTATATCATTATCATCCAGTCTATACTAGCAGACGCAGTACGGTAGTCCACGGCTGTAGCTACCTCTGTGTCGGCAGTGCTCGTCCATAATTGTATACCTACCTGTGGTGGGTTTTTTTTTCTATCCTCTTCATACTAGTAGTTTAGGAGTCTGCTGCTGACAGTGTCCAGCAGGTCCGTCATTATATAATATATACCTCTCATGCAGTAGTGATATATATATATTTTTTATATCATTATCATCCAGTCTATACTAGCAGACGCAGTACGGTAGTCCACGGCTGTAGCTACCTCTGTGTCGGCAGTGCTCGTCCATAATTGTATACCTACCTGTGGTGGGTTTTTTTTTTCTATCTTCTTCATACTAGTAGTTTAGGAGTCTGCTGCTGACAGTGTCCAGCAGGTCCGTCATTATATAATATATACCTGTCCTGCAGTAGTGATATATATATATTTTGTATATCATTATCATCCAGTCTATACTAGCAGACGCAGTACGGTAGTCCACGGCTGTAGCTACCTCTGTGTCGGCAGTGCTCGTCCATAATTGTATACCTACCTGTGGTGGTTTTTTTTTTCTATCCTCTTCATACTAGTAGTTTAGGAGTCTGCTGCTGACAGTGTCCAGCAGGTCCGTCATTATATAATATATACCTGTCCTGCAGTAGTGATATATATATTTTTTTATATCATTATCATCCAGTCTATACTAGCAAACGCAGTACGGTAGTCCACGGCTGTAGCTACCTCTGTGTCGGTAGTGCTCGTCCATAATTGTATACCTACCTGTGGTGGTTTTTTTTTTCTATCTTCTTCATACTAGTAGTTTAGGAGTCTGCTGCTGACAGTGTCCAGCAGGTCCGTCATTATATAATATATACCTGTCCTGCAGTAGTGATATATATATATTTTTTATATCATTATCATCCAGTCTATACTAGCAGACGCAGTACGGTAGTCCACGGCTGTAGCTACCTTTGTGTCGGCAGTGCTCGTCCATAATTGTATACCTACCTGTGGTGGTTTTTTTTTTCTATCTTCTTCATACTAGTAGTTTAGGAGTCTGCTGCTGACAGTGTCCAGCAGGTCCGTCATTATATAATATATACCTGTCCTGCAGTAGTGATATATATATATTTTTTATATCATTATCATCCAGTCTATACTAGCAGACGCAGTACGGTAGTCCACGGCTGTAGCTACCTCTGTGTCGGCAGTGCTCGTCCATAATTGTATACCTACCTGTGGTGGGTTTTTTTTTTTCTATCTTCTTCATACTAGTAGTTTAGGAGTCTGCTGCTGACAGTGTCCAGCAGGTCCGTCATTATATAATATATACCTGTCCTGCAGTAGTGATATATATATATTTTTTATATCATTATCATCCAGTCTATACTAGCAGACGCAGTACGGTAGTCCACGGCTGTAGCTACCTTTGTGTCGGCAGTGCTCGTCCATAATTGTATACCTACCTGTGGTGGTTTTTTTTTTCTATCTTCTTCATACTAGTAGTTTAGGAGTCTGCTGCTGACAGTGTCCAGCAGGTCCGTCATTATATAATATATACCTGTCCTGCAGTAGTGATATATATATATTTTTTATATCATTATCATCCAGTCTATACTAGCAGACGCAGTACGGTAGTCCACGGCTGTAGCTACCTCTGTGTCGGCAGTGCTCGTCCATAATTGTATACCTACCTGTGGTGGGTTTTTTTTTTTCTATCTTCTTCATACTAGTAGTTTAGGAGTCTGCTGCTGACAGTGTCCAGCAGGTCCGTCATTATATAATATATACCTGTCCTGCAGTAGTGATATATATATATATTTTTTAGATCATTATCATCCAGTCTATACTAGCAGACGCAGTACGGTAGTCCACGGCTGTAGCTACCTCTGTGTCGGCAGTGCTTGTCCATAATTGTATACCTACCTGTGGTGGTTTTTTTTTTTTCTATCTTCTTCATACTAGTAGTTTAGGAGTCTGCTGCTGACAGTGTCCAGCAGGTCCGTCATTATATAATATATACCTGTCCTGCAGTAGTGATATATATATATTTTTTATATCATTATCATCCAGTCTATACTAGCAGACGCAGTACGGTAGTCCACGGCTGTAGCTACCTCTGTGTCGGCAGTGCTCGTCCATAATTGTATACCTACCTGTGGTGGGTTTTTTTTTTCTATCTTCTTCATACTAGTAGTTTAGGAGTCTGCTGCTGACAGTGTCCAGCAGGTCCGTCATTATATAATATATACCTGTCCTGCAGTAGTGATATATATATATTTTTTATATCATTATCATCCAGTCTATACTAGCAGACGCAGTACAGTAGTCCACGGCTGTAGCTACCTCTGTTTCGGCAGTGCTCGTCCATAATTGTATACCTACCTGTGGTGGGTTTTTTTTTCTATCTTCTTCATACTAGTAGTTTAGGAGTCTGCTGCTGACAGTGTCCAGCAGGTCCGTCATTATATAATATATACCTGTCCTGCAGTAGTGATATATATATATTTCTCTAACGTCCTAGTGGATGCTGGGGACTCCGTCAGGACCATGGGGAATAGCGGCTCCGCAGGAGACAGGGCACAAAAGCAAGCTTTTAGGATCACATGGTGTGTACTGGCTCCTCCCCCTATGACCCTCCTCCAAGCCTCAGTTAGGTTTTTGTGCCCGGCCGAGAAGGGTGCAATCTAGGTGGCTCTCTTAAAGAGTTACTTAGAAAAAGTTTTTAGGTTCTTTATTTTCAGTGAGTCCTGCTGGCAACAGGCTCACTGCATCGAGGGACTTAGGGGAGAGATTTTCAACTCACCTGCGTGCAGGATGGATTGGATTCTTAGGCTACTGGACATAGCTCCAGAGGGAGTCGGAACACAGGGCTCGCCCTGGGGTTCGTCCCGGAGCCGCGCCGCCGACCCCCCTTGCAGACGCTGAAGATGAAGAGGTCCGGAACCAGGCGGCAGAAGACTCTCAGTCTTCATCAGGTAGCGCACAGCACTGCAGCTGTGCGCCATTGTTGTCAGCACACTTCACACAGCGGTCACGGAGGGTGCAGGGCGCTGGGGGGGGGGCGCCCTGGGCAGCAATGTATAATACCTGTATGGCGAAAAATACATCACATATAGCCCTTGAGGCTATATGGATGTATTTAACCCCTGCCAGATATCTAAAACTCCGGAGAAGAAGCCCGCCGAAAAGGGGGCGGGGCCTATTCTCCTCAGCACACAGCGCCATTTTCCCTCACAGAAAGGCTGGTGGGAAGGCTCCCATGCTCTCCCCTGCACTGCACTACAGAAACAGGGTTAAAACAGAGAGGGGGGGCACTGATTTGGCGATATGTATATATATTAAAATGCTATAAGGGAGGAACACTTATATAAAGGTTGTCCCTGGATAATTATAGCGTTTTGGTGTGTGCTGGCAAACTCTCCCTCTGTCTCCCCAAAGGGCTAGTGGGTCCTGTCCTCTATCAGAGCATTCCCTATGTGTGTGCTGTATGTCGGTACGTGTGTGTCGACATGTATGAGGAAAATATTGGTGAGGAGGCGGAGCAAATTGCCTGTAATGGTGATGTCACTCTCTAGGGAGTCGACACCGGAATGGATGGCTTATTTATGGAAATTACGTGACAATGTCAACACGCTGCAAGCCGGTTGACGACATGAGAGGGCCGGCGAACAAATTAGTATCTGTCCAGGCGTCTCAAACACCGTCAGGGGCTGTAAAATGCCCATTTACCTCAGTCGGTCGACACAGACCCAGACACGGACACTGATTTCAGTGTCGACGGTGAAGAAACAAACGTATTTTCTTTTAGGGCCACACGTTAAGGGCAATGAAGGAGGTGTTACATATTTCTGATACTCCAAGTACCACAAAAAAGGGTATTATGTGTGAGGTGAAAAAACTACCTGTAGTTTTTCCTGAATCAGATAAATTAAATGAAGTGTGTGATGATGCGTGGGTTCCCCCCGATAGAAAATTATTGGCGGTATACCCTTTCCCGCCAGAAGTTAAGGCGCGGTGGGAAACACCCCTCAGGGTGGATAAGGCGCTCACACGCTTATCAGAACAAGTGGCGGTACCATCTACGGATAGGGCCGTACTTAAGGAGCCAGCTGATAGGAGGCTGAAAAATATCCTAAAAAGTATACACACACATGCTGGTGTTATACTGCGACCAGCGATCGCCTCAGCCTGGATGTGCAGAGCTGAGGTGGCTTGGTCGGATTCCCTGACTAAAAATATTGATACCTTTGACAGGGACAGTATTTTATTGACTATAGAGCATTTAAAGGATGCATTTCTATATATGCGAGATGCGCAGAGGGATATTTGCACTCTGGCATCAAGAGTAAATGCGATGTCCATATCTGCAAGAAGATGTTTATGGACACGACAGTGGTCAGGTGATGCAGATTCCAAACGGCACAAAGATGTATTGCCGTATAAAGGGGAGGAGTTATTTGGGGTCGGTCCATGGGACCTGGTGGCCAGGGCAACTGCTGGAAAATCCACCGTTTTTTTTACCCTAAGTCACATCTCTGCAGAAAAAGACACCGTCTTTTCAGCCTCAGTCCTTTCGTCCCTATAAGAGTCATATCTGCCCAGGGATAGAGGAAAGGGAAGAAGACTGCAGCAGGCAGCCCATTCCCAGGAACAGAAGCCCTCCACCGCTTCTACCAAGTTCTCAGCATGACGCTGGGACCGTACAGGACCCCTGGATCCTATAAGTAGTATCCAAGGGGTACAGATTGGAATGTCGAGAGGTTTCCCCCCTCGCAGGTTCCTGTAGTCTGCTGTACCAATGTCTCCCTCCGACAGGGAGGCAGTATTGAAAACAATTCACAAGCTGTATTCCCAGCAGGTGATAATAAAATTACCCCTCCGACAACAAGGAAAGGGGTATTACTCCACACTATATGGTGGTACTGAAGGCTAGGTGAGACCTATTCTAAATCTGAAAAATTTGAACACTTACAAGGGTTCAAATCCAGATGGAGTCACTCAGAGCAGTGATAGCAAAGATGTCCCGGGACATCAGGGATGCTTACCTCCATGTCCCAAAATTTGCCTTTTCTCACCAAGGGTACCTCAGGTTCGTGGTACAGAACTGTCACTATCAGTTTCAAGACGATGCCGTTGGATTGTCCAAGGCACCCCGGGTCCTTACCAAGGTAATGACCGAAAGGAGGATTCGTCTTCAAAGAAAATGGACGACCTCCTGATAAGAACAAGGTCCAGAGAACAGTTGGAGGTCGGAGTAGCACTATCTCAAGTAGTTCTACGACAGCACGGGTGGATTCTAAATATTCCAAAACCGCAGTTGTTCCGACGACACGTCTGCTGGTCCTAGGGATGATTCTGGACACAGTCCAGGAAAAGGTGTTTCTCCCAGAGGAGAAAGCCAGGGAGTTATCCGAGCTAATCGGGATCCTCCTAAAACCAGGAAAAGTGTCAGTGCATCATTGCACAAGAGTCCTGGTAAAAATGGTGGCTTATTACGAAGCGCTTCCATTCGGCAGATTTCACGCAAGAACTCTTCAGTGGGATCTGCTGGACAAATGGTCCGGATCGCATCTTCAGATGCATCAGCGGATAATCCTATATCCAAGGACAAGGGTGTCTCTCCTGTGGTGATTACAGAGTGCTCATCTTCTAGAGGGCCGCAGATTCGGCATTCAGGATTGGATGCTCGTGACCACGGAGGCCAGCCTGAGAGGCTGGGGAGCAGTCACATAAGGAGTGTGATCAAGTCTGGAGAATTCTCTCCACATAAATATACTGGAGCTAAGAGCAAATTTATAATGCTCTAAGCTTAGCAAGACCTCTGCTTCAAGGTCAGCCGGTATTGATCCAGTGGGATAACATCACGGCAGTCGCCCACGTAAACAGAAAGGGCGGCACAAGAAGCAGGAGGGCAGTGGCAAAACTGCAAGGATTTTTCGCTAGGCGGAAAATCATGTGATAGCACTGTCAGCAGTGTTCATTCCGGGAGTGGACGACTGGGAAGCAGACTTCCTCAGCAGGCACGACCTCCACCCGGGAGAGTGGGAACTTCATCGGGAAGTTTTCCGCATGATTGTGAACCGTTGGGAAAGACCAAAGGTGGACATGATGGCGTCCCGCCCGAACAAAAAATGGGACAGGTATTGCGCCATGTCACGAGACCTTCAGGCGATAGCTGTGGACGTCCTGGTAACACCGTGGGTGTAACAGTCGGTGTATGTGTTCCCTCCTCTGCTTCTCATAACCAAGGTATTGAGAATTATAAGACATAGAGGAGTAAGAACTATACTCGTGGCTCCGGATTGGCCAAGAGGGACTTGGTAACCGGAACTTCAAGAGATGCTCACAGAGGACTAATGGCCTCGGGAGCTAAGAAGGGATTTGCTTTCAGCAAGTACCATGTCTGTTCCAAGAGGAACCGTGGCATCGGCCTTTAAGAAAGGACCTGCTCCAGCAGGGACCTTGTCTGTTCCAAGACTTACCGCGACTGCGTTTGACGGCATGGCGGTTTGAACGCCGGATCCTAAGGGAAAAGGCATTCCGGAAGAGGTCATACCTACCCTGGTCAAAGCCAGGAAGGAGGTGACCGCACAACGTTATCACCGCATGTGGTAAAAATATGTTGCGTGGGTGAGGCCAGGAAGGCCCCACGAAAAAATTTCAACTAGGTCGATTTCTGCACTTCCTGCAAACAGGAGTGTCTATGAGCCTCAAATTGGGGTCCATTAAGGTTCAAGTTTCGGCCCTATAGATTTTCTTCCAGAAAGAATTGGATTCAGTTCCTGAAGTCCAGACGTTTGTCAAGGGAGTATTGCATATACAGCCCTTGTGTGCCTCCAGTGGCACCGTGGGATCTCAACGTAGTGTTGGGATTCCTCAAATCATATTGGTTTGAACCACTCAAATCTGTGGATTTGAAATATCTCACATGGAAAGTGACCATGCTGTTGGCCCTGGCCTCGGCCAGGCGATTGTCAAAATTGGCGGCTTTGTCTTACAAAAGCCCATATTTGATTTTCCATTCGGACAGGGCAGAACTGCGGACTCGTCCCCAGTTTCTTCCTAAGGTGGTGTCAGCGTTTCACCTGAAACAACCTATTGTGGTGCCTGCGGCTACTAGGGACTTGGAGGACTCCAAGTTGCTAGACGTTGTCAGGGCCCTGAAAATATATATATATATATATAATTCCAGGACGGCTGGAGTCAGAAAGTCTGACTTGCTGTTTATATTGTAGGCACCCAAAAAGCTGGGTGCTCCTGCTTCTAAGCAGACTATTGCTCGTTGGATTTGTAGTACAATTCAGCTTGCACATTCTGTGGCAGGCCTGCCACAGCCAAAATCTGTAAATGCCCATTCCACAAGGAAGGTGGGCTCATCTTGGACGGCTGCCCGAGGGGTCTCGGCTTTACAACTTTGCCGAGCAGCTACTTGGTCAGGGGCAAACACGTTTGCTAAATTCTACAAATTTGATACCCTGGCTGAGGAGGACCTGGAGTTCTCTCATTCGGTGCTGCAGAGTCATCCGCACTCTCCCGCCCGTTTGGGAGCTTTGGTATAATCCCCATGGTCCTGACGGAGTCCCCAGCATCCACTAGGACGTTAGAGAAAATAAGATTTTACTTACCGATAAATCTATTTCTCATAGTCCGTAGTGGATGCTGGGCGCCCATCCCAAGTGCGGATTGTCTGCATTACTTGTACATAGTTATTGTTACAAAAAAATTGGGTTATTATTGTTGTGAGCCATCTTTTTTAGAGGCTACTTCATTGTTATCATACTGTTAACTGGGTTCAAATCCCAAGTTGTACGGTGTGATTGGTGTGGCTGGTATGAGTCTTACCCGGGATTCAAGATCCTTCCTTATTGTGTACGCTCGTCCGGGCACAGTACCTAACTGAGGCTTGGAGGAGGGTCATAGGGGGAGGAGCCAGTACACACCATGTGATCCTAAAAGCTTGCTTTTGTGCCCTGTCTCCTGCGGAGCAGCTATTCCCCATGGTCCTGACGGAGTCCCCAGCATCCACTACGGACTATGAGAAATAGATTTATCGGTAAGTAAAATCTTATTTTTTTATATCATTATCATCCAGTCTATACTAGCAGACGCAGTACGGTAGTCCACAGCTGTAGCTACCTCTGTGTCGGCAGTGCTCGTCCATAATTGTATACCTACCTGTGGTGGGTTTTTTTTTCTATCTTCTTCATACTAGTAGTTTAGGAGTCTGCTGCTGACAGTGTCCAGCAGGTCCGTCATTATATAATATATACCTGTCCTGCAGTAGTGATATATATATATTTTTTATATCATTATCATCCAGTCTATACTAGCAGACGCAGTACGGTAGTCCACGGCTGTAGCTACCTCTGTGTCGGCAGTGCTCGTCCATAATTGTATACCTACCTGTGGTGGTTTTTTTTTTCTATCTTCTTCATACTAGTAGTTTAGGAGTCTGCTGCTGACAGTGTCCAGCAGGTCCGTCATTATATAATATATACCTGTCCTGCAGTAGTGATATATATATATTTTTTATATCATTATCATCCAGTCTATACTAGCAGACGCAGTACAGTAGTCCACGGCTGTAGCTACCTCTGTGTCGGCAGTCACTCGTCATCCATAAGTATACTAGTATCCATCCATCTCCATTGTTTACCTGAGGTGCCTTTTAGTTGTGCCTATTAAAATATGGAGAACAAAAATGTTGAGGTTCCAAAAAAAGGGAAAAATCAAGATCGACTTCCACCTCGTGCTGAAGCTGCTGCCACTAGTCATGGCCGAGACGATGAAATGCCATCAACGTCGTCTGCCAAGGCCGATGCCCAATGTCATAGTACAGAGCATGTAAAATCCAAAACACCAAATATCAGTAAAAAAAGGACTCAAAAATCTAAAATAAAATCGTCGGAGGAGAAGCGTAAACTTGCCAATATGCCATTTACCACACGGAGTGGCAAGGAACGGCTGAGGCCCTGGCTTATGTTCATGGCTAGTGGTTCAGCTTCACATGAGGATGGAAGCACTCAGCCTCTCGCTAGAAAAATGAAAAGACTTAAGCTGGCAAAAGCACAGCAAAGAACTGTGCGTTCTTCGAAATCACAAATCCACAAGGAGAGTCCAATTGTGTCGGTTGCGATGCCTGACCTTCCCAACACTGGACGTGAAGAGCATGCGCCTTCCACCATTTGCACGCCCCCTGCAAGTGCTGGAAGGAGCATCCGCAGTCCAGTTCCTGATAGTCAGATTGAAGATGTCAGTGTTGAAGTACACCAGGATGAGGAGGATATGGGTGTTGCTGGCGCTGGGGAGGAAATTGACCAGGAGGATTCTGATGGTGAGGTGGTTTGTTTAAGTCAGGCACCCGGGGAGACACCTGTTGTCCGTGGGAGGAATATGGCCATTGACATGCCTGGTGAAAATACCAAAAAAATCAGCTCTTCGGTGTGGAAGTATTTCAACAGAAATGCGGACAACATTTGTCAAGCCGTGTGTTGTCTTTGTCAAGCTGTAATAAGTAGGGGTAAGGACGTTAACCACCTCGGAACATCCTCCCTTATACGTCACCTGCAGCGCATTCATCATAAGTCAGTGACAAGTTCAAAAACTTTGGGTGACAGCGGAAGCAGTCCACTGACCAGTAAATCCCTTCCTCTTGTAACCAAGCTCACGCAAACCACCCCACCAACTCCCTCAGTGTCAATTTCCTCCTTCCCCAGGAATGCCAATAGTCCTGCAGGCCATGTCACTGGCAATTCTGACGAGTCCTCTCCTGCCTGGGATTCCTCCGATGCATCCTTGCGTGTAACGCCTACTGCTGCTGGCGCTGCTGTTGTTGCTGCTGGGAGTCGATGGTCATCCCAGAGGGGAAGTCGTAAGACCACTTTTACTACTTCCACCAAGCAATTGACTGTCCAACAGTCCTTTGCGAGGAAGATGAAATATCACAGCAGTCATCCTGCTGCAAAGCGGATAACTGAGGCCTTGGCATCCTGGGCGGTGAGAAACGTGGTTCCGGTATCCATCATTACTGCAGAGCCAACTATAGACTTGTTTGAGGTACTGTGTCCCCGGTACCAAATACCATCTAGGTTCCATTTCTCTAGGCAGGCGATACCGAAAATGTACACAGACCTCAGAAAAAGACTCACCAGTGTCCTAAAAAATGCAGTTGTACCCAATGTCCACTTAACCACGGACATGTGGACAAGTGGAGCAGGGCAGACTCAGGACTATATGACTGTGACAGTCCACTGGGTAGATGTATGGACTCCCGCCGCAAGAACAGCAGCGGCGGCACCAGTAGCAGCATCTCGCAAACGCCAACTCTTTCCTAGGCAGGCTACGCTTTGTATCACCGCTTTCCAGAATACGCACACAGCTAAAAACCTCTTACGGCAACTGAGGAAGATCATCGCAGAATGGCTTACCCCAATTGGACTCTCCTGTGGATTTGTGGCATCGGACAACGCCAGCAATATTGTGTGTGCATTAAATATGGGCAAATTCCAGCATGTCCCATGTTTTGCACATACCTTGAATTTGGTGGTGCAGAATTATTTAAAAAACGAGAGGGGCGTGCAAGAGATGCTGTCGGTGGCCAGAAGAATTGTGGGACACTTTCGGCGTACAGGCACCACGTACAGAAGACTGGAGCAACACCAAAAACGCCTGAACCTGCCCTGCCATCATCTGAAGCAAGAAGTGGTAACGAGGTGGAATTCAACCCTCTATATGCTTCAGAGGTTGGAGGAGCAGCAAAAGGCCATTCAAGCCTATACAACTGAGCACGATATAGGAGGTGGAATGCACCTGTCTCAAGCGCAGTGGAGAATGATTTCAACGTTGTGCAAGGTTCTGCAACCTTTTGAACTTGCCACACGTGAAGTCAGTTCAGACACTGCCAGCCTGAGTCAGGTCATTCCCCTCATCAGGCTTTTGCAGAAGAAGCTGGAGACATTGAAGGAGGAGCTAACACAGAGCGATTCCGCTAGGCATGTGGGACTTGTGGATGGAGCCCTTAATTCGCTTAACAAGGATTCACGGGTGGTCAATCTGTTGAAATCGGAGCACTACATTTTGGCCACCGTGCTCGATCCTAAATTTAAAACCTACCTTGGATCTCTCTTTCCGGCAGACACAAGTCTGCTGGGGTTCAAAGAACTGCTGGTGAGAAAATTGTCAAGTCAAGCGGAACGCGACCTGTCAACATCTCCTCCTTCACATTCTCCCGCAACTGGGGGTGCGAGGAAAAGGCTCAGAATTCCGAGCCCACCCGCTGGCGGTGATGCAGGGCAGTCTGGAGCGACTGCTGATGCTGACATCTGGTCCGGACTGAAGGACCTGCCAACGATTACGGACATGTCGTCTACTGTCACTGCATATGATTCTCTCCCCATTGAAAGAATGGTGGAGGATTATATGAGTGACCGCATCCAAGTAGGCACGTCAGACAGTCCGTACGTATACTGGCAGGAAAAAGAGGCAATTTGGAGGCCCTTGCACAAACTGGCTTTATTCTACCTAAGTTGCCCTCCCACAAGTGTGTACTCCGAAAGAGTGTTTAGTGCCGCCGCTCACCTTGTCAGCAATCGGCGTATGAGGTTACTTCCAGAAAATGTGGAGAAGATGATGTTCATTAAAATGAATTATAATCAATTCCTCCATGGAGACATTCACCAGCAGCAATTGCCTCCACAAAGTACACAGGGAGCTGTGATGGTGGATTCCAGTGGGGACGAATTGATAATCTGTGAGGAGGGGGATGTACACGGTGATGAATCGGAGGATGATGATGAGGTGGACATCTTGCCTCTGTAGAGCCAGTTTGTGCAAGGAGAGATTAATTGCTTCTTTTTTGGTGGGGGTCCAAACCAACCCGTCATTTCAGTCACAGTCGTGTGGCAGACCCTGTCACTGAAATGATGGGTTGGTTAAAGTGTGCATGTCCTGTTTATACAACATAAGGGTGGGTGGGAGGGCCCAAGGACAATTCCATCTTGCACCTCTTTTTTCTTTCATTTTTCTTTGCGTCATGTGCTGTTTGGGGAGTGTTTTTTGGAAGGGCCAGCCTGCGTGACACTGCAGTGCCACTCCTAGATGGGCCAGGTGTTTGTGTCGGCCACTAGGGTCGCTTAGCTTACTCACACAGCTACCTCATTGCGCCTCTTTTTTTCTTTGCGTCATGTGCTGTTTGGGGAGTGTTTTTTGGAAGGGCCATCCTGCGTGACACTGCAGTGCCACTCCTAGATGGGCCAGGTGTTTGTGTCGGCCACTAGGGTCGCTTAGCTTACTCACACAGCTACCTCATTGCGCCTCTTTTTTTCTTTGCGTCATGTGCTGTTTGGGGAGTATTTTTTGGAAGGGCCATCCTGCCTGACACTGCAGTGCCACTCCTAGTTGGGCCAGGTGTTTGTGTCGGCCACTTGGGTCGCTGAGCTTACTCACACAGCTACCTCATTGCGCCTCTTTTTTTCTTTGCGTCATGTGCTGTTTGGGGAGTGTTTTTTGGAAGGGCCATCCTGCCTGACACTGCAGTGCCACTCCTAGATGGGCCAGGTGTTTGTGTCGGCCACTAGGGTCGCTGAGCTTAGTCACACAGCTACCTCATTGCGCCTCTTTTTCTTCTTCTTTGCTTCATGTGCTGTTTGGGGAGTATTTTTTGGAATGGCCATCCTGCCTGACACTGCAGTGCCACTCCTAGATGGGCCAGGTGTTTGTGTCGGCCACTTGGGTCGCTGAGCTTAGTCACACAGCTACCTCATTGCGCCTCTTTTTTTCTTTGCGTCATGTGCTGTTTGGGGAGTGTTTTTTGGAAGGGCCATCCTGCGTGACACTGCAGTGCCACTCCTAGATGGGCCAGGTGTTTGTGTCGGCCACTTGGGTCGCTTAGCTTAGTCATCCAGCGACCTCGGTGCAAATTTTAGGACTAAAAATAATATCGTGAGGTGTGAGGTGTTCAGAATAGACTGAAAAAATGAGTGGAAATTATGGTTATTGAGGTTAATAATACTTTGGGATCAAAATGACCCCCAAATTCTATGATTTAAGCTGTTTTTTAGGGTTTTTTGAAAAAAACACCCGAATCCAAAACACACCCGAATCCGACAAAAAAAATTCGGTGAGGTTTTGCCAAAACGCGTTCGAACCCAAAACACGGCCGCGGAACCGAACCCAAAACCAAAACACAAAACCCGGTGCACATCTCTACTGCGGAGTCCCAGTACTTATATTATGTGAATGCAGTGTGGTATGGGCTGCGGAGTCCCACTACTTATATTATGTGAAGGCAATAGGGCATGGCCTGTGGAGTTACAGTACTTATATTTATGTGGATAAATGTGGTGGGGACAGGGCCGGTGCAAGGTCTCACTGTACACTAGGCAAAGCATCAGCCTTGCGCCCCCTAGCCTTCAAACCCCCCACCCCTTAACCTGCAAAACCCCCAGCACTGCATCTGCACTTGGGGTCTGGTGGAGATATTTAACTGTATCTTCATATATACGTATATACAATTACACATACACTTGTATCATACTTGCCTACTTTTGAAAAAGCATTTTAGGGAGATTGTGAAAGAAACACGTATAAGCGCGGACGTGTACTACTACATCTGAGAGGTGTGTCATGAAAATGACTTGCATCCAAATGTAAATGAGCTGCAAAGTTATTAAGATCTACATATATGTTGAAGAAAAGACACTGATATTTTGCAGGATTTGTTTGTGTATTGTGTTTTACAGGAGGTTCCATATATTGTAAGAGGCCACTAGAAACCTTATTTAAAATGCATGTAGACATAGGGATCACTGTGCCTTATAACCAATGCAGGGAAATGGCACTGATGAGCCCATTTGAATGTATGTATCGCTGATTTATTCCCCCCCCCCCCCCCCCAAGAATGTAATAGCTACATAATTGGGGAGTAATCAGGGAGATTGCCTAAATAATCAGGGAGTGAGGGAGATTGCTGCTATTTTAGGGAGTCTCCTTCAGAATGAGGGAGGGGAGGCAGCTATGAATGGAATGCTTCTTGTTGTGTTCCATTCCCCCATCTGTAAGTTCATTACTAACCCCTCCTTCTCTATACTGTATGTGCTGTATTGTGCCCCAGTGCCTGTGTTTTCTCTATTATGCTGTTTACAAGTGCAAACCACCCATCGGGCTGTAAGTTTGTACTGTCTGTGGTCCTGCAGAACCCAATGGGTTACTTACCTAAAAGTTGTTTCATATTTTCCCTTATAATTGGCAGGATTCCTCTTACAGGCAACAGCAGCATTACAGTAACGCGCTGGGTGCAGACATGTAGTCAGGTGCTGTTTGCTGCTGGAGAGGGGGTGCATCAGGGCTATGAGAAGAGGCCGTGGGGCTTCCCCTTGGGAGCCATAGCTACATCCACCTCCTCTGTGCCCTCACATGACTAGATGTTACGCGTGTCAACACGGAGGAAGTGCTGAGGCACTATGTGGCACAGCCTTATGGCAGTGGCTGCACCATATTAGACCCACAGCAGCCAGCACAGTGTGCAAGGAGGGGGTCACATACAAAGACATACTTAATTATTTTTTTTAGATTAATTCAGTGGTGCCCTCCAGGAGATGGCGCCCATAGGCAGCTGCCTAATGGTAGAGTCGACCCTGGGGGGGGTAGAGCACATACAAGTTGTACAAATTTTTTTTTCCTTTTTATTACAAATGACAACTCACACTGCAGAGTCACAGTGCTTATATGTATGAAAGCAGTGTGGCATGGCACCCTATTTTCACAAATAACAACTCACACTGTGGAGTCAGAGTGCTTATATATATGAACGCAGTGGGGTACGGCCTGGCCCTAAACACACACTTTTATATTTTTTTTACAAACTGCTGCAAATCACTGCAGTTATATTATTAGCACAGTGGCATTGCCTGGCTCTGAAATTGTTTGTTTTTTCAATATTTCTTTTTTTACGTTTTGCTGTGAATCACTGCTCTTATTTTATCAATGGTCGCATGCACCAGTGTGCACCAATAAAGGGTTAATGCTGCCATGTTGTCAGTGACAAAAATAAGAACACTAGTGTGCACCAAGGATTAATGCTGCTCCTGTATTAGGAGTTCTGGGCAGTACTACGGGCAGTGAAATAAAAAGAACACCTGTTTGCACTAATGGTTAATGATGCCCCTGTATCAGGAGATCTGTGCAGCACTATGGGCAGTTACAAAAAAAGAACACCGGTGTGCACCAAGATTTAATACTGCGACTTGTTGTGCACTAATATAATCAATATGGCATTAAAAAAGAATGCTGCCCTTAGGAGAAATTTAGGAGGATCTCTGGACAGTCTACAGTGCACCAGGTTTGCTTTAATGCTTAATGCCCTGGTAGTCTAGTGGATGTGCTCTCTGTCCGGTATCCTGTGTGAAATGGCACTTGACTCACGACGTAAGGGACTTATATCGATTACAACACATTTGAGATCCGACTCCGGAAGATGACGTTTTGCCTTGTTTTGGAATGTGCACAAGGTGGGAACACCCAAGCTGTCGCTGAGCAGCAGCTTCATGCTGAAGACTGTATTCTCTCGCTCTGTGTCAGCCCGGTGACAGCTGACAGCCACATATATTATTTGACCCCTCATGGGGCTGCGTGGCCACTAAGAAGAGTATTGGGACAGGCCCAGCACCAACCATCCCGGTTGCCCGATCCGCCCCTGTAGATTTCCATACTAAAATACGTACATAAATATTATGATACATTAATTTTACTTTGATAATTTATGATATCCCTACTTACATTTTAATATGTGTAGTAATAATAATAATAATAATAATAATAATAATAATAATAATAATAATAACAATAATAATAATAATAATAATAATGATATGGTAGCCCAGCAAGGGATACCACATTGAAAACTAGAAAACAATGGCCCTCATTCCGAGTTGATCGCTCGCTAGCTGCTTTTAGCAGCAGTGCAAACGCTAAGCTGCCGCCCTCTGGGACTGTATCTTAGCTTAGCAGAAGTGCGAACGAAAGGATCGCAGCACTGCTACAAAAAAAGATTGTGCAGTTTCAGAGTAGCTGCAGACCTGCTCCTACCTTGTGATCACTTCAGACTATTTAGTTTCTGTTTTGACGTCACAAACACGCCCTGCGTTTGGCCAGCCACTCCCCTGTTTCCCTAGCCACTCCTGCGTTTTTATCTGGCATGCCTGCCTTTTTACACACACTCCCCGAAAACGGTCAGTTACCTCCCAGAAACACCAACTTCCTGTCAATCACTCAACGATCAGCAGTGCGACTGAAAAGCGTCGCTAGACCTTGTGTGAAACTGCATCGGGTTTTGTGAAAATACGTTGCGCGTGCGCACTGCGCATCATACGCATGCGCAGAAGTGCTGATTTTTTGCCTGATGGCTGCGCTGCGAACGAAAGCAGCTAGCGATCAACTCAGAATGACCCCCATAGAGTATTAATTGAGGGGATGCCATTTTTATTTGACAATGTTAGTGGAGATCTTGGCATTAGAACCCCTACCCCATCTCCTGAAAACTTAAGGCTTTCAGTAGTCTTTGATATCATTGTTTGGAGGGAAGGGAAGATGAATATTCTTTGAAAAGATAACTCCTCACTTTCAAATGTGAGTACCAACTAGTGCATGCATGCACAAGAGGGAGACAGTTGCCAGCTCCAATGTTTGGAAAACTTAATATATTCTGCAGTGCAGGAAGTTATTGTCTGGTGTTCACAAGTGATCACATTGTTTCACTCCCCCCGTCACTGCCCCCCGCTGCCGGGTCGCCCGTCGGCCGTATCCGCCGTCAGGCAGCTCGGCGGTGGATCGCTCGATGTGTAGGGCCCTTTAGACAGTACACCAGGAGAACCATTAAGGTTTGACATGAAGAAAAAAAGTGAGCAGCGTCACAATAACCATCCTTAAAGACACTTGCATATACACTAGAGATGAGCGGGTTCGGTTTCTCTGAATCCGAACCCGCACGAACTTCATGTTTTTTTTCACGGGTCCGAGCGACTCGGATCTTCCCGCCTTGCTCGGTTAACCCGAGCGCGCCCGAACGTCATCATGACGCTGTCGGATTCTCGCGAGACTCGGATTCTATATAAGGAGCCGCGCGTCGCCGCCATTTTCACACGTGCATTGAGATTGATAGGGAGAGGACGTGGCTGGCGTCCTCTCCATTTAGATTAGGAGAGAGAGAGAGAGATTGACCTGAGGCTGATACTGTAGAAGAGAGTGCAGAGTTTAGTGACTGACCACAGTGACCACCAGCAGTGCAGTTGTTTTATTTAATAAGGCCCTCATTCCGAGTTGATCGGTCGCAAGGCGAATTTAGCAGAGTTACACACGCTAAGCCGCCGCCTACTGGGAGTGTATCTTAGCTTCTTAAAATTGCGACCGATGTATTCGCAATATTGCGATTACTAACTACTTAGCAGTTTCAGAGTAGCTCCAGACTTACTCTGCCTGTGCGATCAGTTCAGTGCTTGTCGTTCCTGGTTGACGTCACAAACACACCCAGCGTTCGCCCAGGCACTCCCACCGTTTCCCCGGCCACTCCTGCGTTTTTTCCGGAAACGGTAGCGTTTTCAGCCACACGCCCCTGAAACGCCGTGTTTCCGCCCAGTAACACCCATTTCCTGTCAATCACATTACGATCGCCGGAGCGAAGAAAAAGCCGTGAGTAAAAATACTTTCTTCATAGTAAAGTTACTTGGCGCAGTCGCAGTGCGAACATTGCGCATGCGTACTAAGCGGATTTTCACTGCGATGCGATGAAAAATACCGAGCGAACAACTCGGAATGAGGGCCTATATCCGTTCTCTGCCTGAAAAAAACGGTACACACAGTGACTCAGTCACATACCATATCTGTGTGCACTGCTCAGCCCAGTGTGCTGCATGCCTGCATCATCTATGTATATATTATATATCTGACTGTGCTCAGCTCACACAGCTTATAATTGTGGGGGAGACTGGGGAGCACTGCAGTGCCAGTTATAGGTTATAGCAGGAGCCAGGAGTACAAGACAGTCACATACCATATCTGTGTGCACTGCTCAGCCCAGTGTGCTGCATCATCTATGTATATATTATATATCTGACTGTGCTCAGCTCACACAGCTTATAATTGTGGGGGAGACTGGGGAGCACTGCAGTGCCAGTTATAGGTTATAGCAGGAGCCAGGAGTACATATTATATTAAAATTAAACAGTGCACACTTTTGCTGCAGGAGTGCCACTGCCAGTGTGACTGACCAGTGACCTGACCACACTGACCACCAGTATAGTTAGTAGTATACTATATTGTGATTGCCTGAAAAAGTTAAACACTCGTCGTGTGACTTCACTTGTGTGGTGTTTTTTTTTTAATTCTATAAAAAACTCATTCTGCTGACAGACAGTGTCCAGCAGGTCCGTCATTATATAATATATATACCTGTCCGGCTGCAGTAGTGATATATATATATTTTTTATATCATTATTTATCATCCAGTCGCAGCAGACGCAGTACGGTAGTTCACGGCTGTAGCTACCTCTGTGTCGGCACTCGGCAGTCCATCCATAATTGTATACCACCTACCCGTGGTTTTTTTTTCTTTCTTCTTTATACATACATACTACTACATCTCTTTATCAACCAGTCTATATTAGCAGCAGACACAGTACAGTACGGTAGTTCACGGCTGTGGCTACCTCTGTGTCGGCACTCGGCAGTCCGTCCATAATTGTATACCACCTAACCGTGGTTTTTTTTTCTTTCTTCTTTATACATACATACTACGACATCTCTTTATCAACCAGTCTATATTAGCAGCAGACACAGTACAGTACGGTAGTTCACGGCTGTGGCTACCTCTGTGTCGGCACTCGGCAGTCCGTCCATAATTGTATACCACCTAACCGTGGTTTTTTTTTCTTTCTTCTTCATACATACATACTACGACATCTCTTTATCAACCAGTCTATATTAGCAGCAGACACAGTACAGTACGGTAGTTCATGGCTGTGGCTACCTCTGTGTCGGCACTCGGCAGTCCGTCCATAATTGTATACCACCTAACCGTGGTTTTTTTTTCTTTCTTCTTTATACATACATACTACGACATCTCTTTATCAACCAGTCTATATTAGCAGCAGACACAGTACAGTACGGTAGTTCACGGCTGTGGCTACCTCTGTGTCGGCACTCGGCAGTCCGTCCATAATTGTATACCACCTAACCGTGGTTTTTTTTTCTTTCTTCTTCATACATACATACTACGACATCTCTTTATCAACCAGTCTATATTAGCAGCAGACACAGTACAGTACGGTAGTTCACGGCTGTGGCTACCTCTGTGTCGGCACTCGGCAGTCCGTCCATAATTGTATACCACCTAACCGTGGTTTTTTTTTCTTTCTTCTTCATACATACATACATACTACTACATCTCTTTATCAACCAGTCTATATTAGCAGCAGACACAGTACAGTACGGTAGTTCACGGCTGTGGCTACCTCTGTGTCGGCACTCGGCAGTCCGTCCATAATTGTATACCACCTACCCGTGGTTTTTTTTTCTTTCTTCTTCATACATACATACTACGACATCTCTTTATCAACCAGTCTATATTAGCAGCAGACACAGTACAGTACGGTAGTTCACGGCTGTGGCTACCTCTGTGTCGGCACTCGGCAGTCCGTCCATAATTGTATACCACCTAACCGTGGTTTTTTTTTCTTTCTTCTTCATACATACATACTACGACATCTCTTTATCAACCAGTCTATATTAGCAGCAGACACAGTACGGTAGTTCACGGCTGTAGCTACCTCTGTGTCGGCACTCGGCAGTCCGTCCATAATTGTATACTAGTATCCATCCATCTCCATTGTTTACCTGAGGTGCCTTTTAGTTGTGCCTATTAAAATATGGAGAACAAAAATGTTGAGGTTCCAAAATTAGGGAAAGATCAAGATCCACTTCCACCTCGTGCTGAAGCTGCTGCCACTAGTCATGGCCGAGACGATGAAATGCCAGCAACGTCGTCTGCCAAGGCCGATGCCCAATGTCATAGTACAGAGCATGTCAAATCCAAAACACCAAATATCAGTAAAAAAAGGACTCCAAAACCTAAAATAAAATTGTCGGAGGAGAAGCGTAAACTTGCCAATATGCCATTTACCACACGGAGTGGCAAGGAACGGCTGAGGCCCTGGCCTATGTTCATGGCTAGTGGTTCAGCTTCACATGAGGATGGAGGCACTCAGCCTCTCGCTAGAAAAATGAAAAGACTCAAGCTGGCAAAAGCAGTAGCACCGCAAAGAACTGTGCGTTCTTCGAAATCCCAAATCCACAATGAGAGTCCAATTGTGTCGGTTGCGATGCCTGACCTTCCCAACACTGGACGTGAAGAGCATGCGCCTTCCACCATTTGCACGCCCCCTGCAAGTGCTGGAAGGAGCACCCGCAGTCCAGTTCCTGATAGTCAGATTGAAGATGTCAGTGTTGAAGTACACCAGGATGAGGAGGATATGGGTGTTGCTGGCGCTGGGGAGGAAATTGACCAGGAGGATTCTGATGGTGAGGTGGTTTGTTTAAGTCGGGCACCCGGGGAGACACCTGTTGTCCGTGGGAGGAATATGGCCGTTGACATGCCTGGTGAAAATACCAAAAAAATCAGCTCTTCGGTGTGGAACTATTTCAACAGAAATGCGGACAACAGGTGTCAAGCCGTGTGTTCCCTTTGTCAAGCTGTAATAAGTAGGGGTAAGGACGTTAACCACCTTGGAACATCCTCCCTTATACGTCACCTGCAGCGCATTCATAATAAGTCAGTGACAAGTTCAAAAACTTTGGGTGACAGCGGAAGCAGTCCACTGACCAGTAAATCCCTTCCTCTTGTAACCAAGCTCACGCAAACCACCCCACCAACTCCCTCAGTGTCAATTTCCTCCTTCCCCAGGAATGCCAATAGTCCTGCAGGCAATGTCACTGGCAATTCTGACGAGTCCTCTCCTGCCTGGGATTCCTCCGATGCATCCTTGCGTGTAACGCCTACTGCTGCTGGCGCTGCTGTTGTTGCTGCTGGGAGTCGATGGTCATCCCAGAGGGGAAGTCGTAAGCCCACTTGTACTACTTCCAGTAAGCAATTGACTGTTCAACAGTCCTTTGCGAGGAAGATGAAATATCACAGCAGTCATCCTGCTGCAAAGCGGATAACTGAGGCCTTGACAACTATGTTGGTGTTAGACGTGCGTCCGGTATCCGCCGTTAGTTCACAGGGAACTAGACAATTTATTGAGGCAGTGTGCCCCCGTTACCAAATACCATCTAGGTTCCACTTCTCTAGGCAGGCGATACCGAGAATGTACACGGACCTCAGAAAAAGACTCACCAGTGTCCTAAAAAATGCAGTTGTACCCAATGTCCACTTAACCACGGACATGTGGACAAGTGGAGCAGGGCAGGGTCAGGACTATATGACTGTGACAGCCCACTGGGTAGATGTATGGACTCCCGCCGCAAGAACAGCAGCGGCGGCACCAGTAGCAGCATCTCGCAAACGCCAACTCTTTCCTAGGCAGGCTACGCTTTGTATCACCGGTTTCCAGAATACGCACACAGCTGAAAACCTCTTACGGCAACTGAGGAAGATCATCGCGGAATGGCTTACCCCAATTGGACTCTCCTGTGGATTTGTGGCATCGGACAACGCCAGCAATATTGTGTGTGCATTAAATATGGGCAAATTCCAGCACGTCCCATGTTTTGCACATACCTTGAATTTGGTGGTGCAGAATTATTTAAAAAACGACAGGGGCGTGCAAGAGATGCTGTCGGTGGCCAGAAAAATTGCGGGACACTTTCGGCGTACAGGCACCACGTACAGAAGACTGGAGCACCACCAAAAACTACTGAACCTGCCCTGCCATCATCTGAAGCAAGAAGTGGTAACGAGGTGGAATTCAACCCTCTATATGCTTCAGAGGTTGGAGGAGCAGCAAAAGGCCATTCAAGCCTATACAATTGAGCACGATATAGGAGGTGGAATGCACCTGTCTCAAGCGCAGTGGAGAATGATTTCAACGTTGTGCAAGGTTCTGATGCCCTTTGAACTTGCCACACGTGAAGTCAGTTCAGACACTGCCAGCCTGAGTCAGGTCATTCCCCTCATCAGGCTTTTGCAGAAGAAGCTGGAGACAATGAAGGAGGAGCTAACACGGAGCGATTCTGCTAGGCATGTGGGACTTGTGGATGGAGCCCTTAATTCGCTTAACAAGGATTCACGGGTGGTCAATCTGTTGAAATCAGAGCACTACATTTTGGCCACCGTGCTCGATCCTAGATTTAAAGCCTACCTTGGATCTCTCTTTCCGGCAGACACAAGTCTGCTGGGGTTGAAAGACCTGCTGGTGAGAAAATTGTCAAGTCAAGCGGAACGCGACCTGTCAACATCTCCTCCTTCACATTCTCCCGCAACTGGGGGTGCGAGGAAAAGGCTCAGAATTCCGAGCCCACCCGCTGGCGGTGATGCAGGGCAGTCTGGAGCGACTGCTGATGCTGACATCTGGTCCGGACTGAAGGACCTGACAACGATTACGGACATGTCGTCTACTGTCACTGCATATGATTCTCTCACCATTGAAAGAATGGTGGAGGATTATATGAGTGACCGCATCCAAGTAGGCACGTCACACAGTCCATACTTATACTGGCAGGAAAAAGAGGCAATTTGGAGGCCATTGCACAAACTGGCTTTATTCTACCTAAGTTGCCCTCCCACAAGTGTGTACTCCGAAAGAGTGTTTAGTGCCGCCGCTCACCTTGTCAGCAATCGGCGTATGAGGTTACATCCAGAAAATGTGGAGAAGATGATGTTCATTAAAATGAATTATAATCAATTCCTCCGCGGAGACATTGACCAGCAGCAATTGCCTCCACAAAGTACACAGGGAGCTGAGATGGTGGATTCCAGTGGGGACGAATTGATAATCTGTGAGGAGGGGGATGTACACGGTGATATATCGGAGGGTGATGATGAGGTGGACATCTTGCCTCTGTAGAGCCAGTTTGTGCAAGGAGAGATTAATTGCTTCTTTTTTGGGGGGGGTCCAAACCAACCCGTCATATCAGTCACAGTCGTGTGGCAGACCCTGTCACTGAAATGATGGGTTGGTTAAAGTGTGCATGTCCTGTTTTGTTTATACAACATAAGGGTGGGTGGGAGGGCCCAAGGACAATTCCATCTTGCACCTCTTTTTTCTTTTATTTTTCTTTGCGTCATGTGCTGTTTGGGGAGGGTTTTTTGGAAGGGACATCCTGCGTGACACTGCAGTGCCACTCCTAAATGGGCCCGGTGTTTGTGTCGGCCACTAGGGTCGCTAATCTTACTCACACAGTCAGCTACCTCATTGCGCCTCTTTTTTTCTTTGCGTCATGTGCTGATTGGGGAGGGTTTTTTGGAAGGGACATCCTGCGTGACACTGCAGTGCCACTCCTAGATGGGCCAGGTGTTTGTGTCGGCCACTAGTGTCGCTTAGCTTAGTCATCCAGCGACCTTGGTGCAAATTTTAGGACTAAAAATAATATTGTGAGGTGTGAGGTATTCAGAATAGACTGAAAATGAGTGGAAATTATGGTTTTTGAGGTTAATAATAATATGGGATCAAAATGACCCCCAAATTCTATGATTTAAGCTGTTTTTTAGTGTTTTTTTAAAAAAACACCCGAATCCAAAACACACCCGAATCCGACAAAAAAAATTCGGTGAGGTTTTGCCAAAACGCGGTCGAACCCAAAACACGGCCGCGGAACCGAACCCAAAACCAAAACACAAAACCCGAAAAATTTCAGGCGCTCATCTCTAATATACACACCATTACCCAGAAATCTTGAGTAAAGGGGTATTACACATGCAAACAAAACAGCTTCATACTTCTGTGACAAAATGTTGGCAAAATCTGAATATAACAATTGTGAGAAAATTGCACAGTATTCCAGTATTAGAAGTCATGTAATATTAATACCATGCTGTTAGATGTTAAATCCCCAGAAATCAGGCTAGCAACCCAAAGAGGTTGTTGTGAAGGGCAAATTTCTTTCAATTTCATGCGTATGATTAAGTATTTTCTGCAGAAAATAGTGTATTATAAATAATAATTTAATGTTTGGTGATGGCTTGAGCTTTTATTGTAGATATTACAAGAAAAACCCTGAAAAAATGACTCGCAATGGCAAGTATGAGTACATAAATGGGAGAGCAACACCAATTTAAAATCCTTACTTGTCAAGAAGATTGATAGCATCATTTTTTTCAGCTGCTTTTCAATTATGCCTGTGCAAAAATCTGCTGTTTATATTAAAAAGAAAAAAAAAAAGGTTTGGATATCTTACTCTTGTATGGTTTATTCCTAGACAATGTTAATATTATTACAGCTCTTACATAAATCCACATCTTTAATCCTTGAGTATAATTGGAATGATTGTTGGACCTACTGGAATGAGACATAAACGATTATACAAAAAGCACATACAGTAGGTGAGCTTATATACTGGTCAATGAGAGTGCTTGTAACGCTTCAGCAGGATATACTTAGAAATATTTCACCTTGAGTACAAATTAGGTGATTTCTAGATAAAATGTTGACAGTTTCTCACTACTGAAAGTTGAAAAATTGCATTGGAAACATTGGGCAACTGAAAATGAGATTGAAGTATTTCATTGATGAATTAAACAGTAATACCCCTTTCAGACAGAAATGTCTGAAAGTCCCAGCAATTACCTGGCATTTCAGTGCCGGGTCATTTTGCCGGACCTGCCTGACCCTCCCTTTCACACAGACATGCAAATTACTGGGTCGAGAATTTCGACCCGGTAATTTGCAGATCAACACGTGTATTTTGTCTGTGTGAAAGGGTCAACCCGTGTCGAAATTCCCATGTCTCCGACCCTGGTAGATACCAGGGTCGAAGTCCCAGGAATTTCAACACGGGTCGACCCTTTCACACAGAAAAAGGACCCGTGTGTTTCATGAAATCACCGGGTGAAACTACTTCACCCGGTAATTTCATTTTCTGTCTGAAAGGGGTATTAGGGGTAAATTTACTAAGTTGGGAGTTCTATTTAAGATGGGATGTTGCCCATAGCAACCAATCAGATTCTACTTCTCATTTATCTAGTACCTACTAGAAGATAATACCTGGAATCTGATTGGTTCCTATTGGCAACATCCCATCTTAAATAGAACTCCCATTTTAGTAAATTTACCTCTAAGTTTCAGAGGCTAGGTGGCTACATATAGAGTCAGTGGTGTAAATATACCAAACTTTAACTGGACATAGTCTGCCATATGTAGCCAACCAGCAAACATGCACAACAGGTGAAGAGACACTCCGATAATTGGAGCACCTCTGTAAAATGCAAGATGGAGGCAAACTCCATTCACAGACTGAAGTTAGTTGAATGACAGGCAGGTGGACCAGATTACCGAACCAAACAATCCTGACTACTTTTTTTGGAAGCACAATATAAATAATATAAGCAAGTCACAGGTACAGACACAGCTGCTAAATCAATCAATTACACTGAGTTCACAAATTGCTGAAAGTACTACGGGGAGGACAGTGCCATAGGCAGGAGAGTGGTACTGCACAGAATAGTGACAAGCTACCAACAATACAGATGTGTCCTCATACATCTTTGCTGCAGCCATGTCAAACAGCCCCTCTTGGTACACTGGGTCCCAACAGACTCTGCTAGCAGGGACACATCTCTGCCTGGCGTTATTTAGCTCATACCCATGAACTACCATTGATGCCGTTGGCCATTGATGCTGAAAAAGATTTTGATAGTGTAGCAACGCCCTTTACAAAACAGATTGTGGTCAGTATGAGTTTTAGGAGTGCCTTTAGTAGAAGTCTCTCTATCACAATCCCTCCACAACTGTTTTAATTAATGGTTTAACATCAAACCCTTCCAGATGACAGATGATACATTACAGGGGTGTCCCCTCTCTTCATTACCTTTTGTACTGTATATGGAATCACTTGCAGTGTTTATACTGTATGTCTTAATAAAGTTATCTCAGGTATCACTGTCAGACTCCAGATCACAACATTTCTTTATTTGCTGATGATGATATACTGTAGTGACGCTAAGCAAACCCCATACTACCAGTTCTTCCCTCCTAGAAGGGTTCAGTATGACTTGTCAACATTTATTATGTTGAAAGTTGTGATTTAGACTCCGTGGCCCAAGGGCATTTACAAAGTGACATATCAAAGGGAATAAATAAGCTGTTGAGGAAGAGGATCAGGGAGTTGTTAGGATATGTGACCAGTCACATGGTCCCTCCCACCTGAAATCTCTGTTTGGCATTCCAAGGAATGTATATCTAGCCACATGTGTCATGAATGCAGTGTGTATGGATGACTCTTAATCAAGAGTAATCTGCCAGGATCCACAGTTAGCATCCAAAGTTGTGAATATTTAATGTTGGGCATGTCCGCAAACACTTTCTTTACAGTTTAGGGAGGGTTAAGTGATCTCATGAGAGCCTTGTTTAGATGTACTGGATCTATGCAAACATGCACAGTGCTGCCCTTTTTTACAGCAGCTACCATGGCCGATATGTACTGAATGACTTCCATCAACAGTGCAATGACCCTAAATCCCATTATGCAGTTGACTTTTACTATCACCTATTCTTCATGGCTAGAGGTTCTCATCCGGGATCACACTCTGTGAATGAAACAGGCATGTGATATACAAGTCACAGTCATTTCCCAATGATATTTCAGTCAAACAAAATAAAATACTTAATTTCTGGAACCTCCTATTGGAAAGCGTGCATCTCAGCACTTTGTACTACCTGAAATAGTTTGACGTCACTGTCCACTATACAGTAAGACATTTCTTGCAGAGTTGGCTGTGGCCATGCCCACAGTCTTGACTACTTAACCACCATAGGCAATTAAATTCATTGTGTGAAAGCGATCTATGGATATGTTGGGGTTGGTATGGTAGATGAGTTCCCTAGGCATGATTATATATTTGCCACTTGTGTCAGTTTTTATTAGAGATAAGCAAACCTCCTCGAGCCTGGCTCGGGTTTCCCCGCCCGCCTCGATAATGTCATCGATGCAAAACGTCATCATCCCACTATCAAAATCTCATGGGTTTTGGATTCTATGTAAGCCACACATCTTGGCTTTATCTTCACTCCGGCATTGGAGAGTGTACTGTACGGATTTGTACATCTCAGTACTGTATTTGGCCTGGCGTGGGGCGGGTGTTCTGTCTGCTGTATCTAAAAGGGGTGCTCTCTCTGTCTGCTGTATTTGAAAGGAGTGTTTTGTCTGCTGTATCAGTCCAGGGGTGCCCAGTCTGCTGTATAAGTCCTGGGGTGCCCAGTCTGCTGTATAAGTCCTGGGGTGCTCTACCTGCTGTATCTGAAAAAGGGGTGCTCTGTCTGCTGTATCCAAAAGGGGTGCCCTCACTGTCTACTGTATTTGAAAGGGGTGCACTGTCTGCTGTATGAGTCCTGGGGTGCCCAGTCTGCTGTATAAGTCCTGGGATGCTCTGCCTACTGTATCTACTCTGCTTTATTTGAAAGGGGTGCTCTGTCTGCTGTATCAGTCCCGAGGTGCCCGGTCTGCTGTATCAGTCCTAGGCAGGGCCGAAATTAGGATTTTTGGCACCCGGGGCAAGGCAGTAATTTGGCGCCCCCCCATGCACATGCACACACACACTTTGGAACCATGTCAAAAACACATTAATAAACAGTTGGCAAAGTGACAACCAGCATCGTCAGGGTGCATCCAGTACACATTCCCTAGGAAAATGGATCGTAACACAAGAAAACTAAGATGCACCTCAGATACAGTATTGTGGGGGACTCTGACTATCCAACTGCTGTAGGACTACAAATCCCAGTATGCCAGTCAGGTCCTACAACCAATTAAAGAGGAGGAGTACCAACCTTCTGGGGAGGGGGCACACACAATGTGGGTTATCCTGGCTGCAGAGAGGAGTCCCTAGGACTTGCTGGTGTTACATACCTGCTATAAGTCATGCAATCACTGTATCGCACACCCTGGGGGGAGGACTCCAACTGGCCAACTGCTGTAGGACTGCAAAGCCCTGCATGCAAATTGGACCTAGGACCACACTTTGGGAGGCAGCAGCTGTCCCGACGTATAGAGACCTCACCTCAGTGCACAGACTAATTATCAGCTGCTGCTACTTCTTCTCGCAATGTCCTCCTCTGGTGGAGCTGCCTGCAGGATGGGGGAGGCCCTGAGGAACAGGGCTGGGTGCAGAAATAGTTTACACAGGCACAGGAGTGTGTGAACGGCCACCCCCACCCCATTTATAAGTTTTCTAGTTGCCGGTGGGGTTGGTTTCCCAGGAGTCCACAATGGTAGTATTGGGTAGCGGGGACCTGCAGTGAGGGTTCTGGGACCTGGCAGTAGGTAGCTTCTTAGGGCCCTGTCTTCCTCTGGAGGACCTGCGTGTGGGAAGGGGGTGGCGCTGGAGAACAGGCCTGGGGCAGACATCGCTTACACATGCACAGGAGTGTGTGAGCAGCCATGGACCAGCAGGTACCTACAATGAGGGTTCTTGTACCCGGCAGAAGGTAGCCCCTTAGGGCTGAGAGGAAGGAGGGGAGGCAGAGTACCCATCTCTGCACCCTCTCAGATTCTGCACCCGGGGCGCATGCCCCCTTAGCCCCCCCTAGTTACGGCCATGTCCTGTGGTTCCCTATCTGCTGTATAAGTCCAGGGGTGCACTGTCTGCTGTATAAGTCCAGGGGTGCCCTGTCTGCTGTATAAGTCCAGGGGAGCCCTGTCTGCTGTATAAGTCCAGGGGTGCCCAGTCTGCTGTATAAGTCCTGGGGTGCTCTGCCTGCTGTATCTGAAAAAGGGGTGCTCTGTCTGCTGTATCTAAAAGGGATGCCTTCTCTGTCTGCTTTATTTGAAAGGGGTGCTCTGTCTGCTGTATCAGTCCTGGGGTGCCTGGTCTGCTGTATAAGTCCTAGGATGCCCTGTCTGCTGTATAAGTCCAGGGGTGCCCTATCTGCTGTATAAGTCCAGGGGTGCCCTGTCTGCTGTATCTGAATGGGGTGATCTGATTGTCTATCCAGGGACTCTGCCCCTGTGTAAAATTAAAATAATAAAAGCTAACAACAAAAAGCCTAAACTTATAATTTTAATCTTTTTATTTTCTTGTTTGTGCTGTACCCCAGTGTACTATACAATTTTCATGTTATTTTCAAAATTACTGTGGCACGGCTGGTCAGACCACAGTATAGTATTTCCTACTCATACACGTATTGTGCTATGCTGTCTGTGAAGTCAGCCGCAGTGTGTATTATTATATACATTTCTGACTCATTTGTGCTACACTGTCGTTGAAGTTAACCGCATTGTGTAATTATTATTATTATATACATTTCTAACTTATTTGTGCTACGCTGTCGGTGAAGTCAAATGCAGTGTGTAATTATTATATACATTTCTGACTTATTTGTGCTATGCTGTCAGTGAATTCAAACGCAGTGTGTAATTATTATATACATTTCTGACTCATTTTTTCTATGCTGTTGGTGAAGTAAACCGCAGTGTGTAATTATCACAGTGTACCTGCAAAGTATTCACAGCGCTTCACTTTTTCCACATTTTGTTATTTTACAGCCTTATTCCAAAATGAAATAAATAAATTTTTCCCCTCAAAATTCTACACATAATACCCCATAATGACAATGTGAAAAAAGTTTTTTTAGATATTCACAAATTTATAAAAATTAAAAAACTAAGAAATTACATGTACATAAGTATTCACAGCCTTTGCCATGAAGCTAAAAATTGAGCTCCCTGTTTCCACTAATCATCCTTGAGATGTTCCTACAGCTTAATTGGAGTCTACCTGTGGTAAATTCAGTTGATTGGACATGATTTGGAAAGGCACACACCTGTCTATATAAGGTCCCACACTTGACAGTGCATGTCTGAGCACAAACCAAGTATGAAGTCAAATGAGTTGTCTGTAGACCTCCGAGACAGGATTGTTTTTCGAAGCACAAATCTGGGGAAGGGTACAGAAAAATATCTTCTGCTTTGAAGGTCCCAGTGAGCACAGTGGCCTCCATCATCCATAAATGGAAGAAGGTCGGAACCACCCGGACTCTTCCTAGAGCTGGCTGGCCGTCTACACTGAGAGATCCGGGGAGAAGGGTCCTAGTCACTCTGTCAGAGCTACAGCATTCCTTTATGGAGAGAGGAGAACTTCCAGAAGGAAAGGCATCTCTGCAGCAATCCACCAATCAGGCCTATATGGTAGAGTACTTAGTAAAAAGTACGTGGCAGCCCATCTGGAGTTTGCCAAAATGCATCTGAAGAACTCTCATACCATGAGAAACAAAATTATCTGGTCTGATGAGACAAATATTGAACTCTTTGGCATAAATGCCAGGCGTCATATTTGGAGGAAACCAGACACCGCTCATCACCAGGCCAATATCATCCCTACAGTGAAGCATAGTGGTGGCAGCATCATGCTGTGGGGACGTTTTTCAGTGGCAGGAACTGGGAGACTAGTCAGGATAAAGGGAAAGATGAATGCAGCAATGTACAGAGACATCCTGGATGAAAACCTTCTCCAGAGCGCTCTTGACCTCAGATTGGGGCGACGGTTCATCTTTCAGCAGGACAATGACCCTAATCATGCAGGCAAGATATCAAAGGAGTGGCTTCAGGACAACTCTGTGAATGTCCTTGAGTGGCCCAGCCAGACACCAGACTTGAATCTGCTTGAACATCTCTGGAGAGATTGCTGGAGAGATCTTAAAATGGCTGTGCACCGGCGCTTCCCATCCAACCTGATGGAGCTTAAGAGGTGCTGCAAAGAGGAATGGGTGAGACTGACCAAAGATAGTTATGCCAAGCTTGTGGCATCATATTAAAAAAGACTTGAGGCTGTAATTGCTGCCAAGGGTGCATCAAAAAAGTATTGAGCAAAGGCTGTGAATACTTATGTACATGTGATTTCTTAGTTTTTTTATTTTTAATAAATTTGCAAAAATCTAAAAAAAAACTTTTTTCACATTGTCATTATGGGGTATTGTGTGTAGAATTTTGAGGGAAAAATTAATTTATTCCATTTTGGAAGAAAGCAGTAACATAACAAAATGTGGAAAAAGTGAAGCGCTGTGAATACTTTCCAGATGCACTGTATTATATACATTTCTGGCTCATTTGTGCTACGCTGTTGGTGAAGTCAACCGCAGTGTGTAATTATTATTATATACATTTCTGACTAATTTGTTCGACACTGTCGGTGAAGATCAACCCCACTTTGAGTTGATAATGGAGGCTACTACTAGTGCTGAAGCTGCTGCCACTAGTCATGACATTGACAATGCAAGTCCGTCAATGTCATCTGCTAAGGCATAGAGGGCTTAGGCCAGGGTATATAAAATCATTTAATTATAGAGTGGTAAAGAAATAAAAATCAAAAGGAACGTTAGCTGCAGAGGCAGTAAGACAAGCTGTGCATTCAGAATCAGGACCATCAGACATTCTTTAGGAACATTTAGGGGTGTCCACGTCAGCTGACATTTCTCACACTGTCCTCATAGAGGAGCCTCTTTCACCTCTAGCCACCATTTCTGAACCATCTAATCATGTGGGGAGCAGTACAAGTAAAGTTGGTGATGATGAGTATGATGAGGAGGACATAATACAAATTGAGGATTCGCGTGTGGAAGTGGGACGTGATGAGGGGCATATGTGTGTACTATCTGACAATGAGGATGTTGATGATGATTGTGTAGAAAATGGTTTTGAGGTATTTTGGGGTGCTCCTTTTGAAATACTCTGCTGGCTCTTGACTACACCAAGGATCTATCCCTGAAGAGCCAACATAAAAGCATCTAGAAAGTGGGATTGGGAGTGCAAATTGGTGCTGGGATATGGAAGGTGATGGATATATATTGTCAGAATAGTGAAAGTGGGATGAATGAACTGGAAAGAATACTTATCCGGCAAAGGATGAGTTTGATGATTTGTACTTAGCCTTTGTCTGTCGTCTGCTGTGCAAGTTTCCTAGGATTCTCATCAGTAACATGTAATGGAATTTCAGGAGATAATCTAGGTGTTAAGTAATGACATTCAATTTGCCCAAATTGACATTATTCTTAATCCTGTTTTATGGAAAAAATATAGATAGGTTAGGGCCTGCAAATAAGTTGCAGCCCTTTGAATTGTGGTAAGTGAAAGTTCTGATGGGCCTCTTTCTGGCTCAATCACTGTTTTAAACGTCTTTTTTGTAGAATAAGATGTGTTTAATTGATACAATGAGCAGGCTTGTTTGTTTGGTGTGATCTTGAGTGCGCACCTCAACTTACACAGGGTGCGGTGTGAATAAACCTATCAAGGTTTCTTTATCATCACAAAGGGACGCAGCAATTCCTAAGTGGGTTGGACTCAACGATAAAGGTACACCTTAGTGCGTACCTAAAGGGGGGTACACACGGAGAGATCCGTGCTTAAAATCTAAGCAATCTTGCTAGATTGCTTAGATTTTAAGCACGGATCTGCCGTGTGTATGCCCTCCAGCGATAGCGATGCGCGGCCCCGCGCATCGCTATCGCCGATGCTAGATTGAGCTGCATGCAGGCTCAATCTAGCGGGTCGCTCACTTCACCGTTGTGTGAAGTGAGCGGCCCCCCGTCGGCTTTCCCCCTCGCTCAGCACATCGCGCTGTGCTGAGCGGGGTGAGAGATGTGTGCTGAGCGGTCTGTGTTAAGATCGCTCAGCACACATCTCTCCCGTGAGTACCCCCCTTAACTCACATAGAATGAGGATGATATTCTCCTATAAAGGTATCTTTTTGTATGGCTGGGAATGCGTACCAGTACTCACGGATTAGGTGAAGTGTTTCAATCACATCAAGGTATCTTTTCCGCTCACAGCGACGTAGTGGATTACAGAGTCAAAATTTTATAACAATTTAATAAGATACCATCAATACTGTATATAAAAACTACAACTTTCTTATAAAAAAGTAACACGTTGGCCATATGAAACTCCACCCCGTCTGTAGGGCAGGAATGACGTAAACTATATTCAACCAGAAAATGGACTGGTTACAGAAAAAGGTTAAACAAAAATGTAGAAGGGTCATACCTTCCTCCAGATGTGCAGAGTAACTTCACACCAGTCAAGGAGTACTCCACTAACGCATTTCGAGTTAACAACTTTTTATCAAGGCTGGTGCTGAGTATCCTGATGAGCAATTTATAGCAAGTGTCTGTTTAGTGATTCTGGCATCACTTCCAGTTCCTGTAAGAATAGAAAACTATGTGAAAGTTATTAAAAGTTCTTTAGAATTGTTCCTCTCTCAATTCCTCCTATAGAGATATAGAGGAGGAGGAGAAGTTCATGATAAAGTCTTTCATTTAACAGTGTAAGGTCACTAATATTGGTTTATAAAAAAAATGCTGCTACCAGAATTGACCGCTAGAGTTCATGGGAGATGTAGTTTTTACTGATCAGCACTGTCTTCCGCGGCCGGAAGTTGGCACGAACCGCTAGGGTTTCTGGGGGATGTATTCTACAGAATGCAGTTTAAAACTGCGACTGAGCCAGAAAGAGGCCCATCAAAACTTTCACTTACCACAATTCAAAGGGCTGCAACTTATTTGCAGGCCCTAACCTATCTATATTTTTTCCATAAAACAGAATTAAGAATAATGTAAATTTGGGCAAATTGCATTTCATTACTTAACTCCTACCTTATCTCCTGAAATTTCCATGGCAGACGACAGACAAAGGCTAAGAACAAATCATCAAACTCATCCTTTGCTGGATAAGTATTCTTTCCAGTTCATTCATCCCACTTTCTATTCTGACAATATACAGTATATCCATCACCTTCCATATCTCAGCGCCAACTTGCACTCTTAATCCCACCTTCTATATGTTGATGATGATGTTTTTGTGTAAGTCAGCCACCGGTGGCTGCAATTGTTGACCATGATAAAACTAAAGCTATTGCGATGCCTGGGCATAAAACCAAAAAGCCACTTTTTGGGTGAGGGATTATTTTTACTCCAATCCTGACAATGTTTTTGAAAGCATATGCTCCATTTGTGAGGCCAAATTTAGTACAGGTATAAACATTAGCCATCTAGGCACCTCCTCCATGTTACGTAATTTGCGGCGAAGACATGAAATTTATTGTACAAGATTATAGTGCAATTAACCTCATTATCAACATCCTCACAGTAATTCTTAAAGGAGGAAGTCCTTCTAAAAAATGATTTTGTGGGGGCCCAGAAAAACTAATCATTTAAGCCACAAGTGACAGTCCCTGTCGCTGAAATGATTGGTTTAAAGTGTACATGTACTGTTTAATCTATACAACATAAGGGTGGGTGGGAGGGCCTGAGGACAATTCCATCTTTCACCTTATTTCTCTGTGCTCTTTGGAGCATTTTTTGGGCATAGTTTCTAAAATTGCCATCCGGTCTGCCACTGCAGTGCCACTCTTAGATGTGCCAGGTGTTTGTGCCACCCACTTCTGTCGCTTAGCTTAGTCATCCAGCTACCTCGGTGCAATCTCTTGCCCTAAACTGGATAAAAACAATATTGTGAGCTGTGAGGTGTTCAAAACAGACTGGAAATTAATGTTATTGAGGTTAATAATACTGTAGGAACAAAAACAAGCCCACATTCTGTGATATTATCTAAAAGAAATTTGAACCAAAACCAAAACACACAAGGGTAGTTTTGTCAAAACTGATCCAAAACAAAAACACGAAAAAAAAAATACCCCAAAAAAACAAAACACGAAAAATCTCTTGCCTTCTGTGCGGCCGGCCCTTCCTAAAATAAAAGTCATTTAAGAACAGTGACTCTAGACATTGAAAAAATATTACACTAAGTTGTTTAAAACAATTTTCTTGGCCTGTAACAAAGGAATGACCTTGCTGAGCAGACATGTAAGAATCTGCCCCAAATCAATTTATCTGACTAATTCTCTATTCACTTTAGTATTTCTGCAGACGTGCCGTGCCATGTAGTGCCGCTCAGGGGGCCTAATTTAAAGCATTATATACAGGGCTGGCAACAGAAATCTTGGGGCCAGTACTCCAATATCTATGGGGCCCTTCAACCCCCCTTGTCAGCGACATATACTTAGAATTACATACTTTATACAGGATAACACAGGTGGTACTGTGCAGCTGCCAGTGACATATACTGAGAATTAAATCCAGTATACAGTATTACATAATTGGTGAGGAGCAACTCTCAGGGACACTTACTGAGAATTACATCCACAATACAGGAATATAGAAGTGTGTTATGTGTAAGTAAGAGTAATGCTGGTACACAGACACTACGCAATATTTTTAGCAATATTGCTAATTTTCACCCTTCTGAGCGATAATGTTTGTAATATCGTCCAGTGTGTATGCACTTGCTGATGCCGCCAGTCCACCTGGACCAGCCGCACACGATATCTCTGTATACAATATTTTCTAGTGTGTACCCAGCTTAATGATTGCAGCTGGTCTGGGAGTTACAGCTCCGAGCTGAACTTCTGCAAAAAACGCAACACTGTAATTTGAGTGACATGATGCAGAGATTAACCGTTTCTGTCACTGCTGCACAGGGATCACCCAACCTCTATTCATAGAGCTGAATACAATTATGGGAGAAGTTCTCGCCCCGCAAGTATATACTGCACTTACGGTACAGTTGGATTCGCATATATTTTCCTATCAATACACCATATACAAAGAAACATAGAATTTGACTGCAGATAAGGACCACATGGCCCATCCAGTCTGCCCTTTAGGGTTAATGCATGAGGGTTACTTTAGAGGTCTGGGTTAGGGTCAAGGCCAGTGATAAAAATCTTGGGGCCCGGTATACTGATAGCTTTGGGGCCCCCACAACCCCCCTTAACTTGGCAGAGAGTGGCTTTAACAAAATAGCATATATGTGTATATTCAGTTGCCCACCCACACCCCGCGTATCGCAGTCCCCGGCTGCAGCAGGCACCATTGGCTGTGTGGGCGCCCGCTGAAGCCGGCACCAATGTCAGATGCTAGAGTTCCTAATTGATCTCTAGTGTCTGTGCAGCGCTATAGATCCGAGGAGTGGGCAGCCAGAGATGGAGGGCTACAGTGGTCGGGAAGCAGAAGCGGGGCTTGTGAGAATTGTGTGTGTGTCTTTTTTTTAATTTCTGTGTGTAAGCGGCGCTACTAGGGGGCATAACTACTGGGGAAACATCTACTGGGGGCACATCTACTGGGGCACATCCACAGGGGGCAAATCTATAAGGGGCAAATCTACTGGGTGCAAATCTACTGGGGGCAGATCTACTGGGGACACATCTACAGTGGGCACAACTACTGGTTGCATAAGTGGTGGTGTAATGTGACTGACAGACACTACTGTGTGGTGTAATGTGACTGACAGACACTACTGTGTGGTGTAATGTGACTGACAGAGACTACTGTGTGGTGTAATGTGACTGACAGACACTATTGTGTGGTGTAATGTGACTGATGGACACTACTGTGTGGTGTAATGTAACTGATGGACACTGCTGTGTGGTGTAATGTGACTGACAGAGACTACTGTGTGGTGTAATGTGACTGATGGACACTACTGTGTGGTGTAATGTGACTGACAGACACTATTGTGTGGTGTAATGTGACTGATGGACACTACTGTGTGGTGTAAAGTAACTGATGGACACTGCTGTGTGGTGTAATGTGACTGACAGAGACTACTGTGTGGTGTAATGTGACTGATGGACACTACTGTGTGGTGTAATGTGACTGATGGACACTACTGTGTGGTGTAATGTGACTGATGGACACTACTATGTGGTGTAATGTGACTGATGGACACTACTGTGTGGCGTAATGTGACTGATGGACACTACTGTGTGGTGTAATGTAACTGATGGACACTGCTGTGTGGTGTAATGTGACTGATGGACACTACTGTGTGGTGTAATGTGACTGATGGACACTACTGTGTGGTGTAATGTGACTGATGGACACTACTGTGTGGTGTAATGTGACTGACAGACACTATTGTGTGGTGTAATGTGACTGATGGACACTACTGTGTGGTGTAATGTAACTGATGGACACTGCTGTGTGGTGTAATGTGACTGATGGACACTACTGTGTGGTGTAATGTGACTGATGGACACTACTGTGTGGTGTAATGTGACTGATGGACACTACTGTGTGGTGTAATGTGACTGATGGACACTACTGTGTGTGGTGTAATGTGACTGATGGACACTACTGTGTGGCGTAATGTGACTGATGGACACTACTGTGTGGTGTAATGTGACTGATGGACACTACTGTGTGGTGTAATGTGACTGATGGACACTACTGTGTGGTGTAATGTGACTGATGGACACTACTGTGTGGCGTAATGTGACTGATGGACACTGCTGTGTGGTGTAATGTGACTGATGGACACTACTGTGTGGTGTAATGTGACTGATGGACACTACTGTGTGGTGTAATGTGACTGATGGACACTACTGTGTGGTGTAATGTGACTGATGGACACTACTGTGTGGCGTAATGTGACTGATGGACACTGCTGTGTGGTGTAATGTAACTGATGGACACTACTGTGTGGTGTAATGTAACTGATGGACACTACTGTGTGGTGTAATGTGACTGATGGACACTACTGTGTGGCGTAATGTGACTGATGGACACTGCTGTGTGGTGTAATGTAACTGATGGACACTACTGTGTGGTGTAATGTAACTGATGGACACTACTGTGTGGTGTAATGTAACTGACGGACACTGCTGTGTGGTGTAATGTGACTGACAGACACTACTGTGTGGTGTAATGTGACTGATGGACACTACTGTGTGGTGTAATGTGACTGATGGACACTACTGTGTGGTGTAATGTGACTGATGGACACTACTGTGTGGTGTAATGTGACTGATGGACACTACTGTGTGGTGTAATGTGACTGATGGACACTACTGTGTGTGGTGTAATGTAACTGATGGACACTGCTGTGTGGTGTAATGTGACTGATGGACACTACTGTGTGGTGTAATGTGACTGATGGACACTCAGGGCCGTCTTAACGGCAGTGTAGGCCCCTGGGCACAGCAATGCATTGGGCCCCCTACCCATCCTCCAGCGGTAGGGGTGGGGTGTGCTATCAGCTCCTTTACTGCACAGATGAGGTGGGAGGGAGAACACTAAACTGTAGAAGAGGGCATTGGGCTGAATGAAGGGGCCCTGGTACATGACTTCCAGGGTGGTAGCAGGTGTTTAATACGCAGGGGAGGGGTGGATAGTGGAGTAGGCTTAATATTCATCATTTTCTGGTGGGAGGGCAGCTTGCTTGACTGCAGATATCTCAAGTTCCTGAAAATATATTTTTTTAGCTTTGAATGGGATAAAAAACTAGAGAGTGCTACCTTTCAGAAGGTTCTAGGGACTTGGGGATCAGAGGTCAGGCGCCAGAGCAATCCTCCAATGAATATATAAAACTGTATACCAGGCGTGTGGAGCTGGAGCAGGGACCAGCTGCTGGAAGGCTGATATCTCTGGTTCTGGGCACAGTAGAGACAAGCTGCCAGTGTCTAGCAAAAGGGGAGAGTCCTTGCTTTTGGATTATACACTCAGAAAAACTCTGTGTCAGACAGAACCTGAGATATCAGGCTGGGAAAAGCAATTAACAGGCTCGGATGGGGACCACTGCTTTCACGCTTGATATCTCCGGTTCCCCAAGGCCGATTTTCAAAAATCTGGTACCCCTGGAAAGAGGGGACCCTCAGCTATCAGGCTAGGGCCCTTATACTCCTGGGGCCCTTGGGCAAGAGCCCATTGAGCCCATACGAAAAGACGGCCCTGTGGACACTACTGTGTGGTGTAATGTGACTGATGGACACTACTGTGTGGTGTAATGTGACTGATGGACACTACTGTGTGGTGTAATGTGACTGATGGACACTACTGTGTGGCGTAATGTGACTGATGGACACTACTGTGTGGTGTAATGTAACTGATGGACACTACTGTGTGGTGTAATGTGACTGATGGACACTACTGTGTGGTTTAATGTGACTGATGGACACTACTGTGTGGTGTAATGTGACTGATGGACACTACTGTGTGGCGTAATGTGACTGATGGACACTACTGTGTGGTGTAATGTAACTGATGGACACTGCTGTGTGGTGTAATGTAACTGATGGACACTACTGTGTGGTGTAATGTAACTGAGGGACACTGCTGTGTGGTGTAATGTGACTGACAGACACTACTATGTGGTGTAATGTAACTGATGGACACTGCTGTGTGGTGTAATGTAACTGATGGACACTGCTGTGTGGTGTAATGTGAAACGGTATTATTCTGTGGCCATGCCCCTTCCCAAAGGAATCTTTCGCCCTGGGCGCCACAAGGTCTAGAACCGGACCCTGCGTACACTCCCACCCAGTGCCCCAATCCCCAATATGTCCCTTTCCCACCCTGCGTCCCCCCTCACATCCAATGCCCCCATCCCCATTAGTCCTTCCTCCACCATGTGTCCTCCCTCTCATCCAGTGCCTTTTAAAGGATATGCCCCTTGTGATTGGCTACACCCTGTTTTCCCTGCGCACCGCATGCCCTTGGTGTGACAATATACCTCTTTCAATTTTCTATACCCCCACTTCAAAATTCCGTCTTCGACCACGGTGTATATTTTATATATATACTATATATATATATATATATATATATATTTATGCTATATATATATATTTATATACTATATATATATATATATATATATATATATATGCACATAGCACACACACACATATATACATACTGTATGAAAAGGGCTCACCTCCCTCTTGTCTGTAGGTAGTGGCATTGGACAGCGGTGGGGCTGCAATGGGTTTCTGTGTGGAGCCTTTGACTAAGAAACCCCGGCAGGTGGTTTTCGTGCTGGGCTAACAGGCTCTTTGGTGGTATTGGCAGGGACATACAGAAAAGCGCCAGCTCAGTGACATGCGTAGTGATGGCAGTACTCGCATGGACCACAGGGACTGGACAAAGTGATGGGGTAAAAGGAGTAAAAGGAGAGGGGAGGGTTTAGGGGTCTTGTTAATTGTTTTCCTACTTAAATTGAGCAATTGGAGCATACACTTTAAAGAGCAAAATTGTCAGTGCGGCGCAATTTTTTGTGTCCCTGAATTTTGAGCCCCCCTGAACCTCGGGGACCTTCACAAGAGTCCCCTTTGCCCCCCGTCGCCGGGCCTGTGTAGGACTTATACCTTTATGTAGTTACTGTATATATTATAATTAATAATACAAGTATAAAAATAATGTTGACTAGTTTGTCAGTGGATGGGCAAAGCATAGCAATAAAATCCATCGCAGAAGACGCTGACAGTGAAGCATAAAAGAGGCGTTTGTACAACACTTAAAGCCAACAATTACCAGAAGTGATGTGAAATTAAACAGCTATTTAAGCATTTATTGACTCCATTAAGTTGTATCTTTTCTTTCAGGAACAAAAATCTCTCTGTTCCATTAATGTAAAAGATGGGATATTTAAACAGCTTTGATACTGGCAGAAACTCATACATTAGATTGGTGTAGAACGGTAAAATCTGAGAGATAGTAGTGCAGAGATTAAACTCAATGCTAAGCATGGATAATCCACAGACATGTACATAGCATTCTGTAATAACAATACTGAATTAGTATTGATAATCTGTTATTAAGCACTAAGAGGGCACATTGCTGCAAGAACAATATTTTAACTTCTAATAAAGCTATTTTATGATATAGATGGTTCCAATAGATCAACATGCAGAGATGATAATCTCTCACTTCAATAAGCATATATCTTTGTTATCATATGATCAGTACAGTATGTTGTATGTAGAACATCATTCTTTTTTTTTTTCTTCATTCAGATCGCTCTCTTATTATACCCCAACATCACCAGGGAGAAGATGAATTAACACTGACTTCACATCAACATCACTGATTTCTTAAACATGGAAAATGGAATTTACAGATGTGACATGTGCATGTGATGAGCGTTTCCCACAATCCTGAACTGGGTTGGTTTTTCAAATTTGTCATGGGTATCTAGCCTTTGCTGACAACTCCAACTGGAGCTAATCAGTCACTGTATACTCATCTACTGCGACACACTATGATATTCCCTCCCTGTTATAGGAGAATAATTGCGGCCAAATTCAAGCTCCTTCACTGGCATATGGTATCAGTTGTTTCTGGTAGGTGTATGTAGATGCAGCAGCAGTTCTTATCCTGGTGACTTGGGGGGTCATTCCGACCCGTTCGCATGCAGCAGTTTTTCGCTGCTGTGCAAACGGGTGCGGTATGCGCATGCGCGGCGGGCGCAGGGCGCGTGCGCGCTGTTGCCCGGCGACAGGGGTTACGTTGCGGCTTCCGACGGGATCGGTTGCGGCGGCGACCTCTAAGAAGATTGACAGCAAGGAGGTGTGGAGGGGCAGATCTGGACCGTTGGAGAGCATTTTTGGGGAGTGGTGAGTATAACGCAGGCGTGTCCAGGACAACGGAGGGTGGAGGAGTGACGTCAAAGCCGGGTCCATCATCGCTGGATCCATCCATCCATGTCCAGGGCTACTCTTCTTCTGCTTGATTTTTTTTTAGCTTAGCAGAGCTGCACAAGCGATCGCAGCCATGCTAAGCTAAAATACACTCCCCCATAGGCGTGGACTATTGATCGCAGCAGCAGCTAAAAGCTGCTGGCTGCGATCAACTCGGAATGACCACCTTGGTCCTCCTGACCACTTATAGTACGTTGAATCAGGATTTCTGGAAATCTGGCAAAAATGTTGTCTTAGAACTCTGGGTTCAATGCAAGGTAGTCAGGAGAATGGATGATAGAGTAACTCTTTTATTATTTCCGCAGGTGTTGGAGTTTTTCAATGATAGTAATGTTTACTTTTCATTAGAGATGTGCACCGGACATTTTTCGGGTTTTGTGTTTTGGGTTTGGATTCGGTTCCGCGGCCGTGTTTTGGATTCGGACGCATTCTGGCAGAACCTCCCTGAAAATTTTTTGTCGGATTCGGGTGTTTTTTTTTCAAAAACCCCTCAAAAACAGCTTAAATCATAGCATTTTGGGGTAATTTTGATCCTATAGTATTATTAACCTCAGTAACCACAATTTCCATTCATTTCCAGTCTATTCTTAACACCTCACACCTCACAATACTATTTTTAGTCCTAAAATTTGCACCGAGGTCGCTGAATGACTAAGCAAAGCGACCCAAGAGGGCGGCACAAACACCTGGCCCATCTAGGAGTGGCACTGCAGTGTCAGACAGGATGGCACTTAAAAAAATTGGCCCCAAACAGCACATGATGCAAAGAAAAGAGAAAAAGAGGTGCACTGTGGTCGCTGGATGGCTAAGCTAAGCAACACAAACACCTCAATATCACAGGAATTATTCATTCTAATCAATGGTATTATTAGTCCAAATCACTGGAAGAAAATGACAAAATCACTGGAATTATTCGTTCTAATCAATGGTATTATTGGTCCAAATCACTGGAAGAAAATGACAAAATCACTGGAATTATTTGTTCTAATCAATGGTATTATTGGTCCAAATCACTGGAAGAAAATGACAAAATCACTGGAATTAGTTGTTCTAATCAATGGTATTATTGGTCCAAATCACTGGAATTATTCGTTCTAATCAGTGGTGTTATTGGTCCAAATCACTGGAAGAAAATGACAAAATCACTGGAGTTATTCGTTCTAATCAATGGTATTATTGGTCCAAATCACTGGAAGTAAATGGAATGGATGGATACTTGCAGTGACACAGAGCTGCAAGATACAGCAATGGCCTACTGTACACAACTATATACTGTTAGTCACCAAAATGCTGCGCTGTAATACTATATATATACACTGCTCACAAAAATGCCGCACAGATATAGAATGGATACTTGCAGTGACACAGAGCTGCAAGATACAGCAATGGCCTACTGTACTGTACTATAATTATTATATAGATTTCAGATATAAAGTTACATTGTGGGGGAATCCAGTATACGTTCTGTCACCAGGTACCAGTGAATGACCACATCATGTATATAGCTGACAGATATAACGTTACATTTTGGGGGAATCCAGTATACATTCTGTCACCAGGTACCAGTGAATGACCACATCATGTATATAGGTGACAGATATAAAGTTACATTGTGGGGGAATCCAGTATACGTTCTGTCACCAGGTACTAGTGAATGACCACATCATGTATATAGGTGACAGATATAAAGTTACATTGTGGGGGAATCCAGTATACGTTCTGTCACCAGGTACCAGTGAATGACCACATCATGTATATAGGTGACAGATATAACGTTAAATTGTGGGGGAATCCAGTATACGTTTTGTCACCAGGTACCAGTGAATGACCACATCATGTATATAGGTGACAGATATAATGTTACATTGTGGGGGAATCCAGTATACATTCTGTCACCAGGTACCAGTGAATGACCACATCATGTATATAGGTGACAGATATAATGTTACATTGTGGGGGAATCCAGTATACGTTCTGTCACCAGGTACCAGTGAATGACCACATCCTGTATATAGGCAGAGGCGGATTGACCATAGGGTTTACAGGGAAGATCCCCGGTGGGCCGACGCACCCATGGGGCCTGTTTTGTTTGAGGACATGTGGTCCTTTTTATAGACATAATAAATAAGATGCAAAATAATTTGCATATATGAAAATTACTTTGCCACTTAGCCTGTGATTGCAGATGATCTAGTGTATGCTCTGTCTGCCTGCTTGGCTGACATATAAGATTGAGTGAATAGTGATTGGGATACGGTTGGTGTAATAAGCAAGAAAATATATCTTTCTACAGAATGATATAGTTTCCTAAATTCTGAAGATGTATCATTTAATGTGCTCATAATATTTAATTGTATTTCTTTTTAACTTCCCCCTTGATGCTGGACATGCCCACTATCTGGAAAGTCTTGGGGGAGGGTGCTGCTGCCATGGCCCTTGGCTAGACCTTACACCTCTGGTGCTGCTCATGTGGGGCCACTAGTACAAATTTTTCCAGGGCCGCTTTTTGTTCCCAATCCGCCCCTGTATATAGGTGACAGATATAACGTTAAATTGTGGGGGAATCCAGTATACGTTCTGTCACCAGGTACCAGTGAATGGCCATATCATGTATATAGGTGACAGATATAACATTACATTGTGAGGGAATCCAGTATACATTCTGTTACCAGGTACCAGTGAATGACCACATCATGTATATAGGTGACAGATATAAAGTTACATTGTGGGGGAATCCAGTATACGTTCTGTCACCAGGTACCAGTGAATGACCACATCATGTATATAGGTGACAGATATAAAGTTACATTGTGGGGGAATCCAGTATACGTTCTGTCACCAGGTGCCAGTGAATGGCCACATCATGTATATACTTATACTGGTGATCCCCAGTCCCCGCAATGCAGCACACTGATCAGATATTGCAGCACACTGAGCACAGATATGGAGCGTTTTCAGGCAGAGAACGTAGATATTTTCAGCACACTGAGCACAGATATTTGCAGAACACTGAGCACAGATTACGGAGCTTTTCAGGGAGAGAACACTGCCACGTCCTCTCCGTTCAATCTCCAATGCACGAGTGAAAATGGCGGCGATGAGCGGCTCTTTATATAGAATACGAATCTCGCGAGAATCCGACAGCGGGATGATGACGTTCGGGCGCGTTCTGGTTAACCGAGCAAGGCAGGAAGATTCGAGTCTGCCTCGGAACCGTGAAAAATGGGTGAAGTTCGCGGGGTTCGGATCCCGAGGAACCGAGCCCGCTCATCTCTACTTTTCATATAAAGTTCTGAAAACAGCTGTTGTACACTCATCCACTTAAAGTTATGTTAGATGTCACTATCCTTGTATCTTTTCCATGTTACACAGTGACAGGTCCACACACTGTTAGGGAAAAGGGGGCTCTCCACCTATGTGCTGATAAGTCTGGGCCATAAAATGTGTTTTTTAAAGCTATAACATAAACAGCTTTGACGCTCTAGGGGGGTAATTCAGAGTTGATCGCAGCAGCAAATTTGTTAGCAGTTGGGCAAAACCATGTGCACTGCAGTTGGGGCAGATATAACATTTGCAGAGAGAGTTAGATTTGGGTGGGTTATTTTGTTTCTGTGCAGGGTAAATACTGGCTGCTTTATTTTTACACTGCTATTTAGATTTCAGTTTGAAGACACCCCACACAAATCTAACTCTCTCTGCACATGTTATATTTGCCCCCCGCCCTGCAGTGCACATGGTTTTGCCCAACTGCTAACAAATTTGCTACTGCGATCAACTCTCAATTAGTCCCCAGGTCCCAATGATCTGTGTCCCCTCCAAGCCCATCATGGCTACATGAGCATAGGACAGCTGTCCTGTTGGCTCTACAGGAAGGAAGACTTGGTAGGACATGTTTCAAGTCTTCTAAAGGGTGGAGAAGTGGTCAAGTTGCCCAAAGCAACCTATCAACTAATTCCTATAATTTTATGGATTGTAGTTGATAAATACTGGCTAGAAACTGATTGGTTGCTTTCGGCAACTTGGCCACTTGTCCTGTTCATCACTCTTTAAAAGGCGTGATACATCTTCCCCCAGACTGTTGCTTTCTGGCTCTCACATGAGGAAACAGTTTGCAGAAGCCCAAATACCACTGTCATGTTCTCTCACACTTGCCCCTTCAGGGTTCAAGCAAACCCTGCATGGAACTATAGTACTATGAAAGCCCCCCAGTACTGATTACTCATGATCCCAGCAATGAGGAGCGAAGAAAGAAACATAGCATCACTGAGACCTGCTAAAACTTTACTGGACCACCAGGACTGGGAAGCACCACTACATCTCTCCCGATCATGTTATTGGGAAAGTTTGAATATTTGATAACAATTTCGTGAGGGGAACCAGGACATAGAGCAGAGTGCAATATCACAACAATTGGAAGAGGATTGTTCATCACGTAATCAATCATCAAAGTAAAAAAAAAAAAAAAAAAGACACATATCCTAGAAAATAGCTAAATTAGCTTAATTAAATCTACCACTTTAGCATATCTTCTTTTCTTTCATTGCCGCACTTTTTCTGTCTGTTGTCTTCTTTGTCCTTCCGACTCTGCCACTGGAAGTTTCTCAGTCACCAATCAATGTTCTTGTAATGACAAGTACTTATTTTGTTTGTGACTTTGTGCATTTACAGGCATACACATAAAATACCCTTGATAATTGCCAACCTTCTAGTAATAAATACATTGCCATTGGTCCTGTAATGCCTTGGGCCAACTTAACTTTGATGCTGATGGCTCATTTGTGGAGACTGTCATTCAAGCACTGCTGAAAAAAAGGAATAAAACTACATAAAAAAATTGTTGCCCTTGTAAAATAAAATTAGTATTATATAGTAGAATAAATCAAATGCTCACATAACCGCTGCAGGAAATATGTTACCTGTAATACAAGGTTAATTGTCTCTCCAAGTATCCTTATAGGATAGTTCTGGTAATGTAGGAAAAATGTTCGGCACATAAAAACAAACAAACATGTTTTCCCTGTATTTCAAATATATAAGTGATGGTAATTATCATTTGGCATTTCAGCTATTATTTCTACTTTTTGAAGTGAATTAGACTTTAAAAAGATCCAAAATTCAAACATTTATTTTCACTGTGGGCAGGGGTGTTGCATGGTAAAGCAGTGTTAGCAGTACCTGGGTCATCCCCCAGAGCCAAGGACCCATCTAGCACATCAAGGTGGACCCCATCTGATTGGTCCTTAATATTGCTAACTGTAACATACGGAGCCTGAGTCACACACGCAGAAGCAGCCACTTTATGGTCTTGCAACAGTCCTTATGTGTGGCTTTAAGCTAATGCCGCTACGTAGTCCTTCCCTTATGTAAAAGCATGCATCTGAATATGCAAGGACTGAGATGCCCACTTTTAGCATCTATGCATGTTGTATTGCCATCTCGATCATACAGCCGCAAACATTGTTCTCACTATGGAATCTTGCCTCAGCCCTATGGTAGATGCAGTTTCTCTGTTTGAGTTTGGCCCCATATGTGAGCAGATGAGCGTCTCTTTATGCAAACACTTTTAGTGACATGCCCATGACACTTCTATAAGAATCCCATGAGATGGACAACATTTACGTGCAATACTAGCAGCCTCCCAGTCATCACCCAGCACAGACCACACATTGCCTTAACAGTTCTTAGTGCATGCGGCTAAATTGGTTTTGTGTATTTTGAGGTGCACCATTTGTATGTACGCCCATTGTGAAAGTATAGGGATTTGTATGAATGCGCATTAGGAGAAGATCGCTCAGTTACATGAACATGGGGAATTGCATGCATATCCACATCTGGCCCATTACATTAATTTATAATGGAATGTTCGAGTGTGCACCTGCATTTTGTTTTTCTACATTTTTATTATTATAATGATATAAAAATTAAATCTGCAAAACGTCAGTGAAAAGAAATAGCAAAGGTCCCATGGGGAATATGACATAGCTCCTCTTAAGTGCATCCTGAAAAAAATGTCTGTTGCTACTAGTGATGTGCACCGGACATTTTTCGGGTTTTGTGTTTTGGTTTTGAATTCGGTTCCGCGGCCGTGTTTTGGATTCGGACGCGTTTTGGCAAAACCTCACCGAAATTTTTTTGTCGGATTCGGGTGTGTTTTGGATTCGGGTGTTTTTTTCAAAAAACCCTAAAAAACAGCTTAAATCATAGAATTTGGGGGTCATTTTGATCCCATAGTATTATTAACCTCAATAACCATAATTTCCACTCATTTCCAGTCTATTCTGAACACCTCACAATATTATTTTTAGTCCTAAAATTTGCACCGAGGTCGCTGGATGGCTAAGCTAAGCGACACAAGTGGCCGACACAAACACCTGGCCCATCTAGGAGTGGCACTGCAGTGTCAGACAGGATGGCACTTCAAAAAAATTGTCCCAATACAGCACATGATGCAAAGAAAAAAAGAGGCGCACCAAGGTCGCTGTGTGACTAAGCTAAGCGACACAAGTGGCCGACACAAACACCTGGCCCATCTAGGAGTGGCACTGCAGTGTCAGACAGGATGGCACTTCAATAAAATTGTCCCCAAACAGCACATGATGCAAAGAAAAAAAGAGGCGCACCACAGGTATAGAATGTAGATGGATAGTATACTTAATGACGACACAGAGGTAGGTACAGCAGTGGCCTTCCGTACCGTACTGCTATATATAGTATACTGGTGGTCACTGTGTCAGCAAACTGCAAAACTAAAATGCACCACAGGTATAGAATGTAGATGGATAGTATACTTAATGACGACACAGAGGTAGGTACAGCAGTGGCCTTCCGTACTGCTATATATAGTATACTGGTGGTCACTGTGTCAGCAAACTGCAAAACTAAAATGCACCACAGGTATAGAATGTAGATGGATAGTATACTTAATGACGACACAGAGGTAGGTACAGCAGTGGCCATCCGTACCGTACTGCTATATATAGTATACTGGTGGTCACTGTGTCAGCAAACTGCAAAACTAAAATGCACCACAGGTATAGAATGTAGATGGATAGTATACTTAATGACGACACAGAGGTAGGTACAGCAGTGGCCTTCCGTACTGCTATATATAGTATACTGGTGGTCACTGTGTCAGCAAACTGCAAAACTAAAATGCACCACAGGTATAGAATGTAGGTGGATAGTATACTTAATGACGACACAGAGGTAGGTACAGCAGTGGCCTTCCGTACCGTACTGCTATATATAGTATACTGGTGGTCACTGTGTCAGAAAACTGCAAAACTAAAATGCACCACAGGTATAGAATGTAGATGGATAGTATACTTAATGACGACACAGAGGTAGGTACAGCAGTGGCCTTCCGTACTGCTATATATAGTATACTGGTGGTCACTGTGTCAGCAAACTGCAAAACTAAAATGCACCACAGGTATAGAATGTAGATGGATAGTATACTTAATGAAGACACAGAGGTAGGTGCAGCAGTGGCCTTCCGCACTGCTATATATAGTATACTGGTGGTCACTGTGTCAGCAAACTGCAAAACTAAAATGCACCACAGGTATAGAATGTAGATGGATAGTATACTTAATGACGACACAGAGGTATGTACAGCAGTGGCCTTCCGTACTGCTACAGTATATATAGTATACTGGTGGTCACTGTGTCAGCAAACTGCAAAACTAAAATGCACCACAGGTATAGAATGTAGATGGATAGTATACTTAATGACGACACAGAGGTAGGTACAGCAGTGGCCTTCCGTACTGCTATATATAGTATACTGGTGGTCACTGTGTCAGCAAACTGCAAAACTAAAATGCACCACAGGTATAGAATGTAGATGGATAGTATACTTAATGACGACACAGAGGTAGGTACAGCAGTGGCCTTCCGTACCGTACTGCTATATATACTGGTGGTCACTGTGTCAGCAAACTTCACAACTGAAATGCACCACAGGTATAGAATCTAGATGGATAGTATACTTAATGACGACACAGCGGTAGGTACAGCAGTGGCCTACTGTACCGTAATGCTATATATTATATACTGGTGGTCACTGGTCAGCAAAACTCTGCACTGTACTCCTCCTATATAATATTATACTGGTGGTCCCCAGTCCCCACAATAAAGCAGCACACTGAGCACAGATATGGAGTGTTTTTCAGGCAGACAACGTATACTGGTGGTCACTGTCAGCAAAACTCTGTACTGTACTCCTGCTATATAATACAGCTGCTCCCCAGTCCCCACAATTAAGCAGTGTGAGCACAGATATATGCAGCACACTGAGCACAGATATGGAGCGTTTCTTTCAGGCAGAGATCGGATAACTGGTGGTCACTGATCAGCAAAACTCTGCACTGTACTCCTCCTATATTATACAGCTGCTCCCCAGCCCTCCCCACAATTAAGCAATAGTGCACAATCAAGTTCAACAATAACGGAGAGGACGCCAGCCACGTCCTCTCCCTAACATTTTCAATGCACGAGTGAAAATGGCGGCGACGCGCGGCTGCTTATATAGAATCCGAATCTCGCGAGAATCCGACAGCGGGATGATGACGTTCGGGCGCGCTCGGGTTAACCGAGCCATATGGGAGAATCCGAGTATGCCTCGGACCCGTGTAAAATGGGTGAAGTTCGGGGGGGTTCGGTTTCCGAGAAACCGAACCCGCTCATCACTAGTTGCTACCTATGAGGAGCTGGTTGCATCTCCCAAATGCTTACAACCAGGGCTTAAAGTAGTCCTGGTGAGGTGGTGGAACTCATGGAGGAGGACCATGGAGGCACCAGGACCTGAGGAAGGAGTAGGTGGCTGCAGCTCATCAGTAACAATAGTGCCACCCGTATCATCGATTGACGCAGATGATGGGGTGGGCTTTTCTGTTGGAATTACTGTGCAAGACAATGTAGATGGTGGAACTAGTTCCCCCTGGGTGGTATTCATGTGACCGCCGGTCAGCTGACCGACAGTCACATGACCTCCTCCACCAGCCCGACGGGTCACTGTCCCGATGGTCGGCATGCCGACCAACAGGGACTATTTCCACTCGTGGGTGTCCACGACACCCAAAGAGTGGGAATAGAACCCGTGGCGACCGCAGGTCGCCACCGAGCCCGCAGCGTGGCGAGCGCAGCGAGCCCGCAAGGGGCTTGCTGCACTCGCCCCTCCCCGCCGGGATCCCGGCGACGGTATGCTGCCGGGATCCCGGCGTCGGATAAGCTGACCGGCGGTCAGGAGACCGCTGGTCAGCCGTACTACACCCGTTCCCCCTACCATTACAGGTGGTGGAACTCAGTTCCACCTCGTCCCCCCCCACTTTAACCCCTGCTTACAACTCTGTATAGATGGCAAAATGTCCTTGTTTTCTGGACACAAATTACTTTGTGCATAGATGCAAATAGAATACAAGACTACATAAAGGCCACTGTAACTAAACTCTCCCAAATAAATTAGATAAATCTAATAAACAGAATACACTGTAAGCTTTTAGAATTAAAAATTGTGAAATTAAGTAATATTTCATTTTAATCTTTTAAAAAATATTTTGCTGATAACATTTTTATGAATTTCTTAATTTTTCCATTATTAATTGCTTAAAAAAAAGAGTGTTCTGACACATAGCACTAAACACTACCTCATTTGGTAGACCATGGGTTACTGTAAGAATAAGCTGACACCAGCAGGATTCATCTGCTGTATAATTCATAACTAATTTCCGCAGTACAATAATTGACAATGGGAAGTGAATCTATCAAGCCCCATTTTGCAAAGAGTCAATTGTTATTCATGAGGCCTGTGACCCTAATGATATTCCCCATTACACCTCCGAAACTTCCACTGGCAGCAGGAGTGCCACACATGTCTGTCACATGCAGTTACTTCATTACTTGGTAGAGACATTTGTCATTACTTTGGCACTATTTTCATAAGATTGTGTGTGCTGACAAAAATGCCCTTACTCGGCATACAGTAAGGAGAGGGGTGCAAAGAACAAATGAAAGAGGGGCTTGGAAAAAGTGTAGATCAAACCTTTTACAGGTTACAAAGTGTCTCCTTTTTACAGGTAAAGTCCAAGATTTTAAAAATGTTCCCAATAATTTTAAAACTGTGCCATTGAATTGGAAAAACCTGATTATAGCTACATTTATTTAAAAGGCTATGATGATGGTTGTGTTATATGAAGGTTTGCCAAATCAGTCATTGTATGAAATGCTTACATGCACCTGTTAAGCAGCAGTTTCCCTTAAATTGCTATTAAATATTGGCAGCTATAGGTGTATCTGTTATATCATGACTCGCTGTCACGGATTTACATTTTGTGGCCCTTAGGCAACACTGTCTGTCCTATCACCATCACTCCCCACTGTATCCCATCTGTATAAAATAAATACATGGGAAGAATGCATCTCTAATTGAACCAACGCCTAAATGTTTTTTAATGTGGAGCTAATTATTCATATGCTAAATAAAAATACAAACAAATATATGCCAGTGAACTGAGTGTCACCCCTACAGCTCTTCTGTTTTAGTCTACATGGCCTTTTCACACATCTGCTGTTGATGGTGATTAGTATTACAGTACACTGTGATAATGTCGATTTTATCTTAAAACATAAAGCTATACCTTTAAACACACTTTTACCATGGAGCCGCTGCGGCCGCTAGACTTAATATGCACTCTACGTACCTTTTACGCTATTTGCGTAAATGAGTCCCGTACCATGTACGGACTCTGCGTACAAACGCTGCGCTGACGGTACAAAGTACTCGCAGCGCGTACACACCCAATTAATACACTTTTAAACCTTATACAGTTAGGCAATGTAATACACTTTAAACCTTAGCAGGGAAAAGAGGACACAACACCGATTTGTAGTTAATCACTGGGTTCCGACACCACAGAGTAATATTTCTGAAAGTGGGTTAACAATACAAATTATGCACTACAATACAACAGAGTAAATGGCTACAGTCAATATACATACGTGAAAATATTCACGTGCGCTTCCCGGTCCGGTCCTCCGCTATCAGGTTGATAGCGTTGAGAGTCTTGTGTCCGGCCAGGCTGCAACAGGCTTTTTATACAATACTTCCAAAAGCAATACAATGGATACTGTAATCCCTTTGTCAATTGGACACAGGAATGCACTTTTACAGTACAGGAGAGGTCATAGGTCGATTTGAAAAGGTAGGCGATGTCTTTCTCAACTGCTCTTGTGGGTGGTCTCCTCTGGATTCCCGTTGCATACATAATATACAGTAAATATAGTTTATATCTATATTCTGCTTCTGCACCTAACTATCCGCAGGAACATGCGATCTTCCGCAAACCAACACCGGAATATTACCCTTAAAATACCCTACAGCTGGATACCAAACACCACCTTATAACCTTAGTCTGTCCCCTCCTATCCTGTAAAGGTGAATCCCTTTGTTCTGGAATCATTTAAACTGTTGATACTTTCTGATGTGGTGCAGGGGGACTATGTGTACAATGTGCACTATTTGGATTAAATATGTAATGTTTTGATAGCTCTCCATGCGTTCACAAACTCCGCCGTAAATACCCATACCACGCGCAGGACCACGGGAGCGACCATACACAAATTGCGGAAATGTGCACGCACGGTGGAACAAGTGCACGCGCAGTGGGCATGTGTGTGTATTTTGTACGTGATGTGTGCTCTGTAATATTTTTCGACTTTGACAGTCCACCCTTTGGCAGTCAACAATAACTGTCACTATCTAATCACTAAACAGAAAAATATCAATACAATATCTACAGACGATTGGATGGTAGGAGGAGAGTTGTAGGCGGTAAATGTATGACCTAGTGGGATAGTAAAAAGTATGTATGTATGACTCCATGTCTGAGGGGCATGTATCATCGTGCCGTATATGTTCTAGATAAGCTTCGAGGTATTGCGAAGTATACATTAAATCCTTCTTATCCCATATTAAGGGTCTGTAAGTGGGCCAACAAACACTACCGAGCTCTTTTCGGCTTCTTGTTCCAACAAATGGGGTGCACATTTAGTTGATAATACATGGGGGGCGGCATATGTGAGTGCTAGTATATGTGGATATCACCTGTCGACTATGTGTGTCATTAACTGAAGGTTGTAGAGATGAAGATAAGACAAAAATACATCCACATAACATTTTCATAAACATTCTTGGGTATGGCCAATGTCTTTTCTGGATGGGTGTATCTGGGCAGAGGGGGAGACAAAGGAAAAATGGGTGAAAGAAACAGGCCATGGAATTCATTTGCAATCCTTATCATAACACTGTCTCTATGGATGGGTCATAAATTAAATCTTCTGCGCTCCTTAGACTCATCAATTTTGTGCCGTGCTTGAGCCGCGTTAGAATTCGAACACACCTAAATATCAAGCCAATAATTATGACGACTCCCAGGATACAAAGGAGAAACTTCCCTACACTCATAATAACATTTTGAGCCCACTCTCCTAATCCTGAGAACCAATTTCGTGGGTTCAACCATGAGACCCAGCCGCTCAGCTCATTACCCACAGCGGTCAGGGTAAGGTTGTGTCTCCTCCGGAACTCCCACTTCAACTGCAATATATCATCCATCTTTTGATCGATAGTTCGGGGCAAGCCACTTATACGCCTTCCTCCCACATATGAAATAGGCATCATCGGGGAGAACATAGGGGACAGAATATGACATTACCATATTACAAACTTTCCAAGTGAAAAACCCCATCCCTAGTTCTCCCATCTGCTCAGTACAAGTATCAGGCTGGTTGATATGAGCACAGTACCCTGGTGATACTTCTCCAACCCACATGGTCTTGCTTCCTCGAGTATACCTATACCGAAAATACCTTCCACTGTTGGCTATTTGGCGTACAAGTTCAGAGTCTATGGGTATCCTATCAGCTCTGTGCGAAAAGGCCATTGTCTGGTTATTCCACATCACTTCCCAATTTCCCGGTTTTCGGTAATTGGAAATATTGAAACATAATAAGGATCTATCTACATGATACTGGTGGAGCTTCAAACTAGGGGGCCTAGAAATATTGAATTTCTTGCCTACCGGTCTCCCACCCCGTAATTCGAGTACCTCATCTATTGCTAAAGGGTACGGTACTAATCCTGACTTGCTCTGACCTTGAGGTACTTGTGAGCACACCCAGCATTCTGTCTGGTTTAAGACCTTACCCACTAGTGAGTGGTAATCACTCAATGGATGACGGTCCATGTTGATATTAAGGCTGGACTGACATCTCTGGATGCACCCATCCTCGACTATGTTCTCACAATTCTTACAAATGCAATTTTCCTCAGCCAATAACCCTTCACAGTGCCTCCGAGCTCCCTGACTACCAGATCGCTTTCTCGAGTGATGTGTTGCTCTTGAGATTCTACAAATCCATCCTCGCCATCAGAACCCATTCCAGATCCTTTCTCGACCTCTCTGGGACCCTCACCGAAACAGACTGTCCTGGTCAACAACAGGATTAACAGGAAAACCCGGAACGCAGTCTCTTGGGGTAAGTCCATCTTGTTAAGGGAAGAGAAGGGAAACAAGAAGGGGGAGAAAGAGAAGGAGAGAAGGAGGGTAGTCGGAGATGGAGAAAATAATAAAAAAGAAAAACTGGTGCGACAACCGCCTCTGGTCTTGTTGTTCTCCGCGCTCAGGTGCCGTCTCAACAGTCCTGCCTCTCAACCTTCCCGGAACAGACACTCCAGTGATACGATGTTCTCTACACTCTGCTCTTTGTCACGGGTTCTTTCCGGGTCAGCGACCTTCTTACAGTGGGACGAGTGGACCCAAGTCTCTCTTTTGGCAACCTTTAATGCTGTCGTGCTGGTTAGCAAGACTTGATACGGTCCATCCCACCTGTCAATGAGGCAACCTGAGCGTAGAAAATTTTGAATCATTACATAATCCCCAGGTTCAATGTCATGACAATTACTGTTCGGAAGGTCAGGAATCACCAGCTTTAGATTTCTATTTTGATTCCTCAGCTGCTGGCTCATCTTAACCAAATATTTTACAGTCACTTCGTTATTGCATTTAAAATCATCCTGGGGGTCTATCATTACATGGGGTTGTCGGGCAAAAAGAATCTCAAAGGGTGATAGGTTAAGAGGGGACCTGGGAGTGGTTCTGATGCTGTACATTACTAGTGGCAAAGCTTCTTGCCACAACAATCCAGTCTCAGCCATCACTTTGCTCAGCTTGTTCTTAATAGTGCTGTTTACTCTCTCCACCTTCGCACTTGCCTGTGGGCGGTACGGAGTATGCAGCTTGCTATTAATTCCCATCAGTTTGCACATAACCTGAAAGACTTCACCTGTAAAATGGGTACCCCTATCGCTTTCAATTATTCTAGGGATACCATATCTACACACAAATTCCTGCACAATTTTCTTTGCAGTGAACGTAGCAGTATTTGTGGCAGCAGGGAACACTTCTACCCAATTGGAAAACACATCAATACAGACTAACACATATTTTAAATTCCTACAGGGTGGTATCTGTATGAAATCAATTTGTATTACCTGAAAAGGGCCATCTGTCGGAGGGATATGGGATGGTTCTGTTGGTATTGACTTTCCAATATTCTTCCTCAAGCAAGTAAGACATGTCATTGCTCTCTTACCCGCATGAGAAGAGAATCCTGGCGCACACCAGTAGGCTCTCACCAGCTTACACATACCCTCTTTACCCAGATGAGTCAGACCGTGTGCCGCCTCATCTAAGCTTGGAAGATATGCTCTGGGGGCCACTGGCTTACCCTGTCCACCTGTCCAGAGTCCTAAGGACTCCTGGCCATACCCCTTTGACCTCCAGACTGCCTTTTCCTGTGGAGAACACAAATTTTGCATTTCAATTAATTTTTGTGTGTTGATTGTGTTGAATGTCATCAGTGATGTGATATTTGTTTGTATGGGGGTGCTGGCTGCTGATTTAGCAGCTTCGTCTGCCCGGCTGTTACCAAGTGAGATTGGGTCTTGGTTGTAAGTGTGTGCTTTGCACTTGATAACAGCCACTCTGTCTGGTTCTTGTATCGCTGTTAGAAGCCTTTTTATGTGGGACGCATGCGCTACAGGTGTGCCAGCTGCCGTCATAAAATTTCTGAGGCGCCATAGGGCCCCGAAATCATGCACTCGGGGAAAGGGGTCCCATGTGAAAACATGGGTCCCCTTTCAGTTCGTGGTCGGGTGTCCCGTTTTTTTATTTTTACAAGTACGTGGATTACAAATGGATTATCCGAGGAGCCCTCTACACTGGATTTGGTGAGTAGGATTTTTTCAACAGGTACACCATGGATTCTACTGGAGAAGAGGACCGACCCTCGTGTGAACATAAGGTAAGTATGTGTATATGGTGGTGTGTATGTATGCATTAAAGTTATACTTTCAAGGTGTGTGTGTATTGTCTTTATTGGGGTATTTTTTTAGTAGTAGTACTACAGGTACCAGCGGGCCTGGTTTTCCGCCGCATGCTGGTACTTGTGGTTCTACAAGTACCAGCTTGCGGGGGAGGCTTGCTGGGACTTGTAGTACTGCTACTAAAAACAATATTCATTACTTTGAACAAAGGCTATCAGCCCCCCATCCGCAGCCCATTGCATGGGGGGGGACAGCCTCGGGCTTCACCCCTGGCCCTTGGGTGGCTGGGGGGGGGACCCCTTGATTGAAGGGGTCCCCACTCCCCCAGGGTACCCCGGCCAGGGGTGACTAGTTGGATATTTGATGCCACGGCCGCAAGGCACTGTATAAAAGTGACCCCCGGCTGTGGCATTATCTGTCCAGCTAGTGGAGCCTGGTGCTGGTTTAAAAAATACGGGGGACCCCTACGCTTTTTGTCCCCCGTATTTTTGGAACCAGGACCAGGCGCAGAGCCCGGTGCTGGTTGCTTAAATATGGGGGAACCCCTGTCAATTTTCCCCCCATATTTTTGCAACCAGGGCCGGCTCAAAGAGCCCGAGGCTGGTTTGGTTAAGGAGGGGGGACCCCACGCAATTTTTTTTTTTAAATTATAACATTTCCCACCCCTTCCCACTGATAAACATGCACGGATCTCATGGATCCGTGCATGCCTATACAAACACGGGAGAAAAAAGCAGGTCTGTTTTTTTTAGCACTTTTTCACGATTTGTATTTTAGCACGGCAGTGTTTGGCTATTGTCGGCAGTGTTTGTGTTTTGCACTTTTTAGTAAATTCCCGATTTCTACCAAATTGCAGGCGTATTTGACCGATGGTGTATTGATTCGTGATTTTTTCCTAGGACTTCCAAAATATTACGAATGCCCTCATCACTGCCGTGATTTTTGCTTAGTAAATTACCGAGATGACACTTTGAAGAAAAAACGGCATCTCGGTCAAAATCGGGACCTTAGTAAATATACCCCCTTGTGTCCCGTATTAGAAAGGTGAAACAGAAGCTGTTTCATGTCTTTAAAGGACGATTCAAGGGAATCAGAACACAGCAATAAGTCATCGACATACTGTATTAATACTGATCCGCTCTCAGGTTGAAAGGATTGTAAACAGTCATGCAAAGCTTGGGAGAAAATACTTGGGCTGTCAATGAAACCTTGGGGTAGAAGAGTCCAGGTGTACTGTACTCCCCTGTATGTGAATGCAAACAGGTATTGGCTGTCAGGGTGCAGAGGGACAGAAAAGAAGGCAGAACAGAGGTCAATGACAGTGAAAAATTTTGCAGTAGGGGGAATTTGCATGAGGATGACAGCTGGATTTGGCACTACGGGGAATTGGCTCTCAACTATCTTGTTTATCCCCCTTAGATCCTGCACTAGCCTGTAACTCCTCCCCCCACTCTTTTTCACAGGGAAGATGGGACTATTGGCAGTGCTGGACGTCCTGACTAGGATGCCCTGTTGTAGCAAGCGCTCTATGACTGGGTACACTCCTAATTCCACCTCTGGCTTCAGAGGATACTGAGGGATTTTTGGAGCTATCCTACCATCTTTTATTTGCACTACTACTGGGGCTACATTCGCCATCAATCCAGTGTCTTGTCCATCTTTGGTCCAAAGGGAACCTGGTATTCGTGAGATCATTTCCTCTACCTTTGATGGACACCTGTCTATAACAGCAGAGTGTGACATTAGCCTTTGTGGGGTGTCTAACATATCCTGCACTTCCTGAATGTGATTCTCGGGTATATCCAAGAAGACACCCTCAGGAGTACAATATATGACACACCTCATTTTACACAATAAATCTCTCCCAAGTAGATTAGTCGGAGCCGATGCAGCCAGCAAAAAGGAATGCTTGGTCTGCAAAGGCTCTATCGTAATCTCCACAGGTCTACTCAAAGGGTAGTGTTGCACTATTCCTGTTACTCCCATTGCCGAAATTGTTTTACCCGTGGTTTTCATACCTACCGTCGAATTTAACACTGACATGGCCGCCCCTCTACAAGAAAAGGTAATGATCTACCCGCTACATCAACTGTGACCTCATGTTCACTACCAAGGCTAGCAATCAACTTCACTGGCTGCAGACTACAGGTGTGGCCCAACCCCTATTGTATATTGTGACCCTCCCGCTGCGCCCTGTCAGCTACAATATGTGAGGGGGGTAACTGAGAATTTTCAGAGGTCTGCCAGTCCCTTCTAGGTGGGTACCTCCTTGTTTCCCCTGCATGTGGCTCATAACTTCTTCTATGCGGTCCCTGATCCCAATTATGTGTATTATAGTGTGGTTCATATCCTGGTCTAGGGGGTCAGTATACCTTATGTGTGTCTTTATACCTACAATTCCGTGCAAAATGTCCTTCCTTCTGACAGTTATAGCATACTACTACACGTGGCTTACCATCAGGGGTCTGGGGTTTTGGCTGATGCGGTTTTGTTGTAAGAGCATTTATACTTACTGTCATCAGCTTGTCCCCCTGAGACTCCCTGTGCTTAATGACGTTCCGGTCGTGCTCGATAGCGGACTCTCTTAATGCAGCCACCAAGATACCTCTCCAGTTAGGTAGAGAGGTTTGTACCCTTGTTCTTAATGCCTCTTTTAACCCGTCCATTAATACTGACACAGCTACCTCCCTGTGATGTACATTGTCCTTAATGTCCTCGATCCTAGTGTATCTAGCCATTTCCTGCAGTGCTTGATGGAAATATTCAGATGCCATTTCACCTTCTTTTTGTTTTATGGAAAAGATTTTATTCCATTTGACAACAGTAGGGAAATATACTCCTAATTGCAGATTGATTTGTCGTACATTCTCCTGAGTGTACTCATCAGTGAGAGTTACTTCTGCATCTAATCTACAATCAGTAATGAATTTCGCGGGGTCAATATTGGAAGGTAAACATACTCGTAGCACTGTTCGCCAATCTTTGTTTGTGGGTTCGGTGGCGTTACCTAACTCTTTAATGAACCTCTGGCATGCGACTAGATCCTTTCTGGGATCGGGAAATTCTGACATAATTGACCTCAATTCTGTCCGGGACCAGGGAAAATGCATAGCAATGTTCCTGATGGGAGTGACTCCCTGAGCGTCAGTCCTCCCATTGGGGACTGCGATCACCCTGACAGGATTTAATTCAATTACTTCATTCTGAGTTGACTCCACAATGTGAGGTGCTATTGTCTCTGCATAATGTATGGTACCGTACTTACCTGTGGACACGACCTCACTTATCCCTCCGCTAGGGGGCCTTACTACTGCTCTTGCTGGTTGGGCCGTGCCCACCTGAGTATTCTGTATGGTGGCTGCTAGAGAGAGTGCCGATATCGTGCTGGGCTCCTCTTCTTGCTCGCAGTCCTGAGGAAAATTTAAAATGGGATACAACTGGCAAGGGTTAGCGTTAGTACATTTATCAACTATACTCTTATCGGATATCAATATACCATTGTCTGTAGCCACTTTCTCCCCCACAATATACGGTGGTGGTGGTGCGGTTGCCATCATTTTCCTGCTAGGTTTGGAAACTGCTGCGTGAGCTAATTCTCTTTGCATATCACCCTCTTGCTGCCATAAGTTTAAACAATCTGTGTGTCTGACCCTTTGTTTTCGGTTTTTTATCAGACATATTCTAATCCTTAAATTCTACAATACCTCTGGTTCAAAACTGCCTACCTTAGGGAATGGTTCCCTATCTTCCGCAGTCATACGTTCCCATTGATTGCATAAAACTTCTGTGTGTGGTCCATGCTTCTCACACATTATGAACTTCGCTGACCCCCTGGGCCGCGGCATGTCAACCTGAACCCTGGTTGAACGTCCCTTACTTGAGCAACTGGCCCCCATAATTTGCAGGTATTGCCTTTTCGGCTAATCCCACACAAAAAACAAAATACTCAATATAAGGCAACAGTGAAAGTTCTCTGAGTGCTTTCACCCACTCACGCCCACGTTGGCCAGTACTACCATACACTGTTGATAGCGAAGGCAAAGTACTCAACCTAGGGCCCCTATGTAACCTCTATTTACTGGAAGTTTCTAGGAATAACTTACCCTTTCCAGTAAATATAGGCCGTTGGAGATTTCCTGAGACAGGCCAGTGAAAACTCACTAAACCTTTATTATACACAAATCACGCTTGCGTATGCTATATACAGCGCTAATGATACCGCAATTTTACGCAAAGCTCGTAAGAAGGGTATCACGTTGCGCTAAATATTGCACCCACGAACGCGCGATCCAATCGCACAGCGTATAGGTACTTGTTACTTATCCGCTGTACGACCACTGGAATCGAATCACAAGCTGCGAAACCTCAGCCGCTCCGGCTATATATATATATATAGTATAAAAAAAAACTAAATGGGTAAACCTCACTGACCCCCTGGGCCGCGGTACTCTAACACGATTGCCTACCTTGCTCCTTTGTACTTAAATCTATATTAACATGAGTCAGCTGCCTCACGCCACCAAGTCTCCACTCACTTGATGTACCACTCGACGGGATCCCGAATTCCCGGGGTCCACTACGTTCTCTGTTACGTTCGCTCACTCACGTGCGCTCACTCAAATACACTTTGGTTTTTCTGTACAGAAAATTATCTTTCATTCAGATAAACAGCTTTACTCCCAGAGGCAATACAGTAAAAAAGGTTTTATTTAAACTAAATCTTGGAAACCGAGCAATTTGTGCTAATGTAGCGTGGCTACTGTCCCGCCCCTAAACTAAATGATACTATTGTGTAATTTGTACTTAGCGGTCGTACCCTTACGCACGTTGCGTAAACACGCGACCGTGCGTATGTCTTTACGTTGCGTACGCAGTCCCGTACTTTGTCCGAGACACGTGTACAAAAACCGTACGTCTGCAATAGTACAAATCCCACACTTCTATAAATGTAAGCGATATTACTTATAATCGCTCACTTAACAAAACAGTTTCTTTCTGTATAAACCTTTTTAACTAGGCCAGACTGTGTTTGTGTTTTACGTTTACTTCCTTAATATTTATTCTATATTTTAAATAAAAATAGCAACAAATTTCTCCGTTTTTTTTTTTTTTTTACACAGGACTAAATGAATCTAGTAATCAGTACTTATGGCAACAATGTGAGCGGGTATACAGAGTACAGGTGTACACTTGTGTTGTGTGCGCATTTGGTGCCAAACAGAAATTCACAGACTTTTTAAATAGCTTTGCGTATTTACTTTACGGGTCCCACAAGCATCCCTACAAACCATGCAGAGCAGACGCCATCTAATCAGCAATAAAATAGGGTTTCCAGTGTATCCACCAGCCAGAAAAAGGTTTACGTAGGATACCTGTCCGCCCTTTGCTGATAGATAAAGTCTGCTTTAACCTGCTAGGCTGCGGTGTGGAAAAACCGGACGATGCCCCCAATTGATAATGTCGATTTTATCTTAAAACATAAAGCTATACCTTTAAACACACTTTTACCATGGAGCCACTGCGGCCGCTAGACTTAATATGCACTCTACGTACCTTTTACGCTATTTGCGTAAATGAGTCCACGGACTCTGCGTACAAACGCCGCGCTGACGGTACAAAGTACTCTCAGCGAGGACACACACAATTAATACACTTTTAAACCTTATACAGTTAGGCAATGTAATACACTTTAAACCTTAGCAGGGAAAAGAGGACACAACACCGATTTGTAGTTAATCACTGGGTTCCGACACCACAGAGTAATATTTCTGAAAGGGGGTTAACAATACAAATTATGCACTACAATACAACAGAGTAAATGGCTACAGTCAATGTACATACGTGAGAATATTCGCGTGCGCTTCCCGGTCCGGTCCTCCGCTATCAGGTTGATAGCGTTGAGAGTCTTGTGTCCGGCTAGGCTGCAACAGGCTTTTTATACAATACTTCCAAAAGCAATACAATGGATACTGTAATCCCTTTGTCAATTGGACACAGGAATGCACTTTTACAGTACAAGAGAGGTCATAGGTCGATTTGAAAAGGTAGGCGATGTCTTTCTCAACTGCTCTTGTGGGTGGTCTCCTCTGGATTCCCGCCGCATACATAATATAAAGTAAATATAGTTTATATATATATTCTGCTTCTGCACCTAACTATCCGCAGGAACATGCGATCTTCCGCAAATCAACACCGGAATATTACCCTTAAAATACCCTATAGCTGGATACCAAACACCACCTTATAACCTTAGTCTGTCCCCTCCTATCCTGTAAAGGTGAATTCCTTTGTTCTGGAATCATTTAAACTGTTGATACTTTCTGATGTGGTGCAGGGGGACTATGTGTACAAGGGGGGTAATTCCAAGTTTATCGCAGCAGGAATTTAGTTAGCAATTGGGCAAAACCATGTGCACTGCAGGGGAGGCAGATTTAACATGTGCAGAGAGAGTTAGATTTAGGTGGGGTGTGTTCAATCTGCAATCTAATTTGCAGTGTAAAAATAAAGCAGCCAGTATTTACCCTGCACAGAAATAAAATAACCCACCCATATCTAACTCTCTCTGCACATGTTAAATCTGCCTCCCCTGCAGTGCACATGGTTTTGCCCAATTGCTAACTAAATTCCTGCTGCGATCAACTTGGAATTACCCCCCATGTGCACTATTTGGATTAAATATGTAATGTTTTGATAGCTCTCCATGCGTTCACAAACTCCGCCGTAAATACCCATACCACGCGCAGGACCGCGGGAGCGACCATACGCAAATTGCGGAAATGTGCACGCACGGCGGAACAAGTGCACGCGCAGTGGGCATGTGTGTGTATTTTGTACGTGATGTGTGCTCTGTAATATTTTTCGACTTTGACAACTGCAATAGGTTTATTATATAACATGTTGCATAATAATATACAGTAATCCACAGCAACTAAGCAAATGTAGTATTTCATCAGTCTAGAGCAGGCTTTTTCAACCAGTGTGCCGTGGCACACTAGTGTGCTGCGACCAGTTGCAACGTGTGCCGCGGAGCCAAAGCAGCTACCTGCACCTTCAGAGTGAAGTGTTGGCCTGGGCTCTTCTTAGAGGATCATTCTTGCTCCGGCTGTGACCTGTGCCTTGATGACGCGGCGGTGTGATACCATAGGTCACGGCCGCCGCATCTCACCACCCAGCCAGCCCACCCACCTGTATACACATCTTCCAGTTCCCGCCTGCATCCACAGCTTTCCTTGCCCACCCACATCCACACCTGCACGACCGCCCGCTGCTCAGTATTCGCAGCTGTCCACTATGAACAACCTCCGCCACTGAGGGACAGGGAGGAGGACAGCTGATCGGTAGGGGCTAATATTTGTTATTTTATTTCTCCTGTGGGGAGTAATAGGATTTATGGATTTATGGGGGGAACAATGTGAATAATTCATGTGGGGAGCAATAGGATTTATGCGGGGTGCAATGTGATTGATTTATGTGTGAGCAACATGATTTATGTGGAGAGCAATGTGATTGTTTTTTCTGTCTGTGTAGGCCGATGTATGTGTGGATTTTTTATTACTGTGAGGGCCAATGTGTGTTTTTTAGGTTTTTTCTGTGGGGAACGGCTGGTGTGCCTTGGCAATTTTAAAATATTGTTCGGTGTGCCGCGAGTAAAAAAAGGTTTAAAATCACTGGTCTAGAGTTATGATCCAAATGAGTAATTAACTGCTATTCTATGTGTTGCAATATACATGCTGTTTAGTCCACGTAATGAAATACATATGAATACAATATGTTGAAGGTGATAGAAAACTTTGGTACATTTGCTTTTTTAACAATCTTGTGTCATAAACTAAAAATTACAAATATTACATTTCTATCTCTTCCAAATGAGGAAGAGATGTGCACATTTGCCAACAGTATTTATTAGTTATTCATTGAACTTTATTATATGTACTGTACAAGAAATAAACAGATTTAATAAATGTCAAAATATGAAATGATTGAAATGATTGTGGTAATGTGCTAATAACTTTGGTGTAGAGCAGTGGTTCCCAAACTTTTCTGTATCACTGCACCATAGAGTATCAGATTATTATTTTTACGGCACCCATAGGCCAAAAGTTTCTTACTGAGAAATTTAGAAAGAAATATTAAATGAAGTAAATTGGGTTTATATGTCATCCTTAGGTACAATTATGTGGTGAGGGACAACATTTACTTCTGGTTGTCCACATATTTCATGATGGTAAGCCACAAACACTGGTTTTGCTTATTACATTCACCATAAATCATTTTAATTGGTCCTGGGGTGCCAGTTTGAGAACCACTGGTCTAGAGTGAGGAATATTGCATTTTGGTGCTATACTGTACATTTATAGTAAGAGGGATAATATATATGTTCTTTTTCCTTTAACTTCCACACTAACCCATGTGTGACAATAACATAGACAAATGCGGGGGGTGGGGGTGGTGTTTCCAGTTGCCCAGAAACCCCTCCTTCCTTTAGCCTGGCCAGCAGACACTACAGACATGCGGTCAGGTGAGGCAGAGCCTCTCCTGTCATACTCCAGTATCGTCCAGCTTTATAAATATAAAAAGAATATGAAAAATACAGAAGATATTATACATTTCTTCTTTGTATTATTCTAATCATTTTTATAGTCAAAACTGGAGTATACTGGGGAATGACAGGTGAGGTAGTGCCTCCCCTGCCTACCTTGTCCTCACATCTCTGATCAATACTCATCAAATTTCCAGAAGTATATACTGCTGCACCTGTATAATGCCCACATGAAGCCTCAAGTTCATATATGTGTGTGTAAATCTGGCCCTTATACTAGCCAGTACCTCTCCAGCAATTTACCTCACCGCACGTCACTGCTACATGCAGTATAAAGGGTGGAATGGAGCTGCTGCACAAGCCCAGTGGCAGTACATGTTCCTACCATTTCTGCTGTGTGTATCTGAGTGCTCAATCATTGCACAAGACAGAGGATCTGGTAAGTTGTTTACCGTGATCATTGGGCCTCCATACTGTATGTCTAAAGTACTGTATTACATAAACTGCACTTTGTTTGGGGTAGACAATAGCTTGTTATAAGCTAATTATGCATCCTATATGGGCTGGCGAGAAACGCTCAAAATCAAACATTTGGAAACCCCCCATCAGAAATCCTGCATTTGCCCCTGAATAATAAGAATTACTGATCACTTCTTAATAATGACAAGGGGGGTAATTCAGAGTTGATCGCAGCAGCAAATTTGTTAGCAGTTGGGCAAAACCATGTGCACTGCAGGTGGGGCAGATATAACATTTGCAGAGAGAGTTAGATTTGGGTGGGTTATTTTGTTTCTGTGCAGGGTAAATACTGACTGCTTTACTTTTACACTGCAATTTAGATTTCCGTTTGAACACACCCCACCCAAATCTAACTCTCTCTGCACATATCTTATATCTGCCCCCCCACCCCACTTCCCTATAGGAGGCCTAAGCCTGGCTGCATGTAAGTAACTACTTTGGGAAAGAGGGATTTCTAATGGTTTGGTTCATTCAGGTTCAATATTAAACAGTGCATTGACAAGTACTGAGTGGTTGGTTTATCGTAGGATCCCATGAATGTTCCTACCTCACCCTGCCCCAATTATTTTATTAGTCTTGTATGTTTTTCTACTTTGTTAATTGTGTTGATTGTTGCTTACTCAAGTTGTAATATATTTGAAAGAATATGAATATGTATTGTAAATAAAAGTGACAAAACTAAAGTATAGGTAGGACTTGTACTCAAAGATAGAGATGTATTGAACAAGCCTTCTAAAGAGCGGAGAAGTGGAGTATTTCTCATAGCTTCTACTTATTATTTTATAATGGGTTTGATAAAAGCTAGGTAGACAATAATTGGTTGCTATGGGCAACTTCTCCACTAGTCCACTTGACTCATTAGAAGTGTCACAAACGTGACACTTGGCTGTTTTTAGGGAATGTCTTGACCCACTACTGCAATTTTGTGTGCATAAAACATGGTGCTAGAAGTGCAGCTCCTGCGGTCATTCTGTGCTGCCATGGAGGCACTCAGTGAGTTGACGCATCTTCATTGCGGTTGCAATGGAATATGCAGTTGCTGAGCATGTCGCAATGGCTTCAGTGGATGTCTCTGTTCCAGGGCCGGTGCAAGGTTTCTCGACACCCTAGGCAAAACTTCAGCCTGCTTTTAACCGCCCCCCCAACCCCCCCCCCCCCCCCCCCCCCCGACCAAAACCACAAACCAGTACACATTTTCCAGTCTGTCAGATGAAAGTATGTAGGCAGCATCTTAGAAGTTCAACAGCTACCGTCTAAATTAAGTTTTACAGGGATGCATCTCACGGAGTTATCCTTAAATTTGTGCTAAGCAGACTCAGGGCAGCCCACTCAGATACTGGCACCCTAAGCAGCTGCCTAATGGTAGAACCAACCCTGCACTTACACATAATGCCCACAGTAGTAGTGCCGCTTACATATAATACACACAGTAGTAGTGCCGCTTACATATAATACACACAGTAGAATGCCGTTGTTGGGGTGCGGTCCAGACAACGTATCCGAACTGTTGCGGGGGCGGGCCACAGCAACTGCATGATATTACCTAGGCTGCGCAGGCAGGTAGCTACTCACCGAATGCAAAAGCATCGCCGCCGTGCATTGAGAAGTACATTTGGATCTGGACTATGTACATGCTATTTGAGGATGATATGCAGTGTTTAATACTATTTATGTGAATAGAACCAATAAATCATCTATGATTCTTTATCCCAACAGTCTGCACTGTGTCTGCTTGTTTAAATTTTTTCAGAACAATATCTTTATAAAGAAAGAATACATTAGTGCAGACTTCACTGTCTAATTGGTTGAAAGATCGTAAGCATTGATTGTTTTACTCGGGATATGTGGCTGCGCCACGTGTTATTAAGATATTAGCATTCCCCTCAGATGTGCAATCTGTATATGAGTGCTCTGCCTTTATACATGCCATATCTGCTCACTCACTACTAATACAGTAAGCAGGTAACTGTATTATCCACTATATATATATATATCAGCAATAGATAGCTACAGGCTACAATCCATACAGAAATATTATTATACGATTGCAAAAAAAAAAAAAAAGGTAATTTGTGCGATTAATGTTTTAAAAATGTCCTGTGTAAATACATGTAACTTCATCCTCGTTGCTACAATGCCGTATTGCAGCCACGCTGCTCCCCAAGCAGAGCGCCATCACACCTGCCATTGCACAGACTTGCCCTCTCCATACCTTGACAAAGTCCACTGGGTACAGGCTCCAGGACAGGGTCGTAGCAAGAACTTTGTGGGCCCCATCGCAACATATTGAAGGGGTTCAGGGTATACCAAGATATATTGCAGACCCAAAGGCAACTTTTTTTTTTTAAGGACACCTATGTATCACCCAATGGTGAAAAATATATACAACACATGTAACTGTGACAGGGAAGGTGGCCCCTTTTAGCTCTGGGCCCCATAACAGCTGCACTCCCTGCACCTATGGTAGCTACGACCTTGTTCCAGGATCTGACAGCTCCAGGATCCCTACCACGGCTCCAACTGCCATGTGCGTCAGTGGAGACACCCTGTCCAACAGGCTCTTGTAGTTGTTTCCAGGCAGAGAGGGCATCCCCTCTTTAACCCCCATTGGGATACCAGCATTTCGTAGCTCGTTGGGGCTGCCGAGGACAGGAAAGGGGCTCAGCCCTCCCCCTGGTGCAGCTAGCAGTTCGAGCTCCGCCTGCTGTGTGCAGCCAGCACGCAGCACAGTGACCAACATGAATCGATGAAGTGCAGCACAGGCAAGGGGACACAAGAACTGGACTCCTGAGATTCATGAGGGTCCAGGGCCCCTCGGAATCTCAGTGCCTGTTACAAGTGTCCCCTTTGTCCCCCCGTCGCTGGGCCTGTTTACAAATAATGACAGACATATTGCCCCTCATTATTAAATGCCCTAATACATGACAGACATAATGGCCCTAATGCTGGGTACGCACTGGTAGATATATCTGTAGATCAATTGATTTGCAGGTATATCTGCGGATGGACCGGGCAGTGTGTTGAGCATACACACTGCCTGATCCGTTGGCACTGATGTCACAAACTGGGCGGGCATTTACATACACCCGCCCAGTTCAGCGGTCAATCACCTCCAGCTGTTGCAGCATGTGTATGGGCGGTTGTCTGCCTGCACACACAGCGATGCACCAATATATCACTAGATATATTGTCCGTCGGTTGTGCTGCAGGGCCGACGCGATATGTCTGTGAACGACAACGTTCACGGAGATATCGCTCGTACACACTAGCCGACAGACCAGCTATATATCGGCCAGTGTGAACGCACCATGACACATATGCCCCACATTATTACATTCCCTTATATACATGACAGACATAATGGCCTTGTTACACAGCGAGCCAATCTCTGTAACACTTTCGACTGCAATCCCCCACCACCTCCACAGCACTCACCCAGCTTGAGATAATAAACAGCCACGGCCCACGTAGGCTGAGCAGACAGACCGCAGCCAGTCACTCCACACACATAGGAAGAGTCCGGGACCTGGGTGAGCCGGGGAGGCAGCAGCAGCGGAGGCAGACATGCGTGGATTGCGGCCTCACACACGGCGCTCCACCACAAATATTTTCTGCCCTCCGGGACCTGGGAGAGCCAGGGAGGCAGCAGCAGCGAAGGCAGACATGCGCAGATCGCGCCCTCACACCATACTTGCCTACTTTTGGAAATTAATTTCAGGGAGATTCTAAATGGTATGAGAGGTCGCACAGCGCGCTGCTGAGCTGGCATGTCATGCTCCGCCTAAAGGATCTGTCTAGCTCCACCTATGGTCATGTCAATTGCAGCTCAGGGTGATATTATGCAGTGGCAGGTGGAAACTAAAGTGGCAATGTTCTATAGTACTTCCTGTTTCGCCTCATTAGCGAGGCGAAGCAGGAAGCTACATTGACAAGATGTATGAATATCTTGTCTGCCGAAGCAGCGGAATTAAATTTTCCCCTACGCGTCTAGTTTCCCTTCGTGGAGAGGACCTTGGCTGTGCAGTGCGCGATGACGTCATCGCGCACCGCACAGTAAATGACCTCTCCACGAACGCGTCTAGTTTCCCTTCCCAGCGGCCAGCGGCAGCAGGGGGACAGCGGGGGCCGGGGGGCACACACTGCAGCAGCGGATCTTGCCCTGGTGCGGCGCCCTCCGGATGGCGGCGCCCCGGGCAAAAATCCTGCTTGCCCGTGGCAAGATCCGCTACTGATGGGCAGTCGCCAAATATCGCCAATTTATGTGATCATTGACACTGATTGACTCCTCTCAACATGAGCCCTCTTGTGTTTTTATAACTTCCACTGTTCGAGCACACAGGAGTCAGTGCCACCTTACACACACACACACACACACACAGGAGTGCCAGCCTACACACATAGGTCAGTGTCCGCCTACACACACGCAAACACACACACACACACACACACACACACACACACACACACACACACACACGGGGGAGTGCCAGCCTACACACATAGGTCAGTGCCAGCCTACACACATAGGTCAGTGCCAGCCTACACACATAGGTCAGTGCCAGCATACACACACATGTGGGGGAGTGCCAGGCTACACACACACACACATGGGAGTGCCAGCCTACACACACAGGGGAGTGCCATCTTATACACACACACACACACACACACACACACACACACACACACACACACACACATCAGTGCCAGCCTACACACACACACACGTCAGCCTACACACACACACACATGGGGGAGTGTCAGCCTACACACACACACACATACATACACACACACACACACGCACACACACAGAGTGCCAGCCTACACACACACACGGGAGTGCCAGCCTACACACACACACACACACACACACACACACACACGGGAGTGCCAGCCTACACACACACACACGGGAGTGCCAGCCTACACACACACGGGGGGGGGGGGGGAGTTACAGCTTACACACACACACACACAGAGTGCCAGCCTACGCACACACACACAGGGTAGTGCCAGCCTACACACACACACTCACACGGGGGAGTGCCAGCCTACACACACACACGGGGGGGGGGGTTCCAGCCTACGCACACACAAACACACAGAAGAGGGCCAGCCTACACACACACACACACACACGGGGGAGTGCCAGCCTACACACACACGTCAGCCTACACACACACACATGGGGGAGTGTCAGCGTACACACACACACACACACACACACACACACACACACATGGAGTGCCAGCCTACGCACACACACACACACATCCACACACACATGGGGGAGTGCCAGCCTACACACACACACGCGGGAGTGCCAGCTTATACACACACAGGTCAGTGCCAGCCTACACACACACAGGTCAGTGCCAGCCTACACACACACACACACACACACATGGAGTGCCAGCCTACACACACACACACACACGGAGTGCCAGCCTACACACACACACACACGGAGTGCCAGCCTACACACACACACACACATGGAGTGCCAGCCTACACACACACACAGAGTGCCAGCCTACGCACACACACACACGGGAGTGCCAGCCTACACACACACACACACACACACGGGAGTGCCAGCCTACACACACACACACACGGGAGTGCCAGCCTACACACACGGGGGGGGGGGGGGAGTTACAGCTTACACACACACACACACACAGGGTGCCAGCCTACGCACACATACACAGGGTAGTGCCAGCCTACACTCACACGGGGGAGTGCCAGCCTACACACACACACGGGGGGGGGGGGGGGGGAGTTCCAGCCTACGCACACACAAGGGGGAGTGCCAGCCTACACACACACGGGGGAGTGCCAGCCTACACACACACGGGGGAGTGCCAGCCTACACACACACACACGGGAGTGCCAGCCTACACACACACGGGGGGGGGCGGAAGTTACAGCCTACACACACACAAACACACAGAAGAGGGCCAGCCTACACACACACACACGGGGGAGTGCCAGCCTACACACACACGTCAGCCTACACACACACATGGGGGAGTGTCAGCGTACACACACACACACACATGGAGTGCCAGCCTACGCACACACACACACACACACATCCACACACACACGGGGGAGTGCCAGCCTACACACACACACGCACACGGGGGAGTGCCAGCTTATACACACACAGGTCAGTGCCAGCCTACACACACACAGGTCAGTGCCAGCCCACACACACACACACACACACACACACACACACACACACATGGAGTGCCAGCCTACACACACACACACGGAGTGCCAGCCTACACACACACACATGGAGTGCCAGCCTACACACACACACACACAGAGTGCCAGCCTATGCACACACACACATGGGGGGGGGGGGGGGAGTTCCAGCCTACACACACACACACACACACACACACACACACACACACTCGGGGGAGTGCCAGCCTACACACACACATGGGGGGGGGGGCTACATACACACACACATACAGTGCCAGCCTACACACACATGGGGGAGTGCCAGCCTACACACACACAGGTCAGTGCCAGCCGACACACATAGGGGAGGAGTAGCAGCCTACACACACACACACACGGGGGAGTGCCAGCCTACACACACACACACATGGGGGGAGTGCCAGCCTACACACACACACACACACATGGGGGGAGTGCCAGCCTACACACACACACACGTCAGCCTACACACACACGGGGGAGTGCCAGCCTACACACACACAAGGGAGTGCCAGCCTACACACACACACACACACACATCCACACACACACGGGGGAGTGCCAGCTTATACACACACAGGTCAGTGCCAGCCTACACACACATGGAGTGCCAGCCTACACACACACACACACACACACATGGAGTGCCAGCCTACACACACACACACACACACACACACACACACACACACACACACACACACAGAGTGCCAGCCTACACACACACACACGGAGTGCCAGCCTACACACACACACACATGGAGTGCCAGCCTACACACACACACACACACACAGAGTGCCAGCCTACGCACACACACACATGGGGGGGGGGCTACATACACACACACACACACACAGTGCCAGCCTACACACACATGGGGGAGTGCCAGCCTACACACACACAGGTCAGTGCCAGCCGACACACACATAGGGGAGGAGTAGCAGCCTACACACACACACACACACACACACACACACACACACACACAAGTGCCAACTTACACAGACACATAGGGGTCAGTGCCAGTCAGTGCAAGTCTGCCCCCCCCCCCATACACACAGATCAGTGCCAGCCAACCAACACACCACAGCACAGTAGCAGCCTATACACAATGCCAGCCTATGAAGCTGCTGAGTTAGAACCATGTACTGTACACTGACCTTTGGAACGGCCACTCCTTCTCCTGCTCCAGCCTCTCCTCTGAGCTCCCAGTCACCCCAGACCGTCAAACTCCCCAGCAGACCAAAACTGCTTTCCGTGCCAGCTCCCCATCAAGTTCAACCCCCCCTTAAGGTCAATCTGCAGCTCCCAAAATGAGGGGGAGAGAGGGAGATCCAATCGTGGGGGCGTGGGTAACATGTGGGAGGGCGGTGCAGCATCCCTGCTGAGCCGTGAAACTCAGCTGAGCTAAGGGTAAGGAATTATTCTTTCACTGGCAGCGTGCAGCACCGCCCTCTAGTGGCCGGCGCCCATAGGCAGCTGCCTAAAGCTGCCTAGTGGTGGCGCCGGCCCTGCTCTGTTCACTTGTGGGTGGCTGCTATACTTGCTATACTTTTTATCTTCTATTCCATTAAAGACACTGTCAACATGTATGTGAAATATCCTTTATAGATTAAAAATAGATTTTGAGTCTGAATACTGAAGATACAGTAGTGGCCACTTGAGAAGAGCTTTGCTTGCTGCATTCTTAACTCCCTTGCTTGAGCTGTCAGCATTGGAGCTTCACTGTAACTCTGGATCAAGTGACCCGTCACCACCTGCGGAGTATCTCATCTCCCTTTTGTGTAGTCCCAGGCCAGCAGCGCTAATGTCTACAACCACTCAGTGGGAAACTGCAGCCATCTTGGGTCCGAATCAACACTGGCTTGTTGACCCCACACAGCCTGGTGACTCTGCTGTTTGCCCACCATGAGTCTCCAGACTCCTGTCCTATGCTGCAGACATACCTCTGCCAATTGTTGCTGATGATTGCCACATGTCTCACGGACCCTGTATTCCCGGATGAGCCTAACACATTCCCTCCAGACCTTAAGTGCTGAGTCTCTGAAAGCAGCTGCTGACTGCCAGGTCATGTGACACTGCCACCCTCTTGGACACTGCAACCAACTTGTCTGGCACATTATTTCTACTGCAAGCAGCCTTGACTCACACTGCTTCCCCAGTAGAGTTTTGTGACACAGTCACTGACATTTTGGTTTGCTGCCCTCATTCTGAATTGATCACTCGCTAGCTACTTTTAGCAGCCGTGCAAATGCATAGTCGCCGCCCACGGGGGAGTGTATTTTCGCTTTGCGAGAGTGCAAACGCCTGTGCAGCCGAGCGGCACAAAAACATTTTGTGCAAAGCAAGACCAGCCCTGTAGTTACTTATTCTGTGCGGTGATTGCTGCGACAAAGGTCCCGGAATTGATGTCAGATACCCGCCCTGCAAACGCATGGGCACGCCTGCGTTTTTCCAAACACTCACAGAAAACAGTCAGTTGACACCCATAAACTCCCACTTCCTGTCAATCTCCTTGCGATTGGCTGTGCGAATGGAATCGTCGCTAGAAGCAGTGCAAAAAACAACAATGCTCTTTGTACCCATACGCCATGCGTGCGCATTTCGCCCCATACGCATGCATAGTTTTGCCATTTTTTTTAAATGATCACTACACAGCGAACATTGGCAGCTAGTGATCATCTCGGAATGACCCCCATAGTTCTAAAATTGAGGACCTTGAAAGCTGTGAGACATGTAACAACATTTGCAGTTGCAATAATCCAGGGTTGAATACTTCAGGCCACCTGGAAAACTAGCTGCAGGGCCTCTTCACAACCCTCCTTCTTGCTCTTCACCCACATTCCATCCCACTTAAGAGAGCTCACCAAGCTTTTCACCCCAGGCCCCACACAACCGAACCTCCCCATGATGTCATTATTAATTTTCTGAGCTTCAAAGCTAAAGATCATTCCATGTCAACTACACGAAGCAAACCTCACATGCACTATGAAACCAGCAAACTTCAGGTAAGGACTGTGGCATTCGTTACATATGTGAATCCTTCTTCAAGTTGATCATGGACCTTGGTGGCAAGACTGTCTTTATCTAAGACTTAACAGAGAGCATAGACCTGATCACTAATCTTGAGGAATCTGGTTCTGCTCTTAGAGAGTTATCTGGTCTCCTTCCACTACTAAGTGCTCCCTCCCTCCCTTTTCGTTAATAACTGCCTGTTTTGCCACCCCTCTCCCCAATGTTGTTGTGTCCCACTACATGTTCTCATGTTAATGGGACCCTTTATATTAGCTTTAACTAGCAGCTTCACCTGCGTATATATTGTATTTAATGCATTTTGCAATGTTATTGTAGAGCCTCCCTGTATACAATATTTGTTGTGTCAGCTGTATTGCTTTAAGTTCAAATATAAAGATTTCTGTTTGTACTGACACGAAAACAGGTTAAGATGACCATATGAAAAGCATCCAGTTGTCAATAGAATTTCACCTTGCTACTTGTTAATTGTCATAGCAAAACAGATGTTTACTGGGAATTGTGGTCTCTTAAACTAGAGGGAAAAGGTACTGGGAATTTGAGGAATAAATAAATTTTCTCCTTTACTGTATCCTATCAATATAGTGGCCTTTATAAGATATTTCACTTTCAGTCATGTCCCATTTCACAATTTAGTCAGATTCAAGTTTTCATCATTAATATTGATACACCAACGGCAAGGTTATAAGATGTGTGGGTAATCTTGATGCTGATACATTATTCTCCTGAATTCCTTAATAATCTATCCTGTACACTCATGACAGTGTTTATAGAATTGCAAACGCTCATCTTTCCTGGAAACCTCTCCAATATATAATTGTTAATAGAATTAACTTGTTCATTCTTGGGTGTGAGGATCACACTTTCGCATAACCTTGAGTTATTCTCTCTTGCATTGATGATGCCAATAAATATTGTTTTTGTTATTGCTCAGTTTTACCTTGACAGATCGAGGTGGAACAGGTTATTTCTATGAGTTTCCACTACAAAATAATGCAGTTTCCATGAATATCTGTTTAATAGTTCTTGTGCTAACGTGTAACAAGAGACAACATTTTCTTAGAATATGTTCTATTCCTCTATAGGCATCTGAAACAGAGGTAGTAATACATGTTCACTGTTTTGTAAAATTGCAAAGTATCTCCTATTTACAGGTAAAGTCCAAGATTTTAAAAATTGTTCAATATTTTGAATTGGAAAAAGTTCATTATACAGTAGCTACGTTTATGTCAGAGGCTATGATGTTGGTTGTGTTGTATTGTATGAAGGTTTGCCAAATCAGTCATTGTATGAAATGCTACATGCACCTGTTAAGCAGCAGTGTCCCTAAAAGTGCTTTGAAATGTTGGCAGCTATAGGTGTAAATGTTACATTGTGACTGGCTGTCTCGAGTTTACATTTTGTGACCCTTAGGCATCCCATCTGTATAAAATAAATACATGGGAAGGATTCATCCCTAATTGAACCAATGCCTAAATGCCTATTGTTTAGCTAGCAAATTATTCATATGCTAAATAAAAATAAAAACAAATATGTGCAAAGTGAGCAGAGTGTTACCCCTGCAGCTCTTCTGTTTTAGGCCAGAGTCTATATGGCCATTTCACAAACCCACTGTTGATGATGATTATGAGAGCAATCAGTATTACTGTATACTTTGCTTTGTTAGTTTTATTAAATAACATAATACATAGTAATACACAGTAACCCATAGCAACTGAGCAAATATAATATTTCATCAGTCTAAAGTTATTATACAAATTATTGATCAACTGAGATTGCATGTGTTCCAGTATATGTGCTGTGTAATCCATGTAATTAAAAACACATGAAAATATAAAATATATTGATGGGGATCCAGTTAGGATCTCAGCGGCCCAGATGCCAGCTGTCAAAATATCGACGCCAGAATTCCAACATGTAACTGAATGCAGAAATCCCGACAGGGATCACAATCCCAGCACTGGCAACCTGACTCCTGAAATCTTGATTGCTACACTGCCTGGCCGCCTGAAAGTTAAGCCACGGGGGGGAGGGGGGGAGGGGGGATTAGGTTTAGGCTGTGTAGGGAGGTGGGGTTAGTGTTAGACACCCCAGGGGAGGGTTAAGGTCAGGCTGCGCATTGAGGTTAGGTGTAGGCTGCAAACAGGGAGGGTTAGGCGGCCGTTGGGGGAAGGCAAGTATACTTACCTTCCCCTGTCTGGATTTTGAAAGATTGAGAGCTATTTCCAGACAGTGTCAGGGAGGAGAGAAATGGTGTCACAACACCAGGTATCAGCCTTCACAGACAGCACTGCTAAAGAACCTGGAAGTGCTTGAGTGCTGCTCATCGATGATGCTCTGTCCCATTGGCTAGTTAGAGAGTTTAGGGAGAGATCTAAGTCCAGCCCATAGCACTTTCTGCTTCCTGTTGGAGCAGAAAGAGGATGGACGGAGCTTCTAAATGAGTAGACACCTGCAACAGAGTGGCAGCTGTTGTATAAGGTGCTAAAACTTATTTACATCTGCAGGCACTGATGTATTTGTAATAACTTACATGAAATTACACCCCTCAGTTTGCTTTGGCAGAGGGGAGTAATTTACAGAATACTAACTTCAGCTGCTTTCATGGAATGTACTGCTGCTTTCAGGGATGTTGCTAGGGTGTTTGGTGCCCCCCTGCAAACTATAAATTTGTACCTTCCCTCTGCCACACAAAAGGGGTGTGGTATCACAAGCAAGGGGAATGGCCACACAATATTATCCCCCAACTCAAATTATGCCACACAGTAGTACAATATTTTCATATTACTCTGCATGTATGGGGTTGTTCCGGTTTGTTAGCAAACCAAAAAAGTTAGCAATTGGGCAAAATCATGTTGAACTGCAGGTGGGGCAGATGTAACATGTGCAGAGAGATTTAGATTTGGGTGGGTTATTTTGTTGATGTGCATGGTAAATACCAGATGCTTGATTTCTACACTGCAATTTAGATTCAGTTTGAACACACCCTACCCAAATTGAAATCTCTCTGCACATGTTACATATATACCACCTGCAGTGCAACATGGTTTTGTCCAATTGCTAACTTTTTTGGCTTGCTAACAAAGCCTGAATAAAGCTCATAATACCTGATTCACACTACACCGCATATACGTTCCATTTTCAAGTTACAACACACAGTAGTCACACATAATGCCCACAGTAGTAGTGCCTCTTACACATAATGCCCACAGTAGTTGCGCTGATTACACATAATGCCCACTGTAGTTGCTCCGCTTAAACACATAAAACCCATGGTAGTGTAGCTTACAATTGTAGTGCCCCTTATGCACATAATGCCCACAGACAATAGTAGTCCCCCTAACACACATAATGCCCACAGACAATAGTAGTATCCCTTACACACATAATGTCCACAGACAATAGTAGTGCCCCTTACACACATAATGCCCACAGATAATAGTTGTACCCTTTACACACATAATGCCCACATCCCACAGATAATGGTAGTGGCCCTTACAATACATAATGCCCACAGATAACAGTAGTGCCCCTCCACACATAATACCCACATGCCACAGATAATAGTAGTGCCCTTATACACATAATGCCCATAGTAGAATAATCAAGGTGACAGGCACAGAAAGGTGCAGTGTGGAGCTGACAGTGGAGGAAGGAGTAGAAGAATGGTGCACAGAGGGATCAAGTAGGAGGCAGTGAGATGGAATGGGACTATGAAGGGGTTATGGAAAGAACTGTAAATGGCAGAAAGGTGCAGAGATCAGATAAGGAGAGCTAAGTAAGAGAAGAAGCTTTAATTAACTTACCCTAACCAGGGGAGCCACGGGCCACAGAGGGGGATTGACCTGCAGGAGGGGGTGTAGCTTCAGTTACTAGATGGCTGCTTACTGCTGTAGCAGGAAAACACTTCCTATGTACAGCAGCAGCACTGAGGGATCGGATCAGAGGCGCCTTGGTGCTGCTGCCTGTCAATTTGACAGATTCAGCAGTAGCTGATATTGTAAGAGCAGAGTGGGGAGAGTACCTCTGTAGTTTGGCAAACCCTGCATTGCTGACTTAACTGAGCTCGTTGCGCTGGCTCTGGCTGCTTGCTGAGTGGCAGATAATTAGAATTGCCGCTAATGTTTTTAGTCATACAGTAGAGCAGAGGTTCTCAAACTCGGTACTCAGGAGCCCACACAGTGCATGTTTTGTAGGTAACCCAGCAGGTGCACAGGTGTATTAATTACTCACTGACACATTTTAAAAGGCCCACAGGTGCAGCTAATTATTTCACTTGTGATTCTGTGAGGAGACCTGCAAAACATGCACTGTGTGGGGTCCTGAGGACCGAGTTTGAGAACATATGCAGTAGAGGATATAAATTGATACCTTCCATATTATATAAACTTTAACAATATATATATATATATATATATATATATTAAAAAGAAAAAACAGCGGCACTTGTGGTAATCTACCTGGCAAAACAAGTATATGATAAATATATGTCCAAAATAACACTCCCTTGGTACAAAGGGTGTCAGCAGGCCCCTAAATAAAACAGCGGTGGTAAGCTGCTGTAAAATGATATAAAAAACAGGAATATGGGCATCAGCGACCAATGGTGTCTATTGTAAAGGAACATAAAAGATTTCTTTATAAAAAATACATATTTATTTTACAAAAAACAATCTGATTTTTATTAAACAGAAATACTTGAGCATAAAAGTTCATAAAAAATGGAGAAAATGAGAATAATAGAATAAAAGTACAAGGTACACATCAAATTGCAATATATGTGTATAAAGTGCTTATCTTAGATAAAGGAGGTCAGTCTGGGAAAAATCATGAAATGTCCAACGCGTTTCGTCCATCAGGACTTCATCAAGGGTAGTGTAGCATTGGGACAGGTCTTGTATTTATACCTCTATCAATTAGAAGACTATGGGGTATATTTACTAAGGTCCCGATTTTGACCGAGATGCCGTTTTTTCTTCAAAGTGTCATCTCGGTAATTTACTAAGCAAAAATCACGGCAGTGATGAGGGCATTCGTAATATTTTGGAAGTCCTAGGAAAAAATCACGTATCAATACACCATCGGTCAAATACGCCTGCAATTTGGTAGAAATCGGGAATTTACTAAAAAGTGCAAAACACAAACACTGCCGACAATAGCCAAACACTGCCGTGATGAAATACAAATCGTGAAAAAGTGCTAAAAAAAAACAGACCTGCTTTTTTATCCCGTGTTTGTATAGGCATGCACGGATCCATGAGATCCATGCATGTTTTTCAGTGGGAAGGGGTGGGAAATGTTTTAATTTTACCAAAAAAAAATGCGTGGGGTCCCCCGTCCTAAACCAAACCAGCCTCGGGCTCTTTGAGCCGGCCCTGGTTGCAAAAATATGGGGGAAAAATTGACAGGGGTTCCCCCATATTTAAACAACCAGCACCGGGCTCTGCGCCTGGTCCTGGTTCCAAAAATACGGGGGACAAAAAGCGTAGGGGTCCCCCGTATTTTTGAAACCAGCACCGGGCTCCACTAGCTGGACAGATAATGCCACAGCCGGGGGTCACTTTTATACAGCGCCCTGCGGCCGAGGCATCAAATATCCAACTAGTCACCCCTGGCCGGGGTACCCTGGGGGAGTGGGGACCCCTTCAATCAAGGGGTCCCCCCCCAGCCACCCAAGGGCCAGGGGTGAAGCCCGAGACTGTCCCCCCCATCCAATGGGCTGCGGATGGGGGGCTGATAGCCTTTGTTGAAAGTTATGAATATTGTTTTTAGTAGCAGTACTACAAGTCCCAGCAAGCCTCCCCCGCAAGCAGGTACTTGGAGAACCACAAGTACCAGCATACGGTGGAAAACCGGGCCCGCTGGTACCTGTAGTACTACTACTAAAAAAATACCCCAATAAAGACATTACACACACACACCTTGAAAGTATAACTTTAATGAATACATACACACCACCATATACACATACTTACCTTATGTTCACACGAGGGTCGGTCCTCTTCTCCATGTAGAATCCATGGTGTACCTGTTGAAAAAATTCTACTCACCAAATCCAGTGTAGAGGGCTCCTCGGATAATCCATTTGTAATCCACGTACTTGTAAAAATAAAAAAACGGGACACCCGACCAGGGCCCTCATTCCGAGTTGTTCGCTCGGAGATTTTCATCGCATCGCAGTGAGAATTCTCTTAGTGCGCATGCGCAATGTTCGCACTGCGACTGCGCCAAGTAACTTTACTATGATGAAAGTAAGTTTACTCACGGCATTTTCATCGCTCCGACGTTCGCATTGTGATTGACAGGAAATGGGTGTTACTGGGCGGATGCACGGCGTTTTAGGGGCGTGTGGCTGGAAACGCTACCGTTTCCGGAAAAAACGCAGGAGTGGCCGGAGAAACGGTGGGAGTGCCTGGGCGAACGCTGGGTGTGTTTATGACGTCAGCCAGGAACGAAAAGCACTGAACTGATCGCACAGGCAGAGTAAGTCTGAAGCTACTCAGAAACTGCAAACTCGTTTGTAATCGCAATATTGCGCGTACGTCGGTCGCAATTTTAAGAAGCTAAGATTCACTCCCAGTAGGCGGCGGCTTAGCGTGTGTAACTCTGCTACATTCGCCTTGCGAGCGAACAACTCGGAATGAGGGCCCACGAACTGAACGGGGCCCCATGTTTTCACATGGGACCCCTTTCCCCGAATGCCAGAAACCCCCTCTGACTGATGTCTAAGTGGGTTTCTTCAGCCAATCAGGAAGTGCCACGTTGTGGCACCCACCTGATCGGTTGTGTGCTCCTGTACTGTCTGACAGGCGGCACACGGCAGTGTTACAATGTAGCGCCTATGCGCTCCATTGTAACCAATGGTGGGAACTTTGTGGTCAGCGGTGAGGTCACTTTCGGTCAACCGCTGACCACAAAGTTCCCACCATTGGTTACAATGGAGCGCACAGGCGCTACATTGTAACACTGCCGTGTGCCGCCTGTCAGACAGTACAGGAGCACACAGCCGATCAGGAGGGTGCCACAACGTGGCGCTCCCTGATTGGCTGAAGAAACCCACTTAGACATCAGTCAGAGGGGGTTTCTGGCATTCGGGGAAAGGGGTCCCATGTGAAAACATGGGGCCCCTTTCAGTTCGTGGTCGGGTGTCCCGTTTTTTTATTTTTACAAGTACGTGGATTACAAATGGATTATCCGAGGAGCCCTCTACACTGGATTTGGTGAGTAGAATTTTTTCAACAGGTACACCATGGATTCTACATGGAGAAGAGGACCGACCCTCGTGTGAGCATAAGGTAAGTATGTGTATATGGTGGTGTGTATGTATGCATTAAAGTTATACTTTCAAGGTGTGTGTGTGTAATGTCTTTATTGGGGTATTTTTTTAGTAGTAGTACTACAGGTACCAGCGGGCCCGGTTTACCGCCGCATGCTGGTACTTGTGGTTCTCCAAGTACCAGCTTGCGGGGGAGGCTTGCTGGGACTTGTAGTACTGCTACTAAAAACAATATTCATAACTTTCAACAAAGGCTATCAGCCCCCCATCCGCAGCCCATTGGATGGGGGGACAGCCTCGGGCTTCACCCCTGGCCCTTGGGTGGCTGGGGGGGGACCCCTTGATTGAAGGGGTCCCCACTCCCCCAGGGTACCCCGGCCAGGGATGACTAGTTGGATATTTGATGCCACGGCCACAGGCACTGTATAAAAGTGACCCCCGGCTGTGGCATTATCTGTCCAGCTAGTGGAGCCCGGTGCTGGTTTCAAAAATACGGGTGACCCCTACGCTTTTTGTCCCCCGTATTTTTGGAACCAGGACCAGGCGCAGAGCCCGGTGCTGGTTGCTTAAATATGGGGGAACCCCTGTCAATTTTTTACCCATATTTTTGCAACCAGGACCGCTTCAAAGAGCCCGAGGCTGGTTTGGCTTAGGAGGGGGGACCCCACGCAATTTTTTATTTAAGTTTAAACATTTTTTTTTTTTTACAAGGTGCACAATGAAGCCCTGCATGGATCTCTCAGATCCGGCCGAGATTCATTGTATTAAAGTCGGCAGTGTTTTACAAGTCACTCACGTAAAACACTGCCTAAAAAAACGAATGACATCGACATCGGAAAAACCGAAAATGCAGAATACGGCAGCTTAGTAAATTAGTCGTAATCAATTCAAAAAGTTGCATATTTACACTTTCGATGTCATTCGTGATTGAACTTTGACCTCAAACGGGAAAATACGGTTCTTAGTAAATTTACCCCTATGTGTGACATCACTTCCTCCCAAAGTGATGCTTAGGGAGCACATGTTAGTAATATATAACATATTTAGATGAATTCAGTATATGTGATATAAGTATCTATAACAAAGCTAATTATTATTACTAAATTTCAAAACAAATGGTTTGATGAGTGTAAAGGATTATTATTAGCGGAGTGTGCTGGTAAAAGTTACTTCCGCCCCACTTCCTGTGGTAGAGCGGGCTCCTCTGCGCGTGCGCCCATTTCCGCGTCGGAGACCAGGTACCCGAAGCCGTGTCACATTTGCCGGAAGTCGCGTTCGCTTCACCTCCCGCATGCCTCATCACGTGGGTGGAACAGGAAGCCATATATCCCGTGGAACGCACTCCAAATATGAATTTTCTTCTTTCATGCCGCGCGTCACTTCCAGCCAGTAGAACCGCATTCAACAGATAGTGTCCAGAGATCCATTCAATGCTGGAACGCATTTGGACCGCAAATAACGTTTCTAAAAAAGTCTTTCTATAATGAGCCCCAGTGATAGATCACTATTCTTTAGAGTTTTGACGGTTATTGGTGGATATAGATTCTTCGTTTAAATGGCATATAAGTATACAGTCTATTGTTACGCCAGTCTCTGCCCAGGAAGACATAGGAAGAGAATGAAATAAAAAAATTATAAATTACCGGGGAATCGTGAGCATATTTGTGAATACGTATTTAAAACAACATGTATATTATATTTAAAAAATTATATAATTAAAATATATATCCCAGGTTGATAAAAGAGGAAAAAAATTTCCTTGAAGAATAATAATAAAGAAGAAATTATTATAGTTAAAGTGCCTGTGCAAAATCTCCTGTGTCTCTTATTATTAATAACTTATGAGAAAGGGTGTGAGTTCTTAGTTGGGTATTTCTATGAATAGTACAATAGATTACATCCATTACAGGTGTATTCTTTCTATAAATAGTATAATAGATTATATCCATTAAGGGAAGAGGTAAAGAGGAGAATACTAAAGTGTTTGGAGAAATACGTAAGTGATGAGTAATATTACATTAGGTGATTTACAGCTGTTTTACAGATTTGGGAACTTCAATGTGCATGCACTGTTTCTACAGCACGTGGTCTTCTCCGGAGGTCACCCTCCTTGATACTGGTCAGGCCCATAAAATGCTTAGCTTCCACGATCGGACGAGAGTGGGCGTTCCATTTTGGTATGGCTGTGGTCTACTTAGCACAGGTTCCCTAAAAGGATATCACAACTGAAGTAAAGCCATAACCAGGCACCACAGTGTTTATTTATAAGAAAAAAAGGGGGGAGAGAATAAATATCTAAAGAAAGGGAGAGATTTCGTAGCTTTCGTTGAATCCAGCCGGATACATCGTCTTCAATTGGAATATCAAGAACATTTCCCTTCTGGATAGCAGATTCGCAAGGTCGCCACTTCTTTCACCGAGTGTGACATGTTCTATGGCCTTGCACGTTAGGGCGTCAGGATTAGAGTCATGGTGTAACAAGAAGTGCTTGGAAACCGCATGTGTTTCCACCTTGTTCTTTATATTCCGGACATATTCTTGGATTCTTAATTTGAGTTGTCTCTTAGTTTTCCCAATATATTTTTTTACCACAGTCACATTCCAAAAGGTAAATAACGGAGGTTAAATTACAGTTCATATATTCCTTGATCTTGAATTCTTTCACGTCACCTGTTGCAGAGAAAGTTTTCCGGTTTGGGTGTAAATACCTACAGACATTGCAGTGCCCACACTTATAGCTACCTACACACTTGATAAGGGGTTCTTTTTTGTTGGTCACAGATCTCAGCATGCTAGGTGCCACCAAATCTTTAAGATTTTTGGATTTCTTAAAAACAATCTCAGGTTGCGGTTGCAGTATGTCTTTTAAAACAGGATCCATGAGTAAGATGTTCCAGTGGGTTTTCATTGATTGCCTGATGAGTTTCTCATGTCTACTGTAAGTCGTAATAAAAGCAGTGGAGTCCTTTTTCATTTCCCTGTTCTTGTACGTTAAAAGGTCGTTCCTCTCCAGGGTTCTTGTCTTGTTGACCGCCTCGTCAAGAATACTGGTGGGATACTTCTTGTCTAGGAATCTGTTTCTGTATTTCTCAAGTTGTTCGTTGCACTCTTCTATTTCACTGCAGTTCCTTCTAATTCTGTGGAACTGGGAGTAGGGGATGTTGTTTTTCCACTGTTTTTGGTGATTACTCCTGTAGTCTAAATAACTGTTGGTGTGTTACGCACACCAGTGCTAACAGGAGTATACCGGTGTATGAACAGAGAGGGAAGCGAAGCAAACAAACTCAAAGACAGTATAACATAACATACACAGGAGGTGATGGAATAACTAATAAACACAAAGTGAACGGAGAAGCCCAAAGGCTCAGGAATTGGGTGTCTCCCTAGTGTCAGGAATGCTCAGATGGAATAGAGCGGACAATGAAGCGATGTGTAGTGATTTAACATGTGGAACACCTGAAATGATGTTGCTAAGAGCAACAGAAAAAACCCCAAAGGGTTACCAACGGGTGTGGGAATAAACTCCTTGGTCAGAGATAGAAATATAGACACAAGGAGAGTATCCACAATCCTAACCCCCACTTGCAGGGCACAGGTTCAGCTTACTGCCACTAAACTGACACCTGGACGCCCTGCACAGTGAGGGAGGATTAAGCAAGCAGGTCTGAGAGTACAGCCGCAAACCTGCTGGGTTCACAGAATAGCAAAAGAACCCGAGCAGGTCAAACAACTGACTCCAGTCTTACTGCTAGGTCCGGATTAACAGAATGAAGTACCGAATCCCAAGGCCTATTCGCAGTAAGCAACAAGTAAATACAAAGTCACACAGTACTAGCTAACTCTCTGGAACTGACTAACAAACAAAGATTCAGCAGCATTTGCCTAGCCTGAGAGGATGGTTTATATAGCAGGTGCTGTCCACGCCCCACTCAGACCTCACAGACTGTGAGCACAAAACCAGCGCCGGATTCCCTGCCGTGCACAGAGCCTGTAACCACTACACAGTAAAAACCCGGACCGGAGTATCAGCTGCGCTCAGGTTACTTCGCTAACACTTGCCTCCCGGTTGCCATGGCGATGTGGCAGCACAGAGCAGGAGATCCTAACAGTACCCCCCCTCTGACGAGGGGTCAAAGAACCCCTACCACCGGGTTTATCGGGGAACTGCGAGAAGAAAGAGCGTATCAGTCTGGGGGCATGAAGATCACAACTGCGCACCCACAACCGCTCCTCCGGGCCATACCCCTTCCAGTGCACCAAAAATGACTGCCGACCCCGAACCATCTTGGAGTCAAGAACCCTTTCAACCACAAACTCCCTCTGACCCCGTATCAGAAGAGGAGAAGGTCTTCCACTGGAAGAAGGATTACTAACCGCCAGTTTTAAAAGGGAACAATGAAATGTTTTATTGATACCCAATGAACGGGGCAGATCTAACTGAAATGCCACCGGATTGATAACCCTGGTGATCTTATAAGGGCCGATGAACCGGGGGCCAAACTTATGAGATGGCTGTCTCAACTTCAAATTCTTGGTGGACAACCAGACGAAGTCTCCTAATTTGAAGCTGCAGGGTCTTCTCCGCTTATCAAAACCCCTTTTGGTCACTAATGACACAGACACAAGGGCTTTCTTCACTTTCCTCCAAATACCCCTAAGGACCGAAACAACAGAGGAACCACCAGACGTGGAATCCAGGGGGTCAAAAGAATTGGCCTTAGGATGATGCCCATACACACAAAGGAAGGGAGAGATCCCTGTAGCAGAGTGAGCCGCGTTGTTATAGGCAAACTCCGCCATGGACAGATGAGCAACCCAGTCAGTATGACACTTGGAGACATAACACCTGAGGAACTGCTCCAAGGACTGGTTCACCCTCTCAGTCTGCCCATTAGACTGTGGATGGTAGCCTGACGACAAGCTCACAGAAATCTGGAGATCAGAACAAAATGCCCTCCAGAATTTGGCCACAAACTGGGATCCACGGTCAGAGACCACATCAAGTGGCAACCCGTGGAGGCGCACAACATGCTGCATAAATAACTCAGACAGGCGTCTGGCCGATGGCAACCCAACCAGTGGAACGAAATGCGCCATCTTCGAAAACCTGTCAACGACAACCCAAATGGCTGTCATCCCCGAGAATTTGGGCAAGTCCACCACAAAATCCATGGAAATGTGGGTCCATGGCTTAGACGGAATAGAGAGTGGATGTAATGGGCCGACAGGAACCCCTCTAGGAGTTTTATTTCGGGCACAAACGTCACATGCCCGAACCCACTGATCCACATCCCTTGCCACCTAGGGCCACCACACCGCCCTAGACAGCAACTCCCGAGTTCTGGCAATACCCGGATGCCCTGCCGACCTCTTGGCATGGAATTCCAGGAACACTCGCTGTCTTAACCTAGGAGGCACAAACAAGAGACCTACCGGAAGGTCTGGAGGAGCCTGCTTCTGTGCTCTAAGGACTAATGACAAGAGGTCCTGGGTAATGCCCACTTTAATACATGATGGGGACACAATGGGCAGTGGCTCCTCGGTGGTCTCTTGAACTGGAGCAAAACTCCGCGAGAGCGCATCAGCCTTGATGTTTTTTGACCCAGGGCGATATGTTATCAAAAAATTAAAGCAAGCAAAAAACAAAGCCCATCGTGCCTGCCTGGCATTGAGCCGCTTCGCTGACTCTAAATATGCCAGATTCTTATGGTCGGTGAGAATTGAGACCACAAACTTAGCCCCCTCAAGCCAGTGTCTCCACTCCCCGAGTGCATCCTTTATAGCCAACAATTCCCGGTTACCCACATCATAATTCATCTCGGCAGACGAAAATTTACGGGAAAAGTAAGCACAGGGATGAAGGCGATTATCAGACACCCCCATCTGAGAGAGCACTGCCCCAATACCTATCTCAGAGGCATCCACTTCTACCACAAAAGGACGCTCTGGATCTGGGTGTCGCAGCATCTTGGCCGAGACAAATGCCCTTTTGAGACGGGCAAAGGCCGCTTTGGCCTCACAAGACCAGTGAGCAACATTCGCCCCTTTCTTAGTGAGTGCCACCAAGGGGGCCACTATAGATGAAAATCCAGCGATAAACCGTCTATAAAAATTCGCAAAGCCCAGAAAACGCTGAAGCGCCTTCAAACTAGTGGGCTGCACCCAATCCAGGACTGCCTGTACCTTAGAACCCTCCATTTGGAAACCTTCTGAGGAGATAATATACCCTAGAAATGCGATTTTCTGGACTTCAAACTCGCACTTCTCCAGCTTCGCCCCAAGCTGGTGGTCTCTGAGTTTCTGGAGGACTAAGCGTACATGCTTCCGATGTTCCTCCAGGGAATGAGAGAAGATTAGGATGTCATCTAGATAAACAACTAAGAATCTATCCAAATATTCCCTGAGCACATCGTTCATGAATTCCTGGAAGACTGCCGGGGCATTAGAGAGCCCAAAAGGCATCACCAAATATTCATAATGCCCTGAGTGGGTATTAAAGGCAGTCTTCCATTCATCCCCCTCTCTTATTCGGATTAGATTGTAAGCACCGCGTAGGTCAATCTTAGAAAAAATGGTGGCAGTACGAAGCTGGTCAAACAAAACCGAAATGAGAGGCAGTGGGTACGAGTTTTTAATCGTGATACGGTTCAATTCCCTGAAGTCGATGCAGGGTCGCAACGAACCGTCCTTTTTACCCACGAAAAAGAACCCCGACCCAACTGGGGACTGTGAGAGTCTGATAAATCCCTTAGCCAAGTTCTCCTGAATGTACTCTGCCATAGCCTGAGTCTCAGGACGTGACAGGGAGTACAACCTGCTCTTGGGAAGCTTAGCATCCGGCAACAAATCAATGGCACAGTCATAGGGGCGATGGGGAGGTAGTACCTCCGCAACTTTTTTGGAGAACACATCCGCAAAATCTGCATAACATCCTGGCAATCCTGGCAAACTTAGCTGCGAGAGCCTGACTGGAAGGCTCAAGCAACTCCTGAAACAATCACTACCCCAACTAAGAATCTCCCCAGAGACCCAGTCAAATTGAGGGTTATGGGCCCTTAACCAGGGTAACCCCAAAACCAATGGGGCAAAAGAACAGACAGTCACATAAAAAGACAATTTTTCAGAGTGTGTGGCTCCAATAAACAAAGGAATTTGGCTGGTGCAGGAGGTAATTTTACCCTGGGACAATGGTTCCCCGTTTAACCCACAGATCTCAATCTCTGATGCCAAAGGTACTGAGGGAACAGAGTGTTCCAGGGCGAATTGACGGTCCATGAAAACCCCATCGGCCCCACTGTCAACAAAGGCCTCAGTCTTGACAGTTTGACCGAGGATCTCCAAAGTCACCGGAATGAGAAAAGTCTTTTTAGGAAATTCTGACTTCTGGCCTGACAGGATATTTCCCATCACCCTCAGGCCCTGAAGTTTTCCGGTTTTTCTGGGCATGATACTACAACTTGACCTTTATTCCCACAGTACAAACACAAACCCTGCTGTCTCCTCCGCGTCTTCTCACGCGAGGAGAGGCGGGTAGCCCCAATCTGCATAGGCTCCTCGGAATATTCCTCAGAGTCTGAGGTTCCCTTGGGAAAAAAGGAAACTGCGGTCTCCCTTTTAAGCCTACACTCTCTCAGCCATCTATCCACCCAGATGGATAACTGCATGAGCTGATCTAAGCTATCAGGCGAGGGATATTGTACCAGTTGGTCCTTTATCTGGTCAGAAAGGCCCCTTCGGTACTGGTTTCTCAGGGCTGGGTCATTCCACTGGGTATCATGAGCCAACCTCCGAAACTCCGTACTATAAACCTCAGCTGGCCGTCGCCCTTGCTTAAGAACCGTAATCTGAGCCTCAGCTGAAGCCATCTTGTCAGGGTCATCATACAAAATGCCCAGTGCCGTAAAAAAAGCATCAACACTTTTAAGCGACGGACAGTCAGGCTGTAACCCATATGCCCAGACCTGTGGGTCTCCTTGTAGCAAGGAAATCACCATGCCCATAGAGATGAGCGGGTTCGGTTTCTTTGAATCCGAACCCGCACGAACTTCACTTTTTTTTTCACGGGTCCGAGCGACTCGGATCTTCCCGCCTTGCTCGGTTAACCCGAGCGCGCCCGAACGTCATCATGACGCTGTCGGATTCTCGCGAGACTCGGATTCTATATAAGGAGCCGCGCGTCGCCGCCATTTTCACACGTGCATTGAGATTGATAGGGAGAGGACGTGGCTGGCGTCCTCTCCATTTAGATTAGATTTAGAAGAGAGAGAGAGAGAGAGAGATTGCTGTGATACTGTAGATTAGAAGAGAGTGCAGACAGAGTTTAGTGACTGACGACCACAGTGACCAGTGACCACCAGAGACAGTGCAGTTGTTTGTTTTATTTAATATATCCGTTCTCTGCCTGAAAAAAACGATACACGGTCACACAGTGACTCAGTCTGTGTGCACTGCTCAGCCCAGTGTGCTGCACATCAATGTATTGTATATAAAGCTTATAATTGTGGGGGAGACTGGGGAGCACTGCAGGTTGTTATAGCAGGAGCCAGGAGTACATGATAAATAATATTATATTAAAATTAAACAGTGCACACTTTTGCTGCAGGAGTGCCACTGCCAGTGTGACTAGTGGTGACCAGTGCCTGACCACCAGTATATTAGTAGTATTGTATACTATCTCTTTATCAACCAGTCTATATTAGCAGCAGACACAGTACAGTGCGGTAGTTCACGGCTGTGGCTACCTCTGTGTCGGCACTCGGCAGGCAGTCCGTCCATCCATAATTGTATTATAATATATACCACCTAACCGTGGTTTTTTTTTCATTCTTTATACCGTCGTCATACTAGTTGTTACGAGTATACTACTATCTCTTTATCAACCAGTGTACAGTGCGGTAGTTCACGGCTGTGGCTACCTCTGTGTCGGCACTCGGCAGGCAGTCCGTCCAACCATAATTGTATTATATACCACCTAACCGTGGTTTTTTTTTCATTCTTTATACCATCGTCATACTAGTTGTTACGAGTATACTACTATCTCTTTATCAACCAGTGTACAGTGCGGTAGTTCACGGCTGTGGCTACCTCTGTGTCGGCACTCGGCAGGCAGTCCGTCCAACCATAATTGTATTATAATATATACCACCTAACCGTGGTTTTTTTTTCATTCTTTATACCGTCGTCATACTAGTTGTTACGAGTATACTACTATCTCTTTATCAACCAGTGTACAGTGCGGTAGTTCACGGCTGTGGCTACCTCCGTGTCGGCACTCGGCAGGCAGTCCGTCCAACCATAATTGTATTATATACCACCTAACCGTGTTTTTTTTTTTCATTCTTTATACCGTCGTCATACTAGTTGTTACGAGTATACTACTATCTCTTTATCAACCAGTGTGCAGTGCGGTAGTTCACGGCTGTGGCTACCTCTGTGTCGGCACTCGGCAGGCAGTCCGTCCATCCATAATTGTATTATAATATATACCACCTAACCGTGGTTTTTTTTTTCATTCTTTATACCGTCGTCATACTAGTTGTTACGAGTATACTACTATCTCTTTATCAACCAGTGTACAGTGCGGTAGTTCACGGCTGTGGCTACCTCTGTGTCGGCACTCGGCAGGCAGTCCGTCCAACCATAATTGTATTATATACCACCTAACCGTGTTTTTTTTTTCATTCTTTATACCGTCGTCATACTAGTTGTTACGAGTATACTACTATCTCTTTATCAACCAGTGTACAGTGCGGTAGTTCACGGCTGTGGCTACCTCTGTGTCGGCACTCGGCAGGCAGTCCGTCCAACCATAATTGTATTATAATATATACCACCTAACCGTGGTTTTTTTTTCATTCTTTATACCGTCGTCATACTAGTTGTTACGAGTATACTACTATCTCTTTATCAACCAGTGTACAGTGCGGTAGTTCACGGCTGTGGCTACCTCTGTGTCGGCACTCGGCAGGCAGTCCGTCCAACCATAATTGTATTATATACCACCTAACCGTGGTTTTTTTTTCATTCTTTATACCGTCGTCATACTAGTTGTTACGAGTATACTACTATCTCTTTATCAACCAGTGTACAGTGCGGTAGTTCACGGCTGTGGCTACCTCTGTGTCGGCACTCGGCAGGCAGTCCGTCCATCCATAATTGTATTATAATATATACCACCTAACCGTGGTTTTTTTTTCATTCTTTATACCGTCGTCATACTAGTTGTTACGAGTATACTACTATCTCTTTATCAACCAGTGTACAGTGCGGTAGTTCACGGCTGTGGCTACCTCTGTGTCGGCACTCGGCAGGCAGTCCGTCCAACCATAATTGTATTATATACCACCTAACCGTGGTTTTTTTTTTCATTCTTTATACCGTCGTCATACTAGTTGTTACGAGTATACTACTATCTCTTTATCAACCAGTTTGTGCAAGGAGAGATTAATTGCTTCTTTTTTGGGGGGGGTCCAAACCAACCCGTCATATCAGTCACAGTCGTGTGGCAGACCCTGTCACTGAAATGATGGGTTGGTTAAAGTGTGCATGTCCTGTTTTGTTTATACAACATAAGGGTGGGTGGGAGGGCCCAAGGACAATTCCATCTTGCACCTCTTTTTTCTTTTCTTTTTCTTTGCATCATGTGCTGATTGGGGAGGGTTTTTTGGAAGGGACATCCTGCGTGACACTGCAGTGCCACTCCTAGATGGGCCCGGTGTTTGTGTCGGCCACTAGGGTCGCTAATCTTACTCACACAGTCAGCTACCTCATTGCGCCTCTTTTTTTCTTTGCGTCATGTGCTGTTTGGGGAGGGTTTTTTGGAAGGGACATCCTGCGTGACACTGCAGTGCCACTCCTAGATGGGCCCGGTGTTTGTGTCGGCCACTAGGGTCGCTAATCTTACTCACACAGTCAGCTACCTCATTGCGCCTCTTTTTTTCTTTGCGTCATGTGCTGTTTGGGGAGGGTTTTTTGGAAGGGACATCCTGCGTGACACTGCAGTGCCACTCCTCGATGGGCCCGGTGTTTGTGTCGGCCACTAGGGTCGCTAATCTTACTCACACAGTCAGCTACCTCATTGCGCCTCTTTTTTTCTTTGCGTCATGTGCTGTTTGGGGAGGGTTTTTTGGAAGGGCCATCCTGCGTGACACTGCAGTGCCACTCCTAGATGGGCCCGGTGTTTGTGTCGGCCACTAGGGTCGCTAATCTTACTCACACAGCTACCTCATTGCGCCTCTTTTTTTCTTTGCGTCATGTGCTGTTTGGGGAGGGTTTTTTGGAAGGGCCATCCTGCGTGACACTGCAGTGCCACTCCTAGATGGGCCCGGTGTTTGTGTCGGCCACTAGGGTCGCTAATCTTACTCACACAGCTACCTCATTGCGCCTCTTTTTTTCTTTGCGTCATGTGCTGTTTGGGGAGGGTTTTTTGGAAGGGACATCCTGCGTGACACTGCAGTGCCACTCCTAGATGGGCCCGGTGTTTGTGTCGGCCACTAGGGTCGCTTATCTTACTCACACAGCGACCTCGGTGCAAATTTTAGGACTAAAAATAATATTGTGAGGTGTGAGGTATTCAGAATAGACTGAAAATGAGTGTAAATTATGGTTTTTGAGGTTAATAATACTTTGGGATCAAAATGACCCCCAAATTCTATGATTTAAGCTGTTTTTTAGTGTTTTTGGAAAAAAACACCCGAATCCAAAACACACCCGAATCCGACAAAAATAATTCGGTGAGGTTTTGCCAAAACGCGTTCGAACCCAAAACACGGCCGCGGAACCGAACCCAAAACCAAAACACAAAACCCGAAAAATTTCAGGCGCTCATCTCTACATGCCCACCCGCTGAATCTCCGACCCAGAAGACTGGGGCCTAAGCCTGAAATATAGCTTACAGCTCTCCTTGAAACAAAAGAACTGCGAGCGATCTCCAGAAAAACGATCCGGGAGATTTACTTTCGGCTCCTTAACCCCTGAACTTGCCGCTGCTGCTGCGGGAGCTCCGCTAGCGGCCTGCGGGGTGTTCATTTTAATGGACATCTCATTAAATTGTCGAGTCAGGACCTGCACCTGATCGACCACCTGTTGCAAAGTATTTTGAGGGGTATTCTTCATATTCCCACAAAATTTCAACAGGAGTAGGGCTGCTGAATATGTTACGCACACCAGTGCTAACAGGAGTATACCGGTGTATGAACAGAGAGGGAAGCGAAGCAAACGAACTCAAAGACAGTATAACATAACATAACATAACATAAGGAGGTGATGGAATAACTATAAATAAATTTCCTTGAAGAATAATAATAAAGAAGAAAATTATTATAGTTAAAGTGCCTGTGCAAAATCTCCTGTGTCTCTTATTATTAATAACTTATGAGAAAGGGTGTGAGTTCTTAGTTGGGTATTTCTATGAATAGTACAATAGATTATATCCATTACAGGTGTATTCTTTCTATAAATAGTATAATAGATTATATCCATTAAGGGAAGAGGTAAAGAGGAGAATACCAAAGTGTTTGGAGAAATACGTAAGTGATGAGTAATAATACATTAGTTGATTTACAGCTGTTTTACAGATTTGGGAACTCCAATGTGCATGCACTGTTTCTACAGCACCTGGTCTTCTCCGGAGGTCACCCTCCTTGATACTGGTCAGGCCCATAAAATGCTTAGCTTCCACGATCGGACGAGAGTGGGCGTTCCATTTTGGTATGGCTGTGGTCTACTTAGCACAGGTTCCCTAAAAGGATATCACAACTGAAGTAAAGCCATAACCAGGCACCACAGTGTTTATTTATAAGAAAAAAAGGGGGGAGAGAATAAATATCTAAAGAAAGGGAGAGATTTCGTAGCTTTCGTTGAATCCAGCCGGATACATCGTCTTCAATTGGAATATCAAGAACATTTCCCTTCTGGATAGCAGATTCGCAAGGTCGCCACTTCTTTCACCGAGTGTGACATGTTCTATGGCCTTGCACGTTAGGGCGTCAGGATTAGAGTTATGGTGTAACAAGAAGTGCTTGGAAACCGCATGTGTTTCCACCTTGTTCTTTATATTCCGGACACGTTCTTGGATTCTTAATTTGAGTTGTCTCTTAGTCTTCCCAATATATTTTTTTACCACAGTCACATTCCAAAAGGTAAATAACGGAGGTTGAATTACAGTTCATATATTCCTTGATTTTGAATTCTTTCACGTCACCTGTTGCAGAGAAAGTTTTCCGGTTTGGGTGTAAATACCTACAGACATTGCAGTGCCCACACTTATAGCTACCTACACACCTGATAAGGGGTTCTTTTTTGCTGGTCACAGATCTCAGCATGCTAGGTGCCACCAAATCTTTAAGATTTTTGGATTTCTTAAAAACAATCTCAGGTTGCGGTGGCAGTATGTCTTTTAAAACAGGATCCATGAGTAAGATGTTCCAGTGGGTTTTCATTGATTGCCTGATGAGTTTCTCATGTCTACTGTAAGTCATAATAAAAGCAGTGGAGTCCTTTCTCGTTTCCCTGTTCTTGTACGTTAAAAGGTCGTTCCTCTCCAGGGTTCTTATCTTGTTGACCGCCTCGTCAAGAATACTGGTGGGATACTTCTTGTCTAGGAATCTGTTTCTGTATTTCTCAAGTTGTTCGTTGCACTCTTCTATTTCACTGCAGTTCCTTCTAATTCTGTGGAACTGGGAGTAGGGGATGTTGTTTTTCCACTGTTTTTGGTGATTACTCCTGTAGTCTAAATAACTGTTGGTGTGTTACGCACACCAGTGCTAACAGGAGTATACCGGTGTATGAACAGAGAGGGAAGCGAAGCAAACAAACTCAAAGACAGTATAACATAACATACACAGGAGGTGATGGAATAACTAATAAACACAAAGTGAACGGAGAAGCCCAAAGGCTCAGGAATTGGGTGTCTCCCTAGTGTCAGGAATGCTCAGATGGAATAGAGCGGACAATGAAGCGATGTGTAGTGATTTAACATGTGGAGCACCTGAAATGATGTTGCTAAGAGCAACAGAAAAAACCCCAAAGGGTTACCAACGGGTGTGGGAATAAACTCCTTGGTCAGAGATAGAAATATAGACACAAGGAGAGTATCCACAATCCTAACCCCCACTTGCAGGGCACAGGTTCAGCTTACTGCCACCAAACTGACACCTGGACGCCCTGCACAGTGAGGGAGGATTAAGCAAGCAGGTCTGAGAGTACAGCCGCAAACCTGCTGGGTTCACAGAATAGCAAAAGAACCCCAGCAGGTCAAACAACTGACTCCAGTCTTACTGCTAGGTCCGGATTGGCAGAATGAAGTACCGAATCCCAAGGCCTATTCGCAGTAAGCAACAAGTAAATACAAAGTCACACAGTACTAGCTAACTCTCTGGAACTGACTAACAAACAAAGATTCAGCAGCATTTGCCTAGTCTGAGAGGATGGTTTATATAGCAGGTGCTGTCCACGCCCTCACAGACTGTGAGCACAAAACCAGCGCCGGATTCCCTGCCGTGCACAGAGCCTGTAAGCACTACACAGTGAAAACCCGGACCGGAGTATCAGCTGCGCTCAGGTTACTTCGCTAACACTTGCCTCCCGGTTGCCATGGCGACGTGGCAGCACAGAGCAGGAGATCCTAACATGGTGTCCACTGGTTTAATGTAGTTTCTTGTAACAATTCTGTTTTCTTTTCCCACAAGGATAAGATCCAAGAACTCTATTTGTACTTTATCCACATTTGAAGTAAAGGTGAGATTCACATCATTATGTGCCAAATAGTTCATAAAAAAGTTGTTAAAATCTTCCATTGTACCATCCCAAATAATCAAAATATAATCAATGTACCTTTTGTAAAAGACTATAAAATTTCTAAAAGGGTGATCATTGTAGATAAAAGTTTCTTCCCATCTTCCCATGAATACTCGGTGCAAAAATAGTTCCCATAGCGGTTCCGCAGCTTTGTATATAAAAACTATCCAGAAATTTAAGATAATTGTGAGTTAAAATGAAAAACATGATATCACAAATGAATTGTCTGTGGGAATCCGTCAGGGAAAGGTCATTATCTAGATACTCTTTACATGCTGCTACACCCTTTGAATGTTCGATGCATGTTTAAAGTGCTTGTACATCGATTGTGGCCCACAAATATGTTGGTTTCCATTCTATGTCTTTCACCAGATTAAGTACCGCTGTTGTGTCCTTCAAATATGATGGTAACTGGTTCACATATTTCCTAAGAAATACATCTACATATTCAGAGAGATTTGAAGTGAGAGAGTCTATACCGGCTACTATTGGTCTGCCCGGTGGATTAGTGATTGATTTATGTATTTTGGGTAAAAAATAAAATATAGGGGTAACGGGGTAGGACTGCATTAAAAACTGGTACTCCTCCTTCGTTAAAATGCCAGTACGTAGTCCATTTAATAGCAGTGACCGTAGATCCTCTAGGAAATCATCTTTTGGATCTTTCTGTAGGATTTTATAAGAATTGGTATCTCCTAGTAATCTCTTAGCTTCTGTTACATACTTGTCTCGATCCATGATCACTAGACCCCCCCCTTTATCAGCTTGTTTGATGACAATCTCTGTGTTCTTTTGTAGTTTCTTTAAGGCCTCCCTCTCCTTATTGGAAAGATTCTTTTTCAGGATGGGTTCTGTTTCTGAATCATAAAGGTCCTTTTTCACTAGGTCATAGAAGATGCTGAGATGGCTCCCCTTGGACTCTAACGGATAGTACTTAGATGATGGTTTTAGGCCCGACTTTGATTGAGTGGGTGTATTGTCATAGTTTCTGAGAATGGCGTCATCTTTCTGTAGGAAATGTCGTTTCAGTGTTAATTTTCGTACGAACTTGTTGAGGTCTATAAAGGTTTCGAACTTATTCATACCACTGGTTGGAGCAAAGGATAGACCTTTATTTAACAAGGAACTTTCTGGTTGTGAGAGATTATGTTGTGATAAGTTGAAGATGCCCTTGGTTACTGGTTTTGATGTTGAAATGTCCGCTTTTTGAAGTCTCTTCCTGCTGCCGCCCCTCCTTCCTCTTCTCTACAAACCGTCTTTTTAGGGGGGAGGCATGCCTGATATCTTCCTTTATCTGGTTCTTCATATTGTCCTTTGGCCTTGTGCCTGTGCTTGGGGATAAAAAATCATTGTCACTCTGGGAACCCCTTCCTTGTAGAACCGAAAATCTATTTTTTGTTGTTGTTCTAAATTTCGAATCGTTGGGGGTATCTTGGTTTTTGTTTTCTGGATGGAACATGGGGTGCTGTTTTCCAATAGTGTTTGTTACTTCCTCCTCTATCCATTCCATTTTCTTACTTAGTACTTTTCCATTAATGATGTAGTCCTCCTTGTCTTTGAACATGTCAATCTCTGATTCCTTCTCTTTAATGGATTTTTCTAGCTCTATCAGTGTGTTCTTTTTCTCTGTGATGAGCAATTTCATAAGATTAATGGAGCAGGTGTGTAGGATAGCATCCCATTTCTCTATAAATTCGGTGTTAGTATTTCCAAATGTTGGTTGTTTGGTCACCCTCAGTCCTCTAAGTATTCTGGCTACTGAGATATAATGTTCTAATCCCTTGATATCCCACCATGCTTTTACCTCTTTTGTAAGAAGTCTTTCAATCCCCCAGAATAAGTCATCTAGGTCACACGGTGGGGGGGCTGCATCCATAGGTTTACTCTCATGGAATTTTTTTTACATAAGTCATTTCTTTTAGTAGTACGTTCATTGTTCCTAAACATTATAATGAGGAACAGACTCCCACCAGGCAGCTGGATTTTAGTGATACCAAGAAAGATTTGTTAAAAAGAAAAAACAGCGCCACTTGTGGTAATCTACCCGGCAAAACAAGTATATAATAAATATATGTCCAAAATAACACTCCCTTGGTACAAAGGGTGTCAGCAGGCCCCTAATAAAACAGCGGTGGTAAGCTGCTGTAAAATTATATAAAAAACAGGAATATGGGCATCAGCGACCAATGGTGTCTATTGTAAAGGAACATAAAAGATTTCTTTATAAAAAATACATATTTATTTTACAAAAAACAATCTGATTTTGTTAAAAAGAAATACTTGAGCATAAAAGTTCATAAAAAAATGGAGAAAATGAGAATAATAGAATAAAAGTACAAGGTACACATCATATTGCAATATATGTGTATAAAGTGCTTATCTTAGATAAAGGAGGTCAGTCTGGGAAAGATCATGAAATGTCCAACGCATTTCATCCGTCAGGACTTCATCAAGGGTAGTGTAGCATTGGGACAGGTCTTGTATTTATACCTCTATCAATTAGAAGACTATGTGTGACATCACTTCCTCCCAAAGTGATGCTTAGGGAGCACATGTTAGTAATATATAACATATTTAGATGAATTCAGTATATGTGATATAAGTATCTATAACAAAGCTAATTATTATTACTAAATTTCAAAACAAATGGTTTGATGAGTGTAAAGGATTATTATTAGCGGAGTGTGCTGGTAAAAGTTACTTCCGCCCCACTTCCTGTGGTAGAGCGGGCTCCTCTGCACGTGCGCCCGTTTCCGCATCGGAGACCGGGTACCGGAAGCCATGTCACATTTGCCGGAAGTCGCGTTCGCGTCACCTCCCGCATGCCTCATCACGTGGGTGGAACAGGAAGCCATATATCCCGTGGAACGCACTCCAAATATGAATTTTCTTCTTTCATGTCAAGTCTTTCTATAATGAGCCCCAGTGATAGATCACTATTCTTTAGAGTTTTGACGGTTATTGGTGGATATAGATTCTTCGTTTAAACGGCATATAAGTATACAGTCTATTGTTATGCCAGTCTCTGCCCAGGAAGACATAGAAAGAGAATGAAATAAAAAATTTATAAATTACCGGGGAATCATGAGCATATTTGTGAATACGTATTTAAAACAACATGTATATTATATTTCAAAAATTATATAATTAAAATATATATCCCAGGTTGTTAAAAGAGGAAAATAAATTTCCATGAAGAATAATAATAAAGAAGAAAATTATTATAGTTAAAGTGCCTGTGCAAAATCTCCTGTGTCTCTTATTATTAATAACTTATGAGAAAGGGTGTGAGTTCTTAGTTGGGTATTTCTATGAATAGTACAATAGATTATATCCATTACAGGTGTATTCTTTCTATAAATAGTATAATAGATTATATCCATTAAGGGAAGAGGTAAAGAGGAGAATATCAAAGTGTTTGGAGAAATACGTAAGTGATGAGTAATATTACATTAGGTGATTTACAGCTGTTTTACAGATTTGGGAACTCCAATGTGCATGCACTGTTTCTACAGCACCTGGTCTTCTCCGGAGGTCACCCTTCTTGATACTGGTCAGGCCCATAAAATGCTTAGCTTCCACGATCGGACGAAGACTATGACCAAGGGAAGATCAAGAACTGGAGTAGGTTTAGAACTCCAGGATTCCATCAGAACAAAGCTAACAAACACTATTGGAAAACAGCACCCCATGTTCCATCCAGGAACAAAAACCAAGATACCCCCAACGATTCATAATTTAGAACAACAACAAAAAATAGATTTTCGGTTCTACAAGGAAGGGGTTCCCAGAGTGACAATGATTTTTTATCCCCAAGCACAGGCACAAGGCCAAAGGACAATATGAAGAACCAGATAAAGGAAGATATCAGGCATGCCTCCCCCCTAAAAAGACGGTTTGTAGAAGAAGAGGAAGGAGGGGCGGCAGGAGGAAGAGACTTCAAAAAGCGGACATTTCAACATCAAAACCAGTAACCAAGGGCATCTTCAACTTATCACAACATAATCTCTAACAACCAGAAATTTCCTTGTTAAATAAAGGTCTATCCTTTGCTCCAACCAGTGGTATGAATAAGTTCGAAACCTTTATAGACCTCAACAAGTTCGTACGAAAATTAACACTAAAACGACATTTTCTAAAGAAAGATGACGCCATTCTCAGAAACTATGACAATACACCCACTCAATCAAAGTCGGGCCTAAAACCATCACCTAAGTACTATCCGTTAGAGTCCAAGGGGAGCCATCTCAGCATCTTCTATGACCTAGTGAAAAAGGACCTTTGTGATTCAGAAACAGAACCCATCTTGGAAAAGAATCTTTCCAATAAGGAGAGGGAGGCCTTAAATAAACTACAAAAGAACACCGAGATTGTCATCAAATAAGCTGATAAAGGGGGGGTCTTGTGATCATGGATCGAGACAAGTATGTAACAGAAGCTAAGAGATTACTAGGAGATACCAATTCTTATAAAATCCTACAGAAAGATCCAAAAGATGATTTCCTAGAGGATCTACGGTCACTGCTATTAAATGGACTACGTACTGGCATTTTAACGAAGGAGGAGTACCAGTTTTTAATGCAGTTCTACCCCGTTACCCCTATATTTTATTTTTTACCCAAAATACATAAATCAATTACTAATCCACCGGGCAGACCAATAGTAGTCGTTATAGACTCTCTCACTTCAAATCTCTCTGAATATGTAGATGTATTTCTTAGGAAATATGTGAACCAGTTACCATCATATTTGAAGGACACAACAGCGGTACTTAATCTGGTGAAAGACATAGAATGGAAACCAACATATTTGTGGGCCACAATCGATGTACAAGCACTTTCTACATGCATCGAACATTCAAAGGGTGTGGCAGCATGTAAAGAGTATCTAGATAATAACCTTTCCCTGACGGATTCCCACAAACAATTCATTTGTGATATCATGTTTTTCATTTTAACTCACAATTATTTTAAATTTCTGGATCATTTTTATATACAAAGCTGCGGAACCGCTATGGGAACTATTTTTGCACCGAGTTTCGCAAATCTATTCATGGGAAGATGGGAAGAAACTTTTATCTACAATGATCACCCTTTTAGAAATGTTATAATCTTTTACAAAAGGTACATTGATGATATTTTGATTATTTGGGATGGTACAATGGAAGATTTTAACAACTTTTTTACAAACTATCTGGCACATAATGATCTGAATCTCACCTTTACTTCAAATGTGGATAAAGTACAAATAGAGTTCTTGGATCTTATCCTTGTGGGGAAAGAAAACAGAATTGTGGACACCAACTGTTATTTGGACTACAGGAGTAATCACCAAAAACAGTGGAAAAAACAACATCCCCTACTCCCAGTTCCACAGAATTAGAAGGAACTGCAGTGAAATAGAAGAGTGCAACGAACAACTTGAGAAATACAGAAACAGATTCCTAGACAAGAAGTATCCCACCAGCATTCTTGACGAGGCGGTCAACAAGACAAGAACCCTGGAGAGGAACGACCTTTTAACGTACAAGAACAGGGAAACGAAAAAGGACTCCACTGCTTTTATTACGACTTACAGTAGACATGAGAAACTCATCAGGCAATCAATGAAAACCCACTGGAACATCTTACTCATGGATCCTGTTTTAAAAGACATACTGCCACCGCAACCTGAGATTGTTTTTAAGAAATCCAAAAATTTTAAGGATTTGGTGGCACCTAGAATGCTGAGATCTGTGACCAACAAAAAAGAACCCCTTATCAGGTGTGTAGGTAGCTATAAGTGTGGACACTGCAATGTCTGTAGGTATTTACACCCAAACCGGAAAACTTTCTCTGCAACAGGTGACGTGAAAGAATTCAAGATCAAGGAATATATGATATATATGATATATAATAAGGTATTATTTACCTTTTGGAATGTGACTGTAGTAAAAAATATATTGGGAAGACTAAGAGACAACTCAAATTAAGAATCTAAGAACATGTCCGGAATATAAAGAACAAGGTGGAAACACATGCGGTTTCCAAGCACTTCTTGTTACACCATGACTCTAATTCTGACGCCCTAACGTACAAGGCCATAGAACATGTCACACTCGGTGAAAGAATTGGCAACCTCGCAAATCTGCTATCCAGAAGGGAAATGTTCTGGATATTCCAATTGAAGACGATGTATCCGGCTGGATTCAACGAAAGCTACGAAATCTCTCCCTTTCTTTAGATATTTATTCTCTCCCCCCTTTTTTTTCTTATAAATAAACACTGTGGTGCCTGGTTATGGCTTTTCATTTATAGAGTCTTTACTTCAGTTGTGATATCCTTTTAGGGAACCTGTGCTAAGTAGACTACAGCCATACCAAAATGGAACGCCCACTCTCGTCCGATCGTGGAAGCTAAGCATTTTATGGGCCTGACCAGTATCAAGGAGGGTGACCTCCGGAGAAGACCAGGTGCTGTAGAAACAGTGCATGCACATTGGAGTTCCCAAATCTGTAAAACAGCTGTAAATCACCTAATGTAATATTACTCATCACTTACGTATTTCTCCAAACACTTTAGTATTCTCCTCTTTACCTCTTCCCTTAATGGATATAATCTATTATACTATTTATAGAAAGAATACACCTGTAATGGATATAATCTATTGTACTATTCATAGAAATACCCAACTAAGAACTCACACCCTTTCTCATAAGTTATTAATAATAAGAGACACAGGAGATTTTGCACAGGCACTTTAACTATAATAATTTTCTTCTTTATTATTATTCTTCATGGAAATTTCTTTTCCTCTTTTATCAACTTGGGATATATATTTTAATTATATAATTTTTTTAAATATAATATACATGTTTTAAATACGTATTCACAAATATGCTCACGATTCCCCGGTAATTTATATATTTTTTTATTTCATTCTCTTCCTATGTCTTTCTGGGCAGAGACTGGCGTAACAATAGACTGTATACTTATATGCCGTTTAAACGAAGAATCTATATCCACCAATAACCGTCAAAACTCTAAAGAATAGTGATCTATCACTGGGGCTCATTCTTGGAAAGACTTTTTTAGAAACGTTATTTGCGGTCCAAATGCGTTCCAACATTGAATGGATCTCTGGACACTATCTGTTGAATGCGGTTCTACTGGCCGGAAGTGACGCGCGGCATGAAAGAAGAAAATTCATATTTGGAGTGCGTTCCACGGGATATATGGATTCCTGTTCCACCCATGAGATGAGGCATGCGGGAGGTGATGCGAACGCGACTTCCGGCAAATGTGACGCGGCTTCCGGTACCCGGTCTCTGACGCGGAAATGGGCGCACGCGCAGAGGAGCCCGCTCTACCACAGGAAGTGGGGCAGAAGTAACTTTTACCAGCACACTCCGCTAATAATAATCCTTTACACTCATCAAACCATTTGTTTTGAAATTTAGTAATAATAATTAGCTTTGTTATAGATACTTATATCACATATACTGAATTCATCTTAATATGTTATATATTACTAACATGTGCTCCCTAAGCATCACTTTGGGAGGAAGTGATGTCACACATAGTCTTCTAATTGATAGAGGTATAAATACAAGACCTGTCCCAATGCTACACTACCCTTGATGAAGTCCTGACGGACGAAACGCGTTGGACATTTCATGATCTTTCCCAGACTGACCTCCTTTATCTAAGATAAGCACTTTATACACATATATTGCAATTTGATGTGTACCTTGTACTTTTATTCTATTATTCTAATTTTCTCCATTTTTTATGAACTTTTATGCTCAAGTATTTCTTTTTAACAAAATCAGATTGTTTTTTGTAAAATAAATATGTATTTTTTATAAAGAAATCTTTTATGTTCCTTTACAATAGACACCATTGGCCGCTGATGCCTATATATATATATATATATATATATATATATATATAGTTTAGTAAAACAAGTAGTTACTCAGCTTAAAGTGATTCTAACTATATTGTTGCTTACTTGCCTGAGTCCAAGTTGTGACAGGCCTGTGAAACAGAAAAATATCCAGAATAATAAACTGTTCAATTTTCTATATATTCTGTGTTTTAGTCATGTACTGTACACTACTGCGAATAAGTGAGCAGGGCCTAATTTACTATGGATTGCTATTGAGGCTGAAATAGCAATTTTATAAAAACCTGCTACTGCTAAAAATCACATGTGAAGCGCCGCTAAGAAAGGGTAAAAGGTGCCCACCAATGCATTTGCAAATCTGCGTATGCATTTATCAGAATTGCAATGCATACGCAAAAAATGAGCACAATTGACAGTTGCGGCCGACCCATGCCCACTAAAAATAATGAGAATACAGTCACACCGGGCACCATGTTTTTAATTGCTGCGTTTGCAGATGACATCAGATACACACAACGAAAATGGCCATGACACGACTACGTTTTCCCAATCACTCCCCACAAACACCATGTTACCACCCACCAAAGGTCACTTCACGTTAATCAAATTGTGATCTCTTTACAATTAAAAAAAATAGAGATATACACTTGGCGCTTTCACCTACAATGTGAAAGCAGCTAGTCTCGGGACACTGATCCCAGTTATCCCAAGAGTTAAAAGAACCAAACAAGAATGAGACAGCGCTTTTCACATTGTATAAAAATTGACCTTTACTTTATGTTTTATATCAAATACATATATCAAATTAGCACCTATATACATACATATAGATATCACACTACGATACCGGCCAGTATCAATTTAATCTAAAATATACATCATATTAAAAACAACTCCACATCAGAATTAGTTAATCCAAAATTATCCAACTGAAATAGCAAATGACCTACAGCTCTATAATACTCTTAGTGAGGCTCTGAGATATGGATTCTCTAACTTTTTAATATACCACAGTCTGCGTAATTAGTAAGCAAGCCTCATTTTCAGTTTGGATATATACTAGTAGTTACAACTCCTTATGCATAGATATATTTATAATTTTACTTCTTTTACTGCAGATCAATACATACCTTCAATTTCATATAGAATTTGAAGGTATGCATTGATCTGCAGTAAAATAAGTAAAATTATAAGTATATCTATGCATAAGGAGTTGTAACTACTAGTATATATCCAAACTGAAAATGAGGCTTGGAGGAGGGAATATCAGAGAATTCTATGCTAATGAAAATGAGGCTTGGATCGCGGGCGCTACTGCGCATGCACGAATCCGGAACACCGGTATTTATGGTCAGAAGGAAGGAGGAGGAATAATTATACACTGAGGAAGCCGCCGAAGCTGGAGGGTAGGCGTAGAAACGCATTTGGAGACTCATTGTGGATAATACCACATTTTGTTTTGCTGCTGCTGCTACGGCTGACTGGGGCGCTCTGACCAAGTGCAGGCTGAGCTGAGGAGAAGCGGGATTACCTGTGGCCATTATTACGCTGTGCTTCCGCGGCTCCGGCTGTTTGAAGCAGGCACAAGGTTATGCTGCACTGAGGAGGAGAATCCATATACCGGAGAAGGAGTCACAGATTCCAGTTACCACTGTCACTTGCTGGAGAGGCTGCCATGCCCACAAGCACTCTGAGGAGAGGTATCTATTAGAGTACACAGCATTTGTACTCGTGGGGAATTGTGGACTCTCAGATTCTCAGTTCTTTGCCACATAGTATTGCTTTTGGCATAAACAGCTGACTGCACATTAACAACGTTATAAGCAATAAATGTATTCATTCAGCATACTAACATTAAGCTTGGTATATTTATGGACAGCATAAAGCAGAAGTTTACCATCTACCTGATTAAAATATTAACAGCTGATTTCAAACTAACATCTGCACCATCAACCACATTTATAGTGCATGAACAGACAGCTTGCTTTAATTGATGGACAAATCTTTCTACTTTAACACCTTTTCTGCTTGACTATCATCTGTATAAGGATCTTCTGATGGACTTACTTGCTTGCTAATTACGCCGACTGTGGTATATTAAAAAGTTAGAGAATCCATATCTCAGAGCCTCACTAAGAGTATTATAGAGCTGTAGGTCATTTGCTATTTCAGTTGGATCATTTTGGATTAACTAATTCTGATGTGGAGTTCTCTTTACAATAAGGCTGCATATGCAGAGTGGTCGCATTTTGACTGCATGCACAGTCTGCATGATAATCACCCAGTGCAGGTGTTCTCACATTAGCAAATGATAGTGAATCAGGCCCAGAGTGTATCTAGTGGTGAGTAAAGGCAATGGTAATGCGTAAACAAGAATCCTGTGTAAAGAGGAAAATGGGTAGAGGTCACAGTAACAGAAAAAAAACCTTAAGTATGCCTATGGGATTGTATACTTACCATTACTATGTTCCCAAGTTTAATTGGTAAGCATCAGCTTTAGACTTGCATGGTGGCACTAGCCTTCTTCATAGTTAAAGAGAAGAATTCATACTGTAGCTCTGCTTCCTCAGTGACACTCAGATGAGCAGGGGTTACATGTATCTGTAGTGCACACTCTTTGCAATCCCCTGTTTGGCTATACTGTATTTGCCAGTCCTTACTGGTAATCAGTACAGCGTGCCTTACAGATCTCTACTTGTTCTGCTAGTATCAATAAGCCAGTTCCATTTCTTATATTAGGAGAAACCATTTTAAACCTCCTAGTTTCCATTATACAGCCTCCCGCTATATACAGACCTCAGATCTTGCTCCAAGTACAGACAAATCACAGATCCTGACACAGCTTTAATATTTGTTTTATTTGCTTGACAGGTACTTGGTGGATGGTTTATTCTATTATTTCAGTCTTGGATGTTTTTCTGTTAATTTTGTTGATTGTTGCTTAATCAAGTTGCAGTATAAAATGACAAAAGTAGAGGACGTACTCACAGAGGGATATGCACTGTATTAAGGCCCTCATTCTGAGTTGATCGCTCGCTGCCGTTTTTTAGCAGCGCAGCGATCAAGTGAAAAAGCGGCTATTCTGCGCATGGTAAGTACTTTCACACAAAACCTTGTAGTTTTATCCAAGCTCGAGCAACGTTTTTCAGTCGTTTGAGTGTTCGTAGTATGATTGACAGGAAGTGGGTGTTTCTGGGCAGCAACTCTGCGTTTTCCGGGAGTGTGCTAAAAAAAGCAGGCGTGCCAGGCAAAAACGCAGGAGTGGCTGGCCGAACGCAGGGCGTGTTTGTGACGTCAAAGCAGGAACTAAGGCTGCAGTCATCGCAAGATAGGAGTAGGTCTGGAGCTACTCAGAAACGGCATGACATTTTTCCTGTGCAGTTCTGCTAATCTTTCGTTCGCACGTCTGCTAAACTAAGATACACTCCCAGAGGGCGGCGGCCTAGCGTTTACACTGCTGCTAAAAGCAAGCAGCTAGCGAGCGATCAACTCGGAATGAGGGCCTAAGCCTTTTAAAGATTGGAGAAGTAAACTACTGGAAAAGTTGGCCAAAGCAACTAATCATTCTACATATTATTTTATAGAATGCATTTGATAAATGCTAGGTAGATATTGATTGGTTGCTTTGTGCAACTTCGTCATTCATCTACTTCTCCACTCTATAGAAGGCTTGAGACATTTCCCCCAAAATCACATGTGTGACACTTTGGACTCATTAAACGTAATTATCTAATTTTTATATCATAATTGCTGGAAAATGTAATATATTCAGTATGTTTTTTCCATATGGACTGTAAGTGCAGTGAAAATCAGGATCTATCCTGTCTGGAACAGTGGAATTTATATTAGTCCATGGGCACTAGGACTGGGACCTCTGTGCTATAAATGAGACTGGAATGAGATGAGCTAAGTACTTTAATTAGGCTATTATGGGAGTAAACTCTAGGACTGAGGCAAACTGGAGACAGGACTAGAGTCAAATGGTTTGATTCCAGACAGGAACCAGATTAGGCAGAATCCAGACTGGGACTGGAACAGACAGAATCCAGACTGAGACTGGAATAGGTAGAATCCAAACTTAGACCGGTACAGGAAGAATCCGGGCTGGAACTTGAACAGGCTGAACCCGGGCTACCATCGGAATAGGCAGAATCTGGACTGGGATTGGAACAGACAGAATCTGGGCATGGACTGGAACAGGAAGAATCCAGACCGGTGGCTGTGGATGCTGGGTTATGATCAGAAATGATGAGACAGGCTAGGACCAATAACGTAATAGAGCCTCAGGATACTTGATGGCTGTAACGGAATATGTTGTGCTTGTACAGAAGTAGAAGGCTGTGGAAATGCACACGCAATAATAAATACTTGATGCAGCAGGCTACTAAAGATAACAGGAGAACTGGATGCAGCAGCACAGAATGGAGATAACAATGTCCTTTAGAATGAGCTTTCAATACAAGACTGGAACTTGAAGCAGATAGGAAATTTGCTTACAGAACAATCAGGTGTTAACTGCACTCTGGAATATAGGAACACTGCTAGAGAAGGGTGCATAGATCCGGAAGCAGGTAGCAAGTGCAACTAGTTAAACAAGGATGAGATGAACTCGAGTGATTAGCTGAGGCTTACAGGTGGATGTGCAGTCAGGAGGAAATCACAGCAGAACAAATGACAGGCATATAGACAAGGCAGAGATGTGAACACGATAAAGAGCAGGGGGGCAGAGTTTTGCGGAATGACCGCGACATTCTGCATAACTCCGCCCCCCTGAGCGGAGTACTATGGAAGAGGGAGGCGGGGGAGCAGCAGGATATCAGTGCTGGCAGGCTGGTGGCTGCCAGCTAATCGACAACAAATATTACCTTTGGCAATGAGTGTGGATACCAGAGCATGAAACCCATGGCAACGAGTATGACACCCAGTGCATGAAACCACTGCCAACGAGAATGCCACCCAGCGCATTAAAACCTCTGGCAATGAGCAGGTAATTTAAAAGTAATTAGAAGCTTTACTGTAAGACATAATGTATCACAGGCATTGTGGTGTATGACATAATATGGTGCAGGGGGCATAATATGGTGCAAGGGGAATTACTATGTGGGGCTTAATATGGTGGAATGTTTTTTTGTCCTGCGGTGGCTAAGGTCTGTTGTAGCAGAGTCAGGGGCGGATCCAGAAGAAAATGATAGGGGGGGCACCATGAAAGGGGCAAGTACATTTGCGTGCGGCTTCGGTGCATGTGAGGTGGCGCTTCTTATACAATGCCCACAGTTGTAGCGCTCATTATGCAATGTCCACTGTACTGGTAGTGCCCCTTATATAGACCCCATAGTAGTGGTGCCCCTTTTGCAATGCCCGTATTGCCCCCAGTAGTAATGTTGCCTGTAGTAATGCCCCCAGTGGTAATTCCCCTGCAGTTATGACCCAGTAGTTTACCCCCCCCCCTTTAGTTTAGCCTCCTAGTGGTAATGCCCCCTGTAGTTTGCCCCATTGTAGTTTAGCCCCTGTAGTTATGCCCCCTTGTAGCTTAGCTTTCAGTAGTAATGCCCCCAGTAGTTTGGCCCCTGTAGTTAAGCCCCCAGTAGTTTGGCCTCCCTGTAGTTTAGCCCGCAAGTAGTAATGCCCCTGTAGTTAAGCCGCCAGTAGTAATGCCCCTGTAGTTACGCCGCCAGTAGTTAGCACCTTTGTAGTTGGCCCCCAGTAATAGTCCCCCAGTAGTTTTCCCCCAGTAGATGCCACCCAGTAATAATGTCCCCCAGCAGTTTGCACCCAGTAGATGCCCCCCAGTAATAATGTCCCCCAGTAGTTTGCCCCCAGTAGATGTCCCCCAGTAATAATGTCCCCCAGCAGTTTGCCCCCAGTAGATGTCCCCCAGTAATAATGTCCCCCAGCAGTTTGCCCCCAGTAGATGCCCCCCAGTAATTATGTCCTCCAGTAGTTTGCCCCCAGTAGTAATGCCCCCTAGGAGTTTGCCCCCAATAGATGACCCCCCAGTAGTAATGCCCCCAGTAGATGCCCCACAGTAATAATGCCCCAGTAGAGGTCCCCCAGTAAAAATGTCCCCCAGTAGCTGCCCCCAATAGATGAACCCCCAGTAGTAATGCCCCCAGTAGATGCCCCACAGTAATAATGCCCCAGTAGAGGTCCCCCAGTAAAAATGTCCCCCAGTAGCTGCCCCCAATAGATGAACCCCCAGTAGTAATGCCCCCAGTAGATGCCCCCCAGTAATAATGCCCCCAGTAGCTGCCCCCAATAGATGACCCCCAGTAATAATGCCCCCTATGAGTTTGCCCCAATAGATGACCCCCCAGTAGTAATACCCCCAGTAGATGGCCCCCAGTAAAAATGTCCCCCAGTAGCTGCCCCCAATAGATGACCCCTCAGTAGTGATGCCCCCAGTAGATGCCCCCCAGTTATAATGCCCCCAGTAGTTTGCTCTCCCGTTCTGGGAGCCAAATTGTCTAGAAACAGCCCTGTATATATGAAATATAAGCTTCTAAAATAACATCAGGAAACTTCACAAAGAGTACTCCCAGCTGTATTTCTGGGTGTCCTTGCCAAAAGAACACAGAAAAGCACACTCAACAAGTGCAGTAGCTTTCAAGTCCAGGGATCACTTGGAGAAAGATGGAAAATCAGAGTCATAGTAGTAACTGGAACTCTTCCTCATAACATTAATACCAACTGCCTTTCTCAAACTGGGGCAGTGTATCTTAATACATCATTTCATACCCAAATAGTACAATATTATCTAAATGCAAATACTGTATACAAACTGAAGGACCTTCCAGTTACGTCAATAAAATAGATATTGGAATAAACTGCATTTATCTTTATAGTAATTTTATTAACACGAGTATGGCTTTGTTTTATACATATTAGAGACTTCTATGAAAAAAAGGAGATTTATGGTAAGAACTTACCCTTGTTAAATCTCTTTCTGCGAGGTACACTGGATTCCACAGGGAATAACGGGGATCATTCTGAGTTGATCACTAGCTTCCGTTGTTCGCAGCGCAGCGATTAGGCTAAAAATTGGCATTTCTGCACATGCGTATGGCCTGCAATGCGCACGGCCCGCAATGCGCACACGCGTCGTTCGGGTACAAAGTCCGTTGTGGTTGTGCACAGGTTCTAGCGAAGTTTTCAGTCGCACTGACTGCCGCAAGAAGATTGACAGTAAGGGGGCACTTCTGGGTGTCAACTGACCGTTTTCAGGGAGTGTTTGCAAAAACGCAGGCGTGTCTGAAAAACCGCAGGCGTGTCTGGGCGTTCGCTGGGGGGTGTATGACGTCAAATCCAGACACGAATAGGCTGAAGTGATTGCAAGCACTGAGTAGGTTCAGAGGTACTCAGAATCTGCACAAACTGTTTTTGCAGAGCTCGGCTACACATGCGTTCGCACTTCTGCTAAGCTAAAATACACTCCCCAGTGGGCGGCGGCATAGCGTTTGCACGGCTGCTAAAACTAGCTAGCGAGCGATCAACTTGGAATGACCCCCAACATCAGGGGTGTAGAGTAGGATCTTGATCCGAGACACCAACAGGCTAAACGCTTTGACTGTTCCCAGGATGCATAGTGCCGCCTCCTCTATATCCCCGCCTCCAGGCACTGGAGCTCAGTTTTTTTAACCAGTCCAATGCAGTAGCAGGTAAAAGAGATGACAACAGTTAGTAGCCACAGACATCACATTCTCACGACAGGAGAAGGTATCAGTGGCTAATGCCATACCAACCCAAAGAAGCTAAGTGCATCAGGGCGGTCACCCTGTGGAATCCAGTGTACCTCGCAGAAAGAGATTTAACAAGGGTAAGTTCTTACCATAAATCTCCTTTTCTGCAGTGGGGTACACTGGTATTCCAGAGGGAATAACATTGGGGATGTCCTAAAGCAGTTCCTCATGGGAGGGGACACATTGTAGCGGGCACAAGAACCTGGCGTCTAAAGGAAGCATCCTTGGAGTCGGAAGCATCCTTGGAGTCGGAAGCATCGAAGGCATAGAACCTTATGAGCGTGTTCACTGAGGACCGCGTAGCTGCCTTGCACAATTGTTCAAGGGTCGCACCACGGCGGGCTGCCCAAGAAGGTCCAACAGACCAAGTAGAGTGGGCTTTGATGGTAGCAGGAGCTGGAAGACCAGCCTGTACATAAGCATGTGCATTCACCGTTTTAATCCATCTGGCCAGGGTCTGCTTATTTGCAGGTCAGCCACGTTTGTGAAAACCAAAAAGTACAAAGAGAGAATCAGACTTCCTAAGGGTGGCTGTCATCTTCACATCGATACGGAGAGCCCGTACCACATCCAAAGACCACTCTTTGGAGGACAAATCAGGAAAGATAAGGGCCAGAACCACAATCTCTTGGTTAAGGTAGAAAGAAGACACCACCTTAGGTAGATAACCAGGGCGCGTTCTAAGATCTGCCCGGTCATGGTGAAAAATCAGAAAGGGAGACCTACAGGATAAGGCACCCAAGTCTGAAACCCATCTAGCAGAGGCAATAGCCAGTAAAAACAAGACCTTAAGCGTAAGCCATTTGAGGTCCACAGACTCAAGAGGTTCAAACGGAGACTCTTGTAGGGCATTCAGAACAACCGACAAAACCCAAGGAGCCAAAGGAGGAACATAGGGAGGTTGAATCTGAAGAACACCTTGAGTGAATGTGTGAACATCAGGAAGAGTCGCAAGTTTTCTCTGAAACCAAACCGACAAGGCAGAAATATGAACCTTGAGGGAGGCCAGACGAAGGCCTAAGTCCAGGCCCTGTTGCAGTACTGAACTTGAAAGCATCACAATTCTTAGCGGCACACCAGGTAAAGTAAGAATTCCAGACTCTATGATAAATCCGGGCAGAAGCCAGCTTACGGGCCTTCAACATATTTTGAATGACGGCCTCAGAAATACCTTTGGCTCTCAGGACTGAAGCTTCAAGAGCCATGCCATCAAAGCCAGCCGGGCCAAATTCTGGTAGACACAGGGGCCCTGAACAAGGAGTTCTGGTCATTGCGATAGCAGAAGAGGACGCTCTAACAAGAGACCCTGTAGGTCTGAGAACCAATGCCATCTGGGCCACGTTGGAGCGATCAGATGTAGGATTCCTCCTTCTTGATTGAACTTCCTTATTACTCTGGGCAGGAGTGACACCAGAGGGAACACGTATGGCAGCCGAAACTTCCATGGAATTGCCAGTGCGTCCACGAATGCTGCTTGAGGATCCCTTGTCCTTCCTCTGAAGACCTGAACCAAGTGATTGTGTCGAGACGCCATCAGGTCTACATCTGGTAAGCCCCACTTGTCCACTAGGAGTTGAAATACTTCCGGATGAAGGCTCTACTCTCTGGCGTGTAAGTCCTGATGACCGAGGAAGTCCCCTTCCCAGTTGAGGACTCCCGGAATGAACATTGCTGATATGACTGGCAGATGGCGTTCCACCCAGCGAAGAATCTTTGACACTTCCAACATCGCCATGTGGCTTCGAGTGCCGCCTTGATGATTTATGTACGTCACTGTGGTGGCGTTGTCTGACTGTACTTGAACAGGCCTGTTCCATACCAGAGGCAGGGCTAGTGTCAGCACATTGAACACTGCCTGTAATACCAGAACGTTTATTGGGAGGCAAGACTCCTCCCAGGTCCACCGACCCTGAAGAGAGTGTTACTCCAACACCGCTCCCCAACCCCTCAGACTTGCATCCGTCGTCAGAAGGACCCAGTTGGAGATCCAGAAGGGACAGCCCCTACTCAATTGCTGGTCCTGTAGCCATCACGTTAGCGACAGACGGACCTCCGGAGACAAGGAGATCATGTGAGACCTGATCCAATGAGGCAGACCATCCCACTTGGCCAGAATCAGTTTCTGGAGAGAGCGGGAATTAAATTGAGCGTACTCTACCATGTCGAAAGCCGATACCTGGAGGCCTAGTACTTGCATTGCCGAGTGTATCGACACACGGGCAAGACAGGAAGCATCTTATTCTGTCCTAAAGGTTCAGGACCTTCTCCTGGGACAAGAACAACCGCTGGTTGTGAGTGTCCAACAGTGCCCCCAGGTACACCATGCTCTGAGCAGGGACCAGGGATGATTTCTTCCAGTTGATTAGCCACCCGTGGGCTTGCAGAAACTGGACCGTCAGATCCAGATGATGGAGGAGAACTTCTGGTGAATTGGCCAGGATCAGCAAGTCATCCAGATACGGAAGGATCCTGATACCCCAACGGCGGAGTAGAGCCATCATCACCGCCATGACTTTGGTGAAGATTCGTGGAGCTGTTGTCAGTCCAAAAGTCAAGGCCCGGTATTGATAATGTAGGTTGCCAATAGCGAACCGCAGGTACTGCTTGTGCAACATGGCAACAGGAATTTGTAGGTAAGCATCCTGTATGTCCAGGGATACCATATAGTCCCCGGGCTCCAAAGACAAAACAATAGAGTGAAGAGTCTCCATACGGAACTTGGATACTCGCACAAATTTGTTCAAAGACTTGAGGTTAAGAATGGGCCGTGAGGACCCATTTAGTTTCGGGACTAGGAACAGCATTGAATAGTACCCCCTGTCTCTCTGAGTCAGAGGCACCGGCACTACCACTCCTGTTTCCAGGAGGAATCGTACCACCACCTGTAGAGCATTTGCTTTCACCGGATCCGTAAGGATGTTTGTTGAGCAAAACTGACGAGGGGAACGCTTCTGGAAGGAGATGGCGTATCCGTGAGTGATGACTTCCCATACCCAGGTGTCTGAAGTGATCTGTATCCATGCCTGAGCAAACCCTAGGAGTCAGCCTCCCACCCTAGGATCCCCCAGAGGGAGGGCCGCCCCATCATGCAGCAGGCTTGTCAGTTTTGGAAGCAGGCTGACGGGCGGCCAGGCTCTTTTAGGCTTGGGCTTACTGGACTTGGAAGTGCGTGACTGTTTCGGGTACGCCTGACCCTTTGCTTTATCTGGAGGTCGATAGAACGAAAGGAAGTACTCTTAGCCTTCGGATCTGAAGGAGCAGTACTAGGCAGACATGCAGTCTTAGCAGAGGCAAGATCAGCAACAATTTTGTTGAGGTCTTCCCCAAAAAGAATATTCCCCTTAAAAGGGAGAACCTCCAGAGTTTTCTTATGGACCTTACACACTGGCAGATAAAACAGAATGACATGAACGTTCTCGTTCATAAATGAAAGAGAACTCTTTCATATCGTTCTGTGTGTAGGCACCAACGATTAATGATGCGCGGCCCAGCGCTCGTTAATTGTTGGTGCCCCGTCGCTTATGCATGCAGGCCAATATGGACAAGATTGTCCATATTAGCGTGCAGTGCTATGGAGCCGGGTGACAGGGGGAGTGAAGAAACTTCACTCCCCCCGTCACCTCCCCCCTGCTGCTGGGTCGCCCCTTCGGCCGTATCCGCTGTTGGGCAGCTCGGCAGCGGATCAGTATGTGTGTAGGGCCCATTAGAGTCCAGATCCACAGACCAGGACCGTAACCACAGGATTCAGCATGCCAGAATGGACGTAGTAGCCGCTTTGGCCACCAGAACATCTGCATTAGATGCCGCCTCCTGAATGTATTGAGAAGCCGTAACAATATACGAGAGACATTGTTTAGCATTATCAGGAAAGTTAGATGGCAGTTCCACTTCCACCTCCTGAACCCAAGCCGTGATGGCTTCAGCAGCCCAAGAGGCCGCAATAGTAGGTCTATGCACAGCTCCAGCGAAAGTATAAATAGACTTCAAGCAACCCTCCACATGCTTATCCGTCGGTTCTTTCAGAGAAGTGACGGTAGTGACAGGCAGAGCAGAATAAACCACCAGCTGTGTGACTTGTGAGTCCACTGGAGGTGGTGTTTCCCAATTTTTACTTAGCTCTGCGGCAAGAGGATAGCGAGCTAGCAACTTCTTATGAGGTGTAAACTTTTTCCCTGGACACTCCCAGGATTCCTGACGTATGTCAACCAAATGGTCAGAATGAGGTAAAACAAGTTTATCGACCTTCTGACGTTTTGAGCCTATCAGGTTTCCTAGAGGCCTCTTGATGTTCTGTGTCATCATCGATTTGGAGAATCAGCCGGAGAGCCTCCACAAGATCAGGAACATCTACCTGTGAAACAGATTCCCCATCAGAAGCATCTGCATCAGTGTCCGTGGGGTCAGTATACACACCCTCTTTATCAGAAGAGGTATCCGGAACATGAGTGGATTGCGAGGAAGTAAGGGCCCGCTTAGAGGGTACCTTGGCCTTAGGCGGGCGAGGGCCAGGTATCTGCTTAGCCATTGTCTGATGGAATTGCTGTAACTGAGTGGACAGGAGTATCTGCCCATGGCGGATTAACCGCTGGGACATATTGTGGCTGTAAAGGTGCAGGTGGTCCCAGGGGGGGCGTGAGTCTAGTTACAAGCGTATTCAGCAATGTAGAGAAAGTAGCCCAAGGTGGGTCTGAATGTGCCCCCGTTGCTACAACCTGACTGGGAGTTAAAGAGCCCCCAGCACTGGAGCCCTCAGCTGCAATGTTATCCTCTAAGGGGTCCATGATGTCACCACCGTGACTTGCGGGATCAGCCACGGAACCGTCGCCCCTTGTAGCCGACATGCTAGTCCAAGGGCAACGCAGTACAATAAATGCAGAGAATTTACCCAAACAAAAACTGGACAGTGTAATGCACAAACAGAGGATTCAAGTGGCAAATGGTGACTGAAAAGCACAGGGAAAAATACTATACAAGTATATCCTGTGAAAAACACCTATATTAACCAAAATCCCTGACGCACTGAGCCCCCCTCAGGGTAGAGAATATAGGGTTAGCACTTATGAGATAGATACACGGAGTAGATATCACACAGCAGCTATATGCACACACACAGTCACATATACAATGTAGAAGTTATGACAAGCAATAAAACTTCACTGGACTAGCAATACTTAGTAATACTGAGTAAATCTATATATGTCACTAGATATAACAATGCACAGGAAAGACTGGATGTATATCACAGGGAACTTGTACCAGATTACCCTGTCACAATGCACTATTTCTTAACTAACACTGCCAAAAGACATGTAGAATACTTAAGTGTCCTGCAAATGCACAGCGCTGACTACAGAGGCGGCTTTGCAGAGGAGGTTTTGCCCATGCAGTCCCAAAGCAGTGTGATGGCGCCAAACACTGCCACAGGGAATGAAGGAGAAGATATATGCAGCTCCAAGGCGGGAACATTTGTATAAAATGGCGCCTGAGGCTGGGGGAGGGGCTACAGGCTGGAGCCATATCCCCTAGCTAGACTTCCTCACCAGGTACTACGGGCCCTTGTAAAATGGGTTAAAACCCGATCTGTGCCCTTGCCCTGGTGGTCTAGTGGGGTCCCTGTACCAACACAGTGTCCACGCCAGCGCGCGCGGCCCGCCTCCCACAGGCCGCGCCGGATCACGGTTTGTGGCGGGTCCCACCTGGGAGACCCTCTTACCTCCTCCCTGATGTGGCCACACGAGAGCAGCGGTGGATGAGCAGCGGTGGATGTGTGTGCTATGCACCGGTAACCGGAGCACTCCGCTGTAAGTACCCGGCAACCAGGGACACAGGAGTATACAGCACCACCAGGGGAAGTGATGGAGCCGCAGCATTTAATGTCAGACTGACATCCAGCACTTGCCAGTGCTATGCTGCGGCCTTTGAAGTCTTCAATCTTCAGATTGGAGCAGCCCACCTGTTAGTGATCCTGCCTGCAGGGCACCAACTTACAAACTGATCTCAGTGCCTGGAGGCGGGGATATAGAGGAGGCGGCGCTATGCATCCTGGGAACAGTCAAAGCTTTTAGCCTGTTGGTGCCTCAGATTAAAATCCTACTCTACAGCCCTGATGTTATTCCCTGTGGAATCCCAGTGTACCCCGCTGCAGAAATAACTTTCCAAGTTTCAATCTCGATTTAAACATTTTACTAATCTACTGTACATGATAATGGACTAGTATGATCTAAAACTATGAAACTCCGGTATATGAACAAATTCCTCCTTCTCGTGACTCTCGTCATAGTCGCATTGCAGTACTTCTGTGATGTAGCTGTAATATACTGTTTCTTCTGTATAGAAATTCCTTAGCTAACAGGGAAATGAGTGACATTGGGCGCTTTTATTTCCCTTATAGGCACCATTCAACAATAAGAGAAGCAATGAATAAGTTGGAAACCAAGAATAAGAAATGGAATTATTAACTGACAGCTATTTAGAGGTGAAAGTACGTATATGTATTTTTGTCTTAGTTATACATATAGCTATTTTATATTTATTATGTCTTTCATAATATTATACTTATTGATGCATACTGTATGACACCTGTCATATGAATGATTCCCTTTCTGGGGCATTTGAACAAGTACCTATATATGCCCAAACTTATTCTCGTTAATTAATGCATATAGGGGATGGTTCAGACCTGATCGTAGATGTGCAAATTTAACACATCTACGATCAGTTCCTCTAACATGTGGGGGGACGCCCAACACAGGGCTAGTCCGCCCCGCATGTCAGGCCCTATCCCCACCCAAAAACTTCACACCTGCCAAGTAACTCACTGCCTGTGCAGCCTAGCTGCGCTGGCAGGCGGCTACCCGCCACATCCTAGGTTGCAGCGGCTGTGTGTGACCTCACGCAACAGCTGCGGCCCGCCCCAGCAACGGTCCAGACGTGCCTGGATTGTCCGGACCAGGCCCCCCACCAATGTCGTTCTAATGCCGCTCAGTGGTGCAAGAAGAAATATTTTCTTAGTGGTACTGAGTGCCGAAAAATGGGTGTGGTCCTGTATTGTGAGGGTGTGTGGCCACATGCTGCTAGTGGGAGTGGCTACATGACACTAGCGGCGTGGCCACACGACAGCCATTTCTTTTGGGGGAATCTAGAGGCAAGGCTAAAAATATTTAGTAATTCCTCCAGTATAATAAAAATATATAGTGATAACTCCAGTATAATAGTAATATGTAGTAGTAATGCTACCAATTTAATAACAAGATATAGTAATGCCTCCATTATAATAGGAAAATACAGCCACTGTCGCACTCCCAGTAACCCTGACAAAGTGGGAGGGGCCGTCATGCTGAAAAGCACCATGGTCTTGTTGCTTTGTGGCACATTATAATTGTGGTAGTGGCAAAGTGTGTGGCAGGTGGTGCTGTGTACCCGCTGCCAAATTCTTAAGGGTACTCCATACCCGAGCGTACCCACATGCTTGCACCGCTGATGCCGCTGGTACGCCCCCTCCCGCACCGTGACCGCCTCTGCCTGTCAATAAGGCAGAACTGATCGCAGCAGTGAGATCGCTGCAGCGATAGGGTCTGAATTAGGCCCAAAATTTGGATTTGAACTAAAAATATTATAATCATAACTAAAAATGTATTATTTATTTTATTTATTTATTAACAGTTTCTTATATAGCGCAGCAAATTCCGTTGCGCTTTACAATTTGAAATAACAATAACAAACTGGGTGATAACAAACAGTCATAGAGGTAGGAAGGCCCTGCTCGCAAGCTTACAATCTATAGGGAAATAGGCATGTGTACACAAGGAAAGGTACTATCTATAGCATAGAATAAGAAGACATGATTTGATAGGAAGGTTTATGAAAGTTATGTGGGCGGTTCTGGAATTTGATATGCTTGCCTAAAGAGGTGAATTTTCAGGGAACGCTTGAAGGTTTGGAGACTAGAGGAGAGTCTTATTGTGCATGGTAGGGCATTCCACAGAGTGGGTGTAGCCCGATGAAAGTCCTGCAATCGTGAGTGGGAGCGAGTAATGAGTGTAGATGAGAGACGCAGGTCTTGTGAAGAGCGAAGAGGTCGGGTTGGGAGATATTTTGAGATAAGCAAAGTGATGTACGTTGGTGTAGTTTGGTTAATGGCCTTGAAGTAGGAAGCAAGATCCTGTGCCTTGATAGTGGCTGGTGGGGTAGGTGAGGGAGGATTCAGAAGTGATTTAAATGTATTAAAGAGTCGTTTGGGGTTAGAGGCTTCAGCAGAGATAAGAGTTTGGAAATATGTTTGTTTGGCAGTGTCCAGGGCATTTTTATAAGAATGGTAGACAGTCTTATATGTGAGGAAGTCACTTGAAATACGAGATTTACGCCACTGATGTTCAAGTTTTCGTGTGAGTTTTTGTAGTTGTCCTTGTTAATTTGGAGTGCCATGGTTGACATCTAGGCCTACGTGGAGTGTGATGGGTAGCTGGAGCCACTTCATCAAGGGCTAGTTCTAGAGTCTCATTAAGGTGTGATACAGCCATCTCAGTAGAGGTGAATGCAGAAATAGGTGAAAGCAGTTGTTGGAGTGAAGTGGAAAGTTCTTGAAGATTAATTGTGTTAATATTTCTGCGGGTTTGAGGAAGATTAGAGGACTTCAGCAACACAGGGTTTGAATTAATGGAGAGCATGCAGGTGATAAGGTTGTGATCTGAGAGGAAGAAAGGAGTGTTAGTGAGTTCAGAGATGGAGCATAGTCTGGTGAATACTAGATCAAGGCAGTGGCCCTCCTGATGAGTAGAGGAGTCAGTCCATTGGGAGAGGCCAAGAGAGGAGGTTAAAGAGAGTAGTTTGGAGGCGTGAGCAGCAGATTTTGGACAATCAATAGCAATATTGAAATCACCCATGATAATGGTGGAGATGTCAGAGGATAGGAAGTGAGGGAGCCAGGCAGAAAAATCTTCCAAAAATTGTTTTGGATGCCCAGGTGGGTGGTAGATAGCTGCAACACGCATAGAGAAAGGAGAGTAAACCCTAATGGAATGTACTTCAAATGATGTAAATGTGAGTGATGGAACCTGTGGTTGAACAGTGTATGCAAAAGATTGGGAAAGAAAAAGTCCAACTCCTCCTCCTTTATGGTTACCGGGTCTGGAGGTGTGTGTAAAGTGGAGACCACCATGTACCAGTGCTGCTGGGGAGGCTGTGTCAGATTGTGTGAGCCAGGTTTCTGTTATAGCCAGCAGATTGATGTTGTTGGATATGAAGAGGTCATGGATGGATGTTAATTTGTTAATTGAATTCTACTTTGTACATACCATCCAACAGGGCCGTAATACATGGTATTGATATTGCCTAATGATTAATAATATTCAGTTAAGTCAGGGATCATCCATAGAATAGATTACAACTTGGTATAGTTTAGTCTATTAAAAAGTGGCAACCAAATATTTTTAGGTATGCAGTCAACAGATCTACGGTGTCTAATTAGACAGTTAATAGGTCGACATACATTAGGTTGACTTATGAAAGGTCAACAGTGCTTATGGATGACAGGTACAAAAGGTGGACAGGTTCAAATTGTCGACATGCCATGCTAATATGGTCAACATGATTTTTTTTCCATTTTTTTCTATACTTTACCATCCACATGGACTATGATTGGGAATAGTAAGCTTGCCCGAACCATGGCAAGTGAAGCGAGCCATGCGAGGGGATGCAGTACACTAATTGGGGTTCCACATGCTGAGATGAGGAAAATACCACCAAAAAACCCATAAAAAAAGTGTTGTGTCAACCATTCTCCATGTCAACCTTTTCATGTGTCAACCTTTTGTACCTGTCGACCTTTCCCAGTGTCAATCTGTCATATGTCGACTTAATGAACATGTTGACCTTTTCACTGTTGACCATATGATTGTAGATCTTCTTACTGTGGATCCGTTGATCTGTAACCATATTTTAGAGTAATGCTCAAATGCTCACGTGTTGTTGTTTATTTCCCCTCTCTCATTGCGTTTTTCTTTGTGCTGTTTGAACCCTGGCAGATCCTGTCTAACAAACGTCTGCCGCATAAAAATAGGCCCATCCTCATGACAGCATGATGAAGACCAGCCGTCACATGGTTTGACCATAAGTCACAAGTATTAAAATGTTTTTTTCTAAAATTATGCAATATGGCTCTGTCCACACCCACATTGCACCGGTCACATCCTCTCCCCTTCTCAGTATAGACCTTTCAAGATTTTCAGACCTAGGCCCATGTGGCCCCTAATCCGGCCACAGTAGAATGACAAGAGGGTGCACTGTATTTTTAAAGGTTTATCCTAGTAACCATTGCAAAGGGTAAGAGGAGTTGCCCAGTGCTACACTTCGGCCTGTACTCTTTGGGCACGCGTAATTGATTATTTTTTAATTTTACTTTCTGAGCAAGGCCCATGCTGAGTAGCCTTGGCTTGTAGAAGATGTGAGGGGTAAAACAGGTATGTTTTCTTAATATTGTTTCACCACGTGACTTGGCCTAGACTGCATGCAGTTTGGCCTCAATCAGATATAGTTTAGCTGTTTGAAATCCGCAACAGATCAGATGCAGTTTTATTTGTCAGTAAATCCTGTTGTATGGTTTTTAAAACCAAATCCGATGTGTGGCTGTGTAGCTTAGACTTCCTAATACCCCTTTTATACCCCTTTCACACCGCATTACATAACCCGGTATCAACCCGTTATATTGCCGGGTCGACACAGGTCGCTGTGCGGTGTGAAAGGGGCCAGTCACGAATTCCCGGGTCACCTGACCTGGTAATTCAACCCGGGAATTAAGAAGGGTTATTTCCGGGTTATTAGCAGGTCAGGGTGCAGTGTGAACGGGTTACCCGATGCAACCCGGCACCCGTTCACAGCATAGGGAGAAGCGACGTGGAGATGATCTCATATCCCAGTGCGGCCTCCGTCCCGCCCCTGATGCTGCCGCAGTCCCCGCCCCTGATGGCAACCCGACCCGGCATATTGCCGGATCGTAAAGCCAGTTCTCATGGTCCAATGCCGGGTCGCACCCTGGAAGGACCCGTTTCCATTTCCCGGGTGTGACCCGGCACTTACGATCTGAAAGCGGTATAAGTAGTAGAGATGAGCGCCTGAAATTTTTCGGGTTTTGTGTTTTGGGTTCGGTTCCGCGGCCGTGTTTTGGGTTCGACCACGTTTTGGCAAAACCTCACCGAATTTTTTTTGTCGGATTCGGGTGTGTTTTGGATTCGGGTGTTTTTTTCAAAAAACCCTAAAAAACAGCTTAAATCATAGAATTTGGGGGTCATTTTGATCCCAAAGTATTATTAACCTCAAAAACCATAATTTCCACTCATTTTCAGTCTATTCTGAATACCTCACACCTCACAATATTATTTTTAGTCCTAAAATTTGCACCGAGGTCGCTGTGTGAGTAAGATAAGCGACCCTAGTGGCCGACACAAACACCGGGCCCATCTAGGAGTGGCACTGCAGTGTCACGCAGGATGTCCCTTCCAAAAAACCCTCCCCAAACAGCACATGACGCAAAGAAAAAAAGAGGCGCAATGAGGTAGCTGTGTGAGTAAGATTAGCGACCCTAGTGGCAGACACAAACACCGGGCCCATCTAGGAGTGGCACTGCAGTGTCACGCAGGATGTCCCTTCCAAAAAACCCTCCCCAAACAGCACATGACGCAAAGAAAAAAAGAGGCGCAATGAGGTAGCTGACTGTGTGAGTAAGATAAGCGACCCTAGTGGCCGACACAAACACCGGGCCCATCTAGGAGTGGCACTGCAGTGTCACGCAGGATGGCCCTTCCAAAAAACCCTCCCCAAACAGCACATGACGCAAAGAAAAAAAGAGGCGCAATGAGGTAGCTGACTGTGTGAGTAAGATAAGCGACCCTAGTGGCCGACACAAACACCGGCCCCATCTAGGAGTGGCACTGCTGTGTCACGCAGGATGTCCCTTCCAAAAAACCCTCCCCAAACAGCACATGACGCAAAGAAAAAAAGAGGCGCAATGAGGTAGCTGACTGTGAGTAAGATAAGCGACCCTAGTGGCCGACACAAACACCGGGCCCATCTAGGAGTGGCACTGCAGTGTCACGCAGGATGGCCCTTCCAAAAAACCCTCCCCAAACAGCACATGACGCAAAGAAAAAAAGAGGCGCAATGAGGTAGCTGACTGTGAGTAAGATAAGCGACCCTAGTTGTCGACACAAACACCGGGCCCATCTAGGAGTGGCACTGCAGTGTCACGCAGGATGGCCCTTCCAAAAAACCCTCCCCAAACAGCACATGACGCAAAGAAAAAAAGAGGCGCAATGAGGTAGCTGACTGTGTGAGTAAGATAAGCGACCCTAGTGGCCGACACAAACACCGGGCCCATCTAGGAGTGGCACTGCAGTGTCACGCAGGATGGCCCTTCCAAAAAACCCTCCCCAAACAGCACATGACGCAAAGAAAAAAAGAGGCGCAATGAGGTAGCTGACTGTGTGAGTAAGATAAGCGACCCTAGTGGCCGACACAAACACCGGGCCCATCTAGGAGTGGCACTGCAGTGTCACGCAGGATGGCCCTTCCAAAAAACCCTCCCCAAACAGCACATGACGCTAAGAAAAAAAGAGGCGCAATGAGGTAGCTGACTGTGTGAGTAAGATAAGCGACCCTAGTGGCCGACACAAACACCGGGCCCATCTAGGAGTGGCACTGCAGTGTCACGCAGGATGGCCCTTCCAAAAAACCCTCCCCAAACAGCACATGACGCAAAGAAAAAAAGAGGCGCAATGAGGTAGCTGACTGTGTGAGTAAGATAAGCGACCCTAGTGGCCGACACAAACACCGGGCCCATCTAGGAGTGGCACTGCAGTGTCACGCAGGATGGCCCTTCCAAAAAACCCTCCCCAAACAGCACATGACGCAAAGAAAAATAAAAGAAAAAAGAGGTGCAAGATGGAATTGTCCTTGGGCCCTCCCACCCACCCTTATGTTGTATAAACAAAACAGGACATGCACACTTTAACCAACCCATCATTTCAGTGACAGGGTCTGCCACACGACTGTGACTGATATGACGGGTTGGTTTGGACCCCCCCAAAAAAAGAAGCAATTAATCTCTCCTTGCACAAACTGGCTCTACAGAGGCAAGATGTCCACCTCATCATCATCCTCCGATATATCACCGTGTACATCCCCCTCCTCACAGATTATCAATTCGTCCCCACTGGAATCCACCATCTCAGCTCCCTGTGTACATTGTGGAGGCAATTGCTGCTGGTCAATGTCTCCGCGGAGGAATTGATTATAATTCATTTTAATGAACATCATCTTCTCCACATTTTCTGGATGTAACCTCGTACGCCGATTGCTGACAAGGTGAGCGGCGGCACTAAACACTCTTTCGGAGTACACACTTGTACACACGAGTGCCGACACAGAGGTAGCTACAGCCGTGGACTACCGTACTGTACTGTGTCTGCTGCTAATATAGACTGGTTGATAATGAGATGTAGTATGTATGTATAAAGAAGAAAGAAGAAAAAAACACGGGTAGGTGGTATACAATTATGGATGGACTGCCGAGTGCCGACAGAGGTAGCTACAGCCGTGGACTACCGTACTGTACTGTGTCTGCTGCTAATATAGACTGGATGATAATGAGATGTAGTATGTATAAAGAAGAAAGAAAAAAAAAACCACGGGTAGGTGGTATACAATTATGGACGGACTGCCGAGTGCCGACACAGAGGTAGCTACAGCCGTGGACTACCGTACTGTACTGTGTCTACTGCTAATATAGACTGGTTGATAATGAGATGTAGTATGTATGTATAAAGAAGAAAGAAAAAAAAACCACGGGTAGGTGGTATACAATTATGGACGGACTGCCGAGTGCCGACACAGAGGTAGCTACAGCCGTGGACTACCGTACTGTACTGTGTCTGGTGCTAATATAGACTGGTTGATAATGAGATGTAGTATGTATGTATAAAGAAGAAAGAAAAAAAAACCACGGGTAGGTGGTATACAATTATGGACGGACTGCCGAGTGCCGACACAGAGGTAGCTACAGCCGTGGACTACCGTACTGTACTGTGTCTGCTGCTAATATAGACTGGATGATAATGAGATGTAGTATGTATAAAGAAGAAAGAAAAAAAAACCACGGGTTGGTGGTATACAATTATGGATGGACTGCCGAGTGCAGACACAGAGGTAGCTACAGCCGTGAACTACCGTACTGTGTCTGCTGCGACTGGATGATAAATAATGATATAAAAAATATATATATATCACTACTGCAGCCGGACAGGTATATATTATATAATGACGGACCTGCTGGACACTGTCTGTCAGCAGAATGAGTTTTTTATAGAATAAAAAAAAAAAAACACCACACAAGTCACACGACGAGTGTTTAACTTTTTCAGGCAATCACAATATAGTATACTATACTGGTGGTCAGTGTGGTCAGGTCACTGGTCAGTCACACTGGCAGTGGCACTCCTGCAGCAAAAGTGTGCACTGTTTAATTTTAATAATATGTACTCCTGGCTCCTGCTATAACCTATAACTGCTCCCCAGTCTCCCCCACAATTAAGCTGTGTGAGCACAGTCAGATATTATACATAGATGATGCAGCACACTGGGCTGAGCACACAGATATGGTATGTGACTGAGTCACTGTATCGTTTTTTTCAGGCAGAGAACGGATTATATTAAATAAAACTGCACTGGTGGTCACTGGTCAGTGGTCAGTCACTAGTAAACTCTGCACTCTCTAGTACTCCTAAGCTCCAGTAAATCAAGTGTCTCTGTCTCAATCTCACTCTCTCTCTTCTAATCTAAATGGAGAGGACGCCAGCCACGTCCTCTCCCTATCAATCTCAATGCACGTGTGAAAATGGCGGCGACGCGCGGCTCCTTATATAGAATCCGAGTCTCGCGATAGAATCCGAGCCTCGCGAGAATCCGACAGCGTCATGATGACGTTCGGGCGCGCTCGGGTTAACCGAGCAAGGCGGGAAGATCCGAGTCGCTCGGATCCGTGTAAAAAAAGCTGAAGTTCGGGCGGGTTCGGATTCCGAGGAACCGAACCCGCTCATCTCTAATAAGTAGTACCTTCAATTTATTATTCAAGTTTGTTTTTAATACTGATCACTTTTTAGTGTCTATTAGGAATATTCCTAACTGCTTATTGTGCCTGTGAAAATCTCTTTATAAAAAGTATAAAGCCTTTGTTGCTCACCCCTTTCTTATACACACTTTTTCTGTAATTGACTTTCTTTTTTGATATCTTCTATTCCTTAATAATACTGTAGATTTGGATTTGCCCCTGAAATATCCTTTATAGATAAAAATATCAATAATAACAATCTCTTTGTTATATACATAATTATCCGTGCAGTAATATTTAGATTCAAAAAATGTCCTTTAGGAATATTATCAAGCCATTTTGCATAATGATTACTGTCTGTCTTTAAATATGAATTCTGGTGTGGATTTAAAATATGTTCCTGTGACCACCTCCAGTTTATCATTAAACTCTATTCCTAGATCTATAGAACTATCTACCAAGGGGAATCAGAGCACCTGACACGTTGTGATTGTGTGGAATTCAAGAATGTTTGCTCAATTAAATATTTTCTTGAAGGATAGGTGGTGCGATTGAATATTTAATCATTTTGTAAAATTGCATTTCAAGCAGAATAACGTGCAAAAAAACCTCTGGACTGTTTACGATTAAGGCTCTATTTATCAGAGGCCCAACAAACCTACAGCTATTGAAAATGGGTGTAGCCCTATTGATATGTCCCAGCGGAATGTGGAATGGAGTTTAGGCCAGACAGTTTGTCCTTAACCCTTTATGACCCATTGCATGTTTTCTTTGTATCCCAGTGATGACACTGGTAAAGCAGGCCCTAAGTAACCCCACAAAAATATGGTTTGGTCATTTAGGCCCAATGTCCATTCTAATGGATAACGATTTGGGTTGTAGCTGGTACACCAAAATATTGCAACTTGTTCTAATTCATTATTTTGATACTCATTACTGTTAAAAGGATTTTGTTTACATTCGATTGATAAAGTATGTTTTACTTGTAAAGTGGGATACTCACTTTGTGGCGATCTTTCTGGGTAAAGCCATCTTTCAAACTCGCAGCGATCGTTTAGCTGGTGCTGCCCCCTGCCAGAAATTTTTTTGCAGTATTTTCGTACATTTAAATGGACATTGGGATTTTATTGACAGCCCTCATCACAATACAGTCTACGCAATCAAATTTTTAATAGTGTCCATTTAAATAGACATGGGGTCACAAAGGGTTATTCAGACTTGCAGGTTTATTTAATATAATAGTTGAACAATGAGTGATTTATATCACAAGAGACAGCGGTGGTGATAGCAGTGGTGATAATGGTACTCACACTCTGCAGCAACATGTGCTGCACATCCCTTTAATACATGCTGCAGCACAGGTCCTGGCGGCCATCTTGGTAACGATAGCAGGCTGGCTTCATTGCAGTGACAGGAGGTAGTGCTGGGATGCATTCCCCTCTAACAAGCTGTGTAATACAACAATGGCTGCTCGCTCTGTATAGTAAAGTACTACACAAAGAAAAATAATTGTTCTAGCCAGAGTATTAATTATGTTTGTGTGGAGATGTCTGTCTCTGGTTTATATAATGTACTGTCATGTTGGATTCCTGCAAAAGAATTGCTCAGGGATGTCTAGCATGTTAAATTCCTTGCCGAGAACTGAATCCAAACAGAGCTTGTCTTCTACTTCAAGTAATCATTAGCCAGTAATTTCTCGGGGCTGTAGGCAGCTTGTAAAGCACGTGTTGAGCTGGTGTTTTGTACCATGGTTTAGATTAAAGCAGTGAGAGTTTGGAGGCAGCCCAGGGTGACAGCATTTTGTTAGACTATTCATTTTCATCTATTCCAGCTGGGAGCTCGCAGCCATTTTTAAAGGGACTGATGGCAGCACAGAATGGTGTAAAATGAGTCTGTTCCTTGTTCTTCATGCCTGAAAGCAAATGAAGTGTACATTCATTTTTATGCACAGAGGTCTGTCAGATGTAGGCAACTTGGTGGCAGGAAAAAAGAAGCACAGCTTGGAATAAATGTAACAAGGAACATCTACCTACCACCTAGTGTAATCTCTAGACGATAGCAAGTTACCTGTTTGGGCATTTTAATACCACATGGAAGTTACTGAAATAATAGTAAAATGCCATATACAATATTTCCCCTTTTAATAATGTAATGTTCATATCTGAGAATAATGTCAGTGAACATTAGAACTTTTCACTGCAATAGTACATCCTGGTATTTTTTTAAAAAAAGAGAAAGAAAGAAAAGGTAGGTGTAAGGTGGAGACCTTGAGTTAGGTACACATTGTCAGATTTATTTTGGTCGGCCCGACAATCGGACGATTTTTCGGGAAATTGTAGGCACCAATATCTGAGCTACACACTTAAAGATTTTTTATTTCAGTTACCAATTTTCTGCCACATCGCACTACATTTGCATTTGTCCACCCACAAGGATGTAGTGAGAGGAAAACATAGGAAATATGGGCAGAGAATGCACACACACTGCTCCATATCGGGAGATTGTGGCCTAGATTTTGGTTTAGGACAACAGATCGAAAAATCGAACGCTCACGTGAGTGGGCAAGATTTTCCAGAATTATCAGCAAAATGATCGCTCGTACACACTATACAATAAATTAGGTTGATGTCCCAATTATTGGCAAATCGGCTGAATAATTGTATAGTGTGTACTGAGCTTAATTCACTGCTATTGCTCCTTACCAATATCTAGAAACACAGATAAGAAACACTTGGCCCTTCAAGTCTGCCTCTCTTTTTTTATTCTTTATATATCCTTGGTCTCAGTCTCCCAGTCGCACCCAATAACAGGCCCGTTGCACAACTGAAAAAAAGACATGCATGTGTAGTAAAGAAAAATGTAACTTGTGGACAAAAAGATGCAAGTCATGTTTACATCTCACTATGCCCAACGGTGGAAAAACATGCTTGGGACTACTGCACTTGTCACTGTATGATTTCCATTTTAGTCAGGTACTTTAAATTGTTTATTCATTATAAAAGGGATGCTTGTGGAATTTTAATGATATGTAGGGGCTATTAAATCCATTTGTATTGAGGGGGATACTAATATAATGTAAGGGTTGATCTAAAGATGGCTATGGTTGCCGCAGGCAAGCTACAAAAACTTTTAGTTTTCAGAGTTTGTTGAATATTAGGCGGTCTAATACTGAATGAATCCATTACTTAAAATAGCATTTCCACGTGTGTAATGGCTCCATTAGTGTTAATGAATAAGCCCCTTTAAGTTAAATTAGGTATCAGTAAGTGTAATGGCTGAAAATGTATGTATGTAACTCCAAAACCTATTGCTGCTGAATTGCACTAGCTACTAAGAGCATTAATGTTTCCACTTAACATCATAAATGGATTACTGTTATGTCGAAATCCTAAAAATCCAAACAATTATAAAAAATATTACAAATGAGATTAAAACATTAAAAATTGCTTCAGAGATTTTATCCCGATAGTGAGTATTTCTATTTTTCGGAAATTTTTAACTTATGCCCAGGCGTAGAAGAATATCTATATTATTCACAACATGCAGTTTTCACCCACGGATCCAGGTACTACTTGTTAGCATATTCTCACTGTGCATCCTTGTGTAATGCCTCTTGCACATTCTTTATGACACTTATACAATGATTACAATGTAATACAGTATCATACCTCCCAACATCAGGGATCCATAAGGAGGGACTCATGTGGCGATGCCACGCCCACCCAAAAAATGGGCATGGCCTATATAACAGGGGGCATGGCTTGTGGTCACGGCATTCCCGCTAAGCTGTTTTCCTGGCTCTCCCGTAAAGCTACTCCTGCGAAGCCCCATTTTCGTGACTGTGTGGGCTGGTCATGCCCCCAGTCCGTCTGTCTCTGGTGAATAGATGCTGTGCGCATGCGCACAACATCTATTCAGTGCTACTCTGCTAAGCAAAGCAGAGTGACCGAAGCCTTCCAATTGCCCTCCACCACCACCACAGGACACTGTGGCCCACGGGTGCGACAGCGGGGCAGTCCCCACAAAAACGGGACTGTTCCGTGAAAATCGGGACAGTTGGGAGGTATGCAGTATTATGTTTCTTGAATGTCCTGTAGTTTCAATGTGGATCCTCTGCATCTTTATAATATTCCGCATTTTGCAACAGTAAGATGCTGTTGAGTTTTCTGCAGCATTATAAATAATAATAATAATAATAATAATAATAGTATTAATAATAATAATATTAGCAATAATAATAATACAAATAGTAATAATAATAATAATAATAATAGTAATATTATTATTATTATTATTCTTAATAATAATAATAATAATAATAATAATAACAACAACAACAACAACAACAACAACAACAACAACAACAACTCATGCGCTCCCACCATTTAGTAGATCAGATATTTGGTGTGTATCCAATTATCTGTGGTAATTTACCGTGGATAATGGATTCTTCAGGGGCTATCCTATTATTCCTGATGCGTGGTTTATCGGGGGTTTAGTTTTACCTGCTTATGGCAGGTGAAGCCAAATCGGAGATACAGTAAGTTGGCTTTTTTTTAAGCAATCGGGACAGCAAAAATACATACAATAGGTCTATTAAGTCTAGGGCAGTAGCAGAGGCAGTGCCGATCTGAGAACATGATCACTGCGCCCTAGAGTATCAGCATTTTTTCAACAGCACGCTTGGGCCAAAAGATTCTTATTTAGAAACCCAGCAACAATTATTTAATTAAATGAATTGTGCTTAACTGTCATCCTTAAATTGGCCATACACGAGATCAGAGGCTTATCTAGCATGGGGCGAGCAGGGCACGTGCCTTGGGCGCCGTGGCAGCCCCAGCAGAGGGGGGCGCCACCGGCACCTGCACGGCCCGCTCGCCCCATGCGACAGGGTTTCCGCCGGCGCTATCCCTGGCCCCGGCTGCTGTACCTGTCACACTGTACAGGCTAGCAGCTAGGAGCTTCTCCCTACTCCCCCCCCCCCCCCCCCTGCAGTTTCTGCATATTGCGTGCACGTTTGTGCATGCGTGACCTCGGAGGTGCGCGGCCTCTGAGGTGCCTGTGAGCAGGCAGCAGCAGTTTAAACTTTACTGTCGGGAGAAGGGGGGGGTGCGCGGGCAGTGTGAGAGCGTGTGTGTGGGACGGACAGTGTGAGTGTGTGTCAATTTTTGCAGTCCAGTGTGTGTGGGGGAGGTGAAAGTATGAGAATGTGTGTGTGGGGTTTGGGGGTGGCCAGTCTGTGTGTGTGTGTAATCTACAGTGTGTGTGTGTGTGTGTGTGTGTGTGTGTGTGTGTGTGTAAGTTAGGGGGTAGGGTAGTCTGTGTGTGTGGGCGAGATGTACTAATGCTTACCGCCACTGTAAGCATTAGTACCATTTACCACAGAGGCCATTTACCGAAGATGGATATGTATTATACCACGGGCACTGAGATGCCCTTCTCACTCACCATCCAGCTGGGTGGCCGAGCCGGGCGGGTGGAAAGCCAGCAGCAGGGGAAGCATGCTGGATATCAGCAGCCGAGGGTGCGAGCTGTAAGGTACGTACGGAGCGGTGTGGAGCCCAAAGTCGGAGATCGGCAGCATGTTGACCGGCAACAAGCGGCTTCTGCTTCCGCGTTCAACATGCTGCCGATCTCCGGCTTTGGGTTACGCAGGGACCAGGGGATGGGTGTCCTCTGTCGGTGTACTGCAGCTCCGGGGTGTGCAGTCTCCGGAGGCTCTCAGCACTGTTGAATATCCAGCTGCCTCAAGTATGTACAGCCCACACCCTCGGCTGCTGATATCTGGCATGCTGCTGCTGGTGGTGGCTGTCCCCCTGCCCGACTCGGCCACACAGCTGTACGGTGAGAAGGGCATCTCAGTTCCCGAGGTTTAATACATATGCCTCAGTAAATGGCCTCTGCGGTAAACAATACTAATGCTTACCTTGGCAGTAACAGCGGGGAGGACGGCGCACATCGGGATCCTGCAGCAGGAGAGAAGAACCCCTTCGCAGCACAGCAGACCACACTGAAAAGGGTGCATTTCCGGTGGCGCCGAAGATGTGGAGTGTCAGAGGTGACAGAAGCGTCGCAGCTTGGGGTGAGAAACCGCTGCAACCCTTCCGCTGCTAAACTCTGCAATTAGTCAATTAAGGGGGTAGGCTCCCCTCACCACAGTGCCCCGCAGGATTAGTAAATTAAGGGGGTAGGCTCCCCTCACCACAGTGCCCCACAGGCCTTGTTAATTAAGGGGGTAGGATCCCTTCACTCTATAATGTGAATTTTGGCTCATACCATGTGCTGTAACGTGAATTTCAGCTCATACTGTGTGCTATTATGTGAATTTTGGCTCATACTTTGTGCTAAAATGTGAATTTCGGCTCATACTGTGTGCTACAATGTGAATTTCTGCTCATACCGTGTGCTATAATGTGAATTGGCTCATACCGTGTGGGGTAATGTGAATTTCGGCTCATACCATGTGGGGTAATGTGAATTTCGGCTCATACCGTGTGCTATAATGTGAATTTCGGCTCATACCATGTGCTGTAATGTGAATTTCAGCTCATACTATGTGGGGTAATGTGAATTTCGGCTCATACCGTGTGCTATAATGTGAAAGGGGCACCAGTACTAGATAGTATAAGGGGTTCTACTACACTGAAGGACACGCCCCTTTTGAGTGACCACGCCCCTTTTCTGGAGCGAACGTACCTTCGCCACGCGCATAATTGCTATCTGCACTTTTTCATTCCCCCTTCAAAAATTCCACTTCAACCACTGCACCTACATCTATACATGCACACCCTGACATCTTTATATACAGTGACACCAGTGGCGTGTGCGCATACTTTTCTTTTGTATTTTTTTGTGGGAGGGGGGGGGGGGGGGGGGGGGGCGCCATCATTGATCTTGCCCTGGGCTCCAAAAACCCTAGTTACGCCTCTGCACCAGATCAACTTTCATCCATCCTAGTTGGTTAGTTGGAATGAAATCTGGTAATTTATGGGAGCAAATGACAATCAGCAATTTGCTCCTAAACACCAGAACACTGTCGTTCAGACCAGATTTAGCAACCATGTATGAATGAAAGTTTTTGTCTGTCAGATTCAGTTGTGTGGTAATGGACAGAGTTGCGCTTCTCTATGTCCACATAATTTTTGATTGGCAGCTGCCAGCACTAGATATGTCCATCACATTGACCATAAATAATTTGGTTTGCTACTGGAACCAGTAGCAGGTGTACCACAAAACAGCACAAGCACCCGCTTGGGGCCCGCCGTCAGGACTATTTACTGTAGGGCATTTTTACTTGAGCTCGCATTTCTGCTTTCGGGCCCCGGCAGACTGTCAGTACATTGATTGGACAGGCTCCAGCGCACACAGCTCCATCTCCTCTCCTCCACTGGTACCCCTTTTCCACTAGCTCAAAAAACACGGGTAAATGCACGGGGGCGCGCATTTACCCATGTTTTTTGCTAGTGGAAAAGGGTCCCTCTGCAAAAACACGGATCAAGTAACCCGGGAATCCTACCCGGATAGCTACCTGGGTAGGACACGGGAATGATCAGGGTAAGGTTGTAGTGTAAACGGAAGCCGTGTCGATGCGACACGGCTTCCGTTTACACTGTATGGAATGGTGGCGCTGGGAGATCATGTGATCTCCCAGCGCCACCCCTGCTGCATCACCAGGTTGGGTAAGTGCCGGGTTGGGTAAGTGCAGTGGGAAAGGGGGCTCTGATGTGGGTTGCAGCTGAGTAGCTCCTATGTCAGGCTCCCGGCTGCGACCCGTATCAGTAGTGGAAAAGGGTTAGTCACTGTGGTGTGCTGGGAGAGGTTCTGAGAAGTAGCGAGGTGCACTGCATCCCAGAGGATAAGAAAGGTGATATGCCTCTGCAATTGATTTTTGCACCGGAAGGAATAGGGTAGTGGCGGGCAGTTGGGCAGCGGAGGGTCTTAGCAGCAGTAGAGTGTGGAACAGGTGGGAGGGCTGGGTGTAGCTGTAAAGGGTGCCACCCCTCTCACCTAGTGATGGCGGTGGTGCGGTGTACCAGTGTGGGGATATTGTATCCGAGGCGGTGGTGCAAACGGGCGGGTGAAGGTTGGAGTAGCTGTGGCGGCAGACAATGTTGGTGGGGGGTGCTAGTAATGCACATTTCAACTCTATGATACAGTTTAAATATGCAACAAGGATACAAGGGTTTCCATCACCACCTTAAACACCTGTTATTTTATTTAGAAATACAGGGAATGTAACTAAAACAACTCTGCTACTATTGTTCAAATTCCTTTCCTACTCAACACAGATGTTTTCGAAATGTAATATTCCATGTGCCTTTAACTTAGCACACCATTTTTCTCTTACGTCCTAGAGGATGCTGGGGACTCCGTAAGGACCATGGGGTATAGACGGGCTCCGCAGGAGACATGGGCACTCTAAGACTTTAGATGGGTGAGAACTGGCTCCTCCCTCTATGCCCCTCCTCCAGACCTCAGTTAGATCCTGTGCCCAGAGGAGACTGGATGCACTGCAGGGGAGCTCTACTGAGTTTCTCTGAAAATACTTTTGTTAGGTTTTTTATTTTCAGGGAGCACTGCTGGCAACAGGCTCCCTGCATCGTGGGACTGAGGGGAGAGAAGCAGACCTACTTAACTGATAGGCTCTGCTTCTTAGGCTACTGGACACCATTAGCTCCAGAGGGTCGGAACACAGGTGTCGTCCTCGTTGTTCGTCTCGGAGCCGCGCCGCCGTCCTCCTCACAGAGCTGGAAGATAGAAGCCGGGTGAGCATAAAAAGAAAGAAGACTTCACAGGCAGCAGAAGACTTCAGATCTTCACTGAGGTACCACACTCACACACACATAAGGCGCTGTAAGGGTGCAGGGTGCAGGGGGGGCGCCCTGGGCAGCAATAATAACCTCAAGGGACACTGGGCAGCATAATAGATACTGCGGATGCAGTATATTACAAACCCACCGCCAGTATAAAGAATTTGAGCGGGACCGAAGCCTGCTGTTGAGGGGGCGGAGCTTGATCCTCCAGCACTAACCAGCGCCATTTTCTCTACAGCAAGCTGCAGAGAAGCTGCTCCCCGGACTCTACCCTGCTGAACACAAGTACAGAGGGCAAAAACGAGGGGGGGGGGGCACATTTAATTGGCGCAGAAAGTGTATTATATATCTATAAAAGCGCTGTACAGACTGGGACTTTGTTCCAGTGTCCAGTGGCACTGGGTGTGTGCTGGCATACTCTCTCTCTGTCTCTCCAAAGGGCCTTATTTGGGGGGCTGTCCCCATATTTGTATATCCCAGTGTGTGTGGGGGTGTCAGTACGTGTGTGTCGGCATGTCTGAAGCGGAAGGCTCGTCTAGGGAGGAGGCAGAGCAGATGATTGTGGTGTCTCCGTCGGCACCTGATTGGTTGGATATGTGGAATGTTTTAAATGCAAATGTGACTTTATTACATAAAAGATTGGACAAAGCAGAGTCCAGGGAAAAAGCTGGGAGTCAATCCATGGCTTTGACTGTGTCACAAGGCCCTTCGGGGTCTCATAAACGTCCCCTTTCCCAGATAGCAGACACTGATACCGACACGGATTCTGACTCCAGTGTCGACTATGATGATGCGAGGTTACACCCAAGGGTGGCCAAGAGCATTCATTATATGATTATTGCAATAAAAGATGTTTTGCATATCACAGAGGACTCCTCTGTCCCTGACACGAGGGTCTGCATGTTTAAGGAAAAGAAACCTGAGGTAACGTTTCCCCCATTTCATGAGCTGAACGCCTTATTTGAAAAAGCTTGGGAAACTCCAGACAAGAAACTGCAGATTCCAAAGAGAATTATTATGGCGTATCCTTTCCCCTCACAGGACAGGTTATGGTGGGAATCCTCGCCCACGGTGGACAAGGCTTTAACGCACTTGTCCAAAAAGGTGGCGCTACCATCTCCAGACACGGCAGCCCTCAAGGATCCTGCTGATCGCAGACGGGAAACTACCTTAAAATCAATTTATACGCATATGGGTGCCTTGCTCAGACCAGCAGTAACGTCGGCATGGGTGGGTAGCGCAATTGCTGCATGGGCAGATAACTTGTCATCTGACATTGACACCCTAGATAAGGATGGCATTTTGTTGACCTTGGGTCACATTAAAGACAGTGTTATATATAGTGATATGCACCGGAAATTTTTCGGGTTTTGTGTTTTGGTTTTGGGTTCGGTTCCGCGGCCGTGTTTTGGGTTCGGACGCGTTTTGGCAAAACCTCACCGGAAATTTTTTGTGGGATTCGGGTGTTTTTTTCAAAAAACACTAAAAAACAGCTTAAATCATAGAATTTGGGGCGTCATTTTGATCCCATAGTATTATTAACCTAAATAACCATAATTTCCACTCATTTTCAGTCTATTCTGAACACCTCACACCTCACAATATTATTTTTAGTCCTAAAATTTGCACCGTGGTCGCTGGATGGCTAAGCTAAGCGACACAAGTGGCCGACACAAACACCTGGCCCATCTAGGAGTGGCACTGCAGTGTCAGGCAGGATGGCACTTGAAAAAAATAGTCCCCAAACAGCACATGATGCAAAGAAAAAAAGAGGCGCAATGAGGTAGCTGTGTGACTAAGCTAAGCGACCCTAGTGGCCGACACAAACACCTGGCCCATCTAGGAGTGGCACTGCAGTGTCAGACAGGATGGCACTTGAAAAAAATAGTCCCCAAACAGCATATGATGCAAAGAAAAAAAGAGGCGCAATGAGGTAGCTGTGTGACTAAGCAAGCTGCAGAGAAGCTGCTCCCCGGACTCTACCCTGCTGAACACAAGTACAGAGGGCAAAAACGAGGGGGGGGGCACATTTAATTGGCGCAGTAAGTGTATTATATATCTATAAAAGCGCTGTACAGACTGGGACTTTGTTCCAGTGGCACTGGGTGTGTGCTGGCATACTCTCTCTCTGTCTCTCCAAAGGGCCTTATTTGGGGGGCTGTCCCCATATTTGTATATCCCAGTGTGTGTGGGGGTGTCAGTACGTGTGTGTCAGCATGTCTGAAGTGGAAGGCTCGTCTAGGGAGGAGGCAGAGCAGATGATTGTGGTGTCTCCGTCGGCACCGCCGACACCTGATTGGTTGGAAAAGTGGAATGTTTTAAATGCAAATGTGACTTTATTACATAAAAGATTGGACAAAGCAGAGTCCAGGGAAAAAGCTGGGAGTCAATCCATGGCTTTGACTGTGTCACAAGGCCCTTCGGGGTCTCATAAACGTCCCCTTTCCCAGATAGCAGACACTGATACCGACACGGATTCTGACTCCAGTGTCGACTATGATGATGCGAGGTTACACCCAAGGGTGGCCAAGAGCATTCATTATATGATTATTGCAATAAAAGATGTTTTGCATATCACAGAGGACCCCTCTGTCTCTGACACGAGGGTCTGCATGTTTAAGGAAAAGAAACCTGAGGTAACGTTTCCCCCATTTCATGAGCTGAACGCATGATTTGAAAAAGCTTGGGAAACTCCAGACAAGAAACTGCAGATTCCAAAGAGAATTATTATGGCGTATCCTTTACCCTCACAGGACAGGTTACGGTGGGAATCCTCGCCCACGGTGGACAAGGCTTTAACGCACTTGTCCAAAAAGGTGGCACTACCATCTCCAGACACGGCAGCCCTCAAGGATCCTGCTGATCGCAGACGGGAAACTACCTTAAAATCAATTTATACGCATACGGGTGCCTTGCTCAGACCAGCAGTAATGTCGGCATGGGTGGGTAGCGCAATTGCTGCATGGGCAGATAACTTGTCATCTGACATTGACACCCTAGATAAGGATGGCATTTTGTTGACCTTGGGTCACATTAAAGACAGTGTTATATATAGTGATGTGCACCGGAACTAGCTGTGTGACTAAGCTAAGCGACCCTAGTGGCCGACACAAACACCTGGCCCATCTAGGAGTGGCACTGCAGTGTCAGACAGGATGGCACTTGAAAAAAATAGTCCCCAAACAGCACATGATGCAAAGAAAAAAAGAGGTGCAATGAGTTAGCTGTGTGACTAAGCTAAGCGACCCTAGTTTCCGACACAAACACCTGGCCCATCTAGGAGTGGCACTGCAGTGTCAGACAGGATGGCACTTGAAAAAAATAGTCCCCAAACAGCACATGATGCAAAGTAAAAAAGAGGCGCAATGAGGTAGCTGTGTGACTAAGCTCAGCGACCCAAGTGGCCGACACAAACACCTGGCCCATCTAGGAGTGGCACTGCAGTGTCAGACAGGATGGCACTTGAAAAAAATAGTCCCCAAACAGCACACGATGCAAAGAAAATTGAAAGAAAAAAGAGGTGCAAGATGGAATTGTCCTTGGGCCCTCCCACCCACCCTTATGTTGTATAAACAGGACATGCACACTTTAACGAACCCATCATTTCAGCGACAGGGTCTGCCACACGACTGTGACTGAAATGACTGGTTGGTTTGGGCCCCCACCAAAAAAGAAGCAATCAATCTCTCCTTGCACAAACTGGCTCTACAGAGGCAAGATGTCCACCTCATCATCATCGTCCGATTCATCACCCCTTTCACTGTGTACATCCCCCTCCTCACAGATTATTAATTCGTCCCCACTGGAATCCACCATCTCAGGTCCCCGTGTACTTTCTGGAGGCAATTGCTGCTGGTGAATGTCTCCACAGAGGAATTGATTATAATTCATTTTAATGAACATCATCTTCTCCACATTTTCTGGAAGTAACCTCGTACGCCGATTGCTGACAAGGTGAGCGGCTGCACTAAACACTCTTTCGGAGTACACACTGGAGGGAGGGCAACTTAGGTAGAATAAAGCCAGTTTCTGCAAGGGCCTCCAAATTGCCTCTTTTTCCTGCCAGTATACGTACGGACTGTCTGACGTGCCTACTTGGATGCGGTCACTCATATAATTCTCCACCATTCTTTCAATGGTGAGAGAATCATATGCAGTGACAGTAGACGACATGTCCGTAATCGTTGGCAGGTCCTTCAGTCCGGACCAGATGTCAGCACTCGCTTCACACTGCCCTGCATCACCGCCAGCGGGTGGGCTCGGAATTCTTAGCCTTTTCCTCGCACCCCCAGTTGCGGGAGAATGTGAAGGAGGAGCTGTTGACGGGTCACGTTCCGCTTGACTTGACAATTTTCTCACCAGCAGGTCTTTGAACCCCTGCAGACTTGTGTCTGCCGGAAAGAGAGATACAACGTAGGTTTTAAATGTAGGATCGAGCACGGTGGCCAAAATGCTCTGATTTCAACAGATTGACCACCCGTGAATCCTGGTTAAGCGAATGAAGGGCTCCATCCACAAGTCCCACATGCCTAGCGGAATCGCTCTGTTTTAGCTCCTCCTTCAATGTCTCCAGCTTCTTCTGCAAAAGCCTGATGAGGGGAATGACCTGACTCAGGCTGGCAGTGTCTGAACTGACTTCACGTGTGGCAAGTTCAAAGGGTTGCAGAACCTTGCACAACGTTGAAATCATTCTCCACTGCGCTTGAGACAGGTGCATTCCACCTCCTTTGCCTATATCGTGGCCAGATGTATAGGCTTGAATGGCCTTTTGCTGCTCCTCCATCCTCTGAAGCATATAGAGGGTTGAATTCCACCTCGTTACCACCTCTTGCTTCAGATGATGGCAGGGCAGGTTCAGGTATTTTTGGTGGTGCTCCAGTCTTCTGTACGCGGTGCCTGAACGCCGAAAGTGGCCCGCAATTCTTCGGGCCACCGACAGCATCTCTTGCACGCCCCTGTCGTTTTTTAAATAATTATGCACCACCAAATTCAAGGTATGTGCAAAACATGGGACGTGCTGGAATTTGCCCAGATGTAATGCACGCACAATATTGCTGGCATTGTCCGATGTCACAAATCCCCAGGAGAGTCCAATTGGGGTAAGCCATTCTGCGATGATCTTCCTCAGTTGCCGTAAGAGGTTTTCAGCTGTGTGCGTATTCTGGAAAGCGGTGATACAAAGCGTAGCCTGCCTAGGAACGAGTTGGCGTTTGCGAGATGCTGCTACTGGTGCCGCCGCTGCTGTTCTTGCTGCGGGAGGCAACACATCTACCCAGTGGGCTGTCACAGTCATATAGTCCTGAGTCTGCCCTGCTCCACTTGTCCACATGTCCGTGGTTAAGTGGACATTGGGTACAACTGCATTTTTTAGGACACTGGTGACTCTTTTTCTGAGGTCTGTGTACATTTTCGGTATCGCCTGCCTAGAGAAATGGAACCTAGATGGTATTTGGTACCGGGGACACAGTACCTCAATCAAGTCTCTAGTTGGCTCTGAATTAACAATGGATACCGGAACCACGTTTCTCACCGCCCAGGCTGCCAAGGCCTCAGTTATCCGCTTTGCAGCAGGATGACTGCTGTGATATTTCATCTTCCTCGCAAAGGACTGTTGGACAGTCAATTGCTTACTGGAAGTAGTACAAGTGGTCTTCCGACTTCCCCTCTGGGATGACGATCGACTCCCAGCAGCAACAACAGCAGCGCCAGCAGCAGTAGGCATTACACTCAAGGATGCATCGGAGGAATCCCAGGCAGGAGAGGACTCGTCAGACTTGCCAGTGACATGGGCTGCAGGACTATTGGCTTTCCTGGGTAAGGAGGAAATTGACACTGAGGGAGTTGGTGGTGTGGTTTGCAGGAGCTTGGTTACAAGAGGAAGGGATTTAGTGGTCAGTGGACTGCTTCCGCTGTCACCCAAAGTTTTTGAACTTGTCACTGACTTATGATGAATGCGCTGCAGGTGACGTATAAGGGAGGATGTTCCGAGGTGGTTAACATCCTTACCCCTACTTATTACAGCTTGACAAAGGCAACACACGGCTTGACACCTGTTGTCCGCATTTGTGTTGAAATAATTCCACACCGAAGAGCTGATTTTTTTTGTATTTTGACCAGGCATGTCAAGGGCCATATTCCTCCCACGGACAACAGGTGTTTTCCCTGGTGCCTGACTTAAACAAACCACCTCACCATCAGTATCCTCCTTGGGGATTTGTGATTTTGAAGAACGCACAGTTCTTTGCTGTGCTTTTGCCAGCTTAAGTCTTTTCTTTTTTCTAGCGAGAGGATGAGTGCTTCCATCCTCATGTGAAGCTGAACCACTAGCCATGAACATAGGCCAGGGCCTCAGCCGTTCCTTGCCACTCCGTGTCGTAAATGGCATATTGGCAAGTTTACGCTTCTCCTCAGACGCTTTTAATTTTGATTTTTGAGGCATTTTACTGATCTTTTGTGTTTTGGATTTTAAATGCTCTGTACTAAGACATTGGGCATCGGCCTTGACAGACGACGTTGATGGCATTTCATCATCTCGGCCATGACTAGTGGCAGCAGCTTCAGCACGAGGTGGAAGTGGATCTTGATCTTTCCCTATTTTTTTAACCTCTACATTTTTGTTCTCCATATTTTAATGCGCACAACTAAAAGCCACCACAGGTATACAATGTAGATGGATGGATAGTATACTTTATGGATGACGAGTGACGACACAGAGGTAGGTACAGCAGTGGCCTACCGTACTGCTATATACAGTATAATGGACCTGGTGGACACTGTCAGCAGATTGCTAAACTACTAGTATAAAAAAAAAAGCCACCACAGGTATACAATGTAGATGGATGGATAGTATACTATTACTTTATGGATGACGAGTGACGACACAGAGGTAGGTACAGCAGTGGCCTACCATACTGCTATATACAGTATAATGGACCTGGTGGACACTGTCAGCAGACTGCTAAACTACTAGTATAAAAAAAAGCCACCACAGGTATACAATGTAGATGGATGGATAGTATACTTTATGGATGACGAGTGACGACACAGAGGTAGGTACAGCAGTGGCCTACCGTACTGCTATATACAGTATAATGGACCTGGTGGACACTGTCAGCAGACTGCTAAACTACTAGTATAAAAAAAAAAGCCACCACAGGTATACAATGTAGATGGATGGATAGTATACTATTACTTTATGGATGACGAGTGACGACACAGAGGTAGGTACAGCAGTGGCCTACCGTACTGCTATATACAGTATAATGGACCTGGTGGACACTGTCAGCAGACTGCTAAACTACTAGTATAAAAAAAAGCCACTACAGGTATACAATGTAGATGGATGGATAGTATACTTTATGGATGACGAGTGACGACACAGAGGTAGGTACAGCAGTGGCCTACCGTACTGCTATATACAGTATAATGGACCTGGTGGACACTGTCCGCAGACTGCTAAACTACTAGTATAAAAAAAAGCCACCACAGGTATACAATGTAGATGGATGGATAGTATACTTTATGGATGACGAGTGATGACACAGAGGTAGGTACAGCAGTGGCCTACCGTACTGCTATATACAGTATAATAGACCTGGTGGACACTGTCAGCAGACTGCTAAACTACTAGTATAAGAAAAAACCAACACAGGTATACAATGTAGATGGATAGTATACTATTACTTTATGGATGACGAGTGACGACACAGAGGTAGGTATAGCAGTGCCTACCGTACTGCTATATACAGTATAATGGACCTGGTGGACACTGTCAGCAGACTGCTAAACTACTAGTATAAAAAAAAAGCCACCACAGGTATACAATGTAGATGGATGGATAGTATACTATTACTTTATGGATGACGAGTGACGACACAGAGGTAGGTACAGCAGTGGCCTACCGTACTGCTATATACAGTATAATGGACCTGGTGGACACTGTCAGCAGACTGCTAAACTACTAGTATAAAAAAAAGCCACCACAGGTATACAATGTAGATGGATGGATAGTATACTTTATGGATGACGAGTGACGACACAGAGGTAGGTACAGCAGTGGCCTACCGTACTGCTATATACAGTATAATGGACCTGGTGGACACTGTCAGCAGACTGCTAAACTACTAGTATAAAAAAAAGCCACAACAGGTATACAATGTAGATGGATGGATAGTATACTATTACTTTATGGATGACGAGTGATGACACAGAGGTAGGTACAGCAGTGGCCTACCGTACTGCTATATACAGTATAATGGACCTGGTGGACACTGTCAGCAGACTGCTAAACTACTAGTATAAAAAAAAAAGCCACCACAGGTATACAATGTAGATGGATGGATAGTATACTTTATGGATGACGAGTGACGACACAGAGGTAGGTACAGCAGTGGCCTACCGTACTGCTATATACAGTATAATGGACCTGGTGGACACTGTCAGCAGACTGCTAAACTACTAGTATAAAAAAAAAAGCCACCACTGGTATACAATGTAGATGGATGGATAGTATACTTTATGGATGACGAGTGACGACACAGAGGTAGGTACAGCAGTGGCCTACCGTACTGCTATATACAGTATAATGGACCTGGTGGACACTGTCAGCAGACTGCGTTTATAGTATAAAAAAAAAAAAGACACCACAGGAGTGTTTTTCAGGCAGACAAACGTATACTGGTGGTCACTGTCAGCAAAACTCTGCACTGTACTCCTGCTATAGCTGCTCCCCAGTCCCCACAATTAAGCAGTGTGAGCACTCAGCACAGATATATCATGCAGCACACTGAGCACAGATATGGTATGGAGCGTTTTTTTTCAGGCAGAGAAGAGAACGGATAAAAAACTGGTGGTCACTATCAGTAAAACTCTGCACTGTACTCCTAACAGCTGCTCCCCAATCCTCCCCACAATAGTAAAATAAACAAGCAAAGCAAAGCAATCAGATCAACTGTAGTGTCTCGTATAAATGGAGAGGACGCCAGCCACGTCCTCTCCCTATCAATCTCAATGCACGTGTGAAAATGGCGGCGACGCGCGGCTGCTTATAGAATCCGAATCTCGCGAGAATCCGACAGCGGGATGATGACGTTCGGGCGCGCTCGGGTTAGCCGAGCAAGGCGGGAGGATCCGAGCCTGCTCGGACCCGTATAAAAAAAGGTAATGCTCGGGTGGGTTCGGTTTCTCGGAAACCGAACCCGCTCATCACTAGTTATATATGAGAGAGGCTGCGAGAGACATTGGGCTGTTGGGTTCAAGAGCCAATGCCATGGCAATTTCTGCTAGATGGTCCCTGTGGACCCGCCAATGGACGGGTGATGCCGATTCAAAAAGACATATGGAAACTTTACCTTACAAGGGTGAAGATTTATTTGGGGAGGGCCTCGCGGACCTGGTTTTCACGGCTACCGCGGGTAAGTCTTCTTTTTTGCCTTATGTTCCCCCACAGCAAAAGAAAACACCTCAATATCAGATGCAGTCCTTTCGGTCGCATAAGTTCAGAAAGGGTTGGGGCTCTTCCTTCATCGCCAGAGGTAAGGGTAGAGGGAAAAGAATGCCTGCTACGGCTAGTTCCCAGGAACAAAAGTCCTCCCAGGCCTCTACAAAATCCACCGCATGACGCTGGGGCTCCACTGAGGGAGTCCGCACCGGTGGGGGCACGTCTTCGACTCTTCAGCCAGGTCTGGGTTCAGTCGGATTTGGATCCTTGGGCGATCGAAATTGTATCCCAAGGCTACAAACTGGAGTTCGAAGAAGTGCCTCCTCGCCGATTTTTCAAATCGGCTTTGCCAGCTTCTCCCCCAGAGAGGGAAATAGTTTCAGCTGCCATTCAAAAGCTGTGTCAACAGCAAGTGATTATCAAAGTTCCCCTAATGCAACAGGGAAAAGGGTACTATTCAACCCTGTTTGTGGTCCCGAAGCCGGATGGCTCGATCAGATCCATTCTGAATCTAAAATCCCTGAACCTGTATTTGAAAAGGTTCAAATTCAAGATGGAATCTCTCTGGGCAGTGATCTCCAGCCTGGAAGGGGGGTTTTTATGGTATCACTAGACATAAAGGATGCATACCTTCATGTCCCCATTTATCCTCCTCCTCAGGCGTACCTGAAATTCGCTGTACAGGATTGTCATTACCAGTTTCAGAGGTTGCCATTTGGGCTTTCCACGGCCCCGAGGATTTTCACCAAGGTAATGGCGGAAATGATGGTGCTCCTGCGCAGGCAAGGAGTCACAATTATCCCACACTTGGACGATCTCCTGATAAACGCGAGATCGAGAGATCAATTACTGAAAAGCGTGTCGCTCTCCCTGAGAGTGCTGCAGCAACACGGCTGGATCCTAAATCTACCAAAGTCGCAGTTGATTCCGACAACTCGGCTATCATTTTTGGGTATGATTCTGGACACGGATAAGAAGAGGGTTTTTCCCCCCAACGGAAAAAGCCCAGGAACTCCAGAACATGGTCAGGGACCTGCTAAAACCAAAAAGAGTGTCAGTTCATCAATGCACTCGAGTATTGAGAAAAATGGTGGCGGCCTACGAGGCCATCCCCTTCGGCAGGTTCCATGCGAGGACGTTTCAGTGGGACCTTCTGGACAAGTGGTCGGGGTCCCATCTACAAATGCATCAGAAAATAAGCCTGTCCCCCAGGGCCAGGGTGTCTCGCCTGTGGTGGCTTCAGAGTGCCCACCTGCTAGATGGTCGCAGGTTCGGTATTCAAGACTGGGTTCTAGTGACCACGGACACGAGCCTCCGAGGATGGGGAGAAGTCACACAAGGAAGAAATTTTCAGGGACTGCGGTCAAACCAAGAGGCTTGTCTACACATCAACGTGCTGGAATTAAGGGCCATATACAACGGCCTACGACAAGCGGAGAATCTTCTTCGCGACCTACCCGTTCTGATTCAGTCAGACAATGTCACAGCCGTGGCGCATGTAAACCACCAAGGCGGGACAAGGAGCAGAGTGGCAATGGCGGAAGCCACCAGGATTCTTCGCTGGGCGGAAAATCACATAAGCGCTCTGTCAGCAGTCTTCATTCCGGGAGTGGACAACTGGGAAGCAGATTTCCTCAGCAGACACGATCTCCATCCAGGAGAGTGGGGTCTTCATCAAGAAGTTTTCGCAGAGATAACAAGTCGTTGGGGACTTACTCAAATAGACATGATGGTGTCATGCCTCAACAAGAAACTTTGGATGTATTGTTCCAGGTTGAGGGACCCTCAGGCAGTAGCGGTGGACGCCCTGGTGACACCATGGGTTTTTCAGTTGGTATATGTGTTCCCTCCTCTTCCGCTCATCTCAAAAATATTGAGAATCATAAGATGAACAAGAGTGCAGACAATACTCATTGTTCCAGATTGGCCTCGAAGGGCCTGGTATTCAGATCTTCAGGAAATGATCGCAGTAGATCCGTGGCCTCTTCCTCCCAGGGAGGACCTGTTGCAACAGGGGCCCTGTGTGTTCCAAGACTTACCACGTTATGTTTGACGGCATGGCGGTTGAACACCAAATCCTAGCTAAGAACGGTATTCCGGGGGAAGTCATCCTTACTCTGATCAAAGCTAGGAAGGAGGTAACGGCGAGGCATTATCACCATATCTGGAGGAAATATGTGTCTTGGAGTGCAGCCAAGAATGCTCCTACGGAAGATTTTCAGCTGGGTCGTTTTCTCCATTTTCTACAGACAGGAGTGGATATGGGCCTAAAGTTAGGCTCCATTAAGGTGCAGATTTTTGCCTTATCTATATTCTTTCAGAAGGAATTGGCTTCTCTCCCAGAAGTCCAGACTTTTGTAAAGGGAGTGCTGCACATCCAACCTCCTTTTGTGCCCCCAGTGGCACCGTGGGACCTTAACGTGGTGTTACAGTTCCTTAAGTCACACTGGTTTGAACCTCTTCAAACGGTTGAATTAAAATTTCTCACTTGGAAAGTGGTCATGTTGTTGGCCTTGGCATCTGCGAGGCGGGTGTCCGAATTGGCGGCCTTGTCTCACAAGAGCCCCTATCTGATTTTCCATGTGGATCGAGCACAGTTGAGAACTCGTCCTCAATTTCTACCTAAGGTGGTTTCGTCGTTTCATATGAACCAACCTATTGTGGTGCCTGTGGCTAGGGGTGACTTGGAGGATTTCAAGTCCCTTGATGTAGTCAGGGCCTTAAAAATGTATGTAGCCAGGACAGCTCGAGTTAGGAAAACAGAGGCACTGTTTGTCCTGTATGCGGCCAACAAAGTTGACGCTCCTGCTTCTAAGCAGACTATTGCTCGCTGGATCTGTAACACGATTCAGCAAGCTCATTCTACGGCGGTATTGCCGTTACCTAATTCGGTAAAGGCCCATTCCACTAGGAACGTGGGCTCTTCTTGGGCGGCTGCCCGAGGCGTCTCGGCATTACAGCTTTGCCGGGCAGCTACTTGGTCGGGTTCAAAAACTTTTGCAAAATTCTGCAAGTTTGATACCCTGGCTAATGAGGACCTCATGTTTGCTCAATCGGTGCTGCAGAGTCATCCGCACTTTCCCGCCCAGTCTGTAGCTTTGGTATAATCCCAATGGTCCTTACGGAGTCCCCAGCATCCTCTAGGACGTAAGAGAAAATAAGATTTTAAACCTTTAAATCTTTATCTCCTAGTCCGTAGAGGATGCTGGGCGCCCGTCCCAGTGCGGATTATTTCTGCAAGGCTTGTATATAGTTGTTGCTTACATAAGGGTTATGTTACAGTTGAGATCAGTCTCTGGCTGATGCTGTTTTGTTCATGCTGTTAACTGGTTTAGTGTATGCCAGGTTGTACGGTACGTATGGTGTGGGCTGGTATGTATCTCGCCCTTAGATTAACAAAAATCCTTTCCTCGTACTGTCCGTCTCCTCTGGGCACAGTTCTTTAACTGAGGTCCGGAGGAGGGGCATAGAGGGAGGAGCCAGTTCACACCCATCTAAAGTCTTAGAGTGCCCATGTCTCCTGCGGAGCCCGTCTATACCCCACGGTCCTTATGGAGTCCCCAGCATCCTCTACGGACTAGGAGAAAAAGATTTACCGGTAGGTTTAAAATCTTATTTTTCCAGATTAGTCTGTCCTGCACCAAACTCAGATATCTCAAAGGGCAATATTCCATAAACTCAGGGCCGGTTCTTGCCCTTGTGGCGCCCCGGGCAAAATATAGGGGTGTGGCTTAATACGGGGCGTGGTCAGTCACGCCCCCATTTGTAGCGCCGCTGAAAGGAAGAAAAAAAAAAGTATACTTACTAACCCCGCTCCTGATTCCAGACCTGCAGACCTCCGCCGGCGCCGCTCCTCTCCTCAGATCTATGGGAGAGACGTCAGTCATGACGTCTCTCCCATAGCACAGCATAGATACTAGAGGTCAATTATGACCCCTAGCGTCTGTGCCACAATGCTGTGCAGTGCGCGATGATGTCATCGCGCACCGCACAGCAGAGGTCCTCTCCATGAAGGGAAACTAGACGCTTAGCGTCTGATTCCCTTTACAGCGGGGGACCAGCGCCACGAAGGGAAACTAGACGCGTAGCGTCTGGTTCCCTTCACAGCGGGGGGCACTGCTGGGGGGCACACTGCACAGTGGCGGATCTTGCCATGGTGCGGCGCCCCTCCGGATGGCGCCGGCGCCCTCCAGAAGGTGGCGCCCCAGGCAAAAGTCCTGCTTGCCCGTGGCAAGATCCGCTACTGCATATACTGTATAGATTTTTTTCTTCCTTTATAATGGTGTTAGTGCTCCATTTAAATGAAATAACTCAGGGGGAAGCTATTCCATATAAAAACATTGTTCTCCGTTATAAATGGCATCCACACCTTAAAATTAATCAGTAGTATACAGTTCTTAAAAACATACATCTCCAACCGTAAGCAAAATTCTGTCTTTCCACAAAATATTAGCACAAGTGCCAGGAACACGGGAGGTCATTCCGAGTCGTTCGCTCGGAAAATTTCTTCGCATCGCAGCGTTTTTCCGCTTAGTGCGCATGCGCAATGTCCGCACTGCGACTGCGCCAAGTAAATTTGCTATGAAGTTTGGATTTTTACTCACGGCTTTTTCTTCGCTCAGGCGATCGTAGTGTGATTGACAGGAAATGGGTGTTACTGGGCGGAAACAGGCCGTTTTATGGGCGTGTGGGAAAAAACGCTACCGTTTCCGGAAAAAACGCAGGAGTGGCCGGAGAAACGGAGGAGTGTCTGGGCGAACGCTGGGTGTGTTTGTGACGTCAAACCAGGAACGACAAGCACTGAACTGATCGCAGATGCCGAGTAAGTCTGGATCTACTCAGAAACTGCTACGAGGTGTGTAATCGCAATATTGCGAATACATCGTTCGCAATTTTAAGATGCTAATATTCACTCCCAGTAGGCGGAGGCTTAGCGTGTGCAATACTGCTAAAATCGCCTTGCGAGCGAACAACTCGGAATGAGGGCCACAGTTTTAAAAAGAACAGTTTAAATAAGTTTCGAATTGCCAAATGTATATCTAAAATTCTCCAAACTTTAACATAAAAAATAGTCCCATAAAACAATACTCCACCAAGGGTACTCGTACTCCTTACATCGGTTAGTGGTATGTTTAGCCAGAAGATATTAAAGTTTGTTCATTGGATCTTTTAGGTGGCCAGATTTTCTTTGCGGTCTATCTCAACCCACTGGTAGCCTTTCTCTCAAGCCCCCTGCTTGGCTGATACCACTATCTTTCCTATCTCCTCCTGGTGAGCAGGCAACAGGTGGAAGCGGTCACTAGTAGCCAGAGGGAGTACTCAGTGGCTGATGAGAGTGGTGGTCAAGCCAGCAGCGTGTATATGCTGGGAGTCACTGGGAGGAAATAGGAAAGCTAGCGGCATCTGTCAAGCAGAGTATTTGGGAGAATGGCTACCTGAAGGTTGGGATAGACCGCAAAGGTCTGGTGAGCTCACCTTGATATCTTCCGGCTATACACACCACTAACTGATGTCAGGAGTACTTGGTGTAAGTCCACAGTAAGGAAAGTGGTTAGCTGTGGTCCTTTACATGATCTATGATCCATGAACACATGGTTCCAAGCAACATTAATTTATCTAGGCAATGCCGGTTATCAAGGTCAGAAACCTACAGTTTGCATAGTTCTAGCTTGAGAGGTGCACGCCTTGTTCAGAGCATGTTATTGATCCCCTGGATCACTATTTCTAGTCTCCAATGTTGAGAAGTGGGAAGCATTGGATTCTATATTGGGAAGAGCTGCATAGTATATACAGTATATTTTTGTTTGCGTATCATCCATCTGCTTATCATTTTGGGGCATAAGGATTTCAGCGATGATCTCCACCATCACTTTAATGGGCATGGACTGAATAGGAATTCACTAAAGCTTATGCAGCCTACACTGATTATGCTATCCTTACATTATTACTATGCTATCCATACACTATCACTATGCTATCCGTACACTATTATTATGCTATTCATATACACACTATCACTATGCTATCCGTACACTATTACTAACCTATCCCTACACTATTACTATGCTATCCATACACTATAACTATGCTATCCTTAGACTATTACTATGCTATCCTTACAGTATTACTATGCTATCCATACACTATTACTATGCTATCCGTACACTATTACTATGCTATCCATACACTATTACTATGCTATCCGTACACTATTACTATGCTATCCATACACTATCACTATGCTATCCATGCACTATTACTATACAATCCATACACTAACATTATGCTATCCGTACACTATTACTAACCTATCCTTACACTATTACCATGCTATCTGTACACTATTACTATGCTACCCATACACTATCACTATGCTATCCATACACTGTGCTATCCGTACACTATTACTAACCTATACTATTTCTAACCTATCCTTACACTATTACTATCCTATACTATTACTAACCTATCCATACACTATTACTAACCTATCCTTACACTATTACTATGCTATCTGTACACTATTACTATGCTATCCATACACTGTCACTATGCTATCCGTACACTATTACTAACCTATCCTATTACTGACCTATCCATACACTATCACTATGCTATCCATACACTATCACTATGCTATCCGTAGACTATTACTATGCTATCCGTACACTATAATTAACTATGCTATCTATACACTATTACTATGCTATCCATACACTATCACTATGCTATCCGTACACTATTACTATGCTATCCATGCACTATTACTATGCTATCCGTACACTATTACTATGCTATCCAATATCCATACACTGTTACTATGCTAACCGTACACTATTACTATGCTATCCATACACTATTACTATGCTATCCATACACTATTACAATGCTATCCATACACTATAGCTATGCTATCCGTACACTATCACTATGCTATCTGTACACTATTACTAACCTATCATTAAACTACAGTATAACTACACTATCCGTACACTGTTACTATGCTATCCCTATACTATAACTATACAATCCCTGCACTATTACTGCACTTTCCCTACACTGTGACAATGCTATCCTTACACTATTGCAGCTGGGTCAAGCATGGAAATAACACATTTGTCTATACTCAAAATATAAATTTCTGTGTGTTTGCAACTTTGCATACTCTGCAAAGTCTGTACTCCCTCCCCTTCTCTGTATACACAGATGTTTCTCCATCACATTTGTAAAGCTGTTATTATTTCTCGTGTTACCAGGCTTATATGGATGGGCTTGTATGTCTAATGTCCAATGTAAAGATTCACAGGTGCTGTAATGAGCCTTTTGCATGTCATAGGGACGTATTGGAGGCATAGCCAGATTAAGAGGGGGATGCAGGGCATACTGTACCCCGGGCCCCCCTCTATCAGGGGGCCCCCCATGCCAGAGCATATTGACATCACTAGCTTTCCCTCTTATACAGCAGCAGAACCAGACAGCCAGAATGTGAGCAGGACAGAATGCAGTGCAGGCAGAGACACAGGAATATCAGATTTCATGAACTATCAATGGAACTCTCCAACAAAAGGAGAAATAGGAGGGTGGAGAGAGCTGTAAGTGACACAGGGTGGGATCCCTGTGTCACTTACAGCTTTCTCCACACCTGGGTGGGAGCCCTGTGTAACTTACCTAATGAGGGTCTAAAGAGAGAGATACACACACACACACACACACACACACACACACACACAGTCCTCCTAAGTCCTGTCCCAGTGTGTAAGAAGTACAGAGGCTGCTGCTATTTTTGAATGTGACACGGTAAATTATACATTTTATTATTCTATGTGTATTTTAAATTTGGTTAAGTTGTCTTTGTTACACTACAAGAACATTCTATAAAATAGTTGTCTTTCAATTAGGTGGAGCTATAAACAGTACCCAGGCATTATTAAACTATTAATTTAAATCTAGTATACACCATTGGGCTAAATGTCATATACACAATCCATACATCCCACCATGACCCATTCCAGGAGGGACACAATGCTCTCTACCTGGACTTCCTTCTTCAGTTATGATTGCAATCACCTGTGTTGACACACTTTTCTTATCAATTAAATAGTTTAACACAGGTGACGCCAATCTTATATTAAGTGGGAAGTCCATGTAAAGAGCATGTTGTCCCTCCTGGAAGGGGTCATGTTGGGAGGTATGCACAATCTTATACACAGTCCTCCCCACCTTCCACTGGGGCCCCCCTGTCTAAAGTGCCCCGGGCACCCCCAAGGCTTAATCCGGCCCTGATTGGAGGTAGATCCCACATGGCAGGCAGCATAAGCAAATCCATGACTTGTTTTAGTTTCTGATACAACAGCTGTATCTGTTTTATATAGATGGGATATGTAAGGGGCATAAATCAGGTACAAAAATATAGTGCTATGGATTGTGTGAGGAAGGGGGGCCCACAAATCAGTTTGATGCTTAGGGCCACATGAGGTCTAAATCCGCCTCTAACTAGAACACAACCATGGCACCCCTGCAAGTGCCCCTTTTGGGACCCACTGCACTACATGCTTGTGAAACCTTAGTGTGAGATGGTGTCCTGAATGAAGCACACCATTTCGTGCTACACTATTGAAAATAAGTTGCACTGAGAGCAAAGCTAAGTAAGGAAACATCTGTACCTTATTATTATTCTCTGACAGCTTGGCAATTGACTTCCGTATCCCATCTACACACTAACTAAGCTGTTATATACAAGGGCCTGATTCTGAGTTGCACACAATTTGGAATTGCATCAAGTGATTTTTAGCAAGCTGTGTATGTGTCTTGGGCTGAATATGTTACACTCCACTATAGTGAGGCATCCTGTGGCCTGTTGTCTGCCTGCATGGGGGTGAGATCTCACAGTGCATGTCCCTGACATCTGCACTGTCCATGGCTGCCAAATAAAATACCTGTCAGTCTGACAGGCATTTTATCTGTACGTGTATGACCAGCATAAGCAAAAGACCCTAACCAGCATTACATTAAATAGGGAAGGGATTTATTAACCTCTTTGCTGCTGAGGGCTTTTTCCCGCTTGTGTTGACGTCATTTTTTCACATTTGCTCTCGTTACATTCCAAAAACAATATCACTATTTTGTATGCAGTACCCACACAAATGATACCTTGTTTTTTCCCCCAGAAAATACAGTACCATTAGTCTTTTTACTTATTCAAACACATAAAAAATAAAACCAAATGACCAGAAATTTCAAGAAAACTGAAGCCAAAGCAAATGTGAATCTTTATGATGATTGGATGCGGAGTCTTCTGACACAGCACTCAGATCTGCAATGCTGTCAGAGGACATCTTTTGTCCTCCTGCAGTATTAGAATATTTCATTATCGCTGCTGTGTCCAAAGACTAAAATGTGCCAGATAATATGTATAGCACATGGTTGCAGATAGGACTGAACAGGGGTGTACAACCTATTGTAGAACATGGGAGACTCATTGAAAGGACCACAATAAAACTTGACTTGTCTAAACATGTGAAATACATACAACTGACGTGTTAAAATGCCTTGCACCATTTCTAGAAGGATTCTATGGAGATAGAAGTGTGTGCAATGCTGAAAGTAGGATGTGCCACCACCGGGGCTGTAGCTATAGCATGTAGCAACATTCCTCTTTCCTCCTGTAGCAACATATTTCCTCACCAATACTGTACACGATCACAACCCCATAGCAACACATCCTTCTGCACTACCATTGTACTATAGGGTCCATAGTAGTGCCATCAAACAGATGCAATTCTGTGTCTCTTAGGGAGTACTAGCACTCCTTGTCACATTTATGTTTCTGTTGAGTTCCACCCCAATAAGTTATTCCCACCCCACATTTTTGGGAGTAGAAACAAAATGGTAAAGAATAATCTTTGAGTAAAAGAAGCATAAAATAAGCACCATCATGGTGGCGGCCCTGTTACCAGAGGAATACAATGAGGTTTAGGGTTGCAGGTTGTGCATGGTGAGATAGAGGTTATTTTTGTAATATAGGGGCAGATGTATTACGTCTGGAGAAGTGATAAAGCAATAATAAAGCAGTGATAAGTGCAAAGTGATAACGCACCAGCCAATCAGCTCCGATATATAAATTGACAGTTAGGAGCTGATTGGCTGGGCATTACCACCTTCCACTTATCACTGCTTTATCACTTCTCCAGGCTTAATACATCTGCCCCATAATTCCCAGTGAATAAAGAATACATAGTTTGCCTTCAGTACAAAACTGAGTTCATATTTTTAGAACTTGTTGAACAGAACAGTTGGCAGCACATTTAACTATATATATTATTTGTGTCTCTTAAAGGAAAATCATTTAAAAATAGAAACAAATGTATTTTCCATGTTTTTCTGCATAGTTGATTAAAGGGATAAAACATAATAATCCTAATAATGCTAATAGTATCCTTGATTGGTGATTGTGAATACATAATGCAGAAGTGGTTTGTCATCATTCTTATTATAATGGTATTATTTTCCAGTGCATTATTTTCCTTTTGTGTCATTTAGTTACTAATGAAAATAAATTAGTTTTAAAATTATACCTGTTATGTTTCCATAGAATAACAGCATTTGCTAACAGGCTGTAAATGCATAGCTAGAAATAGATTTAATTGCACTGGATTTCATTTTCAGTATCACCGTAATGTACATCCACAGTACAATGAAATTAATTGGATTTCAGATAGTTACTGGAATTTTATAATGATGAGCCTTAAACGTTGAATCTTCTTTCCTATCTAGGTAAGCGCCTCCTAAAAGAGTGTAGACTTTTATGTGAACAGATCCGTTGTTCTGGTCAGCATAAGAAGTGCTATTCAGCCAGAGGCGTTTCTAGAGAGGAGGAGGTCCGTGTGCATGCTCCGACTGGGTCTCCTCCTCTTTAGCCGGCAGCGCTGTATAGACTGTGGGTTCTATGGTCCCTAGGGGACCCTAGCACTGTCCCAGAGTCTACAGCGCATGCACGGATCTCCAGGAAAATAGCGTGGCGGTCATTTTCCCAGTGATTTATCTACTGCGCATGCGCAAAACACTGGGAAAATGGTGCCGCAACATTTTCCCAGTGATTTCAGCAGTGCTGCTGCGCCGCGGGACTCAGGAGTATAAGTATTTCTATTAATGGGTGCAGGGTGTGTGATGTTGGCCCCCCTGGACCTGTGTGCACTGCGCACACTGCACCCATTATAAATACGCCAGTGTATTTAGCATTAGTGTAATACTGAAGAAACATAATAAGATTTTTAAGATATAATACATAGGGACAATATGAATATATAGATTGATTACAATATTCTGTGTGCATGTCCTGTCATTATTGTAATATTTTCTTAACAGCAGGACTACATGTGCCAGTGGGCCCTTAATTTCACTTGTGGTTCTCCCAATTGCTGGCATGTCGGAGCAGGTTGCTGGGACCTGTAGTTCCATTGTCAAGAACAGTAATTTTAATAATTTTCACACTGAATCCCACCCCAACCGCACCCATGATCTGTGGGACATAGCCCTGATGTTTCTGTCCAGGTCTGGGGACTTTCTTGGGATGGCTGACCCCTTTATTGGGGGGTCCCACCTTTCCAAGGAGTTATAGTCCTTGACTGACCAGTTTGCATGATGGTAGGGGGACCCTATGATGTTTGTCTCCCTGCTATGGCTTAATCCACCGTGTGGATCAGCCCGGTGCGGGTTACTGTAAAAATGGGGGATTACTAAGCATTTTTTCTCTTACATCCTAGAGGATGCTGGGGACTCCGTAAGGACCATGGGGAATAGACGGGCTCCGTAGGAGACATAGGCACTATAAAAAAAACTTTAGAATGGGTGTGCACTGGCTCCTCCCTCTATGCCCCTCCTCCAGACCTCAGTTAGATCCTGTGACCAGAGCAGAGCCGGATTAACAGTGGGGCGGGTGGAGCTGCAGCTCCAGGCCCGCCCATGAAAATAGGCCCACTGCAGGAAGATCCGCTAGAGGCAGAAATTTTTTTTTCTCACCACCAGTGGCTGACCGAGACTCTTTCCCCTCTCTCTGCCCCCGCCCGCGGACAACCTTTCCGTCCTCAGAGTCTCCGTCCTCAGTAGAAGGCTTCACAAGCCCTCCCTGTGCCGCATAGTGTGCCTCCCTCTACACTGCAACATGTGACATCGCGCCGCATGACGTCACATATGCGCGCCGTGCAGGGCTCTGCAATCGGTTGATTCTATTTCGGAGTGGGAGAAGGGACCTTCTGACGTATCTAGGGGAGGAGACACGTCACCAGGGGGAGGAGCTACGGGCGAGCAGGGTACCCGAAAAGTACCCTCGCGGGCTCGCTTCGCTCGCCGCGCTTCGGGCTCGGTGGCTCGCTCCGCTTCGCTCGCCACCTGATTACTAAAGGTAATAGTTGGTGGCGTGGATAGTAGAGGAACTATCACGCTGGCCTAGCTCCTCCCCCTTGTGTTGTGACTCCTCCCCCAGATGGAAAAGGTCCCTTAGCCCACTTGATTCTAGCATCTACCCTCTGCAATCTGCATGAGTTCCGCTGATGACCAGTGAGGATGGGAGGCGCCACTCGATCCTGTCCTGAACTGCCGGAGTGCTGCCAATTGAACCTTCCTAACACTGCCTTTGAAGACCGGTGGACAATGTAAGCATTAAGGAAGCAAGAAGAAAGTAAGTGAACTTTAGGGTGGTGAGACAAACACTATATTTACATTTGGAGGAACACCATAATGGACACACAGGGGGGCTAATATTAATAATGGACACGGGGGGGGAGGGGGGCTAATAGTGGACACAAAGGGAGGACTAATAATGGACATGGGAGGGACATAATAATGGTCACAGGGAGGGACTAATAATTGTCACTGGGGGAGACATAATAATGGTCACAGGGAAGGACTAATGATTGTCACGGGGGGGTCTAATAATGGACATGGGGGGAGACATAATACTGGTCACAGGGAAGGACTAATAATGGGAATGGGGGGAGACATAATAATTGTCACGGGGGACTAATAATGGAAATGAGGGGAGAAATAGTAATTGTCACAGGGGGGACTAATAGTGGACATGGGGGGAGGCATAATAATGGACACAGGGAGGACTAATAATGGACACAGAGGGGGGTATAATAATGGACACAGAGGGGGGCATAATAATGGACAGAGTTGGGGGCATAATAATGGAAACACAGCGTGGCATAATAATGGACAGAGTGGGGGGCATAATAATGGAAACACAGTGTGGCATAATAATGGACAGAGTGGGGGGCATAATAATGGACAGAGTGGAGGGCATAATAATGGAAACTCAGCGTGGCATAATAATGGACAGAGTGGGGGGCATAATAATGGACAGAGTGGGGGGCATAATAATGGACAGAGTGGAGGGCATAATAATGGAAACACAGTGTCGCATAATAATGGACAGAGTGGAGGGCATAATAATGGAAACACAGCGTGGCATATTAATGGACACAGAGGGTGAGCATAATAATGGACATAGGGGCATAATAGTGGAAACAGAGGGGGGGCATAATAATGGACACGAGGGGGACGATGACGACAACACAGAAATCAAGAGCAAACAGTTACTCCTCACTAGTAGCACCTATTCCTGGTGCTATAGAGTATACTTATCTTAAAATATTAAATTGTTATATATTGACAATTAGACTGCAGCTAGTCAGATGGTCTGTTGCTGAACTGATCCTACACAATAATACACAATAAAAAAGGGGGAAAATTGCGCAAAATATTGTTGTTATATATCTGCCTATTATTAAAATTGATAGAAGGCTCCTCTTTATACAAATAAAACAATATTATCCTGAACACATATAAAACCTGTCCAAAATTCACCAGACATAAATTTATATAAAAACACATAAATATCAAAGCCCTTGTTAGCTGTTATGATTCCAGTACTCAGGTCTGGGGAGATCTTATAGCAAAGGTCCTGAGTACCAGAACGTAATGCTGGGAAAAGGGGTAGGAACAGGAATAGCCCCTGGCACCCTATCTCCGTTGTCTCGCCCGTGCTGTCAGAACTCTCTTGCGAGACTATGGTTGCTTGAGCCCATGGCAGCCGCGTTTGAAGGGCGGAATACGTCTGCCCAACTCCGATGCCCCCTCAGGTCTTAATGGGAGACAAAGAGAGAACCGAGACAGGGTGATAACAAGGGGCCCTCTAACTGAACAACAAGGCCAGGGGCTAATAACTAACCTAAAACCAAGTATGCGCGGATTACCGCCAGGGAAAAGGACAACCAAAATACCCACATGTCCACTCTCCTACACGGCACCGCCGAGTTCCGGAGAGGACTGTGGGAGCGGAAACCTCCGCAAATGCTCCAAAACCAGAATACAAAATTAAGCGGCCTAGGCCGCAGCACACGGCAGAGCCGCCACTCATGAAACCAAATGAGATCCTCAAACGACTGTTGCAGGTAAATGAGGACCAGAAGAACCCCTTGGGATGAGATGACAGATACCAAAACTCGGGAACTCTGAGGACAGGAACGACCGGACACAGCAGACCAGGAACAGATCAGCAAACATGAACAGCATGCAGGAAGCTATAACCGGCGTCTGTGTGAGGCACTGAGAAGGCTTTAAGCAGTGAATCCCCCAGAGTACAGAACCTAATTACCATGAATCTCGTGCAGCTGCCTTGCTGCACGACCAGAAGACATGTGTGTCTAGTTCAGTAATCATCCCTGCAACGGGGAACGCGGTCCGCCCGTGGCGTCCCCGTTGCTAGGGTCCCGGCGGCTCGGCGCGCCCGGCATCCTAGCGTTGCTAGGGAGCCGGCGGCTCAGCGAGCACGGCGTCCTAGCGTTGCTAGGGACCCGGCGGCTCAGCGCGCTAGGTGTCCCTAGTTGCTAGGCGCCGGGCCGGGCGGAAGTCTCGGACCGTGGCGCCTAACAGTACCCCCCCCCCTTGAGGAGGGGTCAACGAACCCCTAAAGCCAGGTTTCTGAGGAAATTCCAGAAAAAATAATCTCTTGAGTTTAGGGGCATATAGATCCTTATCCAGGACCCAAGACCTTTCCTCCGGACCATAGCCTTTCCAGTGAACCAAAAAATAAAGCCGGCCCCGGGACACTTTAGAATCTAAAACCTTCTCTACCAAGAACTCCTGTTGTCCCTGCACATCCACTGGAGATCTACCCTGAGAGGTCCTCCGAGGAAATCTACTGGAAGAAACATATTGTTTCAACAGGGAGCAGTGGAAAGTATTTCCAATTCTAAGAGATCTTGGCAAGCGTAGCCGAAAGGCAACTGGGTTGACCTTCTTAATGATAAGAAACGGTCCAATAAATTTGGGTCCCAGTCTAGCTGAGGATTGTCGAAGCTTGATGTTGCGAGTTGACAACCATAGCTTATCTCCCACCTTAAAAGTGCAAGGACTTCGGAGCCTATCAGAAAATGTATTTTCTCGGAAGGCCGCTTTTCTGAGAGCAAGGTGCACTTTTCTCCAAATAGCTCTGAGATGGAGGTTAAGGTCAGCGAGGAGACTGGAGAATGATGGAAAAAAGAGTTGGCTCTAGGATGAAAACCAAAGACTGAAAAGAATGGAGACTCTTTGGTGGAGGAATGACAAGAGTTATTATAAGCAAATTCGGCCAAAGGAAGAAACTCGGACCAATCATTCTGGAGTTTGGCCGAATACAAACGTAAGTACTGTTTTAATGACTGGTTGACTCGTTCGGTTTGCCCGTTAGACTGTGGGTGGTAACCAGATGTTAAAGACAGTTTCATCTTCAAAGAGGCACAAAAACGTTTCCAGAATCGTGCGATGAATTGTGGACCCCGATCAGAAACAACATCAGTGGGCAAACCATGAAGCCTGAACACATGGCGGAGGAACAAAACTGCCAACCCTTGAGCAGAGGGTAATCGGGGAAGAGCAACGAAATGAGCCATTTTACTAAAACGGTCCACTACCACCCAAATGACTCATAATCCGGCTGAAAGGGGAAGGTCAACCACGAAATCCATGGAAATATGAGACCATGGCCTGAGAGGAACGGTTAAAGGCATGAGTTGCCCGATAGGCAACGAACGAGGAACCTTATGCTGTGCACAAACCTGACAGGAATGGACGAATTCCTTAACGTCTTTAGAAAGACTAGGCCACCACACTGAGCGAGAGACTAACTCCAAAGTCTTAGTGATACCCGGATGCCCTGAGACCTTGTTGTCATGAAACTCAGTTAAAACAGTGCCTCTCAAAAATTCGGGAACAAAAAGACGACCAGCAGGAGTAAGTCTAGGAGCTTGGTGTTGAAGCTGGTTTAACTGAGTATATAAATCCTGTGTGAGGCCTGCCCGGATGACCGAAGATGGAACAATGGGAGTAACAACAGGATTGCTATTGTGAACCGGAAGAAAGCTACGTGACAGGGCATCAGCCTTTGTATTCTTGGAACCAGGCCTGAAGGTGATTATAAACCTGAAACGAGTAAAAAATAATGCCCAACGTGCCTGCCGAGCATTAAGCCGTTTAGCTGATTCAATATATTGCAGGTTCTTATGGTCAGTAAAAACTGAAATAGTATGTCTAGCTCCCTCCAGCCAATGCCTCCATTCCTCGAAAGCCCATTTTACTGCCAGTAGTTCCCAATTACCAACGTCATAGTTGGATTCAGCAGAGGAGAATTTCCTGGACATGAAGGCACAAGGATGCAACTCCTGAGAGTCTGGATCTTCTTGAGAAAGGATAGCCCCCACTCCAACCTCTGAGGCATCAACCTCCACAATAAAGGGAAGTTCCGGATTAGGATGTCTGAGGACAGGAGCCGAGATAAAGGCTTGTTTCAAGGCCCGGAAGGCTAACTCAGCTTCATGCGACCAATTGGAGGGATCCGCTCTTTTTTTAGTCAGAGCTACTATGGGAGCGACCAGGTCAGAAAAAGTATGAATGAACCGCCTATAATAATGAGCAAACCCTAAAAAGCGCTGAATTGCTTTTAAATTAGTGGGTTGCGCCCAATTAAGGATGGCCTGGAGTTTCTTCGGTTCCATGGAAAATCCCTGGGGAGAAATTATGTACCCCAAGAAAGACACCTCTGTAATGTGAAAATCACACTTCTCAAGCTTGGCATATAAATGATTCTCTCATAACTTTTGAAGAACCAGACGCACCTGGGTAACATGTTGTGCAATCGACTCAGAATATATCAAAATGTCGTCTAAATAAACGACCACGAATTTCCCTAGGAAGTCACAGAGAACATCGTTAATGAGGTCTTGAAAAACCGCCGGAGCATTTGACAGGCCGAACGGCATCACCAGGTATTCATAGTGACCCGACTGAGTGCTGAAAGCCGTCTTCCACTCATCCCCAGATTTAATTCGGATGAGGTTGTAAGCTCCTCTAAGATCAATTTTCGAGAAGATCACGGCGGAACGTAACTGATCAAAAAGTACTGAAATTAAAGGCAAAGGATAGGTGTTTTTCACAGAGATCTTATTCAGAGCCCTAAAATCAATGCATGGTCTAAGCGAGCCATCTTTTTTCTCCACAAAGAAAAATCCAGCACTTAATGGAGATTTTGAAGGTCTAATAAAACCCTTTTTTAGGCTTTCCTGAATATAATAATTATTCATGGCCGTGGTTTCTTGCCCGGACAGGGCATATAATCTCCCCTTAGGCAAAGTGGCACCTGGTACTAGCTCAATTGCACAATCGTAGGACCGATGGGGAGGCAGAATATCCGCATTGCCCTTGGAGAACACATCGGCAAAATCCTGGTATTCCACAGGAATAAGCTCTGGGACGACTGCTGCAACCCTGACCGGATAAGAAATACATTCTTTAGTACAAAAAGAACCCCATTGAGAAATCTCCCCGGACCGCCAATCAATGGTGGGATTATGAAAGGCAAGCCAAGGGTGACCCAAAACTACAGTAACTGCCAGACAATGTGTAAGGTAGAATTCTATATCTTCAGAATGTAAGGCTCCTACTGTAAGCAATGCTGGAGGTGTACGGTGAGTAATTATCCCATTGGAAAGTGGACCCCCATCTAACCCATGCATTGTGATACGTTTATCCAACGGTATATGTGGAATGCCTAAGGCCTTAGCCCAAGTTAAATCCATAAAGTTTCCTGCAGCTCCACTGTCGACAAAGGCCGACACCAATGAACTGAGGCTGCCAAAGGAAACCTTAACAGGGACTAATAGAGAGTCCTTTGAGGAGATAAGCTGCAGACCTAAGTGAACCACCTCACAATTCACCTGGTCAGAGCATTTCCCGACTTGTTCGGGCAGTTACGAGCAAAATGTCCCTTACTACCACAGTACAAACAAAGACCGGAACTTAGTCTTCTGGTTTTTTCCTCAGGAGACAGCCGGGAGAGACCCACCTGCATGGGCTCCTCGACGTCCTCTGGGAAGGTATAAACACAAGGACTAGGCCTAACAGTTGTTCCTCTTTCAGCCCTCCGCTCTCGGAGACGACAATCTATTTTTATAGCAAGCTCCATGAGTTTATCGAGAGTCTCAGGAGCGGGGTACTGGAGGAGACTGTCTTTAATAAGTTCAGATAAACCGAGGCGAAACTGACTGCGCAGGGCCGGGTCATTCCAGCCACAGTCGTTCGACCAACGGTGAAATTCGGTACAATAAACCTCCGCTGGATTTCTACCTTGTTTGAGAGCGCGCAGATGACTCTCAGCTGACGCTTCTCTATCTGGGTCATCATACAAGAGCCCTAATGACTTAAAAAAGGTGTCTACAGATAACAACGCAGGATCCTCAGCTTTTAAACCAAACGCCCAGGTCTGAGGATCCCCCTGGAGTATTGAAATAATAATCCCAACCCGCTGAGATTCAGTACCAGAGGATGTGGGCCTTAAACGAAAATATAGCTTACAAGCTTCTTTAAAATTGAAAAAATCTTTTCTGTCACCGGAAAAACGGTCGGGTAAATGCATCTTCGGTTCTGGGACCACCCTCGGGGAGGCTCGCAAAAGATCTTCCTGCGATCTCACCCGAAGAGAAAGATCCTGAACCATCTGAGTAAGTTCTTGAATTTGGTTAACTAAGAGCTGACCAGGATTTGGTCCTAACCCTGTCGGATTCATGAAGCCAAGACAAAATGCGAAAAAATTAAACGCCCTTTATTTTAAGTTTTTATTTTTTTTTATTTTGGGCCGGTTATAATGTTATGATTCCAGTACTCAGGTCTGGGGAGATCTTATAGCAAAGGACCTGAGTACCAGAACGTAATGCTGGGAAAAGGGGTAGGAACAGGAATACCCCCTGGCACCCTATCTCCGTTGTCTCGCCCATGCTGTCAGAACTCTCTTGCGAGACTATGGTTGCTTGAGCCCATGGCAGCCGCGTTTGAAGGGCGGATTACGTCTGCCCAACTCCGATGCCCCCTCAGGTCTTAATGGGAGACAAAGAGAGAACCGAGACAGGGTGATAACAAGGGGCCCTCTAACTGAACAACAAGGCCAGGGGCTAATAACTAACCTAAAACCAAGTATGCGCGGATTACCGCCAGGGAAAAGGACAACCAAAATACCCACTTGTCCACTCTCCTACACGGCACCGCCGAGTTCCGGAGAGGACTGTGGGAGCGGAAACCTCCGCAAATGCTCCAAAACCAGAATACAAAATTAAGCGGCCTAGGCCGCAGCACATGGCAGAGCCGCCACTCACGAAACCAAATGAGATCCTCAAACGACTGTTGCAGGTAAATGAGGACCAGAAGAACCCCTTGGGATGAGATGACAGACACCAAAACTCGGGAACTCTGAGGACAGGAACGACCGGACACAGCAGACCAGGAACAGATCAGCAAACATGAACAGCATGCAGGAAGCTATAACCAGCGTCTGTGTGAGGCACTGAGAAGGCTTTAAGCAGTGAATCCACCAATAAGAGTACAGAACCTAATTACCATGAATCTCGTGCAGCTGCCTTGCTGCACGACCAGAAGACATGTGTGTCTAGTTCAGTAATCATCACTGCAACGGGGAACGCGGTCCGCCCGTGGCGTCCACGTTGCTAGGGTCCCGGCGGCTCGGCGCGCCCAGCGTCCTAGCATTGCTAGGGAGCCGGCGGCTCAGCGCGCACGGCGTCCTAGCGTTGCTAGGGACCCGGCGGCTCAGCACGCTAGGTGTCCCTAGTTGCTAGGCGCCGGGCCGGGCGGAAGTCTCGGACCGTGGCGCCTAACAGTTAGCTAAATTATCTTATTCATACAGGGGTGTATTCAATGCATGTCGGATCCTTTCCGACGGAAAGGATCCGACAATGCAGTATTCAATTTGCCGGATTTGGCCGTTCTCGATAATGTTAATCTGACTTTTTTTAAAGTCATATTCACATTGTCGAAAATGGGGCTAAAAGCTGTCGGATTTGGCCGCAAATCCGCCGATCCATGTGTTTTCCGACAAGTCAGTATTGCCGACCTGTCGGAAAAAGGGCAGCCCCATTGAATAGGTCGAATTCGACCTGAAAAAGTCGGAAACTGCCGTCTTTCTGACAAGGCGGCAGTTCCGACAAAAATTGAATACACCCCATAGGGTATAAATGGTTTCACCCATTGTAGAAAAATATATTATAATAACAGTTCATACAAAAAATCAACTGCCAGCCACACTGGCACCCGACTCGCTTGTGGATTGTTGCCCTGCCGAGTAAATAGTTTAATGAGTCAGGATGAAGATATTCCTACAGATACGTATCTGTTGGAGATCACAATATCTACTTAAGGTTCCTGAGTGCTACCAAACCTGCTTGAAGTGGGGTGCTACTACGGCCGGAGGTTTGTGCAAGACAACAATACATTGGGGATATCCTCATCCTGGACTCTGCGGCTCATTTACTGATTTGCTTGGTGAGGCAATAATCCACCTGCATTTTAGATGCCAATGCAGTCGGCCGGAACCTGAACTTGCTAACTTAAGAGACAGTTTCCATCTAAGAGTCTCCTACTATTGAACTAAACGTGGTCTAGTAACTTATCCTATATCATTCCTCTGCATTATATATGTGGATTTTTTTGTATGAACTGTTATAATAAATTTTTCCTACAATGGGTGAAACAATTTACACTCCATATGAACAAGGTAATTTAACTAAAAAGGCCTTTGATATGTATATGCTTTTATATATGTCTGTGAATTTTGTGTAGGATTATGATTTAAATGTGTTCAGGATAATAAATATTGTTTTATTTGTATGTAAGTAAAGCCTCTTATCAATTTCCTCAATAGGCAGATATATAGTACCAACAATATTTTGCACAGTCAGTTTTTTCCCCACTTATTTATTGGGGACACAATGCAGTACATTCAGATGAGAGAGTAGCACAATAAAGAACATACAGATGAAGGGGGAATTGCTCCGCCAGGCACCAAGTAGTTGCCACCGGCATGCAAAACACTTCAATTCCTCCCATAAAGGTTAGGAGCAGTGTTAGCCTTTTATTATATAGGATATTCTATGTGTATTTATATATACTGTATTTGTGCCTTATCTTTTTTTTTTTTGTTGCTTTTTATGAACCCCCCTCCCTTTAAATTGGGCTAATTCTGTGTCCCAGGCCAGTGCTGAATAATAGCAACAGCTCAAACTAAGAAGCTTCTGTGTAATACATCCGGTGGGAATAGGGATGAATAACAACCGGTCCACTGAGAGGTAGGGTAATTTAAGAAATTAAAATGTTATACAATTTTCTTTTGGTGTTTTCTCTTTTTATCAGATCTTGGAAAGGGTATTTTTGTCTCTGTTATGTGGTCAGTGCATGATGGTGAGTGATGGTGGTATTTGTGTGTCTGCTGTGTGGTCAGTGCATGATGGTGAGTGATGGGTATTTGTGTGTCTGCTGTGTGGTCAGTGCATAATGGTGAGTGATGGGTATTTGTGTGTCTGCTGTGTGGTCAGTGCATGATGGTGAGTGATGGGTATTTGTGTGTCTGCTGTGTTGTCAGTGCATAATGGTGAGTGATGGTGGTATTTGTGTGTCTGCTGTGTGGTCAGTGCATGATGGTGAGTGATGGGTATTTGTGTGTCTGCTGTGTGGTCAGTGCATGATGGTGAGTGATGGGTATTTGTGTGTCTGCTGTGTGGTCAGTGCATGATGGTGGTGAGTGATGGGTATTTGTGTGTCTGCTGTGTGGTCAGAGCATGATGGTGAGTGATGGGTATTTGTGTGTCTGCTGTGTTGTCAGTGCATAATGGTGAGTGATGGTGGTATTTGTGTGTCTGCTGTGTGGTCAGTGCAAGATGGTGAGTGATGGGTATTTGTGTGTCTGCTGTGTGGTCAGTGCATGATGGTGAGTGATGGGTATTTGTGTGTCTGCTGTGTGGTCAGTGCATGATGGTGAGTGATGGGTATTTGTGTGTCTGCTGTGTTGTCAGTGCATAATGGTGAGTGATGGTGGTATTTGTGTGTCTGCTGTGTGATCAGTGCATGATGGTGAGTGATGGGTATTTGTGTGTCTGCTGTGTGGTCAGTGCATGATGCTGAGTGATGGGTATTTGTGTGTCTGCTGTGTGGTCAGTGCATGATGGTGAGTGATGGGTATTTGTGTGTCTGCTGTGTTGTCAGTGCATAATGGTGAGTGATGGTGGTATTTGTGTGTCTGCTGTGTGGTCAGTGCAAGATGGTGAGTGATGGGTATTTGTGTGTCTGCTGTGTGGTCAGTGCATGATGGTGAGTGATGGGTATTTGTGTGTCTGCTGTGTGGTCAGTGCATGATGGTGAGTGATGGGTATTTGTGTGTCTGCTGTGTTGTCAGTGCATAATGGTGAGTGATGGTGGTATTTGTGTGTCTGCTGTGTGGTCAGTGCAAGATGGTGAGTGATGGGTATTTGTGTGTCTGCTGTGTGGTCAGTGCATGATGGTGAGTGATGGGTATTTGTGTGTCTGCTGTGTGGTCAGTGCATGATGGTGAGTGATGGGTAATTGTGTGTCTGCTGTGTTGTCAGTGCATAATGGTGAGTGATGGTGGTATTTGTGTGTCTGCTGTGTGATCAGTGCATGATGGTGAGTGATGGGTATTTGTGTGTCTGCTGTGTGGTCAGTGCATGATGGTGAGTGATGGGTATTTGTGTGTCTGCTGTGTGGTCAGTGCATGATGGTGAGTGATGGGTATTTGTGTGTCTGCTGTGTGGTCAGTGCATGATGGTGAGTGATGGGTATTTGTGTGTCTGCTGTGTGGTCAGTGCATGATGGTGGTGAGTGATGGGTATTTGTGTGTCTGCTGTGTTGTTGTCAGTGCATAATGGTGAGTGATGGTGGTATTTGTGTGTCTGCTGTGTGGTCAGTGCATGATGGTGAGTGATGGGTATTTGTGTGTCTGCTGTGTGGTCAGTGCATGATGGTGAGTGATGGGTATTTGTGTGTCTGCTGTGTGGTCAGTGCATGATGGTGAGTGATGGGTATTTGTGTGTCTGCTGTGTGGTCAGTGCATAATGGTGAGTGATGGTGGTATTTGTGTGTCTGCTGTGTGGTCAGTGCATGATGGTGAGTGATGGGTATTTGTGTGTCTGCTGTGTGGTCAGTGCATGATGGTGAGTAATGGGTATTTGTGTGTCTGCTGTGTGGTCAGTGCATGATGGTGAGTGATGGGTATTTGTGTGTCTGCTGTGTGGTCAGTGCATGATGGTGGTGAGTGATGGGTATTTGTGTGTCTGCTGTGTTGTCAGTGCATAATGGTGAGTGATGGTGGTATTTATGTGTCTGCTGTGTGGTCAGTGCATGATGGTGAGTGATGGTGGTATTTGTGTGTCTGCTGTGTGGTTAGTGCATGATGGTGAGTGATGGTGGTATTTGTGTGTCTGCTGTGTGGTCAGTGCATGATGGTGAGTGATGGGTATTTGTGTGTCTGCTGTGTGGTTAGGGCATGATGTGAGTGATGGGTATTTGTGTATCTGCGGTGTTTAGGGCATGATGTGAGTGAGGGGTATTTGTGTGTCTGCTGTGTAGTCAGGGCACAATGGTTAGTGATGGGTATTTGTGTGTCTGCTGTGTAGTCAGGGCACAATGGTTAGTGATGGGTATTTGTGTGTCTGCAGTGTGGTCAGGGCATGATGGTGAGTGATGAGTATTTGTGTGTCTGCTGTGTGGTCAGGGCATGATGGTGAGTGATGGGTATTTGTGTGTCTATTATGTGGTCAGGGCATGATGGTGAGCAAGATATATATCAGTGTGTCAGTTACAGGGTCAGGGAGTGGTCGTGAGATGAGCTAAAGATGGTTAAATATGGGGTTAGGGAGTGGTGGTGAGTGAGGGGTATTTCAGTGGCTTTAGTATGGGGTCATGGAGTAATGGTGAAGGATGGGTATTTCAGCATTTGAGTGAAGGTATCTGGGAGTAGTAGTAGGTAAGATGTTTTGTATACAGCATTGATTGATGGGCGAAAGGTATTCAAGTGGGTGGTGGGAAAGGTAGTGTAGCACAGGCAGCAATATTTACACCTGTGTCTGCACAAAGGTGGTGCGATATGTGCCTATCACAATAGGTGACTACTATCAGTCTACTATCAGCCTACCAAAATGTGTGTATATATAGCAGAGGTGGCGATGAAGGCGGCACTCATATGGACTTTCAAATATAATAATGCAAACTGCAACAGAAAATAGATTCTATCGTTTCATTCTCACTGGTGCTGGGATCTATTTAGATAAGCGCCTTTCACTTATTAATTGTTCTATGAAGACGGACTAAAACTTCTGAAATGTTAGAATCTGCAGTATTTGCTGTTGCTGTTTACATTATATTTGAAAGTCCATATGAGTGCCGCCTTCATTGTCACCTCTGTTATTATATCAACTGTGGATGGCACTGGGGCAATTCTCATTTAAACCAGAGTGCTGGATTTCTTATATATATCTATATATAATATATATATATAATATCCTCCAGGTATTCAGCACCTACCACCTCTTGATAGCAATGGGCTGGGTGCCTTCCTGTATGTAACATATAGAGAGCAGGGGATTGGCGGCACTCACAGCAGAATACAAGACGAACTCGGGCAACTACCTTTCTCAATGTTTCAATTTCAGTTAGAAATTTTCGTCAGGAGGTCATCTTGTATTCTGCTGTGAGTGCTGCCGATCCCCTGCTCGCTCTCTCTCTCTCTCTGTATATGTGTATATATATATATATATAGTAATATGTGAAGAGAGGGGACATTGAGGTGGCTAAAGGTAGGCGGTAGCTATGCCCATCATGGTGCTAGCCACACCCCCTGCACAGATAATTCCCTAAACACTGGACATGCCCTTCACATCATTAGTTACACCCCGTGACACTGGTCACACCCCTTATGGTGGCAGACAACAGGCCCTTCATAAATTTCAGCTCCAGGCCCATGTGGACCTTAATCTGGCACTGGCCCAGAGGAGACTGGGTGCTTTCAGGGGAGCTCTCCTGAGTTTCTCTGTAATAAAGAATTTTGTTAGGTTTCTTATTTTCAGGGAGTCCTGCTGGCAACAGGCTCCCTGCGCCGTGGGACTGAGGAGAGAGAAGCAGACCTACTTCAGTGATAGGCCCTGCTTTTTAGGCTACTGGACACCATTAGCTCCAGAGGGATC